>NC_082699.1:42658553-43258553 GCF_949987515.2 Delphinus delphis | reverse complement strand
CTTGCCTAAGACCTGAGACGTGACCATTCTCTCGTCCTCACTTCTCCTGCAACACTTCAGCTTTCTGTTTCCCTTGCTGAGTGCACTGGCTGGCCGCTAAGGTCTCCCGAGTGGGCTATGCACCCATGCTCTCCTTGGGGCTGCAATCTCCCTGTCCAGTCAGTTTTCTCTTGGGCACTGTAACCATGGGAAGGACATCTTAAAGATGTGGAAAGACTCATTTCCTCTGGAGTCTGAGTTGAAGAAGGACACCCTCACAGGCAGAACACAAATTTCAGGAACACTTCTTGTGTATATATCATTTAATATTGCTATCTACTACAACCCTGCAGCAACTGAGAGGGATTAATGACTAATCATCCAATAATGCTGGCTGCATGGAGCTATAGCTTCATTTAAAAACACGGTTGTAAATTATGTACTACATATATCCAATAAAACACTGTATGTTCAAGTCTTTATAAAGTCTATCATATTATAGAATATTAATTATTTTGTTTTGAATAACAATGTGTTATTCAGGGAAGACATTTTAGTTTTAAAAAAACTGCAGTCAGTTCTAGCTTTCCATTTTTCCATGTTTCTTCAGGTCACCTGCTGGAATCTTTAAAAGTTAGTTAAGTAATTAATACGAAGGCAATAGTTCATTCTTGAGTGTGATGCTTAATTTTATATGTTGACTTGACTGGCCATGGGGTGCCAGGATTAAGCATTGTTTCTGGGTGTGTCTGGGAGGGTGTTTTCCGGAGAGATTGGCATTTGCATCAGTGGACTCAGAGAAGTAGATTGCCCTCCCCAACGTGGTGGACACCATCCAATCGGTTGAGGCGAGGGCCTGAATAGAACAAAAGGTGGAGGAAGAAAGAATTCACACCTCACCCCTCTCGCCCCCCACCCCTGCTCTGCTGAGCTGGGACAACTCATCTCCTCTTCCTCATCTTCTCCTGCCCTCAGATCGGGATCGAGCTCCCCTGGTACTCAGGCCTTCTGACTCTCTACTGCATTACGTCACTGACTTTCCTGGGTCTCCAGCTTGTAGATTGTGGGATATTTTAGTCTGCATATTCACGTGAGTAATTCTTTGTAATAAATCTCCTCTTATATTCTATTGGTTCTGCTTCTCTGGAGAACCCTAATACACTGAGGTCATAACTACACAATTGTAAGCGTTGGTTATATTTGTAAGTAAGCCTTTTCTAGATTACTTTTAAAAAACATTGTGTTTATATTAATGGATATTGCAAATATACATCTATGTGGCGAATTTTAAAAACCAGCTATCCTAAAACTCAATAATAAAAAACCAACTAATCCAATTAAAAATTGGCAAAGGATCTGAATAGACATTCCTCCAAGGAAGGTATCCAAGTGGCCAATAAGCACATGAAAAGACGCACAGCATGATCATTCACCAGGGAAATGCAAATCAAAGGCACAATGAGATATCACTTCACATTCACTAGGATGGCTAGAGTCAAAAAGTCAGATAACAACAAATACTGGTGAGGACATGCAGAAGTTGGAACATTCATACACTGCTAATGGGAATGTAGAACAGTGTGACTGCTTTGTAAAACAGTCTGGCAGTTCCTCAAACGATTAATCATAATTTCCCTATGCCCCAGCAATTCTACGATTAGATATATACCCAAGCAAAATGAAAACATATGTCCACACAGAAAGTTGTACATGAATGTCAATAGAAGCATAATTCATAATAGCCAAAAGGTGGAAACAACCTAAATGTCTATCAATTGATGAGTGGATAAACTAGATGTTGTATAACCACATAGTAGAATATTATTCAACCGTAAAGAGAAACAAACTACACGTATATGCTATAGCATGGATGAGCCTTGAAACCATTATGCTAAGTGAAAGATGCCACTTACAAAGGGCCACATATTATATGATTCCATTTGTATGAAAGTCCAGAACACAAAAATCTATAGAACAGAAAGTAGATTAGTGGTTGCTTAGAGGTGGGGGAGGGGGTAGGGACATAGTGGGTGACAGTTAAAGGTTATGGGATTTCTCCTTGAGGTGATGAAAATGTTCTACAATTGTGAATATACTAAAAACCATTGCATCGCACACTTTAAATTGGTGAATTGTGTGGTACAAGGATTCTATCAAAAAAAAAGCAAGTGAGCACAAGTAATTCAACATCATCTATCAATAAAATATACTTATCTACTGAAAAACAAGTCCACTGTCCTAATATTCTACAGTTGGTTTTATCTTGCAATACAATTTCCAGGGCCAGAAGCTTATATAGAATAAAGAATGTGTATGTCCTAAATAAGATAAAACAAAACGCAGTGACACACACATACAAACCTTGTAGGTCACTGTTAATGAGTGCTAGGAAATCAGCTCCTTATTCGGAAAACTAATAAATAAAGAGAAAGAATCAAGCATTTATCCTGCATATTGCATCTTAGGGTAATCAAGAGTTGATGAGAGAAAGTTTCTCCTTGTAGAAGTATGCCAGCTAATAAACGAGGAAAGAATAACAGAATTTCACCATTTTGCACCCCTAATGCAATAGTGGATCAAGGTAATGGCCATATTATGGCAAAAAGAAAGACAACAAAGCATTTTGTGCCTCCTTGTGAAAGTACTCAGTACCATCCATGAAATATTCTTGCCACTGAACAAACAGAATGTGACTGTGATAAAGTCTCTAGAGCTAACTACGAGTTTCCAGAAAGAGAGGGAACCAGAAGAACATGTCATGTGATATTGCAGGGATGGAATGAACAAAATTCCAGATATGGGAAACTCTCAAAGACAAATCAATGAATACACTGTATGAAAAGGAAGAAAGAGCAAGAAGAAGGAGGACACCTATCGATTCACACAGAATTAAAAAACTTATTGACCAAATGAAATGGCTGCACCTGGTCTGGATCCTGATTTAAACAACTTTATGAGACAGCTGGGGAAATTCAAACACTTACTAAATATTTGATAATATGAAGGAATAATTAACTTTTCAATGTGCTTTTCAATAAAGGTGTTGCAGTTGTATTTTTAAAAAGACCTTTATCACAGGGATACATATTGAAATATTTTTGGATAAAATGATGTGATGTCTGGGATTTGCTTAAAAACAATCCAGGAAGGAGGACGTGCGGGAGTATAAAAAACATTGGCCGTGATTTGGTAATTGCTGAGAGTTCTATATATTTCTGCTTATGGTTGAAATGTTTTGTAATGAAAAAAATTTTTTTGAAAAGGAAAAAGTATCACTTTGCAAACAATTTAGACAGAAGTGAAGAGGAGGTGGCCTGGAAAATTGGTAGGTATCTCTTTAGAGATGATGAAGACACTGATATCAAACTTGCCCCTGAGGAGTTTGAATAAAATTTTTTCATGAAATGTGAGAGTGGAAAAAAATGTTTAACAGTATATTTTCTATACATGTGGTTTTGGATATGTATTTTAAACTAAATTAATAAATCATATAAGAAGATAATTAAATATTTCATCTTCATCGCTAAAAGTTTGCATATTCCAGTTTCGTGTCCCCTGCCCCTAAAAGCTCAATTGTTTTAAATTTTTCAATAGGATATTTTGGGATTGTGTAATATTCAAAGTTGTCCCATGTCCAGGCATATATAATATAAGAAATTATGCATTTTCTTTCAATGCGTTCAAGGTCACAGCCAAGCCATTTCCCCATGCCATTGTGAAGTTGTGGTAAAAATAATCTTAATGGCTGCATATAATGCGGCGGATATACGAATGTTTATTGCTAGGCACTTGATTTACCTTGTTTTTCACTATTACAAATAACGCTGAGATAACCGTTACTCAAGCAATTTAGAACAAGAGACAGGTACATATGGGCCCACTGTATGTTCCGGGACAGCCCACTTAGTGCCTGCTGTCCCAGCATAATTATTAAGAGTTCCCTCTTCATTTCCAGAGTTTCTCTGTACACCTATCATGTGCTCTTCCTATTTGTAAACAATTTGATGTTTTTCCTTTGCTGCTGTCTAGGTATTTTACTATTCCGCGTCAGTATCTTCTGGGGTATGATTTGGATATTCAATAAATTAGAGTTGTCCAGCAAGTAGAAGCATAGCAAATCCAAAAGAATCTATAGACAAGTTATTAGAATTAGTAAGTGAATGTCCACTCACTATTCTCTGGGAAAAGGTCAATATACAAAATTTAGGTATGTTTCCACTCACTAGCAATAATTCTTTTAAGCCTTCTATGTCTATTATGTTTATCTTCTCACTTATATCCTATAAATCACTATTTGCTTTGTTCTCCTAATTGCAACCTCTTCGTGTAATATTACCTCCTCTTTTTTGTTTATTTGTTTGTTTAGTCAGCCCAGAGCTTAGCTGTTTCTGCTGTCTCAAAATCTTTTCCCCTTGTGGCTCTTCTATCAATGATACACATTCTTGGTAATTAGTGGTCACTTCTTCATGACCTGTTTCAATTCCCAGTAAAATAACTTGTCACAAGTTCCATCCACTCCTTGGAAGGAATATTGTTATTGAGAAATCTTTGCCAGCCCTCTGTTTTACTGTTTCCTTCTTCATTGTTTCTGTAGCTTTTTTGTATAGATCCTGGCTGGGCTGCTTTGTGTTTGTTCATCTTTGGAATAAATGAGTTTTTTCACACACACAAAAATAATGCTGAGATAAAGTATTTTTATATAAAAGCAATTTCTGTCTTAATGTTATTTTCTTAAAATAGAGTTCCTGAAATAGAATTATATTATAAAGAATATAAATATTTTAAGATTCTTGATACATATCAAACTGTTCTTTGGTAAGATTTTTTTTTTTTAAACCAGTTGACACTTTCACCATCAAAACATGAAAGGATCAGTTTCACCATCAACATTAAGAAGTTTTATTTATTTATTTTGTCATTTTGGCTATTGAAATAGATGAAAAAGTATATCTCATTTCTGTTTCAATTTACCTGATTATTAATAAGGTAGACCATCCCCCTGTTTATTTATTTTATTCCAATTTTGTTCATTGTTAATTGGTATCATTTACCTCTCTATCTACCAGGGAATGTAGTGTTTTTCTTATTGATGTGCATAAATTATTTATCCCATAAAGATAAATAAATTTATTTACTTAACTTATATTAATTAAACATCTGCTACTATGCTAACCTCAGGGGATACAGTGATGAAAAATGTGGTCATGGTCTATGCTTTCATGGAACTTATGTTTATGGGAGAGGTAAACATTAAACAATTTTATATATACACATTTTTTGTGTGTAGTAAGTGCTGTGAAGAAAAAAGACAGGATGCAGTGAGAAAGCATAACATAAGAAAATAATTTAGATAAGGAATTAGGCAAAGTTCTCTCGGTAAGAAAGTGACAATAGAGTTGAAACCTGAAGGATGAAGAGGAGTTAGTCCACACATAGGGAAAAGTGTTACTGACAGAGTAAACCATATATGCAAAGGCCCTGAGGCAGGAAAGAGCTTAGGGTACTAGAGTCACTGAAAGAGGAATCATGTGACTGGAACACAGGAACAATGGAGATGAAGGAGATGATGGAGATAAAGCTGGATAGAGTCCTGGAACCACAGAGCCTGTTAGGGGTGTTAGAGATTTTGGATTAGGAGAAAGGCAGAATAGCAATAATTTAAGAGCCTGGGGTGAGAGTTCAGACTGGCTGAGTTCAAATTCTAATTCTACTTCATTCTAGTTCCATTATTTTGGTCAAATTACTTCATTTCTCCAAGCTTCAGTTTCCTTATTTGTAAAACAGGATAGTAATTGTAGGGTTGTGAGGATTCATTAAGATAATACATGTAGGGTTCTTTGTACAGTGCCTGATGCACTGGCTATTAAAGTGCAATGGGAAGTGGTTTAGACCAGTGTTTAGTGACACGATCCCATTTATCATGTTTTTAAATGATCCTCAGTTGCCCCATGGAGGGCTCAGGGGATTGCTAGCTGGCTATCAGAAGAGAAGGCTTGGAAGAGGATGGTGACAGTGGGAGGATGCAAAAATATTGTAGAGGAGGAATTGAGAGGGATTTGTGTTAAATTGGATGGGGGTGGTGAGGAGGGAAGAGGCAGGAGTCAAGGATGACTGCTAGGTCTCAGGTATGCATGAACTACTGAGCAGACGGGAGTGACTGAGATTTACTGAGACAGGAACACCGGATGAAGGGACAATGTGAGGAACTTACATTTTGGACTTGTTCAGTTATAGAAGATTTCTGAGACATCCAAATGTAGATTTGTGTGTCCAGGGTATTGGATGTGTAAGTGTTAGGGCTCCGAAGAGAGATCTGAGCTGCAGATTACAATGTAGGAGTCACCAGGATGTAGATGATATTTCAAATCATGAAAATGAATGAGGTCACGTGGGAAGAAGGAAAGCCCAAAAAGAGGACAGGGCTTAGAGCCGTGCCCTAAGGAACTGTGATGTTTAGAGGTCAAGTAGAGGAGAAACTGCTGACAAAGGAGGGTGAGATGGAAAAGGAAGAGAAAGCCCAGGAGAGGATGACGTCAGGGAAGCCAGGAGAATAGAGTTTTAAGAACCAGCGAGGGCTCAGCTGGGTGGAAGGCGACAGGACTTTTCCTGGCACAGCCTCAGGTGCTCCCTTGGAGGAGCAGAAGTCATCCTGTGAGTCAGGAGGGTGACTGGAATAAGGAATGGAGCCCACATGTGAAGACAATCTTTTTGAGAAGGCCTAAGGTTGACCCTTTGTCCTCTTTATTGCCCATTCTTTCCCAGCTTGCCTGTTAATGATTTATTTGACTCACAGCAGTTTCACATTTCTATGTAGGGATCAGCCCTCCTTTGAAAAGCTGAGGATTTCAGACAACTGAGAAGCTCTCTGAGAACACATAAGGCCTCCCTGCTCGCCCCAGCTGCTTCCATCCCAGGCCACGGCGCTTCGGGCATCCCGAGGGAGCCGGCGTGGAATGAGACTGCGGTGAGAGAGCAGGTGGGCACAGCCCACACTGCCCAGCGGAGGCCAGCTCTGCCCTGTGAGCTACCTGGGAATGGAATTTCAGCCTGGAAACCCCCGCTGCTCCCGCTGAGCCGGGGACACAGCAGGGCCTCCCAGCGACCACGTCTTCCTCTCTCCTCCACTCTCCCTTTCTCCTCTTCCTCTCTTAAACCTATTGTAATCTCTAAGCATATTTCTGTAAAGCCATTGAGTAACTGAAAATGTGAAGTAATGCTGTTTGGTTGCAGAAGGAGAGGAAACTTAGAATTACACATAGCTATAGTTAACAATAAGTGCTTAGCGTGAATAATAAAAGCATGTATTATCTCTCTTAATCCTCACAATAATACCATGATGTAGGAATCGTTATCCCCACTTTACAGATAAATAAACCGAGGCTTCGAGAGTTAAGAAGCTTCCCTAAAGTCAAATGGTGATAAAATGGCGGCGCTGAGGATTCTTTTCTAGGTTTCTCTCACAGGGAGTCTGAACTTTTCATCACCGTGCTACTCTCCCTCATGACAGTGAGGGCGAGAGAAAAATGTTCCATCTATTTGCAAATAGCATACGTTGTATGTAACATAGTATTCACATTATTCATGACATTTATAGTATTTATGAAAATGTCAAGTGAAAAAAACAGAATATAAAACTATAACAATGTAAAATCAACACATGGGAAGACAGCAGAAGAAAACATACAGAAAGCTATGTGGGTATAATGGGATTTTGAGTGATTTTACATTCTCTATCTTTCTGCACTTTGGGGAATGTTAAATTTGACATTTTTTTAAGTACAGAAAAAGGAAAAGAATTCCAGACCGGAAATAAAAAAAAACAGTGTTGCCCATGAGGTTTCCTTGTGACTTAGCTCTCTGGACTCCAGTTTTTGTGTAAACTTATATTACTAGTCCACATTTATTGAACAATTACTATGTTCCACGCACATTTACAAACGGAACAAAACTGAAGTCTCCCTACAGTTCTCTAAGGGAGATCCTTCTACAGTTGAGGAAATGAAGGGTCAGAGAAGGTGGATGGGAAGGCAGTGGAGAGACTTTGATCTGGCTTTGCATCTTGGCTTCCCTCTTATAAGCTGGCTGACTGGGAAAGTTACTCTCTCAGAGATGCAATAATTTCTATCTTCTAGGGTTCTTGTGAGAAGTAAACGTGATTATGCATATATGGCACAGAATAAAGCACTTGATGAACAGTTATTATTAATAATAAGCACCTTGCAAAAGGTTTAGCAAACCAGTACAAGGCAAAATAGGCATTCATTCCTAGGGTTGTATGAGAGCAAAGTCCAGGTTCCTTCCCCCCAGGAGGTGCTGCCTAGATGATCCTACAGCATCTTCTATCCTGTCATCAGGCCTAACAGTTTATGATCCTAACATTTTAAGCTCTGCTTTTTCCCCCCCCCAGGTTTTATTTGAGTATTAAAAAAATTTGCATTCCAATAATTAAAATCGTTTAAAAAAATGGCACTCTGATTAAACTCCATTTTACAGCCTTTTTTTGAAATGATAAGTTGAGAAACAAAGTCACAGTTGTGTGTGGTGTTTCTTTTTTTTTCTCTTTATAAAAATGTATCCATTGCCAAAGGCCTTGGGTTCATGGGCCAGCCCTTTATCTCTCTGTGTGAGATGCATGGGTAAGTGCATTCCAGCCCCTCATGGAAAGCACTCTCACGTGGTGGTGGGGACTCCAGGAGGGGCGTGGGGAAGGGTCCACAGGTGGGAGATTTTGTCGCTGTGACTGAGCATGTTCCAGGCAGGCTGTGTTCGAATTAGCTTCACATTAGAAGTTTATAAAACACTTTAATCTTTGGTGTCCTCTTCAAAAAAAAAATTTTTTTTTTTAATACTGAAGGAATACTGTATTATGTTTAAGGCCTTTGGGTCCCAGAAAGTCTTCAGGAGAGTTGGATTTTTGCATTTGTGTAGTTTCCCACTTCTTTAGGTCTACTTCCTGTATACTTTTCTACTGGGCAGAAAGATTAAGTCACTACTAAGCAAATACGGTATATAATCTTTCTTCATAATGCATATTTCTTAATGCTTTTTGTGAAGATTGGGAATATTTGGTTAAATAACGTAAAACATTTTAGAAAAAGAGAGAGAAGTGTTTATGAAGCACTAGGTTTGTGCCATATCTGCAGCCCCTTTTCTGAAGAGTGGCCCAAACCAGTTCTTCCAACATAAAGTTGCAGGAGTGGTCCCTGAGTGAAACCAACCCTGATACCTTGGTTCCAGCTGATTGGACCAGAGATTGGTGTCCAATCCAAAGACAATCATGTATAAGCTGGATTTGAGGGAGGTTAACAGCCTTTGACAGAGTTTGCTGTGAAACTCTGCCCAACCAGCAGAGTCTGCTGGATAGGGATAAACTGATGATGAGTTCACACAAAGAAAGGTAGTCAGTCATGTCCCGTGACAGGAGTTATTATTCAAGTTCTCCACATGGCCATGGAAGTCGCGGGACCCAGAATACAGCCAAGGACATGGAGGAGGCCCTATATCCTCCCAATGGGCCCCACTCCCACAAGGCGACCTGGTAACCTGAGTGCTGCTTCTCCCAGCAAACTCAAAGAATGCCCCAGTATCAACACAAATAATTTAATCAAGTTCCTTCTTATAGATGAGGGAAACCAAGGCTCAGAAGACCAAGTAGCCACATAGGTAATTCGTAGTGTTTGTGGGAGAGGAGCTCAGGTTTCTTGATTCCTAAGGCGGTTCTTGCAGCTGTAGTGCTGCCTCATGTTCTGATACTCCATGGTGATCATATAAGCATGCTTTAGAAGACACAAGTTAATATTACCTGAATATTCATCCATCCAGTTTATTTATTTAGTACCTAGCAAAGTGGCTAGAACTGAGCTAGAAATTGAGGGGAAAGAGAAAATATAGGCCTTATTCTCCAATCATTTATAATCTAACTGAGGAACCACACAGATCGAACTATTTTATAACTAAGTGATAATGTGAGTCTATAAAATGACAGAATGAGAGCCATACTTAATACTGGGGACAAAAAAGACTTAAAATTTTTTTTTGCGTTCTGCTTTTTGGGGGTTGATAGTCCTTGACTATATGATGCATGGAAAAGGATTGTGAACTCAATGGAAAAGACTCAAAGACTCAAAGGAAAGAATGCCTGAAGGATTGGGATTGATTGGTGATGCCTGCTCTGTGGGTGCTGGGAGCGTTGTATTTTGTTGTCAGGTTTCTTGTGAAGGTGGGTCAGTTTTACATAAAGGTGGACACACAAAATTCTTGATGTAAGAAACAGCCTGAGCAAAGACTTGAGAATGAGTGCGTGTGTTTGAAGAGTTGTGGGAAGACTGACCTAAGTGAATCAAGAATGGGCGCAGTTAATAGAATGACAAGTGGAAGCGTTTGATTTTGTGACATAGTGTGAAATGAAGACACCACAACTCCTCAGGGGTGGGGTGTGTTGGGAGTGTCAAGTGGAGGTGGGGAGTAGGCTGGAGTGGGGCAGGTGAGACTCTGTCTGCCCCTCACCCTTCCCTATGTCCACAGCACAACACTGGTTTATCTATTTTATACTTTGGGACTCTGTGTAAAACATTTTTTGCCTTTGAAGAACTGTTTCTTGTTTTAATAAAACAAGCTTAAAAATCACCGGTATAAGCCAGGAGGGTCTCTGGAAGTTTTTGCTCCATGAAGTTGATGCTTTAGGAAGATTGATGGGTTACTTGTTTGTAGATTGGATCTCAGAGTGGTATTAGGGTACTGTTGCAATTTTTAAGTGTGAGGAGACAGAGCTCCGATTTAGGATTAAGGCAGTTGTACCAGGGTAACAGGTAATTAATAAGAACCATTTCAGAGGTACAGTCAGGGAGGGAGAAGTAGTCTCCATCCAAGAAAGTAAATAGTAAAATGAAATTTTGTTAATCTCACTAACTTGGGCTCAAATTACTTTACCTTACAGACGATAAAGTTTATGAGGATAGGAATTATGGCTGTCTAGTTTCCTTAGGATGGTGCCTGGGACATAGTAGGTGTTCAATAAATATTTATTCCCTAAAAAAAAGTTATGTGTAATCAGTAGGGTGATTTCTGCTGCAAATAAGAGAAGTTTTGAATTCAAATTGGCTTAAACAATAAGGACATTTATTAGATCAGAGACAGAGTAAGTTCCAGGCTCAGCACAATCAACAACCAAGTGATGTCATTAATGACCCAGGTTCTCTCCCTCTTTTCACTCAGCACTCCCAGCACTGGCTTCATCTTAAGATGCTGCTGCTCAGGTTATAGGATGGCCTCCTGCAGTCATCAAGCCACATGCTTCCTTGTTGAGGGACAGTAGAAGGGAAAGAGAAACCTTTCCCCGAAACATAGACTAAAAATCCTGAGTTCCCATCCCCATTCTCATCCAGTAATCAGCCAGAAGAATGCCTTATACTGATTGGCTTTGAGCTCCATCCCAGTCTAACCCTGTGGCTGGGGCTAAGATCACTTCCTCTGAGTACTGGGGAAGGGAAGATTAGATACATGAACAAAATTGGAGTTTACTAAAAGGATATAAGGGGGAATGGGTGCTGAGTTAAGTACACTTGTAACTCAGTGTGTGGTCTGAAGACCAGCAGCCTCAGTGTCACCTGGGACCTGTTAAAAATATAAAAGTTTAGGGCTCTCCTCAGGTCCACCAAACCAGCGTCTGTATTTTAACAAGATTCCTGAGGTGACTCACATACGAATAACATTTGAGAAACATTGTCCCATACCATATACTTTCTTTCTAGGACCTTCGCCTGGCATAAAAAGCAGATGAACAAGTGTGAAGAATTACCTTCAGTGCTGTCACTCCTGAGCTTCCATGGCATTTTTTTCTTACCCCTATCATATCTCTTCACCCCATTGTATTATAGTTAGTTGTTTAAAATTATCTTAGAATCCCCAAGCACCTAGTACCTTTTGGTACAAAAAGGTAACTCAATGACTTCCCATTCATTCATTTATTCAACAGATTTTTATTGAATACCTACAATCCCTGGGGGCACAACAATGAACAAAACAAAGTCCCCTGCTTCATGGAGCTTAAGTTCTAGCTAGAGGACAGAGGTATTTTAAAATATATTCTTTGTTATATATACTTGTGGCATGAATTATTATTATTTTTTTAAATTAATTAATTAATTAATTTATTTGTGGTACGCGGGCCTCTCACTGTTATGGCCTCTCCCGTTGCGGAGCACAGGCTCCGGGCGCGCAGGCTCAGTGGCCATGGTTCACGGGCCCCGCCGCTCCGCGGCATGTGGGATCTTCCCGGACCGGGGCACGAACCCGCGTCCCCTGCATCGGCAGACGGACTCTCAACCACTGCGCCACCAGGGAAGCCCTGGCATGAATTATTAATCCAACAAATATTTATTGAGTGCCTACAACAGTGCCTACTGTGTGTTAGGCACTGCTGTAGGCACAGGTACAACATCAGTGAATAAAAACAGGTACAAATCCCTATCTCCAGTGGTATTTATATTCTAGTAGGAGTCACAGAGAGACTGATAAATAATAAATAGATAAGTAAATTAGTATGCTAGAAAGTGGTAAGTGCTACGAAAAAGGTGGAGCAAGTGCGGGGGGAAATCAAGACCACTGGGGCCATGGTGTGGCAATTTTAAATGGAGTAGTCAAGGTGGGCCTCATTGAGGAGGTGGTAGTTTATTTTCTAGTGAGAAGAGTGGAGTATCCTGACATGTGACTGAGAGAATGATGGTACCACTGGCAGAAGTAAGGACATTGCAGCTGTGGGTCAATTTTGCAGGGAGGAGACAAGACTATGAGGTAGTTTGGATTTGTTGAGGTGGAACTCTTGGTGAGATATTCAAAGGAAAAAGTCCTATAGGCAATGGAAAATGTGGGCCTGGAGTATGCTCGTACGATCAGGGTGGATGTTTTAGATTTAGGCATTGTTAGTATGGTACCCAGATCTGAAAGTGAGAGCCGTGATATAGAACTGGATCACCAAGGAAAGAATCCAGATGGGAGAAACATGTCTGAGCCTTGGTGAATGCCCTAATCATGGGACGGAAGGAAGACGATATATTTTTCCCTTGCCCAGAAACTTCACTGAGTCATTCATTGAGGTCAGTAGTAAAATAAATAAACTGTCTTCCACATTATGCTTCCTCTATACTGATCATAGACAAAAGAGTTTACTTGGGGAGGGAAATATATGAAGTATGGGGCTGGTAAAGTTTTAATACTTCAAAAGGCCGTGATAAGCAGGAAGTTAGTCATAGTCATCTGTATCTAGACAAGTTCAGTCAAACTGGCCAGGAGGAAACAGTGTGTCTGTCCAGTCACCTCTGCCTTGCCCTTGTAGCTTCTCCACAGCACGGGACTGGGGTTAGCACACAGCCATCAGGCCAGCTCTGGTGAAGCCACTGGGCTAGGGTGCAGGTACCTCGATGTTCATCCCAGGCCTTGGAACTGCCCTCTCCTTGGTGGTAGCCTCAGGGATGCTATCAGGAATGGAACAAATTTTGGTTGTTATTTTCTCTATACCCATGAAGGGCAATTCTAAACTCTCCAATAGTACCTGTTCTTTCCTTCCTTCCCAGTGCCTTCCTATCTTGGCTAATCATTGCCTTTCTACTTTGCCCTGGTTCTCCAGAGCCAATTCTGCCTCTATTTCATTAACCCTCTCAAACATATTCTCAGAGAGCTGTAGTAAGGAAAATCACACTAAGTGTGAATTCCCAACATTAGTATGTTAATAGAACATAAGAACTTTACTAGAACTCATCTGTTCATCGAATGGACAGATATTTATTAAGTATAATGTGACAAGCATTGTGCTAGGTCCTGGAAATACACTAGTGAATAAGCGACAGTTCTGTTTTTCATGAAATACATAGCCTAGTTGAGAAACAATTGGACGGTCAAATGGCTAAAGCTTACATAATAAGAAAGTGCTAAAGTAGGGATAAATTAAGATTTATGAAGTCTCTGACGGGAAGGGTAGAAAGTGGGACGGAGTGTTCTAAGCAAAGGGGATGATGTGCTCAAAGCCCTGGAAGCCAGGCTGAGGGACCAAGACAAGGTGAATGTGTGATGGGAGGAGCTAGCAAGAGACGGGGCTGAGCAGTCAGCAACAGCCGTACCACGAGGGCTTCGTGTACCCTGTTAAGGAACCTGCACTTCATCCTGAGGGGATGAGGAACCAGCTAAGGGCTTTAAGCTGGGGATTCTCATAATCAGATTTGCATCTTAGAAAGATCCCATTAGTTGCAGCGTGGAGAATAGACTGAGGACACAGAGATAAGTCAGGAGGGAACTGCTGTTGCCCTGGTAGGAACTGACGGAGACCTGAACTATAGTACTGTCAGAGGAAATGAAGATAAAGGGACAGAGTCAAGAGCTCTGTAGGAGAAACTTGTGATTGATTGAATGGGGTCAGAGAAGGAGAAAGAGGAACCAAGGATGATTCCTAAGTTTCTGACTGGGATGGAAATACTCCTTAATGGCAGAATTGCAAGGCATCCGTGACCCGGGTCTGTAAGCACAGCTATTTTTTGGGTGGGGTGCATGCTTGTCACACTTAAAATCACATTATGCAAACAGCTGCCTATCCCAAATATTTACCTTTAAGGATGGCTCTGGCACTCATTTTTACTTACTGGCATAGGGGGGTCTTTTGTTGTGCTAGTGCGGGAGTCTTTGTGGGCTGAGGTGCTTTCAAAGTGTAGTGAAGGACCACGGAGAGTATTTCCTAGAATTATTCAGGTTATTGGCAATTTTCACCTAAATGATGCCTTGAATCCAATCCCCACCCCATCTCTCACATTATGAAGTTTCATCTTTATGCAACCTCTTTCCCCTCTGGAGCCCATTCTTCCCAACTCCTGTTTATAATGGAAGCAGTTGACAGCTGGAAGTCTTTTAACAGCATGATATATTGAATGGAATCGGCTTTCTTTTACTACTGTTTATATCTGAGCAATGTGCACGCACACACACACACAAATGGCTTTATGTTTTTAAAATATGCATGGCTTACAAAATCTTTAACAAAATTCTAGGCAACCCGAATAGCAACCCAGGCTGTATATCTATTGCAGGTGCTGTAGCACAGATGTTTAGATGTTATACATTTCAAGGAACCTACCTAGAAATCATTATACTTAAATATGTTTTATAAGTTCTTATTATAATTTATAATGCAACAGAGGGCTAATGTTGTACCTAAAGACTATTAAAACCATTAAAACCATAAATGAGAATATCTGACAAAGCAATGAGATTTAAAAAGAAAATAAGTGCACCTGGTCTGCCTTAAATGCATTTTAAAAGACTCTTTCAGGAAAGTTCCTGTAAGCGAATTAAGTCTCTGTTTCTCCTGGGGCTGCCAGTGCTTTTTTGGCCAATATAACAGCTGCACCACCCGGTGCCGAGCTGCAAAGCCTCAGCACAGAGCTGTGGTTGCAGCCCCAGCCCTGGCAGGCTGGCCTGCACAGGCTCCTAGCTGGCATCTTTAAGAACCGTTAGGAAGTCAGATTTTTCGCTTGTGCAACAGTATATAAGCTTTCAGCTGTCCCTGTTAACTGAATAAAAGGCATTTGCCAGTTGGACAGCATAGCCATCTTTCAAATTAAGCCTCTCAGTGTCTGGCATTGATAACCATGCTCAAGGCTAAGACGATAAAACGTGATCATTCTTCAATTCAAGGACAACCACAATGCCCAGATCAGTGGTGTTTAGAAGATGTATCTTTACCAAAATAATGGTTTATCTGTATATCTATGTTGTCAGATAATGGATTGTTATGAACCCTGGCCTAGACTCCTAAAGGGTTTCATGTCTCTGAAAACTGAAAAAGACTAGTTCTATAGGTGTTTGTTTTTTCTTCTTCAAGGGACTCTAGTTGCTGAATTATGTGTTGTACCGAGGCCTTTGGAGGAAGAGGGTAGTTTGTGAGTTATAAAGGTCCAGTGAAAACTCCTATTTATGTGACCCCTGGTGGCTGATGGGAGTGATTGGTGCACTTAAACAATTTTTCTTAAATGCTAATTTCTTGAGAATAACAGAGTAGCTGATTGATGCACAGGGTCTGGTTAGTTGTTTGCGAAGATTCTATCATTACTTGCTGTCACAGACACAAGGTAGATAGAAAAGCAAATAAATGGCTCTGTATTCATTAATTCATCCCCCAAATATTGTAACTGAAGGCTACTGTGACAATTTGGCCACCCAATTTTGACTGCCTGTCTTAGGCTCCAAGGGAGCTAAATAAAACAAGGAAGGGAGGGCTTCCCTGGTGGCGCAGTGGTTGAGAGTCCTCCTGCCGATGCAGGGGACACGGGTTCGTGCCCCGGTCCAGGAAGATCCCACGTGCTGCGGAGCGGCTGGGCCCGTGAGCCATGGCCGCTGAGCCTGCGCGTCCGGAGCCTGTGCTCCGCAACGAGAAAGGTCACAACAGTGAGAGGCCCGCGTACCGCAAAAAAGAGGAAGGGAGGTTAGGAGGTCCTGGGTTGGGGATTTGAGCAGAGGAATTTTACCTCTGCCAGTGCAGAGACAATGATGAGGTAGGAGCCAAGGGAAAAATCAGTATGGATCAGAGTCAGGCTGGCTTCCCTGTTCCTTGCCAGATCCACTTGTCCCATTTTACTCCAGTGCTGGCAGGAGCAGTGGAGTGGGAACCACGACATCTGGGTTCTCTGTCCCAGCACAATCATGGACTCCCTGGGAGACTTTGCACAAACGTCTCTAAGCCTAAATTTCCTCACTGGGAAAATGAAAGTGTTGGACCAGATAGTGTCAGTTTCTGGATCCTCCTGAACTAGTTGCTTTGCCTTTTACCCTTCCTAACACTGCTAGGGAAGGCTAGGGTCTTCACTGCCACAGATACTGCTAGTTCAAAGCTTGTAGAAATCAAAATAAGTAGAAATCAGTAATTGTGTGCATGCTTTTCCCATAGATTTGGAATAGCCCATGGAGATCATCTAAGTCAGTGGCTCTTAAGATGTGATCTGGGACCAGCATGTGGGAACCTGTTAGAAATGGCCATTCTTGGGATCCCCTCCAGACCTGCTGAATCACAGACTGTGGGAGTAGGGTCCAGCAACCTGTGTTTTAACAAGCCCTTCAGCCGATTCTGATGCATGCCAATGTTTGCATGACGTGTAATATATACACCGAGTGTAAAAAGCATTGAACTGTTGTTTCTGTTATGCTTAGATGGTCCTGGCATAGCATAATAGTTTAGTATTTTTATTTTTAAAAACATACCCAAGGGCAGTAGTGATAAGATGAGTTTTGAAATGAGCTGAGTCAACTCTGTATGTCAAAATGTTGTCACATTTAAACATTTCGAGTTTTTTTTTTTTTTTTGACAATTACAGAGTGGTTTAAAACACAGCCCCGCGCCTGAGCGAAGAGAATTCTGGGAAATGTAGTTTATTTATTTAACACCAGATTGCTTTGTAAAGCAGGGGTGGTGGCGGTTGGGAACTGTCTCCCTGGAGAGGTATGAAGTTTTCCAGGGCACCCCAGACTTGGTGAAAGAGGCCATTTCTGCTGTCGCTGGCAGCAGCCCTCAGGTAAAAGCCCACTGCATTTTATCTTTGCATGTTTGTTTGTTCTGCTCGTTAAACACTGGCTTTCATGCCATCCTGTTCTGTAATTCAAAACTGACTTTATAATTAGGTCTGAAAAGGAATGGTTCCCAGGCAATTCCCTTATGAAACTGGTAAAGACAGTTGCGTTCACTTTGGCTTGTTTTGGTGTAATTTGTCTGAGGGGGCTGCAGGACTGATCTTTGAAGTTATATTGCGCTGGCCTTTCTGTGTATTTGCAGCGGGTGTGGGGAGGGGAGGATGAGGGCTGAATCCCGCTCTTGGGAACCTTATGTGGATGAGTAGAAGATGCTGGCAGACTTTTCTCTTTCATCTTTGGACAGTAAACTCTGAATTGGTTCATGCGTTTAAGCCCACCTGGCTCAAGTTTAGCTGTTTGGCCCCGAGGAAAAGGTTTAACCAGCTAAATTACAGGGGCCACTGGGGACTGCCTGGAGAGCAGGCTGAAAATGATTATTGGTGTGCTAATTCAAAGTTTTTCTTTTTGAATTCCATCTAAAGGAGACCTGAGACGGTCTAGTTAATTTGCATACTTAGAAGTTGGAGTTCAGGGGCTTCCCTGGTGGCGCAGTGGTTGAGAGTCCGCCTGCCAATGCAGGGGACACGGGTTCGTGCCCCAGTCTGGGAAGATCCCACATGCTGCGGAGCGGCTAGGCTTGTGAGCCATGGCCGCTGAGCCTGCGCGTCCGGAGCCTGTGCTCCGCGACGGGAGAGGCCACAAGAGTGAGAGGCCCGCGTACCGCAAAAAAAAAAAAAAGTTGGAGTTCAAATCTAACTGCTCAATAGAGAAAATTATGATTCCATTTGTGAATCCTCTTTGCTTCAACGTCAGGAGGCCTGGAAAAGGGAAAGCAGGTCCAACCTGGCAGGACCTTGGATCCCCACCACTGGCTTCCACCAGAGCAAATCCACTTTATTTGTTTTGGTTGTTTACACTTCCACTTAAGATTTCCTTCGGAGAAAATGTTTCACTGCTTTAAAAAGTTTGAAAACTACTGGTTTAGACTAGGAGAATCCAGCCCAGCCCTTGCCCTGTAAATCAAGTTAGTCCACCTGCTAGCCCACAAAGCAAACCTCAAACACTGGAGGCACTGGGGACCACCCTTTGCCATCCCCGGTGCACTCTACTCGCTTTTGCCCACCAGCTCAGACCTCAAACCAACCTCTACTTCCAGATTCCAGAGCCATTGCTTTGATCCTCCCCCAGCATGTGGAGACTCAATTCTCTTGCCCTGTTAGAGGCTACCTCTGCCCAGCTTCACGCTGGTCTCCTACTGTCAGGCATCTAGTCAGGGAGGGCTCTCGAGCCATAAATTCTCTGTAACTGCTTGGCTTTGTGGTTTGTCCAGACCTGCATAAGACTGTGTTCTTTTTAGTGTCTTTGTCCAGAATGGAGTCACCCCAGCTGACTGCTCCCTGCCCTGAATTCATCTCTACTGCCACTACATTTTTTTTTTTTTTTTTTTGCTGCACCACGTGGCTTGTGGGATCTTAGTTCCCTGACCAGGGCCCACTTGGCAGTGAAAGCACCAAGTCCTAACCATTGGACCACCAGGGAATTCCCTATGACTACATTTTTAGAGAAGCTGATTGCCAGCCTTCTACCAGAATTGAATCATTGGTCCTTAGAATGTTTTATTCCCATCAGTTTTGTGGTTGTCCCATTTGAAATAAAGAAACGGCCAACAACTTGGGTATCCTGCTTTTGTTTTGACACCACGCCTGGCCCAGGGAAACAGTACAGTGGGAAGCACTGCTTCAATGGAGGAAGCCTTATTTTATCACCTCAACCTGGATGCCATTAAGAATGGTTCCTCAGTGCTACTAATGGGTTGTTAAAGAAACTAGAAGTCTGAGAAGGGTCTGGGTTTACCATTCGTAACAAAAAGTTAGGCTTTGAAATCAGGAGGACTAGAGTTCTTATCCTGTCTCCTTCGCTTCCTAGCTGGTGACACAGAACACTCCTCCTGAGCCCCTGATTGCTCACCTGCAACCTAGGAGTGTTAATGCCCATCTCATAGGATCCTTGTAAAAATTAAATGGCAATGTGTGTGTAGGTGTGGGCATGCATGTATCTTAGTGTCACTTAGCATATGTGAGCATTAAAAAAATATTTATTTTCTTCTGTCTTCTCTGAGCTCCTTCCATAGCACACAGTAGGTGCTCAAAAGTGCTATAACCACTGTTGCAGAGGTCTTCAGTTAGAGCTGGAGAATGGTATTCTGTGTTTCCCACTCTCTGTCTATATGCCAGTTTGATTTGGTTTCCCACTGTGGTGATCAGTGGGTTCACCGGAGCTTTGTTTTGTCTTAGTGTTCACAACATTTTCCTGTTGATGGTTTATAGCCTCAGCTCTGCAGAGTAGCTGATAATTATTTTTTATTTCAAGTACAGTTGTCAGTTACAATGACCACTTTCTTAAAACACTTTTTTGTCCTCTCGTTGCTTTTGCATTAAAGTCCAAAATTTAACATGACTTGCTGTACCTGTATGGTCTGGCCCTACTTCCTGTCAGCTTCAGCTTGCTCTCTGTCTTTTGTCATGTTCCCCACCTGTGCAGTGTCCCCTCTAGCCATTGGGCCTCTGTACATGTCACCGCTCTGATTAGAATGCTATCCCCTGACTGCTCCCTCCACCTCTGTCCCCCACTGCCTTTGCCCCAGTCATTTTCTCAGATCCATTTCCCACCTGTCTTCTGCTCTGTGTAGTAGGGGGCTGACCCATGCAAACTCCATTTTCCAGGCTTCCTTTCCAATTGGCATCTAGCTCTATTTGGCCAATGGAAAGCACTGGAAGGAAATTAGAGGGCAGGAGAAAGGTGGAAACTCAGGTAACCCTGCCACCCCAACTTGCAAAACATCTCCTAGCAGTGCCTATATCACCTCTCTGGTTCCAGCATCTGCAGATAGCCCCTTCCTCTGTATTCCCAGCTCTCACCACTAGCTCCGGTTCCTGGGCTCTATACTATGTCACCCCAAACGCTGAGGTGGCTGCAGCTTCCTGTTCTTGGTAGTCTCTGAAAATCTCACTATCCTGTTTACTCTTCACACCCTAGTAACTCGTAACTCACCTCCTAAATTAAATCCCTAGTGAACTGCCTGGTATGGGCTGTTTTCTCTCTTTCTTTCTTTCCTTAAATTTTATTGGAGTATAGTTGATTTACAATGTTGTGATAGTTTCAGGTGTACAGCAAAGTGAGTCAGTTGTATATCTACATATGTCCATTCTTTTTCAGATTCTTTTCCCATATAGGTTATTACAGAATACTGAGTAGAGTTCCCTGTGCTATACAGTAGGTCCTTGTTAGTAGTGTGTGTATGTTAATCCCAAACTCCTAATTTACCCCTTCCCCCCCACCATGGGCTGTTTTCTTATCTGAACCCTGATTGATATAATACCCATTTAGCCTTTGAATCTCAGCTCAACTTTCACTTTCTTGGGGAAGCCTTCCCTGACCTCCCCTTCTGCTTCCACAACCAGTAGCAACTAGATCAAATCTCTCATTACACAGTTTCATAGCACTGTGTACATCTCCTATGTAGAACTTATCCCAGTTATAATTTCACATTTATTTGTGATTATTTGATTAACTTGTCTCTGCCATTAAAATATAATCTTCATGGGGCAGTAACCATATCGTTTTGGGAGGGGGGTGGTCACCATTATTTTCCAAGTACCTAAAATAGTATCTAGCACATATTATGTGCTCAATGAATGAATGAATCCTTTCGAAAAGTTTTGTGATGCTGGGGACCATTGTTTAAAAAAATTGTTTTTCCCGAAAACTGCAGAAAATACTGCAATACCAACTACCAAGTTCCCTGTGTGGTTGGGCATGGCTTTGTAAAAGAGATTAAATAAATCTCAAACGATTGAACTGCCCTATTAACAATGAGAAATGTGTTGGACAAATCACCTATAACTGACTTGTAACCGACCACATCATTATGGAGAATGGCCTTAGGGACTTTCACAAACTTCTCATATGCTAGAGCCTGATCTTGCCAAGGGTGTCAAATCACTGGCTAATTAACTGAACCAAGACCAGGCCCACCTCCTTGCCCCAGCACAGATGTGCTCTGATTCTTGGAGGACACGGTTCATGTTTAATGGTGAGCAAAGGGACTTTGGAACAAGAACTTACCAGTGACAAGTAATGGTGAAGCCAAACTTTCCCTTCTTTTAAAAAATTAAAGATGGTATCATCTTCAACATTTGTGGTGCTTCCCTGAATTTTATATTTTTAAGTTTCTTATTTATTAGAAAAGCAATGCATTTATTTGTAATAGCCCCAAATTTGAAACAATAAAAATGTCCTTCAGTTTGGTGAATGGTTAGACAAACCGTTGACATCCATACCATGGAATATAACTCATCAATAAAAGGAACAGATAATGGGTTTGTTGATCCATTCAATAACTTGGATGAATCTCAAGAGAATTATGCTGAATGAAAAAAGCCAATATCAACAGATTACATATTGTATGATTCTATTTATACAACATTCTCAAAATGATAAAATCATAGAGAACAGATTAGTTATTTCCAGGGGTTGGGAGTGAGGAGAGGGGGGTGGGCATGATTATAAAGGAGTAGCATGAAGGATTTGTGATAATAGAACAGTTTTGTATTGTGATTGTGGTGGTAGTTACATGAATCTACAGTGTTATAAAATTGCACAGAACCATACACACATACATGCATGTGACTGCATATAAAACTGGTGAAATCTGAATAAGGTTTGTGGATTGTACCAATGTCAATTTCCTGATTTTTATATTGTATTATAGTTAAGTAAGATTTTACCTTTGGGGAAGCTGGGTGAAGTGTACATGGAACCTCTCTACTATTTTTGCAACTTCCTGTGAATCTATAATTACTTCAAAATAAAAAAGTTTTAAAAAAGCAATACAAGGGATTTCTAGTGAAACAACATACGTTCATTATACATGTTTACCTTTACTTCCTTCTGAAATCCTTCTAAATGGATAGTAAAAGAATAAAAAAGGCAAAATCTAAAAGGACAAACACACACACACACACACACACCCCTGCATATAATAGTATAATAGAGCATAAAGGCAAGAAATGACTAGAACAATTTGGAAACTGGAAAACAGATGGATAAGAGAGAACCTAAGTGGTTGCAAGGAAGAAAACCAATAAGAAGCAAGCAGATTCATCCCACTGAACTTCTGAAAAATCTCAAGAATAGATAATACCAGACTTCTAAAGGCAGGGGGCAAGGAGGGTCTGAAAACAGTGGGGTTGAAAATCTGTAGAAGAGGAATTAGACCTGCATATGGCCTCCCCCACCATAAAAGCTGGTGCTCAGCCTTTTCTTCCCACCTTCCAGCAGAAGGTAGAAGGGTCACCTGATGGAGGGGTTGACCCACAGAGGCTTTAGTCCCAGGGACGCCAGGCACAGCTGCAGTAGGGTGAGGTGCATGCTGAAAACAAGTCCAAAGTGGAAACTGCATATTGGGCAGTAGGATAGCTCCCCAAACACTGGCTGCTGAACTTACACATCCCAGATGGGAGACTGGAGACTATTTCTCTCTGGGGAAATGCAGTAGCTCAAAAGAAAAGTCCTAGAGCAACTGACATTTGAGGGTTCCTTATCAAAGAAGGCTGCATTCCTGCCCACTCACTATACAGTGAGCACACAAGTGAACATCCCCTGCTCATGCATAAGCCACTTTTGAGAGTCTCATTCTTAAACATAAAGGACAGAGAGTCAAGCGTCACCAGACATTCGAGGAGAGCTTCTAACAAGAAAGACTAACACTAAAGCAGATAAACAGAAAAAAATAACCACAGGGGAAGTAGGGATAATGCATAGGGGCAGAAAAATACTTTTTTAAAAAAAGGTATCTTTGGAGAGATAAGAGAATATAGTGCCTCATGAAAAAAGAACAGTTTGCTATAATAAACAAATATTGAGAAAACATGAAATTTAAGTTTCTTTACCAAAAATATATTCAGCAGAAAAATTGGAAGGTAAGCTGAGGAAATCTCCCAGCAAGCAGAATAAAAGAGACAAAGAACTATATTTAGTAATACTGTATTGTACATTTGAAATTTGCTAAGAGAGTAGATCTTAAAAAAGTTTTCATCACAAGAAAAAAAATATCAATGTATGGTGATGGATGTTAACTAGACTTACTGTGGTGATCATTTTGCAATATACATAAATATTGAATCATTATACTGTACACCTGAAATGAATATAATGTTATAAGTTACTTATATCTAAATAAAAATAAGAAAAAATTAATTTATAGAAAAGAGAGACATAGAGATAGAAATTGGGGTGAGATAAGAAAACTGGAGGGTCACACATGGCTCATTTTCTTCAACAGATAAATAATATAGACAGAAAGGGGTGAGTGGTAGAGGATATGCTATAAATTTAGAGACCTAATAACCAAAAGCATCGTGGGCCTTGATGTAATCCTGCCTTGAACTTCAGGCCAATTGTGAAAAGATATTTTAAAAAATAATCAGAGAAATATGAATGTGGACTGGGTATTACATTATATTAAGAAATTAGGGTAGAATGTTTCAAGAATAAATGGGACGGATTGGTTCAAGATGGTGGAGTAGAAGTATGTGCTCTCACTCCCTCTTGCAAGAGCACCGGAATCACAACTAACTGCTGAACAATCATCAACAGGAAGACACTGGAACTCACCAAAAAAGATACCCCACATTCAAAGACAAAGAAGAAGCCACAATGAGATGGTAGGAGAGGCGCAATCACAATAAAATCAAATCCCATAAGTGCTGTGTGGGTGACTCACAAACTGGAGAACACTTATACCACAGAAGTCCACCCACTGGAGTGAATGTTCTGAGCCTCACGTCAGGATTCCCAACCTGGGGGTCTGGCAACGGGAGGAGGAATTCCTAGAGAATCAGACTTTGAAGCCTCGTGGGATTTGATTGCAGGACTTTGACAGGACTGGGGGAAACAGAGACTCCACTCTTGGAGGTCACACACAAAGTAGTGTGCGCATCGGGACCCAGGGGAAGGAGCAGTGACCCCAGGGGAGACTGAACCAGACCTACCTGCTAGTGTTGGAGGGTCTCCTGTGGAGGCAGGGCATGGCTGTGTCTCACCGTGGGGACAAGGACACTGGCAGCAGAAGTTCTGGGAAGTACTCCTTGGTGTGAGCCCTCCCAGAGTCCACCATTAGCCCTACCAAAGAGCCCTGATAGGCTCCAGTGTTGGGTCGCCTCAGGCCAAACAACCAACAGGGAGGGAACCCAGCCCCACCCATCAGCAGACAAGCAGGTTAAAGTTTTAGTGAGCTCTGCCCACCAGAGCAACAGCCAGCTCTACCCACCACCAGTCTCGCGCATCAGGAAACTGGCACAAGCCTCTTAGAGAACCTTATCCACCAGAGGGCAGACAGCAGAAGCAAGAAGAACTACTATCCTGCAGCCTGTGGAACAAAAAACCACATTCACAGAAAGATAGACAAGATGAAAAGGCAGAGGGCTATGTACCAGATGAAGGAACAAGATAAAACCCCAGAAAAACAACTAAATGAAGTGGAGATAGGCAACCTTCCAGAAAAAGAATTCAGAATAAAGAGAATGAAGATGATCCAGGACCTCAGAAAAAGGATGGAGGCAAAGATTGAGAAGATGTAAGAAAGGTTTAACAAAGATCTAGAAGAATTAAAGAACAAACAAGCAGAGAGGAGCAATACAATAACTGAAATGGAAAATACAGTAGAAGGAACCAATAGCAGAATAACTGAGGCAGAAGAACAGATAAGTGACCAGGAAGACAGAATGGTGGAGTTCACTGCTGCAGAATAGAATAAAGATAAAAGAAAGAAAAGAAATGAAGACAGCCTACGAGACCTCTGGGACAACGTTAAATGCAACAGCATTCTCATTATAGGGGTCCCAGAAGGAGAAGAGAGAGAGAAAGGACCCAAGAAAATATTTGAAGAGATTATAGTCAAAAAATTCCCTAACGTGGGAAAGGAAATAGCCATCCAAGTCCAGGAAGCACAGAGAGTCCCATACAGGATAAACCCAAGGAGAAACATGCCGAGACACATAATAATCAAATTGGTGAAAAATAAAGACAAAGGGCTTCCCTGGTGGCGCAGTGGTTGAGAGTCTGCCTGCCGATGCAGGGGACACAGGTTCGTGCCCTGGTCTGGGAAGATACCACATGCCACGGAGCGGCTGGGCCCGTGAGCCATGGCCGCTGAGCCTGCACGTCCGGAGCTTGTGCTCCGCAACGGGAGAGGCCACAACAGTGAGAAGCCTGTGTACTGCAAATAAATAAATAAAGACAAAGAAAAATTATTGAAAGCAGCAAGGGAAAAATGACAACATACAAGGGAACTCCCATAAGGTTAACACCTGATTTCTCAGCAGAAGCTTTACAAGCCAGAAGGGAGTAGCATGATATAGTTAAAGTGATGAAAGGGAAGAACCTACAACCAAGATTACTCTATCCAGCAAGTATCTCACTCAGATTCGATGGAGAAATCAAAAGCTTTACAGACAAGCAAAAGCTAAGAGAATACAGCACCACCAAACCTGCTCTACAACAAATGATAAAGGAACTTCTCTAAGTGGGAAACACAAGAGAAGAAAAGAACCTACAAAAAACAAACCCAAAACAATTACGAAAATGGTAATAGGAACATACATCTCGATAATTACCTTAAATATGAATGGATTAAATGCTTCAACCAAAAGACACAGGCTCGCTGAATGGATACAAAAACAAGACCCATATACAGGCTGTATACAAGAGACCCAGTTCAGGCCTAGGGACACATACAGACTGAAAGTGAGGGGATGGAAAAAGATATTCCATGCAAATGGAAATCAAAAGAAAACTGGAGTAGCAATACTCATATCAGATAAAATAGACTTGAAAATAAAGAATGTTACAAGAGAAAAGGAAGGACACTACATAATGATCAAGGGAGCAATACAAGAAGAAGATATAACAATTATAAATATATATGCACCCAACATAGGGGCACCTCAATACATAAGGCCACTGCTGACAGCTATAAAAGAGGAAATTGACAGCAGCACAGTAATAGTGGGGGACTTTAACACCTCACTTACACCAATGGACAGATCATCCAGAAAGAAAATTAATAAGGAAACAGAAGCTTTAAATGAAACAATAGACCAGATAGATTTAATTGATATTTATAGGACATTCCATCCAAAACCAGCAGGTTACACTTTCTTCTCAAGTGTGCACAGAACATTCTCCAGGATAGTTCACAGCTTGGGTCACAAATCAAGCCTCAGTAAATTTAAGAAAATTGAAGTCATATCAAGCATCTTTTCTGACCACAAAGCTATGAGATTAGAAATCAATTACAGGGGAAAAAATGTAAAAAACACAAACACATGGAGGCCAAACAATACGTTACTACATAACCAAGAGATCACTGAAGAAATCAAAGAGGAAATCAAAAAAGACCTAGGGACAAATGACAATGAAAACACGACTATCCAAAACCTATGGGATGCTGCAAAAGCAGTTCTAAGAGGGAAATTTATAGCAATACAAGCCCACCTCAAGAAACAAGAAAAATCTCAAATAAACAATCTAACCTTACACCTAAAGGAGCTAGAAAAAGAAGAACAAACAAAACCCAGAGTTAGCAGGAGGAAAGAAATCATAAAGGTCTGAGCAGAAATAAATGAAACCGAAACAAAGAAAGCAATAGCAAAGATCAATAACACTAAAATCTTGTTCTTTGAGAAGATAAACAAAATTGATAAACCTTTAGCCAGACTCATCAAGAAAAAGAGGGAAAGGACTCAAATCAATAAAATGAGAAATGAAAAAGGAGAAGTTACAACAGACACTGCAGATATACAAAGATTCCTAAGAGACTACTACAAGCAACTCTATGCCAATAAAATGGACAACCTGGAATAAATGGACAAATTCTTAGAAATGTATCACCTTCCAAGACTGAACCATGAAGAAATAGAAAATATGAACAGACCAATCACAAGTAATGAAATTGAAACTGTGATTAAAAATCTTCCAACAGGGCTTCACTGGTGGCGCAGTGGTTGAGAGTCCGCCTGCCAATGCAGGGGACACGGGTTAGTGCCCCGGTCCAAAAGATCCCACCTGCCATAGAGCGGCTGGGCCCTTGAGCCATGGCTGCTGAGCCTGCGCATCTGGAGCCTGTGCTCCGCAACTGGAGAGGCCACAACAGTGAGAGGCCCGTGTACCGCAAAAAAAAAAAAAAAAAAAAAAAATCTTCCAACAATAGTCCAGGACCAGATGGCTTCCCAGGCAAATTCTATCAAACATTTAGAGAAGAGTTAACACCCATCCTCCTCACACTCTTCCAAACAATTGCAGAGGAAGGAACACTCCCAAACTCATTCTATGAGGCCACTATCACCCTGATACCAAAACCAGACAAAGATACCACACACACACAAAAAAATTACAGACCAATATCACCGATGAATATAGATGCAAAAATGCTCAACAAAATACTAACAAACAGAATCCAACAACACACTAAAAGGATCATACACCATGATCAAGTGGGATTTATCCCAGGGATGCAAGGATTCTTCAGTATATGCAAATCAATCAATGTGATACACCATATTAACAAGTTGAAGAATAAAAACCATATGATCATCTCAATACATGCAGAAAAAACTTGACAAAATTCAACACCCATTTATGATAAAAGCTCTCCAGAAAGTGGGCATAGAGGGAACATACCTCAACATAATAAAGGCCATATACGACAAACCCACAGCAAACATCATTCTCAATGGTGAGAAACTGAAAGCATTTCCTCTAAGATCAGGAACAAGACAAGGATGTCCACTCTCACCATTATTATTCAACATAGTTTTGGAAGTACTAGCCGTGGCAATTAGAGAAGAAAAAGAAATAAAAGGAATACAAATTGGAAAATAAGAAGTAAAACTGTCAGTGTTTGCAGATGACATAATACTATACATAGAGAATCCTAAAGATGCTACCAGAAAACTACTAGAGCTAATCAATGAATCTGGTAAAGTAGCAGGATACAAAATTAATGCACAGAAATCTCTTGCATTCCTATACACTAATGATGAAAAATCTGAAAGTGAAATTAAGGAAACACTCCCATTTACCATTGCAACAAAAAGAATAAAATGCCTAGGAATAAACCAACCTAGGGAGAAAAAAGATCTGTATGCAGAAAACTATAAGACACTGATGAAAAAAATTAAAGATGATACAAACAGATGGAGAGATATCCCATGTTTTTGGATGGGAAGAATAAATATTGTGAAAATGACTATACTACCCAAAGCAATCTACACGTTCAATGGAATCCCAATCAAATTACCAATGGCATTTTTTACGGTACTAGAACAAAAAATCTTACAATTTGTATGGAGACACAAAAGACCCAAAATAGCCAAAGCAGTCTTGAGGGAAAAAAACGGAGCTGGAGGAATCAGACTCCCTGACTTCAGACTATACTACAAAGCTACAGTAATCAAGACAATATGGTACTGGCACAAAAACAGAAATATAGATCAATGGAACAGGATAGAAAGCCCAGAGACAAACCCACGCACCTGTGGTAACTAATCTATGAAAAAGGAGGCAAGGATATACAATGGAGAAAAGACACTCTCTTCAATAAGTGGTGCTGGTAGAACTGGACAGCTACAAGCAAAAGAATGAAATTAGAACACTCCCTAACACCATACACAAAAATAAACTCAAAATGGATTAGAGACCTAAATATAAGACTGGACACTCTAAAACTCTTAGAGGAAAACATAGGAAGAAAACTCTTTGACATAAATCACAGCAAGGTCTTTTTGGACCCACCTCCTAGAGTAATGGAATTAAAAACAAAAATAAACAAATGGGACCTAATGAAACTTAAAAGCTTTTGCACAGCAAAGGAAACTATAAACAAGATGAAAAGACACCCCTCAGAATGGGAGAAAATATTTGCAAACGAATCAATGGACAAAGGATTAATCTCTAAAATATATAAACAGCTCATGCAGCTCAATATTAAAAAAATAAACAACCCAATCCAAAAATAGGCAGAAGACCTAAATAGACATTTCAACAAAGAAGACATACAGATGGCCAAGAAGCACATGAAAAACTTCTCAACATCACTAATTATTAGAGAAATGTGAATCAAAACTACAATGAGGTAGCACCTCACACCAGTTAGAATGGGCATCATCAGAAAATCTAGTAACAACAAATGCTGGAGAGGGTGTGGAGAAAAGGGAACCCTTTTGCACTGTTGGTGGGAATGTAAATTGATACAGCCACTGTGGAGAACAGTATGGAGGTTCCTTAAAAAAGTAAAAATAGAATTACCATATGATCCAGCAATCCCACTACTGGGCATAAACCCTGAGAAAACCATACTTCAAAAAGACCCATGCACCCCAATGTTCATTGCAGTGCTATTTACAATAACCAGGTCATGGATGCAACCTAAATGCCCATTGTCAAATGAATGGACAAAGAAGATGTGGTACATGTATACAATGGAATATTACTCAGCCTTAAAAAGGAACGAAATTGGACCATTTTTAGGGACGTGGATGAATCTAGAGACTGTCATACAGAGTGAAGTAAGTCAGAAAGAGAAAAACAAATATCGTATATTAACGCATATATGTGGAACCTAGAAAAACAGTACAGATGAACCTGTTTGCAGGGCAGAAACTGAGACACAGATGTAGAGAACAAATGTATGGACACCAAGTGGGGAAAGCAGCTGTGGGGGGCGGGGAGGGGTGGCATGGTGTGATGCATTGGGAGATTGGGATTGACATGTATACACTAATATGTATAAAATGGATAACTAATAATAATCTGCTGTATAAAAAAATAAATAAAATCAAAATAAAAAATTCAAAAGAAAAAGAAATTAGGGTGATATTGTTTATGTGATAATGGTAATTATGTTTTTAAAAGTTCCTATATATTTGAGATATATAGTAAAGTATTTATGGGTGAAAGGTGATATAATATCTGGGGTTGCTTTATTATTTTATTTTATTTTTTTGGCTGTGCTGTGCTGCTTGAAGGATAATTCCCCTACCAGGGACTGAACCCTGGGCCCTGGCAGTGAAAGCGCTGAGTCCTAACCACTGGACCACCAGGGAATTCCCTAAAATATACTTTTTTTAAGAGGTAAATGTTAATCATTGTACTGGGTGATGGGCATATGGGGTTTGGCTTGACTGTTCTCTCTACTTTTTTTTTTTGCAGTTTTATAATTTCTATCATAAAACTTTTTATTGAGGAAAGAAAATTACAGGATCAGATGAAAGCCAAAAATCTGACTAATAGGAATTTAAGAGAGTGAGAGCAGAAAAAAGAAAAGAAATTATCGAATAAATAATTCAAGAAAACCTGCCAGAAATGAAGAAAATCAATTTCCAAACTAAAAGAGTTCCTTGATTCAGGACTGAGAGGGGAAAAATATATAAGCTGAGTCAGGAACATCTGTTGTGACAGAAAGCAAGGAAGCCCTTGCAAATGATAGGAATATGTCAAAAGGAACTTGAAAAGACTCCAAGTGGCCAAATTGGGACAATTTGAGCATCAAAATAATAATGATAGAAATGGATTATAACCCATAGAATAAAATTAAAATTCATGATTCTATACTGACATAACTAAATAATTGAATAAATAAACAGGGAGAAGGGAAAGCTCTTTTATATAGTAGAGTTACAATTTATCAGTGTAGAAGGAATGATGGAAATGGAAATCATCTTTTTTTTTTTTAACTGATGAATCATTTGTTTGGACAAGAAAAAAACATCTCCACATTGTTTCTTTTTATACAGAAAATATATTAGTTTTATTCTTTTTCAACAGAATTCATTTCAATCTGGTCCCAGGAACTGCTTCTCATTTTAGGATTCACGTTTTAGTAACACATGTGCACCCATTGCAGCCAAAAGAGCATACTTAAATTTTGGACAGTCATTTATTATTATGGTGATGATACCAACATATGATTAAAACCTTTTCGATCTTCCCACCATGTCCTTTTTGACCCAGTTCTGGCCTTCTTTGTACAAGCTCCTATCATCAACTTCATTATTATCTCCTTTAGTCAGGATTTTGATGTCTCTATTATCTTTTTCATGAAATTTGCTCACTCCGTGAACTATTGGAATGTCTAGTCCCTCGACTTTAAAAACAACTGTCACCAGCTCTAACAAGATCTTCCTGGAAATTTGTTAAGAATTGGTCTCCTCTATTGACCCATCCTAATTAGGTTTGTTTCACTTCATACCCTCAGGGAGCAGACCTTCAAGTTCACCTATTATAGGTTCAAAATGTATAAATTCCTTAATTATATTATGTAGACCCTATGACAATTAACCCATCCTCAGTGAGAGAAGGGGTGTGCTTACACAAGCATACTAATTTATAACACCCATCTTCCTAAAAGAATCCTCTATCAGTAGATATTTTTGCAATAAGTTTGGCTATGATTTAGTAACGTCACTTGGGACGGATCAGTTCATCCAGAGCTCTGAGCCCAGTTTCTTCATCAGTAAAATTATAAAATCAACTCGTTCTCTTAGCTCCCCTCAAGTTCTATAATTCTTTTGTTTTATTATTGTGTCTTAATAGTGTGTTGAAAACATTTAAAAAATAGTATATAGTAATCATTCCAATAGATTTAAAGTTATTTTTCCATAAAACGTGGAATGACTGGATTTATTAACATAGTATTATTGCTCAGTTTTAAAAAGTGAGCCTAAGAATGAAAAGTCTTAAAAAATAGTTGAAAACCTTGTTCTAACATCTTAAGCTCTAGAATTTGAAAAGTAGGCTGTGGAATCTCCTGGGCTAGAACAGAGACAGTATGGGGAACGTCAACCTGGCTATTATTTTAAATTCCAGACCCACAGTTGATAAAATTAGAGTTGCACTATAAATGCTGACCTAATACTGCTTTGTTATCAAAATGCCCTTTTGTATTTAACTATGGGCAGACTGGTCATTACATAGCTCACATAAACGGTAAAAGAACTATTTTCTTTGAACCTCTAATTATATGATAATGCATGTTGTTTCAAAAACCTTTTGGAATAAATGTCACAATCCTAAATCACAGTTATCCATCTGATCAAAGTCATCCTAGCTAACAAAAGTTTAGGAAAGATGTAACAAATTCTTAGATAACACTATAAGGCTATGTTAGTGTTTTCACGGAATAGCGAGGATTTTTTGTTCTGGACAGAATAAAAGTTCCTTTATCTGTTCTGTGAGGAGTTGGCAGCTGACTCAAGGGCATTTCTAACTTTTCAAAATGCAAATTTTCAAGCATACTGATCTGTACGACAGTTCTCTGCGACAGACAAGGTTGCTGATGTGAGTCCCATTTAGAGAAGAAGCTGAAACAGAGAGATGGAGGGTTTCTCTCATTCACACAGCTTCTTAGAGACGACCAAGCAATGAAGTTGACTGAGCCCTGCTGGGAGGCGATCATTGTCTCAGGCATGGAAGCTACATATTCTGGCTCCAAGAGGCTTTCCTCTAGACCCAGGAGACTAAAATTTTGAGGATCCCAGCACGGTGAGAGTGTTCCTGTAGTCCTTCCCAATCTAAATGCCTCTCTGTTTCTCTTGCCTGTGTCTTTGGTTTATTGTTCCATTCCTGGGCACTATTTGGCTTCTTGGCTTTGCTAATGGCAGCCAGAGAGCTGAATTTTAGGGGCACAATAAAATGGTTTCTTGATTCATCGAGATTACTTTTTGTTGTTTCCTGTTGTAAGAAAACCAAACCAAACCAAAAACTGAGAGGAATATCTCTCTTTTGGTCCATGACCCACTCCTCTAAGCAGCCTAGGTAGTGGGTCTTCTTTTGTTTCTGAGAGAAATAAAAGCCTTTTCCTCGCCCAACCCCCCAAACCTTAGGCTTCTACAGGTGTTGGAGGGGAGTTGTCCTAGAGACAGAGGGGCCTCAAGGGCTGAAGGGGGCCAATTAGACCAGCTGCTCCCAAATTGTCCTCCAGAAGGGACAGGGCTTTTGATAGGAATGGAGAGCAGCAGAGCTGGGGACTAGAATTACCACTAAAAGCTGTTGCCTTTGGTGCCACGAGGGACATTTCCTATGGCTCTGCTTGGCACTGAGGGTAATGGAGTGAATAAGACCACGTGCCTTTGAACAGATCCTGCAGGCTTGGTCCATCTGCCACTGTGGTAGCCTGAGGAATAGATGCTCTTCCACCATTTTCTGGGTACCACTTATCCTACCCCATCTCTATTCTTGGGTGGAGAGGAAGAAAATTGTTCTCCAAAGGAAGAGGGGAAAATTCATACCCATCATATCAAAGACAATAGCTACTATTCATTGTGCATTTACCATATGCCTGGCACAGTGCTTACTTAGCAGGGCAATTTATGAAAGATTTAATGTGGCAGAACAACTTGATTACATAACTTATCTTGTGTTCAAGGCTGTAGGCTGATCAGCAAAGAATGAAAGGAATTTTTCAGTATCTCTTCCAATGAAGAAACTCAGGCATGGTGTTCTGGGGCCTAGATTTCTTTTATCCTCTGGGAAGAGTCAGATGGCCTTTATCTATAAAGGTCGAAATCACAAGTGGAAACCTAGAGATCTGAGTTTCTGTTTTATTTGGCCTAAAAATGTTTCAGGAGAATTTGAATTAGAAGCCCACATTTAAAAAACAGGAGATCTTGTGTAAAAATTCTGAATTTCCACTGTCTCTTGAAAAATCAGATTTGGTAACATTCAACCTGGCTCCTTATGACAACAAGCTGTTAGAGCTGAGTTGACGCTCTAATATGAGACAAGGATGCTCTTCTCAGTTTGCCACAGTCCCCAAAATGCCTGCATATCTTCCGTGGGGCCCACTTCACTGAACAATGTTCCTGCCTATGAATGTCTCCTATGAATGTTTGATCTCTGGTCTGGGCCTGTTGTGGGGAAAAGAAGTAGATATTTCCAGACAACGGAGGGAGACTGGCCCAATCCCACAATCCTAGAAGTGACTTCCTCAAATCTGGACAGGAGGATAGGATCTGAGGCCTATCCACAGTGCGTGTATGGGTATAAAGCCTTCTAACTCTTTTTTTCTTTTTTTTTCTGAAAAATATGTATAGACCAAACACTCATTGAGCAACGCATAATTGTCATGTAATGTGTAAAAGTAAAAATTGGATCATAGTTTTTTAAACTGGTATTTTTTAAACATCTTTATTGGAATATAATTGCTTTACAATGGTGTGTTAGTTTCTGCTGTATAACGAAGTGAATCAGCTATACGTATACGTGTATCTCCATATCTCCTCCCTCTTGCATCTCCCTCCCACCCTCCCTGTCCCACCCCTCCATGTGGTCACAAAACACTGAGCTGATCGCCCTGTGCTATGCGGCTGCTTCCCACTAGCTATCTATTTTACATTTGGTAGTGTATATATGTCCATGCCACTCTCTCACTTCATACCAGCTTACTCTTCCCCCTCCCTGTGTCCTCAAGTCCATTCTCTACATCTGTGTCTTTATACCTGTCCTGCCCCTAGGTTCTTCAGAACCATTTTTTTTTTTAGATTCCATATATATGTGATAGCATACAGTATTTGTTTTTCTCTTTCTGACTTACTTCACTCTGTATGACAGACTCTAGGTCCATCCACCTCACTACAAATAACTCAATTTCGTTTCTTTTCATGGCTGAGTAATATTCCATTGTGTATATGTGCCACATCTTCTTTATCTATTCATCTGTCATTGGACACTTAGGTTGCTTCCATGTCCTGGCTCTTGTAAATAGTGCTGCAATGAACATTGTGGTACATGACTCTTTTTGAATTATGTAAACTGGAATTTTTAAAAAATAAATTTATTTATTTATTTTTGGCTTCATTGTGTCTTCGTTGCTGTGTGCAGGCTTTCTCTAGTTGCAGCGAGGGGGGGCTACTCTTCGTTGCGGTGCGTGGGCCTCTCATTGCAGTGGCTTCTCTTGTTGCAGACCATGGGCTCTAGGCACGCGGGCTTCAGTAGTTGTGGCATGTGGGCTCAGTAGTTGTGGCGCACAGGGTTAGTTGCTCCACGGCATGTGGTATCTTCCCAGGGCTCGAACCCGTGTCCCCTGCATCGGCAGGTGATTCTTAACCATTGCGCCACCAGGGAAGTCCCTAAGCTGGTATTTAAAATTTATTGGATATATAACAGAAACATATTGATGGATAGTACACATATACTTATGGCTTATACAGGAAATAATTGGTGTATTAGTTTCCTGTGACTGCTGTAACAAATTACCACCAATTTGGTGGCTTAAAACAGCAGAATTTTATCCTTTTATAGTTCTAGAAGCCAGAAGTCCAAAATCAAAGCATTGGCAGGGCTGCACTCACTCTGAAGGCTCTAGGGGAGAATCCTCCCTCACCTCTTCCAGCTTCTGGTGGCTGCAGGCATTCCTGCACAATTCCAGTCTCTACGCCTATCTTCATATGACCTCTGTATGTCTCAAATCTCCCTCCACCATTCTCTTGTAAGGATACCTGTCATTGAATTTAAGGCCCACCCAGATAATTCAGAATTACTGAGTTACATCTGCAAAGACCCTTTTTCCACATAAAGTCCCATTTACAGCTTCCAGGTGGACCTATCATTTGGGCGGGGGCGGGGGAAGTGAGGTCACCATTTAACCCACCACACTTGGATAAATAATTTTCTCCTTAAAAATGATTTTTTAAAAGAGTGGTTGATTTAACTTTCTGGGTCCTTTTTTATTTGTCTACATGGTGGATGAAATGAGCTGAGGGCAGAACCCACTTTCAGTCACTGAGTGGCTCTAGGGGGGTATGTGGTAATAAAATACTGGCCACACACCTAAGAAACATGTACTGAGGGTTTAGCTCCGTGTGCTTTGCCATCCAGAGGAAGCGGTTGGTGAAACTGAAGCAGCAAGGTTAATAATCTCTCTCCCCAGGATGTGGGACTTGGATTACAAAACTCAAGTGCGGCTTCTTTGCGAGTTGAACAGCCTCTACTCGTGCACTGTCCAAGATTTCTAAAAAGCTGACTTCAATAAAAAGTATTTTGTTTGGCAGACAAGAAAGAGCTATTTTAACAGTTCTCTTTTATTTATTCTGCCTCCAGGATTATACATTGAAGGGTTAGGAGTGGTTGGCACGTGGTTCTCTTTCAGATTTCTGAAGTTACCCTGACCATCTAAAAATTGGCTTCTTAAAATATCCAGGTCCATGGAGACTTCATTGGTGATGAGGCCATGTGTATCGTGCCCCGAGAGAGGCATCATTCTTTGGATATGGTAGCAAGATTCAGCAGAACCCTAAAGAAAACATTTCCTGCACTGTGAAAAAAAGTTCCCATAAACGGAATGTTATAACAGTAGATAACGTTTACCAGGTGCTTAGTACAGGCTTGGCACAGTGCTGGGCCCTTGGCAGGTACTACATTTATTCTTTCATTTAAAATTTATAATAGCCCTTGAGACACATATTATTATTATTATCTCCATTTTATATGTTAGGAAACAGGCACAGAGAAGTTAAATACTTGCCCAGGATTGGTAAGCAGCACAGGTGAGGCTCAAAGCCTGCCATGGTAGTCTAGAGACTATGCTCTTAACCACTATGTCTACATCTCCTAATCTGTTTCTGACAAAATTGTGCAGTGGTTGTGGTCGCCTCCAGCATTCCTTCATCCCCTCCCTCCTTTTCCCTTTGCTTCCCTTCTGAGGCCAGGTGGTGCAGGAGAAAGAGTATGGATTTTTTAGTCAGTCTGACCTGGATTCAAATCCTGCCTATGTGCACCTAGACAGGTTAGGTTAGGTTAGGTTAGATGACCTCTCTGAGCCTCAGTTTCCTCATTTTAAAATGCTCATTATAATAACTAGTTCATAGAAGTTTCATGTGCATTAAATAATATAATGTAGTGGATGCTGTGAGGTGCTGCCCAGATCACCTTTTTGGGACCAAGGCATTCTTCACCTCCCTCCCCTGCTGCTGACTGTTCAGAGCTGAGCCTCTTCCAGAAATTGCTGTTAGCTGAGGGAAGTCAGTCACCCCAAATTCTGCCCCCTCCTCAGGGTCAGCCAGCATCCAGTAATTTATCAACTGAATTTGCGGGGAGGGCACGAAGCCCCACCCCTTTACCTCAGTTTAGGACAACTCTGAAGGACCATCCCAGCTCCAGAGGCTTCCCATAGGGGGACTGGCTGATGACGCTATAGCAACTGCATCATCACTCTACTTCTCCCGCTGCCCAATCCTGCTGCCTTAATCCCTCTCATTGGGAAGTGATGTCAGTGGTGCTGACATCACTTTCCAATGAACCTCCAGACCCAAGTCTGTTTCCTGGGGAAAATGATCTACAGTGGTTAATGTTTGTATGATATCTGACAGTGCACATTCAATACAACCTTTCCTGGGCTCCTACTCACCTCATGTACAACCTACAGCAATGCCTCACCACTTGGGAGCATGTTGTATCTCTGACTACCTCTGTTTCATCAGAATTTAGCCATCCCACATCTTACCTCCACAGGGGAGCACCTTGTCAAAAGCTGGTTAGTCGTGGATCAGTGCCTCTTTTCACGTGGTGGGGGTGGCATGTAACCTGCATCAAGTGGTCACAGGATGAGCCTGATCTTGATTCTAGAGGAGACCCAGTCACACAATGTAGGTAGCTGCCCACAGCCCCAGACATAAAAGGCTTTCAGTGAATGTTTGCTGTTGATGATGTAAGGCTGCTACCGACCCTGAAGAATGGACACTCAGTTTTCTGAATTCCAAAGAGGTGGAATTCGAAAACTCGACACAGACACTCTTTCAACAGTAAGTGCTTTGAGAACTTCACAACATTTGGAATTTCTGCATTATCAGCAACATGCCTGAGAAATCTGTGCAGCTCCAGGGTAGAGACAGAGCAGGGAGCAGCAGCCACACACGGCCACTGGGCCTATGGTCTTGCACCCTGGAAACATTGCTTACAGAGCCTCTGACCTCCCCAGGCTGGGAACTGTATGGCCAGGAGGGAGAAACAGACTGAGGCAGCTCTGTGCATTGTTCTGTGGGCAGGCTCTGGGCCTCACAGAAAAGCTAGTGGGCTGTTCTACACGACGGTCACTGTGGGGCAGTAACAAGGGCACGGCAGGTCTTGATATTCCACTGTATTGCAAGATAATATGAAGATGGACTTTGATGTATAGGAAGATACTCTATAGCCAATATTACTGGCCTGCTGCTAATTTAAAGGCATGTGGTATACCTTTATCAGGGAGTATCCCTAAGCAATGGCCTATGCTTTAAAAATAACTAATAAAAATAACTTAAAAAAACTCCAAAGCTAATATGACACAGAAAAGCCACTTAGTATTGCTTATGTTGGAAGGCCAAGAGGTTTGGCAAAAGGAACACAAGCTCTGGTGCAAGACTGACCTGGTCTCTGATTGGGTCTACTTTATAAGTTTAACCTTATACCCTTAGAAATGATTAACCTCATGGACCTATTCTTTCATCTGTGAAATGAACACAATTTTTATTCCCAGTGTTTGTTGTAAGAATTCAATCAGAACATTAATTTCAAAGCTCTTTGATGTTAAATGCTACCCAAATAAAAGATTTTCATATATTGCATGGAAATATGATATTTAAGCACTTACTGGTCAACAGTTTTTTGGTTCCCAGGAAATCTTCCTTAGGCATTGTTGTAGGAGTCTGTTAATTTTTTCCATTCTTTGGGTAACAGAGCCCTTCTTCCCTGTAGGAAATTCATTTCATGTGATTTGCTAGCAAATGATTTTATCTCCTCTAACCACAAAGGGTGAGAACAAAATTGTCCTCCCTGGCCACGTCAGTTGGTCCAGGGATGAATACATGATTCTACTTGGGTTAGTCAGAGCCTTCTCCAGACTTTTGTGCCAGAGATATTGGAAAAGATGGTTGCTTTTTTACTAGATTGCCAGATTGGTAGGACATAAAGCTGGGGATGCTGGAGAACATCTTGCATGTGGAACAGGCCTATCCAAGAGGTGGTGAGAGCAAATTTCAAAAGAACTTGAGACCCCAGTTAGGGGACTGACATCAATAATACCCATCTATCTCCAGGGAGTCTAATATGTTTTAGAGTCTCCATTTCCTCCTCTGTAAAATGAAGGGCAGAATATTTATTTCTCAACACTCTTGTGAAGATTCAAAGAGATAACATATATAAAATTCCTTCTTTGGAGTTCATGAAATGTTAGCTACTCTGCACTGGGCATGGGGACTCTCTACTGGATTTATATGACTACTTGACTTCATATAGATGTTTCTCACTTTGTGAAAAAATATCTACTGTCATCTTGAGTTCCTGGTTACCCTTCAAAGCAAATTTGCTTAGTCAAGCTTTTCCTCAATAAATCAGCCTCAGCCCTGTTATATACAGGACTGACCTCATTCCTAGGAGAGGCAACAACCTCCTAATATTTATTTAATTGCTATTCCACCAATCCTTCTTCATTTAGTGGCGGATGCTTGGAACTTTACCATCAGAGCTTCATAATTTAAGAAGAAAACTATTGAAATATATATGCAGAAATGTACATATCGTATGTGCTTCAATGAATTTCCACATAGCCATCTTCCAAAGTAAGAAAGAGAAAATTACTAGCATCTCAGAAGCCTCCCCCATGTTTCCTGCCCTAAGTCATTATCCCTCCAAAAGTAACCACTGTCCTGACTTCTAAGAACGTAGATTATTTTGCCTGTTTTTTATTCTTTATATAAATGGAATTAACCAGGGCCTACTCATTAGTGCCTGTCTTCTTTTGCTCAACATTATATTTGTGAGATTCATTTATGTTGTTGAGTTATAGTTTGTCCATTCTCATCACGGCATAGAGTTTTATCCCACAAGTTATTTATCCATTCAACTGTTAATGGGCACTTAGGTAGTTTTCATTTGGGGGCTATTATGAATAGTGTTGCATGAGAATGACTTTTAGCTGAACATATTTATGCATTTCTGTTGAATGTACACCTAAGAGAGGGATTACTGAGTTGTGAAATAATCTTTTATTCAGCTTTAATTGATATCATTTAACATTTGCCAAGATGTTCCACATCTTTGAACATAAGACTTTCTTACTGTTGAACTTATTGTGAGGGGAACCAGGTTGACATTGCAAGCTATAGATAATAGAGCTATGCTTTCAAAATTCTGAGGGAAAATTATTTTCAACCTCGCTTTTAATACCAGAAAACCTTTCATTCAAATGGAAATATAGAATCTGGACATTTCTAGACATGTAAAGTATCTTGTACTTCCTTCCCAAAATATTTAGATTGCCTCTGAAGAGTGGGAATGTGGGTGGTAATGGGTGGTTTTCATTTTTTAAAAAAATTTTGTGTACTGTTTCATAGTAAGCATGTTTTATTGTTCTAATCACCCATACAGAAACATAATAATAGCTAACTTTATTGATTACTAATTGATTATTTATTGATTTAGAGCTAGGCCTGCTCTACAGTTATATTTTATGAATTCCTCACAGCAAATCTTTGAGGTGGGCGCTACTGTTATCTCCATTATATATATGGGGAAACTGAGGCATAGGGTGGTTAGGTGACTTGCCCAGTGTCACCTATTGAGCAAGTGGTAGAGCCAGTGTTCAAAACCAAGGAAACTAGCTGAGAGTCTGCCTTTCACCTCAGTGTGGTACTGTCCCTCCTAAAAGGAAATTAAACAGAGAATAAAAAGCGAAGGCAAATGCTGCTAATAATGCCAACGCCATTCTGACTATTTTCACAAAGACAAGAGCTGCAACTCCAGCATCCTTCACATTATCTTGACGTGCTCTGTGTGGGGCGAGATCCTTCACTGGGGACTTTCTGTGCACAGCACAAAAAGGAGCACACCCACCTAAAATCAAGTGTGTCCCCACCCAGGGGGCAGCGGGCCTGGGCTCTGCTCACTTTCAAATGCATTTGACACCCTCTGCAGCTCTGGCCATCATCAATACCACTCAACATATTTCCAAGGAGTGTGGTATGTTTGGAGTGCCTCCTTGCCTCAAACTAAATTGGCCAATCCACAGGGTGAGTACCTGAATCTATGCTAGGCTGGTTTGAACCTGTTCCGTGTACATCAGAATGAAAAATATTAGACATATGTCACTTCATCCAATTAAGTCCTACATTTAGTTTAATAATAATAGAACTAAGAGCCTAACATAGGTCGCCTGGTTTCTGCTTCAGTAGATGCCATTTCAATGGATTTTGCAGTCCCTCTGATACCAGTATCCTTATTTCAGCCTTCTCGTTTCTTTAAATAATTGCATTAAATAAAATCTCGTGAGCTGAAATTGCATTGACTGTAACTGATGACATTTGAGCATTCCAATGCCTGCAAAAAGCCCTGTTCAGTCTGACATTGAACTATATCCAAATGGAAACCCATTTAAAAAGCCATTTTCCTGGCAAGAAACAATTGACGTGAACCTAGACTAATGTGGTATTAAAGAGACCTAGGAAGTTACACAGTTAAAGTTTGTTTGCTAGATTCCCAGGTTAGGCAGTGTAAATGGTTTCCCCCTGTGGGTGTACTGTGGATTGATTTGAGGTTAGCCTGATTTAAATTCTGACAAGTGGAGTTAGTGGTTCTTATGTTTGGATTTCGTTATCAAAATCCTGGCAATAAATGATTCTAACCTTATTTTATTTTAACACTGTTGAAACCAATGTCTGTGTTAGCTTCCTGCATTAAGAAGGGAGAAAATCATAACTCTAGGGATTCCACAGTTTTTCTACTCAAATCATTTTAGGCATAAAGTTAAATTTCCTTTTTTTGCCTATCTTCTCTCATTTGCATAGTAAGAAGGACTAGATTCTCCTAGTGACCCCACCTTGATCCCTTGTTTCTCCTCAGGGTCTGTGGATTCCCTGTGCCCCACCCAGACTGAGCCTCCTGGAACCCCCAGCCATGACCTGGAATTTGGGCCACAGGCTTGAGTGGGATAGACCATTGAACATTTGAGTCCAGCAGACACTTTCACTTAACGTATCCAGTTAAATGTCTTGGGCTGGCATTCTTTCAGATAAGGCAACTGGGACTCCAAGTAATTAATTTTTCTCGGGTCCCACAGGGAAGCTAGTCCACAGACTTTGAACCTAGGTTCACATGGCCCTCTCTGCTGTCTCCGTAAAACTATCAGTTTGTTTTGATCCAAAAGTTGCAAGTGTCTCATTACTATGTCCTGCTTCATTATAAAGATGGAAGAGCTATAATTATCTGCACAAATTCATACCAAGGTGTTACCATTCCTTCTTCAACCTCTTGAAGGGGTGCTTCAACTTCTTGAAGATTAAATGGCCAAATAAATGAAGCACTAATAATACCCTGCAAGATAATTAACTATAAAGTATCTTTGCATTTTAATTGGGCAAAAGCTTAAGTTAAGTGAATGTAACTCTGAGACCTCACTGAGTTCTGAGAGGTTTCTGGTGGAAAAGAGGGTGGGTTGATTGATGTTTCAGGAATCACTCAGATCCTTCTGGATAAGAAGCTTAGCATTCCAGCCCTGGACAGTACCTCCATTGCCCTCCCTTGCTGCTTCTATCCCTGCAGTATAGTTTGATCTTAGCCCAAGGTCTGGACTTTTGTGTTTTGGGACTATCCTTGTCCATAGTCCTTCTTCCTCAGTTTTCTGTTCCTAGCTCTTTCTGAAAATATAATTCAAAACCTATCATCTTGAATGCCTGTTTCACATTTAAAGAAAAATTAATTTCTCTCGTATGCCTGTGCGCTCCCCATGTTCCCATGTAATTGCCTACATGTTCTCTTTCTTCTCTTGGGCTTGAGGGATCCTCAAAGGGAAGGACCAGGTCTTCCTCCAGCCTTGTCTGTCTAACTTTTCTAGGCTCACTCAGCTACCCCTGGTCTTTTTATGTTTCTCAAACACACCAAGCTCCTTCTCATCTCTGGACCTTTGCACTTGCTATTTCTCTTACCTAGAGAACTCTTCCTGAACATCTTCACGTGGCAGACTCCTTCTCATCAACAGGTGTCAGGTCAGATGCCAGCTCTCCGAGAGACTTTTTCTGACATCCCATGTAAAGTAGCCTCCAACCTCCAGTCACTCCATCACATTCGGCTTGCAGGATCTTAGTTCCCTGACCAGGGATTGAACACGGGCCCTTGGAAGTGAAAGCTCGGAGTCCTAACCACTGGACTGCCAGGGAATTTCTTGTTTTGTTTTCTTCATAACACTGTCTACCTGATGTTATCAGGTTGATCTTAATCCTTTAAAACAAACAAACAAAAATCTATCTTAACTTCTTGTCTTGTTCACTGCTGTGTCCTTAGCATCTAAGGGATAGCTAGCATCTAGTAAACAGTAAATAAATATTGATGTAATACATGAATGAAGAGTAGTACTCAATAAATGTTAGTTGAATGAACAATAAATGAATGTGTTTGGTTTCTCCTTCTGATCACCCACATCCATACCTTTCATATAACATAATCGCTCTCTCCTTTGTATTGCAATGGCCTTATTTTTTTGTCTAGACTTGGAGCTCAAATAGGAAGGGACCCTGTGGAATTTATCTGTGCATCTTCCCTAGCACCAATGAAAGTGCTTTTCACATTGTAGTTTCTCAGTAAATGTCTGAGTCACTCCTTTCATTTTCTGATGTCTAAAAGAGCCCAAGAAATGCCAATGATGCAAACAACCTGGCATTCTGTCGTTATGGGTAAGCATGCGTGTTCATGCCATGTGATAATCATTGCACAGGGTAGAAAAGCACATCCTGCATGGCCAGCTCCTTCTATTCATGCTTCTGGGTCTCAGAACCAAATGTTCTGAGAACAGTCGGGACAGCAGTTTTCTCACAGAATAATCAACAATGTCAGTTGTCTTGTTTCCAATAACCTGGTATTGACCTTTTGAACCTCAACAGCACATCAAGATATCTTTAAAGAACAGCCTCAGTGATGCCTAGTGCCTTGTGCTCTGTTGTGACTTAAAAATTGTAATCCATCTATAACCAGAGCTTGGGTTATTTTCCCACTGATGTGTTTTTTAACTTATACTTAGGCCAAAATTCATCTGTCATTTTTACTTTGCATAGTTTATTCCTGTCATTTTGGCATATCATTCCCTGTAAAAATTTAGTATCATTTTCAAATTTAGAGATTTTACTGTGTACTCTCTTTTCCAAAACATAACAAATCATTAAATTAGATTGGTCTAGGATTGATTCCTTGGGAAATTCCACAGTTTACATTTTTCCATTTAATACTGTTTGATACTAATTCTTTATCCATAATAAAACCCTCTGCCTAATCCTAAGGTGACTCAATTAAAAAACAGTTATTGGTGTGAAAAAATTTCAAAGATTTTTCCATGAATAAAATACATGCATGATTTCCCCTTTCTCCACATGTTTATTTTTTTTTTCCTGAAAGAATTTTATAGATTAGTCAAGCATGATTTCTTCTTGCAGAAATCAGGTTGGCTTTTCTCTAATTGACAAATATTCAGTAATCCTATTTTTCATTCACATTTCCACTAATGTGTATATATCTCCCTTTTATAGGCTTGATTCCCTCCCACTATTACTTCAGACTGGGCAAATAATGACTCAGTCTGGAACCTCAATTTTCAGCCTTTCTTTGCTAACACGGGAAGCAGGTACAAGAGAGCATTTAAAAAAAAAAAATCACCAGACCTACTTTACTATTTTTAAAAACTATTTTCTTATGTGATAAAAAATTATTGTCTATGTGTACATTCAGCCATCGGTAAACATGTGAGAAAATTAGTAAAAAATGATCTGATCAAAATAATCATATTTCCAGCATCCATTTAAGTATTTCACGTTTTGTTTTTTGTTTACTCTTCTTTCTAGTTTTGCCTCCTAATTAATTCTGTCATCCCCCCATCCAGATACTGTCACAGCTCCTTCCTCAGGCTTTATTTCTTTTTTCCTTTTATCCCTAACTCTTTTACTCTGTATTTAGTTTCATTGCTTATAGCCAGTAGTTGGTCTAGTAATGAATTTTAACTAAAATACTCATTCAGACTCTACTTTATGGTTATTGATATCACTCTTACAAGTTTTAAATGGACTTTATTGTATGATTCCTTTTTGAAGAACTTGAAGTGCTAGTAACTCTTAAAGAAATTTAAATCCATCTATTATTCTCTAGCATATTTCTCTAAAAATCGGAGCAAATAAAACATTTAATGTTTTTTCTTTATTCTGCTCTCTTTGATAGAAACTCAGTACTCTTGATTTGTTAATAAGACAAATAAATCCTCCTTTGAAAGACATAACAGGTGCTGTACTTGTGCTTAGAGTCACAACTAGAAATTCTAAGCTCCCAAGTAACAATTTCTGAGAATGCTCCTTTAGCCTTCATTAATTGCTTTTCTTTTTTGAATTTTATTTATTTTTTTTATATAGCAGGTTCTTATTAGTTATACATATTAGTGTATATATGTCAATCCCAATCTCCCAGTTCATCATCATTAATCGCAAAATGAACAGATACCTGAAACTAAACCTTCAGGAATCTGTACTAGATGTTCAAAACTTTCTAGTGTTTTGAAAAGTCATCAAATACACCCCTTGAATGGATTTGGCTTATTGTTTGTATGTTTCCTTTAACAGCTTTATTGAGATATAATTTACACACCATGCAATTCACCCTTTAAAGTGTGCAATTCCATGGTTTTTAGTACATTCACAGATATGTGCAGCCATCCCCTCAAGAAGAAACCCCAATTCTTTGACTATCGCCCCACCCCACTCTCCATCCCCACCCACACCTCACGCCTTAAGCAACCACTACTTGACTTTTTGTTTCTATAGATTTCTCTATTCTGGACTTTCATATAAATGGAGTCACATGGTATGTGGTCTTTTGTGACTGATTTCTTTCATTTAGCATAATGTTTTTAAGGTTCGGCTATGTTATAGAAGAGTATCAGGAATTTGTTCCTATGGCCAAAAGATATTCCATTGCATGGATATACCACATTTTATTTATCCACTTATCAGTTTATGGACATTTATGTTGTCTCCACCTTTTGCCCATTATGAATAATGCTGCTCTAAACATTTGTGTACAAGTTTCCGTTCTGACATATGTTTTCATTTCTCTTGGGCATATACTTAGGAGTGGGATTATTGCTGCATCATGTTGTAATCCCTTATTTAACCATTTGAAGAACTGCCAGACTATTTTCCAAAGTGGCTGCATCATTTTATATTCCCACTGGCAGTGTATAAGTGTTCTAATTTTTCCATGTCCTCGCCAAAACCTTTTGTTATTTGACTTTTTGATTCTAGCCATCCTAGTGGGTGTGAAGTGGTATCTCCTCATGGCTTTAATTTGTATATCCCTGATAACTAATGCTGTCAATTATCTGTTTATGTGCTTATTGGCCATTTGTATCTCTTCTTTGTATAAATGTATACTCAGATCCTTTGTCCAATTTTAACTGAGCTTTAAAAAAATTATTGAGTTGTAAGAGTTCTTTATATGTTCTAGATACAAGTCCCTTAGCACAAGAGTTTTAATTTTGATGATGTGCAGCTTACCAATTTTTTATTTTGTTGCTCTTGCTTTTGGGTGTCATATCTGAGAAAGCATGGCCAAATTTAAGGCCATGAAGACATGCCCATAAATTTGTTTTAGGAGTTTATAGTTTTTGCTCTTTCATTTGTGTCTTTGATCCATCTTGACTTAATTTTTGTATATGGTGTGAAGGGTCCACTTCATTCTTTTGAATGTGGCTAGCCAGTTGTCCCAGCACTATTTGTTGAAAAGACTATTCTTTCCCAATTGAATGGTCTTGGTACCCTTGTCAAAAATCAGTCGACCATAGATGTATGCATTTATTTCCAGGCTCTCAACTTTATTCCATGGATCTATATATTTATCCTTGAGCCCATACCACATCTCAATGTGGCATTGTAGTGTGGATTACTGTTGCTTTGTAGTAAGTTTGGAAATTGAGAATGTGAGTCTTCCTACTTTATTTTTCCTTTTCAGAATTGGTTTGGCTATTCTGTGTCCCTGGCAATTCCACATGAATTTTAGAATCAGCTTGTCAATTTGTACAAAGAAGTCATCTGGAATTCTGATGGGAACTGCATAAAATCTATAGACCAGTTTGGGGATTATTGACATCTTAACAATGCTAAGTTTTCTGATCCATGAATGTTTTTCCTTTTATTTAGATCTTTAATTTCTTTTAAGAATACTTTCAGTTTTCAGAGTATTAGGTTTGTACTTCTTTTGTTAAATTTATTCCTAAGTATGTTATTCTTTTTGATGCTATTATAAATTGGATTGTTTTTTAGATTTCATTTTCAGATTGATCTTTACAAGTATAGAAATAGAATTGATTTTTATATATTGATCTTGTATCCTGCAACCTTAATGAACTCATTTATTAGTTCTAATAGTTTTTAAAGTGGATTCCTTAGGATTTTCTATATGCAAGATTATGTCATCAGTGGATATAGTTTTATTTTTTCCTTTCCAATCTGGATTTTTTAAATCTCTTTTTATTGCCCCGTTTTATCCATATTCATAAGAAATATTGTTCTGTGGTTTTCTTGTGTTGTGTTTTTAGATTTTGGTATCTGGGTAAAATTATCCTCATAGAATAATTTGGGAAGTGTTCTCTCCTCTTCTGTTTTTTTGGAAGAGTTTGTGAAGAATTGATAGTTAGTCCTCATTGGATGCTTGGTAGAATTCTTTGGGAAAGCCATCTGGGCCTGGTTTCTTCTTTGTGGATATATATATATATATATATATATATAATATATATATATATAATATATAATATATAATATATATTATATATATAATATATATGTATATATTATATATATATTATATATTTGATTACTGACTCAATTTCCTTACTTGTTATAGCTCTATTCCAATATTCTACTTCTTCTTGAGTCAGTTTTGGTAGCTTGTATTTTTCTCTGGTTCCTGATTCTCTTTCTGCATCTCCCCACTTGATTGTCTTTAAGCACTGGCAGCTGATGTGATAAATCGGCACCAGGATTATGCCTACACACAAATAAGTGTGTCTGGCTGCAAAACTTAGAAGAAATAAAAATCAGTCAGGGGTCAGCAGCCTGTGAATCAATAGAAACCAGGATGTGCATTAGCTGGAAAGTCAGAACCCACCATAAAACAAAGCTAGTGGGAGATCAGACCCCAGAAGGAGGGTAAGAACCAAGAGGTATGCGAATCTGGGAAGGGAAAACAGAAATAGAAAAAAGGCGGACTAAGGCTTAGGCAGAAAGATCAGAGACTAGCTGTGAGAATAGAGCCTAATGCCTGGTAATGAATTCACCTCTGCTTCAACCCAGGAGCTTTTCTGTACTCGTGGTGAAAGGCAGAAACCACCTCCTAAGCTTGCTGCCCTGGGATTCAAAGATGTTGGCACGTGGGACTATCTGACCAGTCTGGGGAATGAAAGAAGAGAACTGAAATAATGGGAGAATTCTAAAAGGATCCACATAACCTGCTCAAGACATACCCTAAAACCCAACCCCTTAGCTATGACAGAGATTTCCCAAAGAGAACAATTAATTTAATTTAGTATTAGTGTATATAATTTAAAATCCATTCCTGAACTACCCATGACTATACCAAACAATGCACAATTAGACTGACATTTTATATGTCCCAGAGACAAGAAATTATTTTCTCATTTTTTGGAATATAAAAGCTGAGCCTTTATTCCAAATTAATTCTCTTCCAAAAAGCATGGGTAACATGAGTCCATTAAATAAATAAAAGAAGTAAAATGGAAAATATTTTTGATCACATATTTGATTAAAATATTTAGTATTGTGTATCTGGAAAAAGGCGCTCCCTTGAGGAATACAAATTCCAAGTCAGATGGGGTTTATTTTAAAGGGAGAAAGCCACAGCTATGCTAATAATCCCTTTTAAGATTCTGTGGATAACATGAGACCCACAGTAGTATCTAACATAAACATGTAAGGAGATTTGAGAGAAACACAACAAAAATAAACTGTGAGAATCACCCCTACAAAGTTTTTTCCACCCTCTGGCTCTTTTAAAATCTGAAGGAAAAGATGAGAAGTCCTAGAAGAATAGAAAAAGATGAAGAAAAGAATCATACAAGTGAATTTGTGAACTTCCTTAAAGTAAGGAACATATTAATAGATAGGTAGAGAGACAGAGAGATGATTCGATTTGTTATTTACTGAGTCAGGACTCTTTCAATTGAAAGTCCAAAAAACCAACATAAATGAGCTTACCTCCAAAGGCACCTTGTGGTCTCACATAATTGCAAAGTCTGAGGGATGAGATATTGCTGGATGCTGCAACTCTCTTGTTCTTTCCATCTCTTGGCTCTGGCTTTTTCTCCTTCCTCCATTTCCTCCTCTTCTTCTTTTCCCCCTATGTTGCTTCATTCTGCAGATAGATTCTCCCGTGTGGCTGAGGAAGATAGCTTTTGACAAAAATAGTTTTTCATACCCTTTAGAGCTAATTGTTTGTTTGGGATTAAATTAAACAATGAATGAACACACTTGAGGCTAGGAGAGCAGTTGTGACATGGAAGACAAGATAAAGGGCCCAGAGAAAGTTCATCCTTGAAGACCCCTCTGACTCTGACTTCTGTCCTTTCCACCACGACCTCAGCACAAGAGCCTTTCTCCCCAGTGACCTGGGCCTGAGGGGCTTCTGCACATTGCCTGAGTATGAGAATGGCTTTTGTTCATTCAATGTTCATCTACTCAACAAATGTTCTTAAGTTTCTACTACTTGTACGGCAGATCTGTCAATAAGATGGATGCGGTACTTGCCCTCATGGAAGTTGCATTTGAGTAGGTACGTGTGTTTGGGGTATTGCTTCCTTAGATAAGGTGGCCAGTGAAAGCTTCTTTGAAAAGGTAACACCTGAGCCTCCTCTAAAGATGAGGAGGATGTAGCCATATGGCGATCACTTCCCAGAAGGGCTGAGAAAATCTCTGTGCAGGCATCAGCTGAGTTTCTGCCTTAATCACGAGAAGGAGCTGAACACGTGAAGGTAACACACCTGCCACATGACCCTAATTGGGACCCTCACCAGCTTTCACTATTGTGACTGCAGTAACCTCTTTTTTTTTTTTTGCGGTACGCGGGCCTCCCACTGTTGTGGCCTCTCCCATTGCGGAGCACAGGCTCCGGACGCGCAGGCTCAGCGGCCATGGCTCACGGGCCCAGCCGCTCCGCAGCATGTGGGATCTTCCCAGACTGGGGCATGAACCCGTGTCCCCTGCATCGGCAGGCGGACTCTCAACCACTGCGCCACCCTGGAAGCCCTGCAGTAACCTCTTGAATAGTCTTGTTTTCTGAAGGGCCCTCTCTACCTTACCATTAGAATTGCCCTTCTAAAATGTAACTATTATCATGACACTCTCCTGTTTAAACGTTTCCCCCAGGATAAAGTCCAACCCCCCAGGCACACAGCTGCAGTGTTATTTATGACCTGGCCCTGTGAGCCCCATCAGCCATGTTCTTTTTTTTTTTTTTAATATTTATTTATTTATTCATTCATTCATTTGGCTGCGTCAGGTCCTAGCTGTGGCACACGGGATCTTTGTTGCGGAACGCGGGATCTTCCGATGCAGCGCGCGGGATCTTCCCTTGCAGGGTGCACGCTCTTTGTTGCCGTGCGCGGGCTTCTCTCTAGCTGTGGTGCGCAGGCTCCAGAGCATGTGGGTTCAGTAGTTGCCCCACGTGGGCTCTCCAGCTGTGGCGCGCGGCCTCTAGAGCGTGTGGGCATAGTTGCCCCGCCGCATGTGGGATCTTAGTTCCCTGACTGGAAATCAAACCCGTGTCCCCTGCATTGGAAGGTGGACTCATAACCACTGGACCACCAGGGAAGTCCCCCATCAGCTGTGTTCTTGCCACTCACCTTGCTCTGCCTGTACCAGTCACATGGAATTAATCAGTGTTCCTCTCTCAGGCGTGCCCTTTTACATCTTTGTGCCTTTGCACATACTATGTCTTGACCTGAAATTCCCTTCCTTTTTTTTTGGTCCCCACTCCCCATCTAATGAGGGCTCATTCTTTAAAGATGCTGTCTCTTTGAAGAAACCTCTGAATCTTCCTGGCTGAGTTGGACGACTGTGCTTACCTTAATCATATCACTGTATTGTAAGTTTCCTTTTATTTGCATCCTCCTTACTAGGCAATATCTTTCTGAACGCAGGGTCCTTACACTAGCATAATATCCGGGGAAGAATAGACCCATAGTAAATATTTTTTTTAAATAAATGATATTCTAAAAATGAAATAGAAACCAAAAGTGTCAGAGGCTAACTACAGACTTAACCTTTCAGAAAACTGAATAAATGATGTATGGGGCAAATTTGAAAAATACTTCATAGAACACAGAGAAAATTGATAGATCAAAATGAAAATGAGGAAATTGAGTATAATAGGTATTGTTTCTATTTTTTTTCCAGGTATACATGTTCTCTTAGAAACCTCTTGTCCCATAGCTAGTGCGGATATTAATCATTTGACTGCACCGTCCCTGCCATAGGAACGGACATGTAACCCAAGCTGGCCTGAGACCTTGGACCTGGAAATTGAACCAGGAAGGAATCCCCACTCCGGCAAGCAGGGCCATTTAACATTCTTTTGAAGGGACCAATATCGATCCCTTTTGGAATCTCAAATCATGAGCTTCTGGTGGGGGGGCACTTCTGCTGTCAAGGAGCAAGCCCAACTGAGAATTAGGCCAAAGTAGAAGAAAGCTTACTGAAAAGTAGAGAGACAGCATCTGACTTACAGTTTTGAACCATTGCATCCAGCTGTATCTGAAGACATATCTCACAATCAAACTCACAGTTAGGTGAGACCTTATTTTTTGTTCACTTGCAATCATAAGATAAATATTGGAAGTGGAATATAACAAGTGTCAAGGCCCTAAAATATAGAATTGTTTGAGTTGAGGTGTGGTAAGTGGTAATGAGAATTTTTTTTTAATAAATCTATTTATTTACTTACTTTTGGCTGCGTTAGTTCTTCGTTGCTGCACACAGGCTTTCTCTAGTTGCGGCGAGCAGGGGCTACTCTTCGTTGTGGTGCGGGACCTTCTCATTGCGGTGGCTTCTCTTGTTGCAGAACACGGGCTCTAGGTGCACGGGCTTCAGTAGCTGTGGCACATGGGCTCAGTAGTTGTGGCTCACGGGCTTAGTTGCTCCGCGGCACGTGGGATCTTCCCAGACCAGGGCTCGAGGCCGTGTCCCCTATGTTGGCAGGTGGATTCTTAACCCCTGTGCCGCCAGGGAAGTCCCAAGAATTCTTCTGTTCCCACCTGAGAACTGAACATCTAGGTTATAGGGTGGACACAAATTAGACTGTCACCTGTTGTATTTTGGAAATCTGATCACATGCGTCCTGTGACTAATGCTTTAGTGGCTTGTAGAAAACGTCACGATATTGGAGTTAATGACTTTTTGATGTTTTTAATAATATCAAGAAAAAATAGGCTTCATCAAACAGTTAAAAAGAGTTAGCATATGCTCCAGCAATTCCATTCCTAGATACTCTGAAAGAAATGAAAACATATGTTCACATAAAAACTTGTACCAGAATGTTTATAGCAACATTATTCTTACTAGCCAAGAAGTGGAAACAACCCAAAAGTCCATCAACTGATGAATGGATAAACAAGATGCTGTATATGTAGTGGAATATTATTCCAGTGGAATATTATTCAGCAATAAAATGAAATTAAGTACTAATACATGCTACAAATATGGAGGAACCTTGAAAACATTATGCTCAGTGAAAGAAGGCAGTCACAAAAGACCACATAGTGTATGATTCCATGTATATGAAATGTCCAGAAGAAGGAAATCTACGGAGGCAGAAAGTAGATTAGTCATTTCCAGGGACTGGTAGGGATGGGAAGACTGGGAGATGAGGGAATGGGGCTCCTTTCTGGAGGAATGAAAATGTTCCAAAATTGATTACAGTGATGGATGTGCAACTATTTGAATATACTAAAAGCTATTAGTTTGTACATTTTAAATGGGTGAATAATATGGTATGGAAATATCTCAATAAAACTGTTAAAAATGCAGGCTCTAGTCTAAACAGCAAGCAGAAGGGCAATGGCATATAGATTTGCTGAGAGGCCCTTTCTGCCTATAACCAGCATTCCAAGATACCCAAGAGTCAGATAACCACGTGCATTTGGAGAAGTCTAAGTATGGTATTCTCTACTTGAACCTGAAGCTAAAGTTAGTGATGGGAAGTGCAGTGCAAGGTAAGACTGGCAAGGGTAGAATGGTGACCGCTGGACCTCACCCAGACACCTCCTGCTGTTCCTTCTCTGCTCGATAAAGGTAAGAGTCATTCCACCACTGAGAGACAACCACTGGATGTAGTCCAGAGAAAGATTTTGAGTCCTGGGATGTTGGGTCACATTTAGGAACAGAAGCTGGAGGAATACAGTTAAACCTAGGACTAGGGGGAAGAGCAGACCATCAAAGTCTGTGGCAAAGAGAAAAAGCCACTGGGCTAGGGTATCATGACCCTGCCAGATCTCTGGCTTTTGGTTACTAGTCCATGGAGTTGACAGTGCAAAAGGATTCTGCTGCGAGGGCAGGATGTTTGCTCTTTCTTCCAGCAGGATAGGTACCTGTTAGAGACTGGTGGCTGGAGGTTGGTTTTCCATTTTCAAATAAGAACTCTTGTAGTTTTCTGTTTCCCCTTAAGTATTGAAATATTGAATATGTTGGGGTAGTTATATTTCTAATATTTCCATAGGGTGTTAGGTGATGAGTCATATCTGGACCTGAAGTTCTATACTTTAGAGCATGAAGTGGTAACTAGATGAGTTTTGGGATCTCTTCTTTTGGGGAGGAAGAAAGAGTGTATCTCATTTGCAGAAGAGGAATTTGTGTTGTCATAGAAAGGAACTCTTTTTAAAATGAATGTACAGAAGTAAAGTTGAGTGTGTGTATGTGTGTGTGTGTAGTATGCTGGGTAGTTTAGGGATGGAACATACCTTTTCTGTTTGGGAACAGCCTCACCAACATCTGGTGGGCATATGATGCTTGCCCCTCCATATTCTGATTGGTCATAGGTGCATCATATATTAAAGCCAATTAGAATCATTTTTGTGTGTGTGAAATTTATCTGGGCTCTGGGAGGAGAAAAGTCCTTTCTCCTTGTGTAATCTCAAGTAACCTGTAAGCTTACGGCTACCGGGAATCATTTCTGTTGCCATTTTCAGAGAAACTGCCAGAGAACAAAGTTAGTAGAGAGGAAAGTAAGCACAGAAGAAGGCAAAGATTTACGTGTGTTTTGTTCACTGTGGCGTCCATCCCCAGCACTACTTTTTTTTTAAAATTAGGGTATAGTTGATTTACAATGTTTTGTTCGTTTCTGCTGCACAATGAAGTGAATCAGCTATATGTATACATATATCCCCTCTCTCTTGGACCTCCCTCCCACCCCACCCCTCATCTCATCCATCTAGGTCACCACAGAGAACAAAGCTGAGCTCCCTGTACTATACAGCAGGTTCCCACTAGCTATCTGTTTTACACATGGCAGTGCACATACGTTAATCCCAATCTCCCAATTCATCCCACCCCTCTCCCTGCCACCCAGTGTCCACACGTGTGTTCACTACATCTGTGTCTCTATTCCTGCCCTGCAAATAGATTCATCTGTACCATTTTTCTAGATTCCACATACATACGTTAATATATGATATTTGTTTTTCTGTTTCTGACTTACTTCACTCTGTATGACAGACTCTAGGTCCATCCATGTCTCTACAAATTACCCAATTTCATTCCTTGTTATGGCTGAGTAACATTCTATTGTATATATGTACCACATCTTCTTTATTCATTTCTCTGTTGATGGACATTTAGGTTGCTTCTGTGTCCTGGCTATTGTAAACAGCACTGCAATGAAAGTTGGGGTGCATGTGTCTTTTTGAATTATGGTTTTCTCAGGGTTTATGCCCAGTAGTGGGATTGCTGGGTCATATGGTAGTTCTATTTTTAGTTTCTTAAGGAAACTACATACTGTTCTCCAGAGTGGCTGTATCAATTTACATTCCCACCAACAGTGCAAGAGCATTCCCTTTTCCCAACACCCTCTCCAGCATTTGTTTTTTGTAGATTTTTTGAAGATGGCCATTCTGACTGGTGTGAGGTGATAACTCATTGTAGTTTTGATCTGCATTTCTCTGATAATTAGTGATGTTGAGCATCTTTTCATGTGCTTCTCAGCCATCTGTATGTCTTCTTTGGAGAAATGTCTATTTAGGTCTTCTGCCTATTTTTGGATTGGGTTGTTTATTTTTTTAATATTGAGCTGCATGAGCTGTTTATATATTTTGGAGATTAATCCCTTGTCAGTTGCTTCATTTGCAAATACTTTCTCCCATTCTGAGTGTTGTCTTTTTGTCTCACTTATCGTTTTCTTTGCTGTGCAAAAGCTTTTAAGTTTAATTAGGTCCCATTTGTTTAATTTTGTTTTTATTTTCATTACTCTAGGAAGTGGCTCAAAAAAGATCTTGCTGTGATTTATGCAAAGAGCGTTCTTCCTATGTTTTCCTCTAAGAGTTTTATAGTGTCCGGTCTTACATTTAGGTCTTTAATCCATTTTGAGTTTACTTTTGTGTATGGTGTTAGGGGGTGTTCTGATTTCATTCTTTTACATGTAGCTGTCCAATTTTCCCAGCACCACTTATTGAAGAGACTGTCTTTTCTTCCCTGGATATTCTTGCCTCCTTTGTCATAGATTAGGTAACCATAGGTGGGTGGGTTTATCTCTGGGCTTTCTATCCTGTTCCATTGATTTATATTTCTATTTTTGTGCCAGTACCATACTGTCTTGATTACTGTAGCTTTGTAGTATAGTCTGAAATCAGGGAGCCTGACTCCTCCAGTTCCATTTTTCTTTCTCAAGATTGCTTTGGCCGTTCAGTATCTTTTGTGTTTCCATATAAATTGTGAAATTATTTGTTCTAGTTCTGTGAAAAATGCCATTGGTAATTTGATAGGGATTGCATTGAATCTGTACATTGCTTTGGGCAGTATAGTCATTTTCGCAATGTTGATTCTTCCAATCCAAGAACATGGGATATCTCTCCATCTGTTTGTATCATCTTTGATTTCTTTCATCAGTGTCTTATAGTTTTCTGAGTACAGGTCTTTTGTCCCCTTAGGCAGGTTTATTCCTAGGTATTTTATGCTTTTTATTGCAATGGTAAATGGGAGTATTTCCTTAATTTCTCTTTCTGATCTTTCATTGTTAGTGTATAGGAATGCAAGAGATTTCTGTGCATTAATTTTTTATCCTGCAATTTTACCAAATTCATTGATTAGCTCTAGTGGTTCTCTTGTGGCATCTTTAGGATTTTCTATGTATAATATCATGTCATCTGCAAACAGTGACAGTTTTACCTCTTCTTTTCCAATTTGTATTTCTTTTTCTTCTCTGATTGCTGTGGCTAGGACTTCCAAAACTTGTTGAATAATAGTGGTGAGAGTGGACATCCTTGTCTTGTTCCTGATCTTAGAGGAAATGCTTTCAGTTTTTCACCATTGAGAATGATGTTTGCTGTGTGTTTGTCATATATGGCCTTTACTATGTTGAGGCAGGTTCCCTCTATGCCCACTTTCTGGAGAATTTTTATCATAAATTGTTGTTGAATTTTGTTAAAAGTTTTTTCTGCATGTATTGAGATGATCATATGGTTTTTATTCTTTAATTTGTTAATATGGTGTATCACATTGATTGATTTGCATATATTGAAGAATCCTTGCATCCCTGGGATACATCCCACTTGATCATGGTGTATGATCCTTTTAACATGTCACTGGATTCTGTTTCCTGGTATTTTATTGAGGATTTTGTGTCTATGTTCATCAGTGATATTGGTCTGTAATTTTCTTTTTTGTGTTATGTCTTTGTCTGGCTTTGGTATCAGTGTGATGCTGGCTGCATAGAATGAGCTTAGGAGTGTTCCTTCCTCTGCAATATTTTGGAAAAGTTTTAGAAGGATGGGTGTTAGCTCTTTTCTAAATGTTTGATAGAATTTGCCTGTGAAGCCATCTGGTCCTGGACTTTTGTTTGTTGGAAGATTTTTAATTGCAGTTTCAATTTCATTACTTGTGATTGGTTTTATATTTTTTGTTTCTTCCGATTCAGTCTTGGAAAGTTATACCTTTCTAAGAATTTGTCCATTTCTTCCAGGTTGTCCATCTTATTGGCATATAGTTTTCTTTCATGATCCTTTGTATTTCTGCGGTGTCAGTTGTAATTTCTCATTTTTCATTTAAAAATTTGTTAATTTGAATCCTCTCCCTTTTTTTCTTAATGAGTCTGGCTAAAATTTATCAATTTTGTTTATCTTTTTAAACAGTCAGCTTTTAGTTTCATTAATTTTTGCTATGATTTTTTTCATTTCTATTTCATTTATTTCTCCTCTGACTTTTATGATTTCTTTCCTTCTACTAACTTTGGGTTTTGTTTGTTCTTCTTTCTCTAGTTGCTTTAGGTGTAAGGTTAGGTTGTTTCTTTGAGATTCTTCTTGTTTCTTGAGGTAGGATTGAATTGCTATAAACTTCCCTCTTAGAACTGCTTTTTCTGCATCCCATAGGTTTTGGGTCATCTTGTTTTTGTTGTCATTTGTTTCTATGTATTTTTTGATTTCCTCTGATTTCTTCAGCGGTCTCCTTGTTATTTAGTAGCGTATTGTTTAGCCTCAATGTGTTTTTTTTACAGTTTTTTTCCTGTAATTGATTTCTAATCTCATGGTGTTGTGGTTGGAAAAGATGATTGATACGATTTCAATTTTCTTAGGTTTACTGAGGATTGATTTGTGACTCAAGATGGGATCTATCCTACAGAATGATCTGTTTGCACTTGAGAAGTGTTTTCTGCTTCTTTTGGATGGAATGTCCTATAAATATCAGTTAAGTCTATCTGGTTTACTGTGTCATTTAAAGCTTGTGTTTCCTTATTTATTTTCTTTCTGGATGATCTGTCCATTGGTGTAAGTGAGGTGTTAAAGTCCCCACTATTACTGTGTTACTGTCAATTTCCCCTTTTATGGCTGTTAGCATTTGCCATATGTATTGAGGTGCTCCTATGTCGGGTGTATAAATATTTATAATTGTTATGTCTTCTTCTTGGATTGATCCCTTGATCATTACATAGTGTCCTTCCTTGTCTCTTGTAACAGTCTTTATTTTAAAGTATAGTTTATCTGATATGAGTATTTCTACTCCAGCTTTCTTTTGATTTCCATTTGCATGGAATATCTTTTTTCATCCCCTCACTTTCAGTCTGTATATGTCTCTGGATGTGAAGTGGGTCTCTCGTAGACAGCATATATACAGGTCCTGTTTTTGTATCCATTCAGCCAGTCTCTGTCTTTTGGTTGGAGCATTTAATCCATTTACACTTAAGGTAATTATCGATATGCATCTTCTTACTACCATTTTTTTTTAAGAAGAATCAGTGATTTTTATTTAATTTTATTTATTTATTTATTTGATTACACTAGGCCTTAGCTGTGGCAGGCGGACTCCTTAGTTGCAGCAGTTGGGCTCCTTAGTTGCGGCATGCGGGGTCCTTAGTTGTGGCATGGGAACTTTTAGTTGTGGCATGTGTATGGGGTCTAGTTCCCTGACTGGAGATCAAACCCAGGCCCCCTGCATTGGGAGTGTTGTGTCCTAACCACTATCCCATCAGGGAAGTCTCACCATTTTCTTTATTATTTTGGGTTTGTTTTTGTAGGTCTTTTCTTCTTCATTTGTGTTTCCTGCTTAGAGAAGTTCCTTTAGCGTTTGTTGTAAAGCTGGTTTGGTGGTGCTGAATTCTCTTAGCTTTTGCTTGTCTGTAAAACTTTTGATTTCTCCAGTGAACCTGAATGAGATCCTTGCTGGGTAGAGTAATCTTGGTTGTAGGTTTTTCCCTTTCATCACTCTAAGTATATCCTGCCACTCCCTTCTGGCCTGCAGTTTCTGCTGAAAAATCAGCTGATAACCTTATGGAGACTCCCTTGTATGTTATTTTTGCTTTTTCCTTGCCGCTTTTAATATTTTTTCTTTGAATTTAATTTTTGTTAGTTTGATTAATATGTGTTTTGGAGTGTTTCTTTTGGGGTTTATCCTGTATGGGACTCTCTGAGCTTCCTGGACTTGGGTGGCTATTTCCTTTCCCATGTTAAGGAAGTTTTCAACTATAATCCCTTCAAATATTTTCTCAGACCCTTTCTATTTCTCTTCTTTTTCTGGGACCCCTGTAATTTGAATGTTGGTACATTTAATGTTGTCCCAGAGGTCTCTGAGACTGTCCTCATTTCTTTTCATTCTTTTTTCTTTATTCTGCTCCTCGGCAGTTATTTCCACTGTTCTATCTTCCGGCTTACTTATTTGTTCTTCTATCTCAGTTATTCTGCTATTGTTTCCTTCTAGTGTATTTTTCATTTCAGTTATTGTGTTGTTCATCACTGTTTGCTTGTTCTTTAGTTCTTCTAGGTTCTTGTTAAACATTTCTTGTACTTTCTCAATCCGTGCCTCCATTCTATTTCCGATATTCTGGATCATCTTTTCTATCATTACTCTGAATTATTTTTCAGTTAGGTTATCTATTTCCTCTTCATTTATTTGGTCTTATAGGTTTTTACCTTCTCCTTCGTCTGTAACATATTTTTGTCGTTTTGTTTTTTTGATGGGTGGGGCTGTGTTCCTGTCCTGCAAAAAAGCAAAACCATCCCCCCAAACAAACAATAACCCCCCCAAAACTCAAAAAAACAACAAACAGAAAAGAGCAGAACAATAACAAAGAAAAAATTAAATTAAATTAAAAAAATTAAAATATATTAGAAAACATAACAATAAAAATGAATCAACAACAATGAAACAAAACAGAACCACAACAGCAATAAATAAATAAATAAAAAGTAAAAGAAAATAAAAACAATTAAAAAATACGAAAATAAAAAATTTCCTGGTGCCTCCTCTATCAGTGTCCTTGGCCCCACGGTGAGCTACAGCCTACCCTCGCCTCCCCAGTAGAGCTCCAAGACCTCTAGGTAGGTCTCTGGACCTGCTGTGTCAGCCCCACCTCTGCAAATGTTCCTCTCACCAGCATCTGTTCCTGGAGCTGGCCTGGAGCACACGTGCCTGCACAAGACACCTAGGGGGCAGGCCCAGTACTACACCCACAGGGGCCAGTGCAGCCAGAGGAGGCCTTGGAGAGGGGTGGAACTCGGGCTGCCAGGACCCGTGGGGAGGCTTTGGTGGGGGTAGGGCTTGGGCCCAGGGACCCATGTGGACAGAAGAGGCCCTGCAGGTGGTGGGCGCCAGGTCCAGGGACTCATGCAGCTGGAAAAGGCTCTGGGCGTGGCCCCCTAACACTATTAACAGTGTCTGGCACATGGTAGGCTCTCAATAAATGTTTGTTGAATGAATAAAATCAGAATTGAAAAACAGGAAGAGAGAGAAAAAGAGAGGGCTGGTAGCATGGTTTGAACTTCTCCTCATTGTGTCTAGAGCCAGCTCTACCCCTCAGGCTTCCCAAGTACATTAGCCAATAAATTCCCTTTATTCCTCTAGTTAGTGTGGCAGATATTGCAAATTGGCTCACTTGGTAAGAGTCCAGCCCAACAGTTACATGACTCTGTGTACACCAGAAACTGGAAAACTAAACTCTACATTACCCAGGTGCCTTTGCAGTGAGGATTTCCGCATGTGATGTAGCATCCATTTGGTGCTTTTGCAGCAGCTTCAGCAGAAACCCTGATGTCTAGTCGGTCCCTAGTTGATGGTAGCAACTTTCTGGTCTGGCCGCTTTTGTTACCATGCTGCCTATGCCATGGTAGAAAAGAGTATTTCCTAGCTCCAGAGCTGTATACTAGTGCCTGAGGCTGTAGTATTTTCTTTTTTATTAATTAGTTAATTTATTTTTGGCTGTGTTGGGTCTTTGTTGCTGCACATGGGCTTTCTCTGGTTGCAGCAAGCGGGGGCTACTCTTCGTTGTGGTGCCTGGGCTTCTTACTGTGGTGGTTTCTCTTGTTGTGGAGCACAGGCTTCAGTAGTTGTGGCACACGGGCTGAGTAGTTGTGGCTCATGGGCTCTAGAGCACAGGCTCAGTAATTGTGGCGCACGGGCTTAGTTGCTCCGCATCATGTGGGATCTTTGCAGACCAGGGCTTGAACCTGTGTTCCCTGCATTGTCAGGCGGATTCTTAACCACTGCACCACCAGGGAAGCCTGAGGCTGTAGTATTTTGCCCCATACATATGTTGAACAGCACTTGGAACTAGAATCACCACGTGATCATGCTAGCTGTAATCCATTGTCATTCTTCCAAGAATGTTTTGGGATACTTTCATTTCCCCAGCAGGCTTTCCCTCACATATTGGACAGAATAGCATCATATTCCCATTCCTAAACCAATTAATGCAAGGAGAATGGAATTATTTAGATTTGGACTTAGTCTAATTAAGATTCACCCTCAGGTGTCTGGGAGGAATTCAGTCTTCTTGAGGCAAATTGTTGTCTTATAACTTTTAAGTAAAAATGGCATTGTGTTGAGGAAGTAAAAACAGCTGTTGGGTAGGCCTTAACATCTGAAATTCCTCCAGAGATGTAGCATTGCCTTTGATTTACTATTTTAAAAGGGAGTGGGAAACCAGTGTCTTCCATTTGGTTCTTCCAACCATAAAAGTCAGGGGAAAAAATCTGGGAATTTTTACCAATCGTTGAGAATATTCTATCAACACAGGAACTGGAAAAAAAAAATCCACAGAGTGAATGGGTTTAGAGTTTGACTCGGTCAAACTTCATTTATTTTACCTGACCCAGGTACATCCTTATTCTTATAGGTAACTTTCAGTGGATTTCTGTGTGCCAGAAATTACTATTAGCTCAAAGCAAGTATCTAAAAGTTTCCAAAAAAAGCTTTAATTACTTCTCTCATCCTAGACACAGTTATCCTATTAAATGCCCATTAAGAATGTCCAGGAGTAATAGTCAAAGAATGAACTTTAGCTGTAATAATATGGTACCTAGGTGCCCCTTTAAGCAAGTTGCTGTAGATCTGTGGATTCAGCTCTGGAAATTGGATGAGGTCATGATTCTATTGTATTAGCTCAGGTCAGACAATTATTCAACACATCTAGGGTATTTTGACTGTACAAATCAAGTAAGACTTTAGTGGGCATGCTATGCTCAAATAGGCATGGTCAGAGATCTCTGAGAGATCAGTCTGATTACCAAGCTGATGTTCCTGCCTGTTATAATCATGCACAATGTGCCTCTGATTGTTGAGGGAGGCTATCTCACTTCTACAGTCCCAAGATTCCCCTTTCCCAGTTGAAACTAGGGAGCACATTTTCACTGCAACGTTTCCCACCAGCAATTTCCAACATTCAAAACATAGTGAAGCACTTTTTTAAAAAAAGATGCTGAAATTTCCTTCAGCAGAGTGGGTCTCAAGGCCTTAAGGCAGGGAATAGTCATTCCAGTCCTTCTTGGGGCAACAGTTATGGGTACACAAGTAGGATACTCACAATGGATCTGTTCCAACATTCCTATCTCAAGGAGTCTTTAATTTCCTTCCTGTATATATGCCAAGGGATTTCTGGCATCTTTGCTTTCTTTAATGAGGGCCAGTGTTGGAGACTGATTTGTCTTATTCAACCCAGTTAGACACCCAGCTGCTTGAGCCAGCAATTTTCATGTGGCACTTCTGGTAAGTACATCCACATTGACCAATTCAGCCCAATCTAAAGTGATGTTTCACTCTTCCTGGTTGAATGCTTTCAAAATATATTCCCACAGAAATTTCACCAATAGTTTTTTAATTTAAAGTAGCAAATCACTGTAACCCAACACTTGCAGTATAAAAAAGCTTCTCTTGGCAGAAGGAGAGTTCTGGCCAAATATCTGAGGCAGATGTTATTGCCTATTTGTGTCTGTTATGTGCTCTCTGCAACACAGAGAATTGGAGGACTCATACTTAAAGTGACAGGAATGCCGTGGACAAAATCTGATAAGAGCATTCCCTCTGAAACCATTTTCCAGTGGTTCTCAAAAGGGTTGAGGGTAGGAAGTATCAAAATCACTTGAGGATTCTTTGCAAAATGTACATACCTACCCCTATCCCCAGGGACAAATCAGAATGAGGTGGAGGTTAGGATAGAAAAGCTCTTTAGATTTTCTGATAGGCACCCTCCCACACTCATAACTGATAACCTCCAGAACCACTATTACACACCCATCTTAATCATGAATATAATATAAGGGGGTGGGGATAAAGCTTCGGTTTACAATTAATTTTAAGGAGGGTGACTCTTCTTACATTGTGATAAATTGTGTTAATGTTTCCAGCTATCCTCTTCTCCATAACAGAACAAAGTTTACTTTCCCACCCCATTTTCTGAGTCAGCCATGTGACTTGGGTCAATGGAAGATGACAGGAAGTGACAATGTGTTAATTCTAAGCAGAAGCTTTAAGAAGCAGTGTGTTTCTGCCAAAATATTTGCTTTTCCCTCTACCATGGGAAAGGGTACTTCTTTAGCCTGGTTCCCAGCATGAGAAGGTCCATAGAACAGAGTTGCAATCACTAACGGATACCATGAACAGTAAATAAATGCTTGTTTTTGGAAGCTATAAAGATTTCAAGTTGTTTGCTCCTGCAGAAAATCTGACTAATGTACATGAAATTACTTTTTGGAGGGGTGAGCACCTAGATGGGTTTGGCTAGATATTTAAAGTGACACCAAAGCTTTAGTTTAAGGGTGTGAACTAGAAAGAGTTAAATTTTTTTGTATAAGAGAGTGGGAAAACTTTTTTTGATCTGGTAGAGGAGGAATTGGCCAGGCAAATAAAATGGAGAAAGCAGAGGTCTAAGCAATGAAACAAGAGAAAGAAAATCCAAAAATTGTTAAAGGGACTTCCCTGGTTGCGCAGTAGTTAAGAACCCTCCCACCAATGGTTAAGAATCCACCTGCCAATGCAGGGGACACAGGTTCAAGCCCTGGTCCAGAAGATCCCACATGCCACGGAGCAACTAAGCCCTCAAGCCACAACTACTGAGCCCGCGTGCTGCAACTACGGATGCCCACATGCCTAGAGTCCGTGATCCGCAACAAGAGAAGCCACCACAATGAGAAGCTCGTTCAGCACAATGAAGACTCAGTGCAGCCAAAAATAAATAAATAAAATAAATAAATTTATAAAAACAATTGTTAAAAGACTTTTAGGCCAGGTATATCTAACGTGGAATTTTATATTGTTTCCATTTTAGTTAAGTATACTACACATACATGTGAGCGTGCTTTTGGTGGAAATCTAAGAAAAGGGTAGAGTTCCACAGTTGGGTTAACTGTCCAGAACAGAGGATCAAGAAACAGCATCCAAGTCCATCCATCAGCTGATCCAATTGAGCAAAAGCAGGAACTTGAAGTTTGAGGGGGCTATGGGAATATAAGCCTCCCTGGGAATTTGTAGAAATTGTAAGGAGGGTTTTACTCTCATATACCATGTAGTGGGCATTTGAGACATCTTTTCTAGATTTTAAAGCCTAGATTTTAAAATCCTAAATAAACGTTAGTAGATCAATTCTAACTACCCACTGAAATAATAATCCACACTGACAAGTAGTATTTGTCTCAGGAATCTAAGAGTGTTTCAATATTAGGAAGGTTATTAGAATGTCTTAAGGATAATAAGGAAAAAAATCACTTGATCACATACTGACAGTTAAATGATATCTGATAAATTACATACTAATTTCTTTAAGGAAAAAATCCTCTTTAAAAATTATAGAAGAAGAAGACTTCTTTACTGTGATTTAAAAAAATTATTTTTAACTATCATCACCATATTTTCTGGTGAGAAAATCCCCAATAACTTTCTTCTGGAAATTTTTCCAACACAAGAAGGTAGAAAACAGAAATAAGAATTGTAAATGTTAGAAAGTGACAATATTATAAATACTGTAGATAAAATGATTGAATAGCTAGGTGGTCCAAAAGGATTGTGAATAACATTAACAGGATAGGCCTACATGCATAAAACTGATAGTAATGGCCGCACCATTATTCCTTTTAGGGAAAACTAACCATTTTAGAGATGTCAGCACTTCCCAAATTAATTTATAGGTTCATTTTCAGTTTATTTTCTTATTTGTTATTAGTTTGTTTTCTTTTTTTAAAATTGAGAATAACTGCATACAATATTATATTAGTTTCAGATGTGCAGCATGATTGGATATTTGTATATTGTGAAACGATCACCGCAATGTCTAGTTAGCATTCATCACCACATATAGTTACAAAGATTTTTTTCTTGTGATAAGAAATATTAAGATCCATTTTCTTAGCAACTTTCAAATCTACAATTTACTGTTATTAACTACAGTCACTACACTGTATATTATACCTCCATGACTTACTTAATAACTAGAAGTTTGTACCTTTTGACTCCCTTCACCCATTTTGCCCACCTGCTGCCCCCCATGACCCTCCTGCCTCTAGCAACCACCAGTCTGTTCTCTGTATCTAAAAGGTTTTTTGTGTGGTTTTTTTTTTTTTTGATTTTACATGTAAGTGAGATCATATGGTATTTGTCTGTCTCTAACTCATTTCACTTAGCATAATGCCCTTAAGGTCCATCTCTGTTGTCACAAATGGAAAGGTTTCCTTCTTTTTTCATGACTGGATAACATTCCATCATATATCTATATCTGTATCTATATTCATGTCTATGTCTATGTCTATACTTGTATCCGTATGTATATCTTACATCTTCTTTATCCATTCATGCTTAGGTTGCTTCCATGTCTTGGCTATTATATCAATAAATAATGCTGCAATGAACATGGGGGCACATAAATCTTTTTGAGTTACTGTTTTCATTTTCTTCAGGTAGATGCCCAGAGGGGAATGGCTGGATTATATGGTAGTTCTATTTTTAATTTTTTGAGGAACCTCCATACTGTTGTTCATAGTGGTTGCACCAATTTACATTTCCCACCAGCAGTGCACCAGTGGTTCCCTTTTCTCTACATCCTTGCCAATACTTGTTATTTATTATCTTTTTGATAATAGGCATTCTAATAGATGTAAGGTCCTATCTCACTGTGGGGTTTTTTTGTTGTCGTTGTGTTTGTTTTTTTTTAGTAAAGCCATTGTCTTTATTTTTTTAAATTTATTTTTAACACCTTTATTGGAGTATAATTGCTTTACAATGGTGTGTTAGTTTCTGCTTTATAACAAAGTGAATCAGCTTTGATTTGCATTTCCCTGATAATTAGTGATATTGAGCACATTGTCATCTACCCCTTGGCCATCTATCTATATGTGTTTCTTTGGGAAAATGTCTATTTGGATCTTTTGCCCAGTTTTTAATTGAGTTTGTTTTCTTAGTTGTTCGATTTCTGGGATTTGACAAAATGATTCTAAAGTTCATTTGGAATACTACACACACTAGAACAGCAAAGAAAAAGATGAAAAGGTTGAGTAATGAGGAAAAAATTATCCTATCTGAATTAAAACAGAATAAAAATACAAAGATGTATAGTGGTGAGAAGAAAAAAAACATGGGATCCAGTAAAATTAGGTTTAAATTCCTGGCTCTGACACATTCTAGATATGTAATTTTGGACAATTAACTTAATATCTTCAAGTAAATTGTGTATTACAGACCCTAACTCTCCTCCTCCCACATCTAACCTCTACATTCACATCCTTGCCATAGCCTCATCCTGGTCGAATATACTTCCCTGCCTCTTGGCTTTGGGCTTGGCCTTGTGACTTGGTTTGGTCAGTGGCATGTAGGCAGACGTAACAGTGTTTCAGTTCCAACTTTAGGCCTTAAGAAGCCTCCATCCTTCTGCTTGCCCTCCCGCACCTCTGCTGCCTCTAAGAGAAGAGCTTGACCTGCTGCTCCTTCATTCTGGGCCCCAGAATGAATGAATGTAGACAGAGCACAGCTGCTCCACAGATGCATGAAAATAAATAAATGCTGTTGAAAGTTATTGAAAATCAGACAAATGTATCAGTTATTTCTTAAGGAAGATCTCAGGAGGTGCCACAAACACTTCTGCTTATACCTTATTGGCCAGAATTTTTCCACATGGCCAATTCTAATTGCAAGGGAAGCTGGGAAATGTGCCCAGCTTAATTTGGTATTTTATAACTATGAAAGAAGAGGAGAATTACTTGGTGGGACAACTAGAAGTCTCAGCTACAGATGTGTAATCCCTATTGATTTTTTTTTAATGTGTGGTAAAATATGCATGACATAAAATTTACCATCTTAACGATTTTTAAAAAGTATCTTTATTGGAGTATAATTGTTTTACAACGTTACGTTAGTTTCTGCTCTACAACAAAGTGAAGCAGCTATATGTATACATATATCCCCATATCCCCTCCCTCTTGAGCCTCCCCCCACCCTCCCTATCTCACCCCTCTATGTCATCACAAAGGACCGAGCTGATCTCCCTGTGCGATGCAGCAGCTTCCCACTAGCCATCCATTTTACATTTGGTAGCGTATATATGTCAATTCTACTCTCTCACTTCGTCCCAAGCTTCCCCTGCCCCTGTGTCCTCAAGTCCTTTCTCTACGTCTGTGCCTTTATTCCTGCCCTGCCACTAGGTTCATCAGTACCGTTTTTTTAGATTCCATATATGTGCGTTAGCATACGGTATTTGTTTTTCTCTTTCTGACTCACCTCACTCTGTATGACAGACTCTAGGTCCATCCACCTCATTACAAATAACTCAGTTTTTAAGTGTACAGTTCTGTGGTATTAAATACATTCATAATGTTTTGCAACCATCAATCTCTATTGATTTTTTAATGTGTCTTCAAACATATAATTACTTATTTTTTAATAAATGAAATCATTCTATTTGATTATTCATGTATTAACTCTTGCTCCACTCAACTCTCTAAGAGATCTTTTCATATCAAAATTGTAGAGGGAATTAATTCTTCTTAACAGCTTTATGTTTCCCATAATATAGCCGTAACACAATTTATTTCCCTTTAGTCAGGTTACTTCCAGTTTTCTTCCTAATTCAAACAATGTTAAAACAAAAACGTTGCACATCCATATTTGAATATATGTGTAACTATTTTCGTTGGAAAGACTCCTAGAAGTAGGATTGTTGATTTAAAGCATGTATGCATCTTTATTTCAAAAAGTCTTTAATAATTTATATTTCCAAATGAATATATCCAATATTTTGTATTTCCAATATCTTTTGCAAAGCAATTTTTATTTATTTATTTATTTATTTATGTCTGCATTGGGTCTTCACTGCTGTGCGCGGGCTTTCTCTAGTTGCAGTGAGTAGGGGCTACTCTTCGTTGCGGTGCGCAGGCTTCTCATTGCGGTGGCTTCTCTTGTTGCAGAGCACGGGCTCTAGGTGTGCAGGCTTCAGTAGTTGTGGCACATGGGCTCAGTAGTTGTAGCTTGCGGGCTTTAGAGCACAGGCTCAGTAGTTGTGGTGCACTGGCTTAGTTGCTCCATGTCATATGGGATCTTCCCGGACCAGGGTTCAAACCTGTGTCCCCTGCATTGGCAGGTGGATTCTTAACCACTGTACCACCAGGGAAGTCCAAAGCAATTTTTGATAGTAATATGTTGAAAGCTTTAAACTGCTCATGCTTCTTGTTCCATTAATTTTGTTTATGGACTTTATCCCAGAAAATAATTCTAAAACACAAATTCTATGCAAATATATGCATTGTAACTTTGTATATAATATTGAAAAGTTGGATACAACCTAAATTTTTTAAATGGAGCAAGTAAATTATCATAAAGCTCAGTGCAGCAATTACAATGATGATTATAAAGACTTTGATAACATGGAAAATGCTTATGTTGCAATATTAACATAACCTTGAAAATCACAAGATTTAATTAAAGGTTAATCAAAATGTTCAAGACAATTGTACTTTGGATGTATAACTTGATACTACTTTCTTTTACTGAGCTTACCATTTTCTATATTTCCCAGATTTTCTTGATTGAAAAACTATACTTTTCTAATTAAAAATTTTAATCACAGCACTTAGGAAAGTGTTCTGCACTTGTCAGTTATTCAGTTGGTTCTATGCTGACTATGCTTGAGGCATTTTATAAAAAGGAACCAGTTAAAAATACAATATAACAAACATCTTGGGTTCATTCTGACATAATCCATACATATAGTTCACATTTTAAGCAAAACTGTGAAGGAAGGAAAATTCATTTTTGTTTTTTGTCTTTCATGCCACCTTCCCTTCAGTTCTCAGGTTTAATGTTCTGTGTTCTATTCCCAAAGGAACTTGCTTTAAGATTGCTGCCACTGTGTAAACTGGTAATAACATCCAGCATTACTTGCATTTTTAAAAGATCTCACACTTAAAAATAAGAAAATTAATGTAAAGCTCTTAGCACAGAGTGAATGTTCAGTAAGTGTTGATGATGATGGTGGTGATGATAAGGATGATGGTAATGACCATGGAGAAGTCTACAAGAGTAAAATGGGGCTTTGTGGGAAAAAGTGATTATTCTCCATTATGACACTTTAAAAATATTTGGAGTATGCCTGGAATTTCCTTTTCCTTAAAAAAAAAAAAGCTTATAATGGATCCATAGTCTGTGATAATATTAGAGATAATTATGATGATTACAATACCAGTCTCAAATTTGTTTGTATTTTCAACCTATATGAGTGCATGGATTTGTGAATTACTATTATAATTCCTATTATAAAACCTTAGCACTTTCTGTTTGTAATATTGCCTCTTGAAGTTTGAAGGGGCACCCTCTCCTGCTAATATTCATATATTTGTGGAGTAAGTTTAATTAACCCTATCCATATTTGATGCTTGCCATGACTTTATAAGTTAAAACATATGAGGCTATTTATTTCCTCCTAGGCACCATGCCTAGAATTTGGTACCCTCAGGTAAGCGGTTGAGCTTGGACATGGCCGCATGCCAAAAGCTAGTCTTCCTCCAGCTGTGGACAACTAAGGCTGACAGCCTAAACTTTTCTACAACTATATTTTTTCTATAAAAATAACCATTCCCTAAGCCTAGAATAAATATTAACTAGCTACTCGTTACCAGCACTTAATTTTTAAGGAAAGATGAAATTTAACACAAGTTTAAAAATATGCCTAGCCTTGAGGCCATTTAGTGTCTTCCTGAATACACTTCAGTGGTATGGCAGTCAAATTTAATTCTGCTTCTATTTAGTGCTTTACTAAATCTCTTCCTGAGTCCAAAGACATTTGGAATTTATATACATTTCCAATTCTGTTTCTAGCTCTTTGTTTACATATCGCCTCGTTTTAGAGCAAATCTTTGGGCGCCACCTTCCCAACCCGAAGAAGCTTATCAAGATATTTTCCTAAACAAAGGTAGCGATTATTTTCATTCTACCTCACTTAAGTTTTGTATTCAGCTTTGCAGCACACTTTACAGCTTGTCTACTGTGGGCTTCCTGAAATCTTGAGCAGCTATATAGTTTTTAATCTCACACTTTTTTTTTTTAACATCTTTATTGGAGTATAATTGCTTTACAATGCTGTGTTAGTTTCTGCTTTATAACAAAGTGAATCAGTTATACATATACATATGTTCCCATATCTCTTCCCTCTTGCGTCTCCCTCCCTCCTACCCTCCCTATCCCACCCCTCTAGGTGGTCACAAAGCACCAAGCTGATCTCCCTGTGCTACGCGGCTGCTTCCCACTAGCTATCTATTTTACGTTTGGTAGTGTATTTATGTCCGTGCCACTCTCTCACTTTGTCACAGCTTACCCGTCCCCCTCCCCATATCCTCAAGTCCATTCTCTAGTAGGTCTGTGTCTTTATTCCTGTCTTGCCTCTAGGTTCTTCATGACCTTCTTTTATTTATTTATTTTTCTTAGATTCCATATATATGTGTTAGCATACAGTATTTCTTTTTCTCTTTCTGACTTACTTTACTCTGTATGACAGACTTTAGGTCCATCCACCTCACTACAAATAACTCAATTTCGTTTCTTTTTATGGCTGAGTAATATTCCATTGCATATATGTGCCACATCTTCTTTATCCATTCATCTGTTGATGGACACTTAGGTTGCTTCTGTGTCCTGGCTATTGTAAATAGAGCTGCAATGAATATTTTGGTACATGACTCTTTTTGAATGCTGGTTTTCTCAGGGTATATGCCTAGTAGTGGGATTGCTGGGTCATATGGTAGTTCTATTTTTAGTTTTTTAAGGAACCTCCATACTGTTCTCCAGAGTGGCTGTATCAATTTACATTCCCACCAATAGTACAAGAGTGTTCCCTTTTCTCCACACCCTTTCCAGCATTTATTGTTTCTAGATTTTTTGATGATGGCCATTCTGACCGGTGTGAGAGGATATCTCATTGTAGTTTTTTTTTTTTTTTTTTGCGCTATGCGGGCCTCTCACTGTTGTGGCCTCTCCCTTTGTGGAGCACAGGTTCCGGACGCGCAGGCTCAGCGGCTATGGCTCACGGACCTAGCCGTTCCGCGGCATGTGGGATCTTCCCGGACTGGGGCATGAACCCGTGTCCCCTGCATCGGCAGGCAGACTCTCAACCACTGTGTCACCAGGGAAGCCCCCTCGTTGTAGTTTTAATTTGCATTTCTCTAATGATTAATGATGTTGAGCATTCTTTCACGTGTTTGTTGGCAATCTGTATATCTTCTTTGGAGAAATGTCTCTTTAGGTCTTCTGCCCATTTTTGGATTGGGTTGTTTGTTTTTTTGATATTGAGCTGCATGAGCTGCTTGTAAATTTTGGAGATTAATCCTTTGTCAGTTGCTTCATTTGCAAATATTTTCTCCCATTCTGAGGGTTGTCTTTTGGTCTTGTTTATGGTTTCCTTTGCTGTGCAAAAGCTTCTAAGTTTCATTAGGTCCCATTTGTTTATTTCTGTTTTCATTTCCATTACTCTAGGAGGTGGGTCAAAAAGGATCTTGGTGTGATTTATGTAATCTCACACTTATAAGGTTATAAACGCAAGTTGCTCTGAGTAGCAATCATATACTCTCCCTACTGCTGTCTTCCTTTTCCCCTTCCCCCTCCCTTTCCCTTTCCAATGACTTAAAAACATTGGTCTTGCTTCATTTGCATTTTCCTGATTATTGGTGAGGTTGAGCATCCTTTCATGTTTACTTATCATTTGAATTTCTTCTGTGATTTTATCACTTTAGATGCTTCCCCCATTTGTCTACTTAGACTGTCGTTTCCTAATTAGTTTCTTTCTCTCTCTCTGTATTCTAGATATGAGTCCTTCATCTAATATATATGTTTCAGATACTTTTATTTCATTGTTGGGTACCTATTAACTTTGGTTATTGTCTTTCTTATGAAAGTTTTCAGTTCTTATGTAGTCAGATCTGTTCAATTTTTCCTTTCTGCTTTCTGAGTTTTGCATTTTGCTTGTCAGATCGTTTTCTATCTATGATTATTAAAATATTCTTTTCTATTCTTTTCTAAAACATATCTTGGATGTCTTTAGTGTGTTTAAAACATTTAAGAATAAACTTCTAATTTTAGAATAGTTTTAGATTTACAAAAAAGTTGTGAAGGTAGTACAGGGAGTTTCCATATAGCCCAAACCCAGTCTCCCCTATTATTAACATGTTATGTTAGCATGGTACATTTGTCACAATTAATGAGCCAATATTGATATTATTATTAACTGAAGCCTATACTTTATTCATATTTCTTCAAGTTTTTACCTAATGTTCTTTTTCTGTTCAAGGACTCCCAGTATATTTGGGATACCTCATTACATTTAGCCATTTTGTCTCCTTAGCCTAGTCTGGTCTGTGGCAGTTTTTCAGACTTTTTCTTGTTTTTGATGATGATCTTGACAGTTTTGAGGAGTAATGGTCAGGTATTTTGTAGAATGGACCTCAGTTGGGATTTGTCTGATGGTTTTCTCATAATGACACTGGGTTTTGTATTTTGGAGAGGAAGATCACAGAGTTTTGTAAAATGCCCTTTTCATCGCATCATATCAATGGTACCTACAACCAATATGACTGATTACTGTTGTTAACCTTGATCACCTGGCTGAGGTGGTGTTTCCCTACTGAAAAGTTACTCTTTCTCCCCTTTTCATACTGTACTCTTTGGAAGGAAACCACTATATGCAGATCGTACTTGTAGTGTGAAGAGTTCTGCTCTACTTCCTTGAGCGTAGAGTGTATAGCATAGAGCATCCTGTTTGTCTGTTTTTAACCAGTTGGATCTTTTTTTTTTTTTGCGGTACGCGGGCCTCTCACCGTTGTGGCCTCTCCCGTTGCGGAGCAACAGGCTCCGGACGCGCAGGGTCAGCGGCCATGGCTCACGGGCGCAGCCACTCCGCGGCATGTGGGATCTTCCCGGACCGGGGCACGGACCCGTGTCCCTTGCATCGGCAGGCGGACTCTCAACCACTGCGCCACCAGGGAAGCCCAATCAGTTGGATCTTTAACGCATTTGGAATTTATTCTGATATATTGTCATAGTGGACATGGAGGCTTTCTTTCTTTCCTCTTTTGTGTAATAGGCATTTCTTTCGTTTGGGGTGGTCATAGTGGAAATTGATACCACCCATAGCTCTAAAAGAGGGTCCTGCTATTTTAAACCAAACAGAGAATTCGCATTCATCTCCCCACACTGATTTATTCAGATAAGCCAATCATTTGTTAAGGCGTAAGCCAAATCATTGCATGTTGGGAAATAGGTCAGGCTGACAGCTTGAGCCAGTGAGACAAGAAGGGAGATTGTGGAAGTTCTTTGGAAGAGGAGATTTCTCCTTTTTTTTAGGGAGCTACCAAAAAATAGTGCTTTTCTCCTTTTGGGCGGTCTGTATACAGATATGAAGACTGAACCTTTGGCAGCAATTTAGCCTTAGAATGAAGCTGGCATTGCAGAAGTCAAAACCCAGAGATGGAAAAAGAAGACAAAAATAAATAAATAAACAAAACCTCCCAGTGTCTTTCATGTCAATATTGAGCCACTAAATCAAAGCAACCCTACAGTCGACTCTATCTCTGGGTCTTCCATTTAAATGAACCCTTTGTTGTATAAGGCAGTTTGGTCTGGGTCTTCAGTTGCTTGCAATATAAAGAAGCCTGATACAGGGGTATATCAACAGAGATCTAATATTATTTATTTATTTTTCCAAACAGATAGTCAGTTGTGCTCATACAATTTACTGAGTGGTTCATTCTTTGCTCTGTGATATGAAATGTTACTTTATCATAAACATTTCCACATAAAAATCATTCTGTTCTAGGCTCAGTATTCATCACATATATTAATTTAGCTGTTTCTGAATTAATACCATGCTGTTTTAATTACTACAATTTTATCCTATGTTTTGCCGTCCAGTGGGGCAAGTCTTTCTTCATTGTTCTCTTTTTTCCCCCAAAATTTATGAGCTCTTTTTCTGTATTTTCTCTTCTCTTTAAACTTGAGCCTTAGCTTGTTCAATTCTAAAAAATCTTCTCAAGATTAAAAAAAAAAAAACAAAAAACGAGATTACTCTAAATTTACAAATTAAATCTGGAGGTGATTGTGGCCCTGGCCAACACTTTGACTGTAGCCTTTTGAGAGACTCTGGGCTGGAGGGTCTTGCTAAGCTGCACCTGGATTCCTGACTTACAGAAACTATGAAATAATAATGGGGTAATTTGTTATACAGCAATAGATAACTAATACAGTCAGAAATTAGTAAGTTATGTTTATCTATGTTTTCAATGCTTTTATTCTTGAATTACATTTTAAAAGATAATTTCAGTTTACCAAGCATAAGTCTGTGGTGTTCAGAAGATTCTCTCTTACTCTCCCCCACTTCATTGGTGGCAAATATGAAGAGATAATCCACCTTTGTCAGTGGTGATTTATTAGCAAGGTACCCTTAAGACAATTTTTTCTAATACCTTTGATTAGTTGTTTCAAAAGAGATTATAAAAACCATGGTTATTTTAACCTCTTTCTCAGTGAACACTGAAATTGAAACCATAGCTTAAATGCTTGAGGGAAATTAGCCATGTAAAAGTATTCCATGGGTAATTTTTGTAAAATAACTACTTCATTAAGCAAAAAATTACCTCTTGTAAGAGAATCACTTCCTTTAGAAAGAAATTCAAAAGACAGAGCAAGGTAAAACTTTTAATGGGAAAACCCTGTAGTTTCAGGGTAGGGGCCAAACCTTGTTGTCTATGCCTGGCAACTTAATAAGTAAATGTTGATTGAAAGAATGTTTGATAGGGACAAAAATATTGAAGTTTGAATATTCACAATCTTTCTCCTTCCTGCTTCCCTGGCCCCCTTATGGGAAGGATCCTTCATTTCTTGTCTCCCAGGACTATGTAGTGTTGACCAAGATAAGAAGAGCTAGAAGAGTTATGGAATTGAAGAGAAGGAAGTCAAACTATTCTCTGCAGGAAAGGGCTTGAAGTACCAGCAAAATGAGGGAGAGGAAGGGTGAGTGAGTATAAGAGAGAACAAGGGAGAAGCAATTTGGATAGCTCTCATGAAAATTTAAGGGAGAAAGATGGGTAAAGAAGATTCTTAGGAAGCTGTGCTTTGTTAATGTGTCATATGAGTCCTTCCTCAGCATGTCCATGAGACTGTTCCTGAAAATCTATATCTTTCCAAGCTTTGTGAAGTTGGATTTAAGTTCAGTTTGAATCTATCACATGACTGCCTTAAGGGTGGCTCAATTTTATTCCAACTTCTCTGTAAGTCTTATGGTCCAGTTTTCCAACAGCATTAACTGCTGTCACCACTGCATATCTGTGTAGGAGTAGTCTTCTAGCTTTCCTGGCCTAGAAGTAAGTAAACAATTTTCTTTCTGCTTAATTTAATCAAGACAAATTAGAAATTATTCACAGACCATAGGTAGGAATAAAAAGAAATTTAAAGAAACAAAAATATAAAAAGAGAAATTATGAAAGCATAGCCTTGATTAGTTTATTGACAATAGGTTCCTTATATTAATTTAACTAAAGGTCGACCATGGAAAGGCTTGAAGTCGTGGAGTTTACCAGGTTCTTAGTATTGATTTCTTTCTTTTCCTTCACTCTGTCCCCAGGTTTAGTGTCTTAATAAATCATTGCTGTGTTTTGAGAGATCTTTAGCTTGTTCTGGAACTTATATTTGTATATAACAGAAACTGATTTTCTCCTTCTCAGTGACGTATAAGGAGGGTGGATTTTGTAAAATGGAAGGCATTTTTGTTTTGCTGAGCTCCAGCCCGTATCAATTTGAACTACACACTTTTCTGAATGACAGAAATTACTGATAGTTTATTACATACAGACTTGAACCATTATTTTACTCATATGAATATATTCTATATTTTCTAGAATATATATATTCTAGAAAATATATATTCTATATTCTATATTTTCTATTCTCTATATTCTATATTTTCAACCAAACCATATTCTTAGAGCACAAGGACCATATCTTCAAAATATATCTTTTCCTCCATAAGTCCTAGTGATTGTGTAGATAATTATGCATTGAGCTGAAAATGAAATCAGTCTTATTAATCCTTTTTCTGAGTTTACAGTGACGCCTGAGATTCTTTGCTGTTATTCTCTGTATTAGTCAAGGTCCAATCTGATACAGAAACCACAAGAGACAGAGAGCACATGGTTATTTGAATAGAGAAAGTTTAATGGAAAGAATTTTTAACTATAACAGGGGATTCGAGTAACAAGGGATTGGCTAAGAAGCAAAGAGAACGCTAAAGAATATAGGAATAGCAGTAATCAGCAGCAGTACTTTTCTGGGGCTGAAATGGAGCACCCAAAGAAGAGGCCACCCCCCACCCCAGGTTGAGATGCAAACCTTGTTGGAGAGAGCACAGCTATGTCTCACTGAATGAAGGAGTTGCTCTGGTGCCATGCTAGTGGAACTTGCCAAAAATCTGCCCTCTGGAACTTTCTGAAAATTTTAGGTTGCTGGGGAAAGCTATTCACGGTGAGGTGTCTCACTGGAGGCACTCTGCAGCCAAAGTGGCCAAAGGAGGACGAAGTTATGGTGGGGAGGGAAACACTTGGCCCCTGCATGCTGTTGCCTGCATGCACTACCGGAACCCAGGGAAGCAGCCCCTGGGACAGAGCCAATGGAACACACAACAACCAGGAAGGAAAACTCTTTGCTTTTGTAATGTCTCTCCACAGTCCTTTAGTGACAAAGCTTGATTTGTCTTACCACCTGATAAAGAAAAATATTTACTGGACCTAGCTCTATTTTTACAGAGCAGGCAATGAAGGATGAATTTGGAACTGAGTGGAAATAAAATGACAAAAGGTACGCTTACTTTCACTTAACATGGAGTTTATAAATTATCTAGGTCTCTTAAAATTCTTGATGTTTTCTTTGTGTGGAAATCTATTCACTGATTCAGCAAGCATTTATTCAGGGACTGTCACATTCTAGGTACTTATTTTTCGCAGACATTGTAGGCTGTTGCCTAATAAAAATTCCTCCATTCTTTGTTAGTAAAGAATCTCAGTTTTTGTTCTCTCATGCTTCTCCTTGCCATAAGCTTCTGGGAAGGCTGGTCCCAGCCTCAGCTCCAAGCCCACCCCCATGGGGTGAATTGCAATTAGTCTATACAGGTTTTCGTGACACCATTTTCTTTCTCATCGATAAGTCTGTGACATACTTCTGGCCAACAGAATATGAAGGAGAGTCTGTAGAAGGGCTTTTAGAATAGTCTTTTCCACCATCTTAAAAAGTGGTATTCAGAAAGAAATAACCTTCTATTGATGGACATTGTCCTGTCTCCATGTGGTGCCTGAACTGTGACAGCCATCATTTGAGGGGAGGGAAATAGGCCAAGGAGACCCTGTAGTGCACAGTAGGGCAGGAAATAGAAGGAAATTAAAGAATTAATCAAACCTAGAAAGGACATCTCTAGGTTTCTTGTTTTAAAAGTCATCTAGAGGGCTTCCCTGGTGGCGCAGTGGTTGAGAGTCCGCCTGCTGATGCAGGGGACACAGGTTCGTGCCCCGGTCCGGGAAGATCCTACATGCTGCAGAGCGGCTGGGCCCGTGAGCCATGGCTGCTGAGCCTGCACGTCCGGAGCCTGTGCTCCGCAAAGGGAGAGGCCACAACAGTGAGAGTCCTGCGTACTGCAAAAAAAAAAAAAAAGATACTGTTCTTATTGGGGAATAAGTGAAACAAATAAATGAAATAAAAATTTAAGATTGCTATGATAAAAGAGGATAGTGGTTGAATTGAAATGCAACATGCTAGTTCCAGGATAACTATAAAATTAAGTTAGAAAAGAGAAAACAGATCAAGAGAAAGTGCTTTGTAAAGCTGCCTCTTGAAAGGAAACACTTCCCTGCAAAGAAAAAGTTACATAATGTAATATATTTGAGAGAGCTTTCTCTTTGTCCCAAACTCTTCCAGGTAAGAAAGTTTAACAGTTGTTAATTAGTATTATTTTTCAAATAATTAGAAAATTGAGAAAAAAGAGTAATACAAACTTGTAGTTTCAATACACAGCAGCAACTAGTATAGCAAGGAAAATTTTTAAAAAAAAATTTTAATATTTTTCTACCTATAAAACATGGTGGTGTATATATTCAGTGACAAGGAATGCACTTTTGTTATTCAGAGGAACTGGGTCCCAAACTGAAGCTTTCTCTCCTATTTCTCTTAGAGCACTCAGTTGGGAATTGTGGTGAGCTGTTCACTAGTATAATTAAAGTGCATACTTGATTTTGATTCTAACTGGAACGGTTGGAAGCCGAAACAGATTATGCTGCTTTCACAGTTAAGTGAAGCTGAGTGACCCTCATCTAAATCTTAGATTTTTCTACAGCTTTTATCTGTTCATGAATTCTGTTGCCTCTCATTTGCAGGTTGAATGATGATTTCTATTCTTTCCTTCTTGGAATCTTCAGGCTGGCTTTCCACAAATTAAAACAGATACTTGAGACAATTTTTTTTTTCCTGAGTAATTCAGGAGAAAAACAATTCCTTTTATTCAGTAACACAGAACACACCGGGCACACTGGCCTCAGGCCTCAGAACTTACTGTTCCTTTGGCCTGACAGTTCTCTTCCTATAGCAATCTGCATGGCTCTCCCCATACTTCCTCCTAAGTCACCCTCTCATTAAGGCCTTCCCTGGCCACCCTTTCTAAATTTCACCCCTTGTTTCCACTTTATATTCCCTTTCCCCATTTTATTTTTCTTCCTGACCAGTTTTCAGTACCTAACATTATTGATTAGTTACTTATTTGTCTTATTATGTTCCCCTAACTAGAATGTAAACTCTATGAGGGCAGGAATTTTTTGTCTATTTTCTTTACTGATGAATCCCCAGCACTGAGAACAGTGCCTGCATACATAAGTGCTCAGTAAATATATATTGACTGACTTACAGTGGGATAAGGCATGGCTTTGGAGTTACAAAGGCATGAGTTAGAATGCAGATTTTCTGTTTGGCCTAGGGTAATTCCCTCCACCCATCTGAACCTCAGTTTCTTCACCTAAAGCAGGAATAACTACCTAACAAGGCAGTTTTAAGGGTTTAATGAGATAATGTAGGCCAAGTGTCTGATCCCACTGGGGTCATACAACAATTGTTAGCCCTCTCCCTTTCAAACTGAGGGGAGACCGCAGAGATTTATTTTCTGATATTATTCCTCCTCCTTCCACAAGCCTTCTTTATGGGTGTCTCAGTTAGGGTTCCAGTAGGAAACCCTTTTGAAGGTACACTCAAATTAGGGTCATATGAGGAGGGTTGAGGTCTAGGGGAATGTAGAGAATAGAGGAGGTATCTGGGAATTGCAGAACTGTTACCACCCATAGGCCCAAAGGGACTAGCAGTGTTGGGGATGAGGACAGAGTGAGGGATAGAATGAAATAATTTCAAAGGTTCTTCCTAGCTTTAACATCTTAATGATTGTCTTGTTACTTCCGAACTGTTATTCTGTGGATCTTTAATAGATGCAAATAAGTATAAATTCTTTAATAATCTCTCTTGTTCACAGAATTTGACCTTAGGTTTCAACAATGAATGGTCTTAACAAATTTAAAATAACTAAGTTTGGGGGAGAATATAATGGTTTGAAAATAAATCATGTAAGTTTATTACATAGCAAAACTTAAAATAATGCAAAAAGACTGTTAATAGACAAGTGTAATTTGGATTAATGTTTACAATATTCTCTTCATATTCTTTGCTCGAATCTTCAAAAAACTCTATGATACTACATCTTGACAATTTCTAACAAAAACAAGCAAAGTCATTACATAGCAGCTGTGTATGGTCATAAGAAAGATATTTATAGATGAAATTTAAGGTTAAGCGGTACACGCACAATATGGATGCAAGGAGGGGTCTAACTGAATACTTTTCCATGCACCATAATTTGTGATAGTTTTGCCAGGTTACCCAGTTGAACAGCTGGTAAGGCCACAGCACACTGAATCTAGTGCATGAGAGATCTCACTGCAGTAATTATTTTCTTTGTAATTAGACCTAATTATTGTGAGGAGTTTGTCCACAATCAAATCAAACAAGAATTTCCAGAAGTATCCCTATTACTGGGGGATGGCTGGGGGAAAACATAACCAATAATTATAATGAGAACTAGAGAGGGGAGCGTGGGCAGTTAGCAGTACTTCAAACGACTGCTCAAGATGTTTGGGAGGTATCCTTGGGAAATCCAGAGAAATGAGTCAAATCAGACTGGGGCAAAAGCAATGAAGGCAAGTGAGGAGCGGCAGCTTTGGGCCACTTCAAAGCAACGTGCCCCAGGCCAGCAGAGAGAGGCTCTGGGTCCTGACTAGGCCTCACCCTCTCGCCCTTCCAGTCCCAGCTCCTTTTTTCCCCTGCACTAGGACCGGCCCCACCCTCCGCCCTCGGCTCCGCCCACCAGTCACCCTCTCCAGCGCATGGCTCCGCCCACCCTTCCCCACCCGCAGCCGGAGGCCGGCGGCCGAGGGGCGGGGCGGGCCGGGAGGCGCCGCACTCGCCAGCGGGCGGGGGATCCGCTGCGGAGTTACGGGGAAGTTGGTTGGAGTTCCTGGAGTTTCCTTCTGTGGTTCCCCGGGCTCGGCCGGCCGGTGCCCCGGCTCTTTGCCCGCTCCGACCTTCGCCGGCCACCTGGTACCTCCTTCTGCCCCCAGCCGCCATGGAGCAGCCGCCGGCGCCCAAGAGGTAACGAACGCGGGGCGTGGGGAGAAGGAGGGGGGCGGGGGCGGCTAGGCCTGGGGGGGACCGAGACACCTCTCCCAGACTGTGGGGCCCTGAGCCGGGCGCGCCGGGGGTCGCGAGGCGGGTCCGAGTGCCGAGCCGCATCTGTCCGTGGGGCGAGGGGGCCCGAGGGGAGGCCGAGCCTCGCTTCCCCCGCGGCCCGCCGGGCCTGGCGCGGGTGGAGAGTCGGTGGGCAGCGCTGGGCGCCCGGCGGCCGGACTCCTGGGGCGGGTGGAGTTTTCCCTCGTGGCAAGTTCACGAACTGGGAGACGTAAAACTAGGAAATTATTGGGCTGCTTACAACCATGTAGGCTTTCCTGTCAAATGTTTTCCATAATATTGCCTTTTTTTTTTGAGAAAGCGGGTTGTTTATTTACAGTTCAAGGAATTAAATATTAATAGCTACACAGCCTTGTAAAACTTAGTGTGGATATGCTGCACTGACAGGTGTTCCTCTCCCCTTCCTCCGCAAGTTCAAAAGTATTTATGGATGCAAGACAGTAGGAATCTTAAATTAGAACCCCTCTGCCATATAGTTTTTTTTTTTTGGTTTGGTTTTCTTTTAGCATGTAAAAATAGTGATGCTTTGGTATTTACTGTTAGTTTATATTTATTCTTTGTTATATTGGAAGTGTACAAGTACACAGTAGATACTTTTGAACTGGTATTTGAAATGATCGTGTGAAGCTGAATCAAGGCTGTCCATTGATATGAATTCATAATGTGCATTTTCTCCTTAAGAATGAATCAATCAACTGATGCTGGATAAAACATTTAACTTCAGTCTCTCATTTTTAATTTATAAAATAAGTGTACTAATCTCTCTCCCATAGTGCTGTTGTGAAGAGTGAAGAGTGTTTTGATACTAGAGATCTTTAGATGAAAGGTGGTATATTCAGGAACATGTAATAATTAAAAAGGTAGGAACTTTGTGAGCTGTTGTGAATTGTGTGACTAGACATGTGAGCCTTGAGGTCTGGGAACCATCTGTTCAGGTGAAAAAGGGGGGTTGTGGAGGAGTTTCCAAAGGACACCTGCTGTCAGAGCCCTTGATAGATTCTTTTCTGGCATTTTAAAATATCCCAATTCTAATATTGATTTGGCACCCAGTTTTAATACTATAGAAGAAAACTGGAATCAGTGTTTCCCCCATCTTGTTTTGGAAGAACTGTAAGGGGCACCTCCAAGATAGTACCATAAGGCCAAGTTGAATAACTCTGAATTGGAGTACAAGTTCTCTGTATTGATTAGCTCTATTCTGAGTTATCAGAGTTTCACTATAGACGTAAGAGAACGCCTGCCTTGCAGGGACATTAGAGAACCTGGAGGGGTTGGGGGAGGGGTGGGTGGTATATATCACTGTTCCATGGTGACTTATACCTTCAAAGTGGTGGTTGCACATTTAAGAGAGTTATTTTTAGCTCTCTTCAGAGAGACATGTTCATCCAGGAAGGCATTTCTAAAGAGCAAAAGATATGTGACAATCCCATATATTTGAGTATCTCTTAAAATTTTTTTCATAGCATTTTCTTTTTCATAATATCATTTAATCCTTATAGCAACCCTGCTGAGTAGGTTGGATTACAGACATTAATCCTGTTTTTATAGATGAGGTCACTAGGGGGGTTTGCCACATGGAAGGCTACGACAGAGATAACTGACAGTGAATTTTTGTGTTGCTCCTCTTAATCATTACCCTCTAATAATGAAATATAGCTACCATTTTTTGAGGTCTTACTATTTGCCAGGAATTTTATATATACATTCTTTTACTTTATTGTCTCAAGAAATAGGAATCCTGGCTCTGCAATTTACTATGCTAGTTCTAAATTTAATTTCTTAATCTGTAAAATGTGTTTTGGAGTAAATGAGGTCAGATGTAAAGCACTTAGCACAGTGCTTCATGATATGTTCAATAATGGTAGTTGTTAGTTTATATTTGACTCATTAAATGAAGCTTGGAGAGATTAAATAGGTTGGGCAGGTGGAGGAGGTGCCAGAACCCTGGGTCTGATTGGCTGCAAGGGCTGTGCACCCGCTCATTGTGTACAGTGATGCCTCTTTTTGAAACTATGCTTGCTTTCTTAGCATTCCGTGGTCACCTCTTTCTATAATCTTCTGGTCCCCTTTGTTCTGTTTTTAATCTGTGTAAGAAGGCCACTTTGCTTTTCTGCTGTGAGTAGCTCTTCCTTAGGGCCCATACATTTTTACATGGTCACATATATGTTGCTGATGCTCAAGTCTGTATGACCAATAGCTGCTTCTCAGTTAGTATTTTTGTTTTTTCTTCGTGTAGAGCCATTCTTTCATTATCCTATTTAGTTTAACATTAGATCCTATCAAATTTTCCATCAAAAAGTCTGTGGATTCATTTTCCCCCCCGCCCCTTTCGTTCCCAATACTACTATCTCATTCCAGGGTTTTAAGACCCTCACAGTTGATTTATAGCAGTGCCTTCCAATTGGGCATTGTGGTCCAGTGATTATCAAAAAATTTTAACAGCAGAAACATTTTAACAGCAGAAGGGCTCTCTTTGGAGTAGGGGCAGGGCGCCAGAACCTGGTTGCCAGCGCCTTACCTCCTTCTAGTCCCCTTTTGGTGTCCCACAGAACCTCCTAATGATCCATAGAACACTGCTTTAGTTCATCCTGCACATGGCTTCTGATTGTTTTGCTAAAACATCACTTCAGTCATGCTACTCCTTTATTTTTGGATTGATTTTTTTAGTTGACTTAGTACCCAAGGCCCCTATCACTTGATCTCAACCTTAACCCCCAGCCTTTTGTTACTTATCCAAGCTGAATCTGTCCTTCCAAAGTTTCCCTATTGTTCTTTATTTAGGTTATAGGCTGTGGGTACTCTCAGCTTTGCCTTTTTTCATGCTTTTCCTTTAGAAAATTTGTGTTATTTTTTTGCTAGTAATCTGTGTTTTGTTCAAGGCCTGTTTCATGCAGTATCTTATTTGAGTACTTCCTAGCCTAAGATATTTCTTTTTATTCCTAATATGATATCCATTTGAGTATCCATCTTCAAATTGTCCTTTTTTTAATTACAAAATTTTAGACACCCAAAAGATAATGGGGACAAATTTAGTAAATACTTACATATCACTACCCAGCTTAAAATATTCCCAATATAGTTGAAGCCCCCTAAGTATATCTGTTCTCAATTGCATTCCCTCCCCATCCCCCAAAGGGTTGTCACTGTTCTGAATTGGGTATGTGTCATTCCCATACATGGCTTTATACTTTTAGCCTGTTGTTCATATATATCTGACATAGCATTAGGCCTGGGTGTTAGGCCCAGCTTTGTCACTGACTTTGAGATTTGCTTCTTTGGGTATCATTCTTCTCCTCTGGGAGTTGGAGATTCCAACTGTGCAACCAGATCTGAGAATCTAGGGATTAGATGATCTGTAAGGTCCCTCTTATCCTCGCATTATTGATTTGGTGTCCTCAACAAGGCTCGTGTTAAACATAGGCAGTAGATGTGGTCAGCTATGTCACTAACTTGAGGATCAGAATGGCTTTTAGATTCCCCAGATTTCCTTAATTGTTTGTCACAGAGGTCTTCAGAAATCCTTATTAAAATTAAGTCATTCTGGGAAGGGAAATCCATTAAATGGTTATTAATTATTAGCATTTTGGTACTTTGAGTTTATCAGATTTCTTTGTAGGGGTAGTACTAGGTGACAGCAAAATGACCACAGAATAGGTAAGTTTTGATAGGTAGAAAGGGAGGTGACCAAACATGGGGTCTTCTCCAAGTAGAACATTCATAGAAGGGGAGGTGGTTCTCTGTGATAGACAGGTGGGCAGCATGAGAGCGCTGGCTGCTGGAGGGAGGGTAGTTATATACAGTACTAGTCAAAGCGAGTAAAGAAAACCATTGTTCGTGAGATATATTTTACCAGATAGGCTTTGTTTCCGTTAGGTTATAGGATTAATTGTTATTTAAAATCTATTAATAGAGGTTTACTTAGAGGACAAGTTGGTTTGGAACAGTGAAAACACTGGAAGGATAATAAGAGAGTAAGCTACTGAAGCATATTTACTCTCAAGATAAGGAGAGTTCTTTTTAAATTTTGTTTATTTATTTTTTAAACTTTTTATTTTATATTGGAGTATAGTCAATTAACAATGTTGTGATAGTTTCAGGTGCACAGCAAAGCGACTCAGCCATATATATACATGTATCCATTCTCCCCCAAACTCCCCTCCCATCCAGGCTGCCACATAACATTGAGCAGAGTTCCCTATGCTCTACAGTAGGTCCTTGTTGGTTATCCATTTTAAATATAGCAGTGTGTACATGTTGATCCCATACTCCCTGACTATCCCTTCCTCCCATCCTTCCCCCCTGGTAACCATAAGTTCGTTCTCTAAGTCTGTGAGTCTGTTTCTGTTTTGTAAATAAGTTCATTTGTATCATTTCTTTTTAGATTCTGCATATAAGGGGTATCATATGATATTTCTCTTTCTGTCTGACTTCACTCAGTATGACAATCTCTAGGTCCATCCATGTTGCTGCAAATGGCATTATTGCATTCTTTTTAATGGCCGAGTAATATTCCATTGTATATATGTACCACATCTTCTTTATCCATTCCTCTGTTGATGGACATTTAGGTTGCTTCTATGTCTTGGCTATTGTAAACAGTGCTGCAATGAACTTTGGGGCGCATGTATCCTTTTGGACCATGTTTTTCTCCAGATATATGCCCAGGAGTGGGATTGCAGGGCCATATGGTAGCTATGATTTTAGCTTTTTGTTTTTTTTAAAAAATTTTATTTAATTATTTATTTTTGGCTGCATTGGGTCCTTGTTGCTGCACACAGGTTTTCTCTAGTGGCGGCGAGTGGGGGCTACTCTTTGTTGCGGTGCACATGCTTCTCATTGCAGTGGCTTCTCTTGTTGTGGAGCACGGGCCCTAGAGCACGCAGGCTCAGTAGTTGTGACGCACGGGCTTAGTTGCTCCGTGGCATGTGGGATCTTCCCGGACCAGGGCTTGAACCCATGTCCCCTGCATCGGCAGGCGGATTCTTAACCACTGTGCTACCGCGGAAGCCCTGTTTTTAGTTTTTGAAGGAACTCCCATACTGTTCTCCATAGTGGCTGTACCAATTTACATTCCCACCAACAGTGTAGGAGGGTTCCTTTGAGAGTTCTATGATTTAAGCTATAGTTGGATTCTGTGGCAGTTTTTTTTTTAATAGTGTAAAGAGGTGGTTAGTTTGGAGAAAGTGAAGTTAAGATCGAAGTCAACATGTTAGGATTACAAAGTGCATTCACACAAATGAAGAGTGAAGGTAAGAAAACAATCATTTTATAAGGCAAAGTGTTGCTATGAATGAATGGATTATCAGTCAAAAGATAGATTATGGGGCTTCCCTGGTGGCGCAGTGCTTGAGGGTCCGCCTGCCGATGCAGGGGACATGGGTTTGTGCCCCGGTCTGGGAGGATCCCGCATGCCGCGGAGCGGCTGGGCCCGTGAGCCGTGGCTGCTGGGCCTGCGCGTCTGAAGCCTGTGCTCCGCAATGGGAGAGGCCACAACAATGAGAGGCCTGCGTGCCGCAAAAAAAAAAGATAAGATTATGGAATGAAAAATCCAAGGTAAAGTGACAAAGATACAGAAGGGTAAAGTAGAAGGTATTCATATGTTCCTCAGCATGAAGAGCCCACATCAGTCTGTAGCATCAGTGGCTCTGACCTTAGGCTGGAAATTAGGAACAGAGGTAAAAAGACAACAGGGAAAACTCTCAGGAATTGAGTTGGGTGGGACAAAGCAACAAACCAGATAAGTAGATAGTAGGGTGTCAGGAAAATCATGAAGATATTGCAGTGAGAAAATAATGGGCTTCATTTTATGTCTGTATGCCTAATTCAGTGTCCTTGGAATGTTAGAAAGTAAAATTCTTGTGTGTTTATTATCGGAGAGATTCACTAAGTGGAGAACTCCAGTTGACCTTGAGAAGATGAATTCTTAGAACTCTTAAACAAAAGCAGGGGCCTCAGTGGGTTGGCCCTGGGGGAAGCTTCCAACTTCAGTGGCAGGCAAATGGAGGAGGTGTTCTAAGTAATCAGTGAGAGAAGAATCCAGCGAACAGGAGCATCTCTTTGCATTAATGACTTGGTCCCTAAAGCATATCTGTCCTCCCTTTGGCTTTTCTTGGTTAATTTGGGGTGGCACCAGCTCCATTAGAATTGATTTAGGCCCTGTAGATGGGAAAAATCAACTGGCTCTTCCTTCCTAGAGAGAGGGAGCATGACAGCATCTGGAGCAGTTCCTGGTGAGCAGTCTTCCGTTGTACATTAAGACAGGAGATAAACTCAGTCTTTAGTCAACTGTAGGCAATGATTAACTTATCCATTGTTCTTTAAGGGGCGAGATATAGCATGTATTGGTACAAAAGAATTTGTTAGAAACATAAATAAAAAGGTAAATGTGTGTTAAACACAGCTAGGTTGAAGTTTGTTTTTCTGAAGTAATCCCAGAAAATTCCAGTGGTCATTCCAGAAATGTGTATTAGTAAAGCTTTAAAAATAATGGGTTTAAATTGAGCACTTCTTGTTTGGTTATAAGGGAGGAAAAGTGCTTAGAATTTAGTTTTTCTAGTTTCAAGGAAGTCTCTGTAGAACTAGGGGTACTGTCACTTCAGGCCATCATATATTATGGCTTTCACTGTCTCTTTTTTTTTTTTTTAATATTGATGATGAGACCCAAAAACAGAAGTTTCATGGAATGAACTATGTGTGATGTTCTCTGGTACTTTTCTATTTTCTGTTCTGTTCCAGTTCATTGAAAAATTGCTGGTCATGACCCACCAAGTTATTTTCATGACCTACTAATCAGCTGCGATCTGCAGTTTGAAAAACGTTGTTGGTGTATGTAGTTGTGACAGTGAGGAAATGGATTTCATTTCCAGCACCATTCCTGATGATGGTATTGCCAAAGGAATCCGGAGTGGTATAATTGTAACAAGCTATACATACAATAGAGATATTCTTTTAAGATTCTAAAAAGGGAAGAGGGGAAGGGGAGAGAGGAAACCATTATTTAAAAACTACTGTATTTTGAACACTTTATATATATCCCAATTAAGGTATGGGAAAATGGAAAATGATTATCCATGGTGTCTGACAGAGTTTATAAAGGCAAATATAATACATGAAGATTTCTTTGAGGCAAAGGCTCTTTTGCTTTCTGGTGTAGAATGACCCTGTACACTGGAAATATCCCACTGTAATTACGATGACATCAACTTCTGACTCCCTAACAGCTCCACCCTCTCTATCTACCAGAGGTCTTTAGATTTTTTTCTTCTAAAGTGAAAATTGATACTACCTGATAAGAAATTTTCTTTTTTATTTGTCCCAAGCTGCTTTTTTGTTGTGATTTTATTTGAGTTGCCTCATATGTTAGGGTTACTCTAAGTTCAAGAAGTTTTTTAGCTCATATTGTAGAACAAAGATTCTATATTTGAAATGTCTTATTACAATTGTTTTCTCTACACAGTCTCAAGTTGAATAAATGAAGTAACAAATATGTAAACAGACATGTATAAAAATTAAAAATAAGTCCATTGCTTGCATGCCATGAAATTAAGGTGCAGATTACCTTGAACTTCTTAATAGTACATCAAAGGACATATCTTTAAAAATGACTTTGTAGCAAAATGAGAATTAACAGGAAGCTCTTAGCATTAATGATAATTAATATAGGTGTACATGTGGTAGTACTATATGTGGGTTCTGAATTAGTCTATAGATTTTATATAATACCAGACATCTTAATAAGGAGATAAAATAGAGTAAATTTTTCAGATATGTTGATATAAATATTAGTATCTTGATACACTTATAAATGGGGAAATCGTTGAGCATATGTGATTCTAAGGATGAGTAGTTTCTGTCATGTATTCAAAATATAGAATGTTATTCTCTGTCTAGATCATCTTTTGTTTTTTGCCTTAGCAATTGCTTTCTAGATCCCTACTTTAAAAAAAAATTGAAGTATAGTTAATTTACAATATTATGTTAGTTTCGAGTGTACAGCAAAGTGATTCAGTTATATGCACACACACATATATATTCTTTTTCATATTCTTTTCCATTATAGGTTATTACAAGATATTGAGTATAGTTCTCTGTGCTGTACAGTAGGTCCTTGTTGTTTACCTATTTTACATACAGTAGTGTGTATATATTAATCCCAAACTCCTAATTTATGCCCCCCCATCCCCTTTGGTAACCTTAAGTTTGTTTTCTATGTGTGAGTCCACTTCTGTTTTGTAAATAAGTTCATTTGTATCATTTCTTTAGATTCTACATATAAGTGATATCATATGATATTTGTCTTCACCTGACTTACTTCACTTAATACTATAATTTCTAGATCCATTCATGTTGCTAAAAATGGCATTATTTCATTCTTTTTATGGCTGAGTAATATTCCATTGTGTGTATGTATACTACATCTTCTTTATCCATTCATCTGTTGATGGACTTTTAGGTTGCAGATCATTTTTTCATTTTTAGAATTTTTGGTTTTCTGAAATCATGGGACCTAGAGTTCTGTAATTGGAAAGGAATGCAAATTAAAATTATTTTTGAAATTTAGGTGAACTTTTTACATATTTGAAGCAAGCATAAATTAAAGAGAATAGGCAGTTAATTTCCTTGACTCTTTCTCCCTGGAGCCGCATTATTTTTCCCATTTGCTGGGTTACCCCATTCTCCTGTTTCTTTCTAAAAACTGACTTCTTTTACTCATTGATTATTGCTCATGGCAGCAATTGACTGTCATCCTTGAGTTCATTAATTTGTTCATTTATTCATATATTCAGTAATTGTTAACTACCTTTCAAATGTCAGCTGCTGGGTACATTGTTGAATGAAACAGATGAAATCTTTGCCCTCATAGAACATACACTCCAGCTGGAGCTTGAGCTATGAAGGGTAGAAGTAGTATGTATTGATAGAGAAAAATGGTGGAACCTGCTTCCTGAGAAGGTACTTAAGCTGTGAACATGAGGTTGAGACGTATTCTGTGTGAGTAGCCGGAAAGAGTATTCCAGGAAGAGGGAAAAGCTGTGAGAAGACCTGGAGGTGGGAAAGAGTTTAGTGTGTGGGAGGAGTTGAAATAAGGCCACCGTGGCTGGGTTGTAGAATGGGAGAAGTGGTTGGAGATGAGGTCAGAGAGATGGGCAGGGATTCAATGATTCAGGCCATGGAAAGGAATTTGGATTTAAGTCAGTATAGTGGGCTGTCATTAAAGAGTTTTAAGTGGAATTTTAAGCAGTTTATGTTTTTAAAAGATCATTCTTGTTGCTTTGGGTAGAATAAATTGTAGAGGGTTAGGAATAAAAGCAGGCAAACAAATGAGGAGGCTGTTGCACTTGGTTAGAGATGGTGAAGTCAGTGGAGATGGAGAGAAGTGGACAGATTTCAGTTATGTTTTGGAGTTGGAAATGAAAGACTTACTGATAAATTAGATATGGGGAATGAGGAAGAAGGAATCAATTCTGGCTCCTAGGTTTTGGGTTTGAGCAGCTTGGGGGATGGGGAAAGGCTGGGAGAGGAACAGGTTAGGTATCTATAATCTCTTTCTTAGAATTCCACATTCTCAGGAATGTGAATCTATTCCACCCAAAATGTGATATTAGGTGGTTCCCTTAGAAGTGGAAGTGGGTAGGGAGGAAATGATGGGCACTGACTTCCTTTTTCAACCTCTTGTTTTCACCTCATTAGACTAGAGAATGGGAAACAGATTAAGCCTTTGTTAGGTGTTGAATTGTTTGGGTGACCTGTTATTTAAGAAAAATCTTTTTATTGCAAAATAAAACATCAGTAAAAAACAAATGTGTGGTTTGATGAATTACTGTAAGTCAGACACCTTTATAATCACCAATCAGGTTAAGAAACAGAATTTTGCCACCCTCTCAGGAAGCCCCTTCTGAGTGCTCCATCACAATCACAGCCACCTCTTTCCACATGTAACCATTATCCTGACTTCTATAGTAATAACTTAAATGTACCTTGCCAGACACTGTAGGTTAGTCTTGCCGATTAAAAAACAGTATTTATATGAGTTGTCGTTTTTAATCTTCAGGTTGGTCCTCCATCTTTTTTCTTTTCCTTTTCCTGTTGAAGACCCAGGCTGTTTGAATTGTAGTTTTCCACAGCCTGGATTTTGCTGATTGCTTGCTCAAAGCGCAGTTCAGCATGTTCCTTTGTCTTCCATATTTCCTGCAAATGGGCAGCTGGATCCAGAGACTGGATCAGGCTCAAGTCAGTCCCTTAGGCATTATTATAGGTGGTGTTTGGCAAGACTATATGAGACAATGTCTGGTTGCCTCTCTTTTTTGTGATGTTAGCAGCTGTTGATGGTTCATGCTTATTTCTGTTAATTTGTTGGGTGTTGCAAAATGGTGAAATTCGAAATATACCATTTTGTTTTCATTTATTAGTTGGAATGGTTTTATAAAGAGTCACTTTTCTCATCCTCTGGTTACCCAGTGGTATAGTTTGTAAAGGAAAGACGGGATAAATGCTTGATTCTTTCCCTTTATTTACCTGTTTTTAAGATAATCAGTTCCCTGTTTTCCTCCAAAGGGGACCAATTATTTTTTTTCTCTTTTTTAAAATGCCATTATGAGCTGATGGATGTAAACATATTTGTTGGATTTAATCCATTGCAGTTACTTTTGCTGAAGCTCAAAGTGTCCCATCTTTGATCAGTGGGAATCCCTTCAGGAGACAACATGACCTGAGCGGTCTTTTGACAGCTTTTTGCTCCATGCTGTGATAAGAAATTCAGGGCTCATCTTGACCGTCTTCTGTCCCAGATCGGGAATCAGCCTTTTCCAAGAAGCCCTACTTTTAGTGAGAGATGGTATTTCAAGACCTCAACCTGGGCACTAATATGATGTTATTTTAAAATAGTGTTTTTATACATAGAAAATCCTAAAGATGCTACCAGAAAACTACTAGAGCTAATCAATGAATTTGGTAAAGTAGCAGGATACAAAATTAATGCACAGAAATCTCTGGCATTCCTATATACTAATGATGAAAAATCTGAAATGGAAATCAAGAAAACACTCCCATTTACCACTGCAACAAAAAGAATAAAATATCTAGGAATAAAGCTACCTAAGGAGACAAAAGACCTGTATGCAGAAAATTATAAGACACTGAAGAAAGAAATTAAAGATGATACAAATAGATGGAGAGATATACCATGTTCTTGGATTGGAAGAATCAACATGTGAAAATGACTCTACTACCCAAAGCAATCTATAGATTCAATGCAATCCCTATCAAACTACCACTGGCATTTTTCACAGAAGTAGAACAAAAAATTTCGCAATTTGTATGGAAACACAAAAGACCCCGAATAGCCAAAGCAATCTTGAGAACGAAAAAAGGAGCTGGAGGAATCAGGCTCCCTGACTTCAGACTATACTACAAAGCTACAGTAATCAAGACAGTATGGTACTGGCACAAAAACAGAAAGATAGGAAACAGGAACAGGATAGAAAGCCCAGAGATAAACCCACGCACATATGGACACCTTATCTTTGATAAAGGAGGCAGGATGTACAGTGGAGAAAGGACAGGCTCTTCAGTAAGTGGTGCTGGGAAAACTGGACAGATACATGTAAAAGTATGAGATTAGATCACTCCCTAACACCATACACAAAAATAAGCTCAAAATGGATTAAAGACCTAAATGTAAGGCCAGAAACTATCAAACTCTTAGAGGAAAACAAAGGCAGAACACTCTATGACATAAATCACAGCAAGATCCTTTCTGACCCACCTCCTAGAGTAATGGAAATAAAAACAAAAATAAACAAATGGAACCTAATGAAACTTCAAAGCTTTTGCACAGCAAAGGAAACCATAAACAAGACCAAAAGACAACCCTCAGAATGGGAGAAAATATTTGCAAATGAAACAACTGACAAAGGATTAATCTCCAAAATTTACAAGCAGCTCAATAACTAAAAAACAAACAACCCAATCCAAAAATGGGCAGAAAACCTAAATAGACATTTCTCCAAAGAAGATATACAGACTGCCAACAAACACATGAAAGAATGCTCAACATCATTCATCATTAGAGAAATGCAAATCAAAACTACAATGAGATATCATCTCACACCATTCAGAATGGCCATCATCAAAAAATCTAGAAACAATAAATGCTGGAGAGGGTGTGGAGAAAAGGGAACACTCTTGCACTGCTGGTGGGAATGTGAATTGGTTCAGCCACAAATAGAACTACCATATGACCCAGCAATCCCACTACTGGGCATATACCCTGAGAAAACCAAAATTCAAAAAGAGTCATGTACCAAAATGTTCATTGCAGCTCTATTTACAATAGCCCGGAGATGGAAACAACCTAAGTGCCCATCATCGGATGAATGGATAAAGAAGATGTGGCACATATATACAATGGAATATTACTCAGTCGTAAAAAGAAACGAAATTGAGCTATTTGTAATGAGGTGGATAGACCTAGAGTCTGTCATACAGAGTGAAGTAAGTCAGAAAGAAAAAGACAAATACCATATGCTAACACGTATATATGGAATTTAAGAAGAAAAAAAATGTCATGAAGAACCTAGGGGTAAGACAGGAATAAAGACACAGACCTACTGGAGAACGGACTTGAGGATATGGGGAGGGGGAAGGGTGAGCTGTGACAGGGCGAGAGAGAGTCATGGACATATACACACTAACAAACGTAAGGTAGATAGCTAGTGGGAAGCAGCCGCATGGCACAGGGATATCGGCTCTGTGCTTTGTGACCACCTGGAGGGGTGGGATAGGGAGGGTGGGAGGGAGGGAGACGCAAGTGGGAAGAGATATGGGAACATATGTATAACTGATTCACTTTGTTATAAAGCAGAAACTAACACAGCATTGTAAAGCAATTATACCCCAATAAAGATGTTAAAAAAAATAAATAAAATAAAATAGTGTTTTATTTACAGATAGGAAAACTGACTCATTCTTTCAAACTATGGGCTAATCTATCAAAAATTGTGATGGCACCGGCAGTTTTGCACTTCTTTCCCTGGATAATATCTCTACCATACATTTATGCTTCTAAGTTTGAGTCAGAAATTGGACATATATAGACAAATTCTGTGGTAGAGACTATTTAGAGTGGACTTCTAGTTTTGTGTTCTCCCTATCTTACACTGGTTACCATTTGACCCACTGTTATCCTAATAACCAGCCTCACTTCTTTCCCACCTCTAAATGTTTCAGGTGACCTAGTTTCTTCTTTTCTTAAATGAAAAAGAGAAAATAAAAGAATCCAAGACAGATAACACTACTAGTGATCTGATCAGATTTCAGGCTTACTTTTAAGGTAGACCTTTTAGCTTGCCTTGTCTTGCATACATAAAAGTATATCTGTACAAACATACAAAATTCAAGGGCATCTTGAGGCTGCTTTATAAATCCAGCCCTGGCTAATGAATTGAAAATGAAGCACATCCAAGATATGTTACAACCTTTTAGGTTTGATATTAGCCCCTCATGTTAAGTTTTATTGTGCTTTTGAATAAGTAAAAGGAGATATTTGTCTCAGTGACATAGTTGGTAAATTACACTTGCCACTGTGTCGTATAACTTCAGAAAGAATTAGTTTTGGTATAATTATTGTATTAAAAGACATTAGGTTGCACTTATAAGTTGATATGTGAATTAGTCTGTCAGTGCAGTCAAATAGCAGCCAGTAAGCATTTTCCAATGATAATATCTATTCAAACATTTTTAATAATTAGTGAGATCTGGATCATAGAGAGAGATTGGAGAGAAACGATTGCTCTGAATAAAATTTATAGTTTATTTAGTTCCTAAGAATTATAAAAAAACAAAGATGAAATTAAGCAATGGAATTTCATAAAAATTCCAGTGGAAATTAAAAATGTATGTACTAGTTAACTCTTGAGAAGAAAGTATTTTGATAATTTTCTTTTCCTTGTAGACTGAGTTTTCCTTCAATGCACTTGAGTCTCGTTGTATACTTCCCAGGTCTTTTTTTTCTTTTTTTTTCTAATAGAAGAGAATTCAAGTACCAGGCCAAGATAAGAAAATGGGATCACCCCACTCCTTTATATACAGACCTTCAGCACTCGATTAGTCAGCTTTAATTAATATTCATAAAACAGTCATGTGATGTGAGACAATCTCCCAAAATAGTGATATGGTGATAACTTTAAAGATACTCAGCGTCATTGGGAAGTGTGGTGTACCACATAATGGATTTTCCAAATAAATGAAATCAACCACTTCAAGCATTATACTCTTAAAATATTTTAAAAACACTTTTAAAACAACCACCTTTGATGGAAATTCATTTCAGAGGGAGGACACTTGACCCAGTCTTCTGAGACTGATCATTTGCTTTCTTGATTACTTAATATTAATTTAAAATGAATTTTAGTTTATAAAAACCCATTAAGAAGTTAATGGAACTGTTCATAGTCTTAGTTTATAGAAATAGTCAAGTGTGCTATTTTGGTGTGTTAGAAGCTTTGTTGCTGCACATAGCTGGGTTTTTCCCCCTTTAATCCAGTCTTGTGTTTTATTGTCACGCGTCGTTTCTCATTGCTATGCTCCTCTCTAAACTGCTGCTTATCTTAGAAATAATGATCTGACCTAACAGTAGCTCTCCCTTTGCCAAAGTAAAGTACATGCTCTTTGTATCAATTTTTGCTTACCAAAGACCTTTTTCTCTTCTGGGTTCATAGTACATCTTGAAATCATCTTTTGACTAAGAACATTATTGTGCAGTGAAGGAGAGAAAAATTATTCAAACTTTGCTAAATTTCTAAAATTTAATATGAAAATAACCAATTTTTTGCATCAAAAAGGAACAGGATTTTACCCTAAAAATCCCACAAAATTCCCAAGTTAAAACAAATTTCTGTCATTTTGGAGCGTTACTTAGATTTTGAGGACTCATGGTATTACTAGACTGAACTGGTGTTTCAGAGGTGTATTTGTATTCCTGTACAAATACAATAACATTATATTTGTAGTAGTTTATTTTTAAGTTCTGTGGGTGAAGTATTTAAGCTATTTATCTTTCATATAACGACTGAATTTTTTTCTATTAGACAAAGCTGGAATTTAAAAATTTTATTTTTATTTCTTAAAAAAACCCAAACAGGTGAAAATAATCCCAGTTTACAAAAAGCAAAAATTATTTTCACAAAGCACCAAAATCACGAACTATTTCACAGTTTTTTCCCCTTAATTTATTTACAAAGAACCTCAGAAAAATACTGAGAAGTGGCTTCCTATGTGCTGTTGCTGGGTACTTAATCAAACTGCGCTGAGAAATCAAGCAAAATACCGTCCATCTCTGAAAACAGCTGAAAGCAGCCACTGCCTCCACAGGCTGCCCCACACTTCTATTCATGAAAGCCTGTAAAAATTATGCAGAAGTCGGAGTACAGAACTCATTGAATGATACAGATGTTAATATTGTTAGTTTAAACTTTCCTTGAAGTTACACTTTTATTAAAGTGGTTATACCTTTAATGAATGTGTTGATGTTTGGGGTTATTGCAATTAATTCTAGTATTGTTCTAGGGATGGAGTGAGGAGTTGAGAGTGTATAGAGACTAAATCCTCATATTTTATTTTCAAAATTTGAGATGTAGGGAAATAAATGAGGAAGAAGACATATGAGTAAATCCAGTTTTTAAGTGTAGGTAGTCTCTTTAGCACAAATCATAGTGGATTTTTTTATACAGTAGGTTCATGAGTAGACCTTGTAAGTTTCATGTAGACGTCTCCTCTTTTATTTTTAATCAGTTAAAGATTCTATTCCCTTTTTAAGTTCTCAAATCTAGGTATGGTTGTTGAGTATTTAAAAATCTTTATAATGAACTGGATTAAAAGTTATGAGACAGGTCTGTCTCTTTCTTATACAATTATTTTTAACTTTTATTTTAGTAGGATGTGAGTATGTTGGAGCTGTTTCAGATGCACTGTTTACACTGTCTGTATTTTCTGGATTTGTGTTTTTTGAAAAATGAGTTACTAAGAAAGTAAATGCATTAACATGTCTTTAGGGCTGGGGAGTATATCTCAGTGTTTGTTAACTTCATATAGGTTTGTTACAAGAAATTAAAAGGAATCATGTCACTTTCCAGTTTCTTTCTTGGGAAAGAAGTATGAAAGACTCCAAGGGTGAAGGAAGGAGAAAAATCTCAACTTTTTCTTTAAAACTCTTTGCCAGGAAATTATAATTTTAGAGTATTTTTGGGCAGAGAGCCAAACCTGAGAGGAAATGGTTTGATAGAGTTGAAAAACAAGACTTTCATTTAATTATAAAAAGTCTTCTATGCATTGTAGAGCATCTGTTTTCTGAGTTGGATTTCAGCTCATTCTAGTGCCACTAATTAACTAAACCCTCATAAATTTTCATAGTTTTGTAAAGTAAATACACTATCAATTATACAATTTAATAAATCAGTTATACAATTTATCAATCATACAATTTAATAAATATCAATTATACAATTTAATAAATAATTTAATACAATATCAAATTATATCTATCATACTATTAAAAAAGTGATAATTACTAGGGAAACAAGAGCCAGAACTTTAGAGTCAGGTAGACCATGGTTCTAACCTTAGCTTTGCCATTTCCTGCAATGCAATGGTAGGTAAGTTACTTAACTTTTCTAAGTCTCGGTATACTCACTTATAAAATGGAGGTGATAATAGTACTTTCTATTTGGGTTTTGTGAGGATTAAATGAAGTCTATAAAAATTAAGGAGAAGTCAGAGTATGGAACTCACTGAATGATACACATGTTAATGTCAAGAATTTGAACTTTCCTTAAGTTATACTTTTATTAATGTAGTTACACTTTTAATCAGTGTATTAATTGTTTGGGATTATTGCAGTTAAGTGTAGTGTTTATCTTGGGGTGGGAGTGAGGAGTTATAAGTGTATAGAGACTAAATCCTCATATTTTATCTTCAAAATTTAAGGTGTAGGGAAACAGATGATTGTAAATAAGTGATTGGTAAAGCATTTATCTCTGAAGAGTCTCCAAAGTGTTTCACAAATGTGTCTGGCATTATTGATGTCTTTTGAAGAAACACGCAACTTTCCGGGGAATAAAGGACAGTTTGCACTTGGATACATATATTCTAGTTGAGTTAAAAAAAAATCAGTTTTATTACTTCAGAGCTAAACATCTACTAAATATTTACAAAACGTTTGGCCTTTAAAAAGCAAAAGGGAGCAGGAAAAAAAATGACCCCTGAATTTCATTAGTTGGAGGTAATGTATACTTTCTGTGGTTGAAGTAGAAAAGATATTTGATTTTGTGGATTTAAGATTGGATTCATCATTGTGTAATTTAGTAAATATAGTAAATTCTAAAATAGTAAATTTTATGTACATTTTATAATAATTTTAAAAAAACCTTTAGCCAATCATAAGGAGCTTTCTCCTGTTATTTAGGTCCTTTAAGACCGCAAGGAAGAGAGGTATACAGATTGTCTTCAGTAATAGAATTTTATTATGAGGATACTCAGGAAATGTGCGTGGGGTAACATGGGAAGGTGCCTAGTCAGCTGCTCATTCCCTCTGAGCTTCAGCGTCTCTAAATATGGGATGTGGAATAGGCTCCATGAATAAGGGGAATGGCAGCTTAAAGTCACTTGGAATAATGACTTGAGCTTCAGTGACCTTTGTCGTCTTTGTTCAGTTAGCATTTATACTTAATGAAATGTAAGTTTAACTGGGTCATTTTTTAACCATGAAATTTGGAACATCACCATTGGCCATTTCAGCCCTTGTGTGGTTGCTTTTGGCCCCTGGATCAACTTCTAGCCCTGTGTAGTTTTTATTGCTGGGATGGTAAAGCTGATTTAATTTGAAGCAGCACCTGATGAGCCATAACAACTTATACAGGAATATAGGTTTTCCCCTTTAGCACTGTGTGACAGGTGTTTTGAAGTTCCATTAGCTCCAGTAGTTAGCAAATTTTTTTTGTTCGCTTGTTTATTTAGTTACTGAACAAAAGTTTATTAAACAGTAGTATATGAGGTTCTGTGTTAGGTACTTACTGGAATTACGAGGGTGAATAAGACATGATCTCTAGTTTCATTTTTTTTTTTTTTTACATTTTTATTTATTTATTTATTTTTGGCTGTGTTGGGTCTTCGTTTCTGTGTGAGGACTTTCTCTAGTTGCGGCAAGCGGGGGCCACTCTTCATTGCGGCGCGCGGGCCTCTCGTTATCGCGGCCTCTCTTGTTGCGGAGCACAGGCTCCAGACGCGCAGGCTCAGTAGTTGTGGCTCACGGGCTTAGTTGCTCCGCGGCATGTGGGATCCTCCCAGACCAGGGCTCGAACCCGTGTCCCCTGCATTAGCAGGCAGATTCTCAACCACTGCACCACCAGGGAAGCCCCTCTAGTTTCATTTTTGATTGTGTCTTTAGGGAAGTGGTTAACTGACAGGCAGAGAAAAGGAGAGAGATTATGTAAGAGAGTATGGACATATAGAAGTATGACCTATATATCTTGCATCATGTATAAATCACTATACAACAGCTGCTTTTTATACTGCAGTGATTGTGTGATTATTTTTGTTATTTGAAAATTCAGAACCTTTAAAAAATAGTCCACTGTAGATAGAGTTAGGTAATGGAAATGAGGTGAGTGAGAAGTTCTTAAGCTCACAGTTTAGTGGCTGTAATAGTACATTTCAGGGGATTTCCCTGGTGATCCAGTGGTTAGGATTTCACACTTTCATTGCCGAGGGCCCAGGTTCAATCCCTGGTTGGGGAACTAAGATCCTGCATGCCACGCGGCTCAGCCAAAAAAAAAAAGTACCTTTCAGAGTAGGGATAACTAATTTGAAGATGAGAAATTCCTGGGAACACTTACAAAAGAAGTGTCCGCCTTAAAAAATATGACTGATGTATGATACTTGATGTAGTAATTGTCCAGTATCCTTTGGTATTTGCTAGCTTTGAAAGAGTGAGAAGCTCCATACGGTATATTGGACAGACATTGGTTTGATTCTGTTCTGTCATTCATTACCCAAGCGACTGGGGAAGTCACTTAAGCCTTAGTTTTCTTATCTAAAAACTGAGAGTGTTTTAGTAACTACCAAAAAGGTTGTTATAGAGATTAAATGAGAAAATGCTTGTTAAATGCTCTGCACAAGGCCATAAAAAGCCCTGATAAATGTTAACTACCTTTATTACTGTGTGTTATTTAGCCCTTATGTATCTGTCTTTCCTACTAGATTAGGAGCTCTTGGTTGTTAAGGGCTGTATCTTAATTTTCTTTGCATTACCCAAGCAGGAAGCTTGTCTACAGATTGTCAGTGCACATTAGATGAATATAAATGGATGACTTTTAAATCTGGTTTTATCATTTTTTTGTATCCATGTTGAAGATTTGTTTTAGAAACAGTAGCTTTCTTAAAGATAGTATTTCCTACTGCTCATGCTGCTCAATATCAATAAAAACCAAACAACCCAATCAAAGAATGGGCAGAAGATGTAAATAGACATTTCTCCAAAGAAGATGTACAGATGGCCAAAAAGCACATGAAAAGATACTCACCATCACTAATTATTAGAGAAATACAAATCAAAACTACAATAAGGTTATCACCTCACAGGTCAGAATGGCCATCATCAAAAAATCTACAAACAGTAAATGCTGGAGAGGGTCTGGAGAAAAGGGAAACTTCCTATACTGTTGGTGGGAATGTAAATTGATACAGCCACTATGGAGAACAGTATGGAGGTTAAAAAACTAAAAATAGGACTTCCTTGGTGGCGCAGTGGTTAAGAATCTGCCTGCCAATGCAGGGGACATGGGTTCGAGCCCTGGTCTGGGAAGATCCCACATGCCGCGGAGCAACTAAGCCTGTGTGCCACAACTACTGAGCCTGAACCCTAGAGCCCGCATGCTGCAGCTACTGAAACCCGGGCGCTCTAGAGTTCGTGCTCCACAACAAGAGAAGCCACTGCAATGAGAAGGCCGCGCACTGCAACGAAGAGTAGTCCCCCCCCCGCCTTGCTGCAACTAGAGAAAGCCCGCACACGGCAATGAAGACCTAATGCAACCAAAAAAAAAAAAAAAAAACCTAAAAGTAGAACTACCATATGACCCAGCAATCCTACTCCTGGCCATATACCCATAGAAAACTATAATTCAAAAAGGTACATGTGCCCCAGTGTTCACTGCAGCACTGTTTACAATAGCCAAGACATGGAAGCAACCTAAATGTCCATCGACAGAGGAGTGTATAAAGAAGATGTGGCACATACATACATTGGAATATTACTCAGGCATAAAAAGGAACAAAATTATGCCATTTGCAGCAACATGGATGGACCTAGAGATTTTCATACTAAGTGAAGTAAGTCAGACAGAGAAAGACAAATATCATATCACTTATATGTGGAATCTAAAAAAAATGGACAAATGAACTCATTTACAAAATAGAAATAGAGTTACAGATGTAGAAAACAAACTTATGGTTACCAGGGTGTAAGGGGGAAGGGATAAATTGGGAGACTGGGATTGACATATACACACTACTATATAGAAAATATATAACTAATAAGGACCTACTGTATAGCACAGGTAACTCTACTGAATACTGTGTAATGACCTATATGGGAAAAGAATCTAAAAAAGAGTGGATATATGTATAACTGATTCACTTTACTGTACACCTGAAACTAACACAACATTGTAAATCAACTATACTCCAATAAAAAATTTTAAAAATAGATAGTATTTCCTAAGTAGTTGCAGGATTCACTCATAAGAATAAGATGGTTAACAGGTAGTGTTTTTACTACTTCTGATTGCCTTGGTCAGTTTATTAATTGAACCTATGGAAGCAACCTTTCTTTTTGGGTATAAAATGATTTTGGAAGGCATTTCATGAAATAATTATTGAATCATGAAGAAAAATTTTAATTTTGTTATGAGATACAATTTTAAAAGTTACCCCCAATTACAGAAAAAAAAATGTATTTTACAAACCTTATGAAACAAAAGTGTAGAGGAGAGCCACCCCCAAAATCAAACCTTATTGCCTGGAATCTTAATATATTTACATGTAGCAAATATTTGAGTTTCTGTTGTATTCCAGGCACAGTTTTTGGTGCTGGGGAATATAGCAGTGAACAAAACAAAGTCTGCCAGTAATTTGGTGCCAATATGTGCGTGTGCATGCAAATATGCAGATACACCCATGCTTAAAAGAAAAAATGAAAATGGTTTAGTTCTCTGCACATTATTTTGTAACCTACACTTTTTTCTTTTAGCAATATATTAATTTGTTTTAAATCAGTGAGTTTTCTACAACATGACTTTTAGTAGCCAATTGATATCTGCTTGAATGGATGTTCCATAATTAATTAATAATCTATGTTTAGACATTTATTTACTTCTAGATTTAGTTATAAATAATTTACAATGAATACATGCTTATTTTTTTGTTTCCAGTCATTTCTAAGAACAACTGAATTTGATTTAATTCCTATCATTTACTCTTTAAAAAAACTTTTTATTTTGGAAAATTTCAAGCATAGTTTTGTAAAGAAGAGAAAATACATCTCTGTGTACCCATTACACAGTTTCAATAATTACTAACTTCTGGCCAATCTTGCATAATTTATATTCCATACACACATCTATTCTTTATTATTTTGAAGTAAACTCAGATATCATATTATGGAATTCTTTAAAAAATTATTTTATTGAAGTGTAGTTGATTTATAATATTTTGTTAGTTTCAGGTGTATAGCAAAGTGACTCAGTTATATATATATCTGTGTATATATATATTTGATAATATGTATACTTCAGATTATTTTCCAAGGTATTGAATATAGTTCCCTATGCTATACAATAAATCATGTTGCTTATCTATTTTATGTATAGTAGTATTTATCTGTTAATCCCATACTCCCAATTTATCTACCCCCCCCACCTTTCCTGTTTTGTAACCATGTTTGTTTTCTATGTTTGTGAGTCTGTTTCTGTTTTGTATATAGATTCATTTATTATTTTTTGATTCCACATATAACTGATATATATTATTTGTGTTTTTCTGACTTACTTAACTAAGTATAATATTCTCTAGGTTCATCCATGTTGCCACAGATGGCAGTGCTTCATTCTTTTTTTATGGCTGCGTAATATTCCTGTGTGTGTGTGTGTGTGTGTGTGTGTGTGTATGTGTATGTGTATGTACACCACATTTTCTTAAGCCAGTTGTCTGTTGATGGGCACTTGGGTTGTTTTCATGTCTTAGCTAAGGTAAGTAGTAGGTGGCATTCTTAACTATTTCAGTATGCATCTCTAAAAGATACAAATATTAAACAAGGTATCACCATATTATTATCTGAGGTATAATTCTAAATGTAAATTATTCTTGAAATGGTAAATATTAAGGAGATTTTGGAGATAACTAAGACTAGTCTATGTAGAAGGGTTTTTCCCTCCTGAGATCTTGGAAAAAATATTAACAGAAGTTCTTACTTTGAACAGGAAACACAAAAGTGGGATAAGCTTATGGATGAGGGTTAGGTTAAAGTGGGTATTTAAGTGTTGAAGTATTAGAGAATTTGATTGTAGCTTAAAAAAGAATTCTAGTGCTGAAAAACAATGTGGGAGAAGACTGCTGTTTTTCACTGTATTAGCAATGACATAATAGATTATGTTCTTTCCTACTTTATGAGCTAGAAAGTCAAATGACAGAAAAACCAGATTGTATTAGCCATTTATTTGAAAAAGATAATTCTAGGGTATGTCTGCTAAAGTATGTAATAAACTATATCTTGATAGTTCCATGAGAGAGATATCTTGGGGGTGACTTGTTTTCCACAAAGTTCCCTGGTACCTGAGAGAGTACATGTTCTCAAGGGACTCAGTCTAGAATAACTTTTTTTGGACCTGTGATTAAAAACATATTTATGGTGAAATTCTGAGGTGTTAAAAACCCCAGTATGTCAAATACAAATGAAATTATGCTCATTATATCGTGTTTGCCAAGACAGGAAAATGTATTTGTGTGTGTGTGTGTGTGTATTTTAAATTGGCTTTTAATTATGCATTTTTTTTAAAGCTGTAAGGGCTTTAAAAGCAGACAATATAACAATTAAAATTAAACCATAGCTGAAATGATCAATTTTCATTTAAAACACCAGAAAGGAAAAGAGGAAATAGAGACAAAACAATGAATAGTTTACTAAAATAAATCATGTGTTTTCACTTGACAAACACCCCTGAGACCATCTTTTTGCATAAGTTAAATTAGTAACATTTCAGTTGTTCCACATGTTGAGAAAATAAGACAAGTGGACTAATAGAAAATTCTCTTAAGTTTTTACTGGATTCACATGGGGGACCTATGACTTGTTTGTTTAAAGTGAGCCAGATTGCGAGCCTACTTTAAGACGTTTATAACTCCCAAAGAACTAAGCGGTGGTTAGATTACCTTTTGGCTTAGTATTAAACAGATTTGTTAATATAATGCTGTCTCCATCACTATATCATGTGCGTGACTCATCTTGAGTTACTTTGTGCTTCCTTAGCCATGAAGGACGTGAAGCACAGGGCAAAGTTACAAATATTTTTGAAAATTTAGGAAACTGACTTCTTTTTCTGGTAGGGATATATTTTGGTTCATAGTATCTTTCTAGTTTGCTCTTTTCCCCCTGCTCATTAGCCCCTTACTATTTTTATTTTTTTCTTACCTGGTCCATGTCTTCAGCCATTCTTTTGCCAGTATCTTTAACTTCCTTGTCTCATTGTTCTTCTATGGCATCTGCCTGGCAGAACGGCAAATTCTACTTTCTGCCTTCTCCTTGTCTATCTTAAGACTTCTGAGCAGTGCCGAAGGAAATAAGAAACCTCAAAGATTGCCATTGGTCTCTAACCTCAACAAGAGAAAGATTGCCGTGGTCTCTAACCTCAACCAGGCCTCCAGTGCTATCTAGTAATCCTGTTAAACTTCATGAGACTTAGGATTTTGTTTTGTTTTTGCTCTCCACTCTGGTTATTTCAGATATAGTTATACATCTTCAAGTATCTGATTTTAACTTCCTCACTTACAGCAGATGAACATCCCTCCTACTTCATAAAGCGAATAGAAGCCAATATATGAGAACTCGGTCAACTTTCTGCCGCCAGCTTACTGTCTTACCTATAACGCTGCCTATCCTTTCCTCCTATTATAATGGTAGAGGTATCCCCAGCCCTCCAAGGTTAAGGCAGTCCCACCCACATGTGCTTTGGATATCATTTCTTCCAACGTTTTCAGGGACAGGCTTTAGTAATTTCTCCTTGTCTCTTGTATTTTCAACTTTTCCTTATTTTACTAATTCATTCCCAACAGCATTTACAGTTATTCAGGTGTTTCTGTAAGTTTTTTGCTTGTTTGGCTTTATCTTCTTTCTCAAACTTACATCTTCAATCACTTGTCCTTTCCAGAAACTTCTAGTGTAGGGTGATCCATAGTTGTTTCTACTTCTTCACTTTATCCCATTGTCTCAAACCATTGCAGTCTGGCTTCTGCCTCTATCATTCCACTGAATTGCTATTGCTGTCATCACCAATAATTTTTTTACCACTACATGTAGATACTTTTTTGCTAAATTAATGTTATTGAGGTGTAATTTACATATACCAAATTGCACTCTTTTCTTTTAAAGGTCTTTATTGAATTTGTTACAGTATTTCTTCTGTTCTGTGCCTTGGGTTTTTTTTTTTTTTTTGGCCGCAGGGCATGTAGGATCTTAGCTCCCTGACCAGAGATCGAACCCGCACCGCCTGTATTGGAAGGCGAAATCTTAACCACTGGAGCATCAGGGAAGTCCCTAAGATATATTCTTTTGATTTAGCTTTTTGGCTCAGCAATAATGATTTTGAGCTTTGTTCAGGATCTTAAATGTATTAGTAGTTTGTTATGTTTTATTACTCAGTAGTAGTCCATTGTATGGATTTAGTAGTTTATTCATCCACCAGTTTGTGGACATTTGGTTTTTTTTTTTTTTTCCAGTTTTTGGTTGTTTTGAATAAGGCTGCTGTGAATATTTGTGTAAAAGTCTTTGGTGGACATATGTTTTCATTTTTATTGGTTAATACCTAGGAGTAGAATTGCTGGGTTGTATAAACTTGTGTCCATAAGTTTATAAGAACTGCTAACTTGCTTTCTAAAGTGACTAATTTTTCATTTCCTATATCAAATGTATGAGAGATCTCCTAGTTCCACATCCTCATCAACACTTGTTATTGTAATGTTTTTAATTTTAACCATTTTTGTGGGTGTGTAATGGTATCTTATTGTAGTTTTATTTTTCATTTCCCTGATGACTAACGATGTTGAGAATCTGTTCATGTGCTTATTATTTGTTTGTATACTTTTGGTGAAGTGTCTGCTGAAATATTTTTGGCCATTTTTATTTTTGGGTTTTTCTCTTATTGTTGAGTTATAAGAATTCTTTATGTATTTTGGATACAATTCCTGTATCATACAATCATATATGAGAGTTTTGTTCTCCAGAGTCACTTAGACTAAATAGTTCTTTATCATTGCTTATTACTTGTGTGTGTGCATGCACATGTATATGTGTATGTGTCTGGGATTCAGGGGAAGATGGTACCCACAAAAGCAAGGAAAATGATCCACTGTCCAAAGATAAAATAGTCAACAGAATCAGAATCAGAGATGATACATATGTTGGAATTATCATACAGGGACTCTGAAGTTACAATGACCACTATGTTAAAAGTGGTGAAAGGTGGACGACATCTGTGAACATTTAGGAGAATTTATCAGCGCAGTGGAAATCATTTTTTAAAAAAGAGCCAAATAGAAATGCTAGGGATAAAAGATATGAAATAAAGAATTTAAATTGGTTGATAGTATCATTTGTCTTCTATATCCTTACTGATTTTCTGTAAACTTACTGTATCAATTACTGAGAGAGGAGTTGTTGAAATCTCCAACAGTTATTTTGGGTTTGTCCTTTTCTCAATTATTTCAGTTTTGTTTTGGGTTTTATAAGCTTTGTCTTAGGGTGCTTACACATTTAGCGTTGTTATATCTTCTTAAATTGACTCTTTTTATCATTACAAAATATCCCTCTTCAGTCCTGGTGATAATTTTTCTGCAGTCTTCTCTGCCTGATATTAATACAGCCACTTTAGCTTTGTTTTGATTAGTTTAACATGACATACATATCTATATATCTATACATATATCTCCATTCTTTTACTTTTAACCTCTTTTTGTCTTTAAGGTGATTTCAGCATGTAGTTGGGTCTTGTTTTTTTATCCAGTCTCACAATCTTTCTCTTTTAATTGGGTAATTTGACTGTATTATGTAATGTAATTAACCAATATAGTTTCGTTAACTATATTTTCCCCAGTTTTTGCTTAGTAGCTGCTCTAAGGATTAGGGTATGCATCTTTATTGCAGTTGACTTCAGATTAGCCTGCTTCCAGTAAATTGTTGTAAATTTGCTTCAGTATAGCTCCATTTCCCCTCTTTTGTTCTGTTGTTTTTGTATATATTTTACCTAAATAAGTTGCAATTTCAACAGTTCAGTATTGAAATTATTGATTTTTTGGTAAGATAAATATTTATATTTTATGTTTATGTACATATTTGCCATTTTTTTTCACCTACATGTATAATACTTCCTTTATTATTTCTTGCAGGGAAGCTCTGCTTGCAACAGATTCTCTTAGTTTCTGTTTATCAGGGAATGTTCTATTTCCCCTTCATTTTTGGATAAATTTGCTGGATTTAGGATTCTTGGATGACATTGTTCTTTCAGCACTTTGAGTATTTCTTTTTACTACCTTCTGACTGCCATGGTTTTTGATGAGAAGTCAGCTTTTAATCATATTCTTGTTCAAATTCATGATCCATTTTCTCTTGCTGCTTTCAGGAATTTCTTTTTGTCTTTCAGCAGTTTGACTACAGTGTGTCTAGATGTGCATCTTTTTGTATTTATCCTGCTTTGTAATCATTTAGCTTCTTGTATATGTAAATTAATGCTTTGCATCAAATTTGGGAAGTTTTCAGCCACTACAGTATTTTTTAAAATCATTTTTTCAGCACCTTCTCCTGAGACTCCCATTATGTTTGTTGGTATGTTGATGTCTCACCAGACTCTAAGGCTCTTGATTTTTCTTCACTGTTTTTCTAGGGAAGAAATTTAGTTATCTTCATGTTTATAGATTTTTTTCATCTATTACCTCAAATATGCAGTCCAGCCCTTCTAATGTATTATCATTAAAGATGTATTTTTCACATGTAAGTTTTACGTTTTTATTAGTTTCTATTTTTCTATTGAGATTCTTCATTTGTTGAGTCATTTTCATGGTATTTTTCTTTAATTTCTTGAACACAGTTTCAATTTTTCGAATGTATTTAAAATAGCCGCTTTGAAACTTTTTTCTGATATATCCAGTAACTGGACCCACAGTGAATCATTGTCTATGGACTGCTTTCTTTTATGTTGATTGCTTCTATTTTGTTTTATTGACTGCTTTCCTGAATATGGGTCACACTTTTCTTCACAGGTTTCATTTTTTTTTCTTTTTTTTAAACTGGGCTTATAAAATAATACATTGTGGGGACTTTGGTTTCTCTCCTTCTGCCTCCCAGACATTTTTTTTTCTTTTTAGCTTTCATGGACTTAAACTGTGGCATCTATCTCCCTGCAGTGTTTGGCTGCTAATACCTCTGCTCAGTTCGTTTAATCCTGGGATTGCCTCGTCAGCCAGTGATTTGTGCAGAGGTTGTCCTCAAACACCTTGGGCCCGTATGACTTCCACTCTCTGCTGATGTATCTGTGTATGGGTTGGGGAGCACATTGAAAGCTGTAGCTAGCTTTCAAGTCTCTTTTGACTTTTACCTTTCCCTAGGTCTTTTTTTTTCTTATTTCAGACAAACAACATTTTTATTCCAGAACAAATTCATATACATAGTTTCTGTAGAAGATTAGAAAATTGTTACAGTTATATCCTACTCTGTATTATAAGCAGGAAGGCATTATAAGCACACACCTCTAATAATACTAAAAAATTAATCTATGATTCCTGTAATGTGACAGCAGATTGATTTTAAAACTACCTTAAAAATGATTCCTCATTATCATTGGGATTATTTTCACATGAAAAAATATTAAAGTAGGGCTTCCCTGGTGGCGCAGTGGTTGAGAGTCCGCCTGCTGATGCAGGGGACACAGGTTCGTGCCCCGGTCCGGGAGGATCCCGCATGCCGCGGAGCGGCTGGGCCCATGAGCCATGGCCGCTGGGCCTGCGCGTCCGGAGCCTGTGCTCTGCAACGGAAGAGGCCACAACAGTGAGAGGCCCGTGTACCGCAAAAAAAAAAAAAAAGAAAAAAATTAAAGTATAGTTGATTTATTGTGTTTTAGGTGTACAGCAAAGTAATTCAGTTACACATATTTTTTTTTCAGATTCCTTTCCATCACAGGTTATTACAAGATATTATATATAATTCCCTGTGTTATATAGGAAATCATGTTGCTTATCTATTTTATGTATTGTAGTATTTACTTGTTAATTCCATACTCCTAATTTGTCTCTCCCACCTCTCTCTGCCCTTTGGTAACCATAAGATTGTTCTCTGTGTCTGAGAGTCAGTTTCTCTTTTGTATATAGATTCATTTGTATTATCTTTTAGATTCCACATATAAGTGATATAATATATTTGTCTCACTTCACTAAGTGTAATATTCTCTAGGTCCATCCATGTTGCTGCAGATGGCAATATTTCATTCTTTTTATGGCAAATAGTCCATTGTGTATATATACCACATTCTCTTAAGACAGTGATCTGTTGATGGGCACTTGGGTTGTTTCCATGTCTTGGCTATTGTAAAATAGTGCTGCTGTGAACATTGGGGTGCATGTATGTTTTCGAATTAGAGTTTTCATGTTTTTTGGATATATACCCAGGAATGGGGTTGCTGAATCATATGGTAGCTCTATTTTTAGCTTTTTAGGGAACCTCCATACTGTTTTCCATAGTGGCTGCACCAATTTACATTCCCACCAACAGTGTAGGAGAGTTCCCTTTTCTCCACACCCTCCCTAGCATTTATTATTTGTAGACTTTTTGATGGTAGCCATTCTGACCAGTGTGAGGTGATACCTCACTGTGGTGTTGATTTGCATTTCTTTAATAATTAGGAATGTTGAGCATCTTTTCATGTGCCTGTTGGCCATCTGTATGTTTTCTTTGGAGAAATGTCTGTTTAGGTCTTCTGCCCATTTTTTGACTAGGTTGTTTGTTTTTTCGATATTGAATTGTATGAATTGTTTGTATATTTTCAATATTAATCCCTTGGTCATATCATTTGCAAATATTTTCTCTTATTCTATGGGTTTTCCTTTTGTTTTGTTGATGGTTCTTTGGCTGTGCAAAAGCTTTTAAGTTTGATTTGGTAGTTTATTTTTTTTTGCTTTTGTTTCTTTTGCTTTGGGAGACTGATCTAAGAAAACATTGCTTTGATTTATGTCAGAGAATGTTTTGCATATTTTCTCTTCTAGGAGTTTTGTGGTGTCATGTCTTATAATTAGGTCTTTAAACCATTTTGAGTTTATTTCTTTATATGGTGTGAGGGAGTGTTTCATTGATTTACATGTAGCTGTCCAGCTTTCCTGATACCACTTTTTTTTTTTTTTTTTTTTGCGGTACACGGGCCTCTCACTGTTGTGGCCTCTCCCGTTGCGGAGCACAGGCTCCGGATGCGCAGGCTCAGCGGCCATGGCTCACAGGCCCAGCTGCTCCGTGTCATGTGGGATCTTCCCGGACTGGGGCATGAACCCGTGTCCCCTGCATCGGCAGGTGGACTCTCAACCACTGCGCCACCAGGGAAGCCTGATACCTTGCTGTTTTGATTACTGTAGCTTGGTAGTATAGTCTGAAGTGTGGAAGGGTTGTGCCTCCAGCTTTGTTCTTTGTCCTCAGGATTGCTTTGGCAGTTCTGGATTTTCTGTGGTTTCGTATAAATTTTAGGATTATTTGTTCTAGTTCACTGAAAAAATGTCATTGGTATTTTGATAGGGATGGCATTAAATCTGTAGATCACTTTGGGTAATGTGGCCATTTTAACAATATTAATTCTTCCAATCCAAGAGGAGGGGATATCTTTCCATTTCTTTGAATCATTTTCAATTTCCTTTGTCAGTGTTTTATAGTTTTCAGTGTATAGGTCTTTCACCTCCTTACTAGGTGTTTCATTTTTATTGAAGAAATTTTTAAATGGGATTTTTTTTAACTTTCTCTTTCTGATATTTCATTATTAGTGTAAAGAAATGCTACAGATTTCTGTATATTAATCTTATATCCTGCTACCTTGCTGAAATCATTTATTAGTTCTCAGTTTTTCAGTGGAGAGTTTAGGATTCTCTATATAGAGTATTATGTCTACTGCAGATAGTGACGGTTTTATCTTTTCCCTTCCAATTTATATACCTTTTAATTCTTTTTCTTGTCTGAATGCTGTAGCTAGGACTTCCAATACTATGTTGAATAGAAGTGGTCAGAGTGGGCATCCTTGTCTTGTTCTTGAATATAGCAGGAATCCTTTCAGCTTTTCACTATTGAGTGTTATGTTGGCTGTGGGTTTGTTGTAAATGGCTTTTACGTTTTGATATGTTCCCTCTATACCCACTTTGTTGAGAGTTTTTATCATGAGTGGATGTTGAATTTTGTGAAATGCTTTTTCTTCATCTGTTGAGATGATCATGTGGGTTTTTTGTCTTTCCTTATGTTAGTGTGGCATATCACATTGATTGATTTGTGTATGTTGAACCACCCTTGTGACCCTGGAACGAATCCAACTTGATCATAGTGTGTGATCCTGTTAATGTATTGTTGGCTTTGGTGTGCTAACATTTTGCTGAGGATTTTTGTATCTATATTTATCAAAGATATTGGTCTGTAATTTTCTTTTTTGTACTGTTTTGATTACTGCAGTTTTGTAGTATAGTCTGCAGTCAGGGAGCGTGATTCCTCCAGTTCTGTTTTTCTTTCTCAAGATTGTTTTGGCTGTTCAGGGTCTTTTGTGTCTCCATGCAAATTAAAAAATTTTTGGTGATTAGCTTGTGTTGTTTAATATGTAATTAAGGTTTATCTACGTTGTAGCATGGGGCAGGATTTCCTTTTATAAGGTTGCATAATATACTATTGTATGTATATACCACATTTTGATTATTTGATTGTTTTTCTGTTGATGGACATTTGGGTTGTTTATTTAATGGTTATTCTATTTTTATTTTTTTGAAGAATCTACATAGTGCGTTGCATAATGACCGCACTATTTTACAGTTCTAAATTCTCCCCATCCTCATCAGCACTTGTTTTCTGTTCTTTGTGATAGTGGCTATCCTAATGGTTATGAGGTGATATCTCATTGTGGTTTCAATTTGCATTTCTCTGATAACTAGTCATGTTGAGCATCTTTTCATGTGTTTGTAGGCCATTTGTATTTCTTCTTTTGAGATTTGTCTGTTCAAGTCCTTGTTCATTTTTATTTATTTTTTAGAATTTTTATTTATTTATTTTTGGTTGTGTTGGGTCTTCATTGCTGTACGTGGGCTTTCTCTAGTTGCGTTGAGTAATGGCTACTCTTTGTTGCAGTGCGCAGGCTTCTCATTGTGGTGGCTTCTCTTGTTGTGGAGCACCACAGGCTCTAGGCGTGTAGGCTTCAGTAGTTGAGGCATGCGGGCTTAGTTGCTCTGTGGCATGTGGGATCTTCCCCGACCAGGGCTTGAACCATGTACTCTGCATTGGCAGGCGGATTCTTAATCACTGCACCATCAAGGAAGTCCTCCCTTGTTCATTTTTAAATTGGGTTTTATTGTTGTTGAGTTGTAAAAGTTCATTTTTCTGAGTATTGACTCCTTATCAGATGTATGATTTGCACATATTTTCTCCAATTGTGTAGCTTGCTTTTTCACTCTGTTGATGATACTGATGATGATGATTATGATGATGATTTTTGGATGCTCAGAAGTTCTAAAGTTAATCTATTTCTGCTTTTATCGCCTGTGCTTTGTTGTCATTTTCCAGAAATCGTTTTCAAATCAAATGTCCTGAAGTGTTTTCCATATGTCTTCTTCTAGGGGTTTTATAGCTCTGGGTCTTATGTTTAGGTCTTATACATTTTAAGTTAATTTTTAAATTTTTTATAAGGTAAGCATCCAGGTTCAGTCTTTTACATCTGGATATCCAATTTTCCCAGCACCATTTGTTGAACAGACTGTCCTTTCCCCATTGTGTAGTCTTGACACCCTTTGAAAGTCATTTGGTCCTGTTGAATACATGCAAGAGTTTGTTTCTGGGCTCTCTGTTCTGTTCCATTAGTCTATATATGTGACTTTAACCAGTACCATAGTGTCTTGATTACTCTTGCTTTGTAGTATGTTTTGAAATCAGAAATTGTGAGACCTCTAACTTTGTTCTTTCTCCTCAAGATTGTTTAGGTTTTTTGGGGCCCCTTGAGAGTCCATATGAACTTGAGGATTTTTCTTTTTTCCTATATCTGCAAAAAATAAAGTCATTGGGATGTTGATAGAGGTTGCATTGAATCTATAGATTGGTTTAAACAATGTTAAGTCTTCCAACCAATCCATGAGCACAGGGTGTGTTTCCATTTATTTGTACCTTCTTTTATTATTATTTTTAGCAATGTCTTGTAGTTTTCAGTGCGTGTCTTTTACTTCCTTGGTTAAATTTATTTCTAAGTACTTTCCCCTTTATTTTATGTTATAAAAAATGGGACTATTTTCTTAATTTCATTTTACCATTGGTTGTTGTTAATGTATTAGAAATGTAACTGATTTTTGTGTATTGATTTTGTATCCTGCAACTTTGCTGAAATCGTCTGTTAGTTATAACAGGTTTTGTGTGTGTGTGTGTGTGTGTGTGTGTGTGTGTGTGTATGTAATCTTTAGAGTACTTTACATATAAGGTTATGTCATTTGTCAATAGAGATAATTTTACTTTTTTTACAATTCTTCTTTGCCTTTTATTTCTGTTCCTTGTCTAATTTCTCTGGCTTGGACTTCCAGTACTATGTTGAATAGTAGTGGCAAAAGTGGGCATTCTTGCCTTGTTTCTGATCTTAGAGGAAAAGCTTTTAATCTTTTACCATTTACTCGCTTGTGAATGTTTCATTATGTTAATATAGCTTTATTCTATTTCTATAATAGTTTGTTGAGTGTTTTTATCATGGAAAGGGTGTTGAATTTTGTCAAATGCTTTTACTATGTCAATGGAGTTGATTATGTGGTTTTTGTCCTTTATTTTATTAATTGTTGATTCTCATTTGTTGAACCATTCTTACATTCCAGGTATAAATTCACTTGATCATGGTGTATAATCCTTTTAATGTGCTGTTGGATTTGGTTTATTAGTATTTGTTGAGTACTTTTGCATCAATATTCGTTAGGGGTATTGGTCTGTAGTTTTTATTTTGTTTTGTTTGTTGTTTTTCTTTTCTCATGTTGTGTCTTTGTATGATTTTGGTATTAGAGTAATGCTGGCCTCAAAGAATGAATTTGGAAGTGTTCCTTCTCTTCAGTTATTTGGAAGAGGTTGAGGAGTATTGGTGTTAATTCTTCCTTAAATGTTTGGTAGAATTCTTCAGCAAAGCCATCTAGGCCTGGGCTTTTCTTTGTTGAGAGGTTTTTGATTATTTTTTCAATTCCTTATTCAGATTTTTTATTTCTTCATGATTTTGTCTTGAAAGGTTGTATCTTTCTAAAAATTTATCCATTTTTTCTAGGTTCATTCTTCATAGTATTCTCTTATACTAGTTTTTAATTCTGTGACATCAGTTTTTTTTTTTGTTTTTTTTTTTGCGGTACGTGGGCCTCTCACTGTTGTGGCCTCTCCTGTTGCAGAGCACAGGCTCCGACGCGCAGGCTCAGCGGCCATGGCTCACGGGCCCAACCACTCCGCAGCATGTGGGATCTTCCCAGACTGGGGCACGAACCCGTGTCCCCTGCATCGGCAGGCGGACTCTCAACCACTGCGCCACCAGGGAAGCCCTGTGACATCAGTTTTAATGTCTTCTTTGATTCCTAATTCTAGTTGAGTCTTCCTTACTTCCTCCCTCCCTCCCTTCCTTCCTTCCTTCATTTCTTTTTCTTAGTCTAGCTAAGGGTTTGTGAATTTTGTTGGTCTTAAAAAAACAACTCTTGGTTTTGGGCTGCTATAATGAAATATCAAGATTGGATAGCTTATAAATAATAGAAATTTATTTCCAACTGTTCTGGAAACTTGGAAGCCCAAGATCAAGTTGTCAGCATGGTCACATGAAGGTGAAAGCCTTCTCCCAAGTTCATAGCTGGCACCTTCTCATTGTGTCCTCACATGGTGGAAGGGGCTAGGGATTTCTCTGGAGCCTTTTTCATAAAGTACTAATCCCATTCATGAGGGTTACACCCTCATGACTTAAGCACCTCCCAAAGGCCCCACCTCCTTATACCATTGTCTTTGGGAGTTTGGATTTCATCAAATATGTATATTTTGGAGGACACAAATATTCAAACCATAGCATAACAGTTCTGTTGATTTTTAAAAATTTGTTTTTCTATTTCCTATTTTATTTATCTCTGAACTAATCTTTATCATTTCATTCCTTCTGTGAACTCTGGGTTTAATTTATTTTTCTGATCTCTTGATGTGTAAAGTTAGGTTGTTGCTTTGAGATCTTCTTTTTATTTTTATTTAATCACAAATTTCACTGGAATTTTTATTTATTATAAAATAAACAAGCAACAAGGTTATATTGTACAATACATGAAATATAGTCATTTGTAAATGGAGTACAATATATAAAGATACTGAATTACTATGTTGTACACTTGAAACTAATATAAATTTTTTCTTCGATGTTCAATTGCCTTTTTAATACATTTTTTCATAGTTTTCATTTTTTTAACATGTTTATTGGAGTATAATTGCTTTACAGTGGTGTGTTAGTTTCTGCTATATAACAAAGTGAATCAGCTATACATAAACATATATCCCCATATCTCCTCCCTCTTACATCTCCCTCCCACCCCTTTAGGTGGGCACAAAGCACTGAGCTGATCTCTCTGTGCTATGCGGCTGCTTCTCACTAGCTATCTATTTTACATTTGGTAGTGTTTATATGTCCATGCCACTCTCTCACTTCATCCCAGCTTACCCTTCACCCTCCCTGTGTCCTCAAGTCCATTCTCTCTGTCTGCATCTTTATTCCTGTTCTGCCCCTAGGTTCTTCAGAACCTTTTTTGTTTTTTAGATTCCATATATATGTGTTAACATACGGTATTTGATTTTCTCTTTCTGATTTACTTCACTCTGTATGGCAGTCTCTAGGTCCATCCACCTCATATAAATAACTCAATTTCGTTTCTTTTTATGGCTGAGTAATACTCCATTGTATATATGTGCCACATCTTCTTTATCCAGTCATCTGTCGATGGACACTTAGGTTGCTTCCATGTCCTGGCTACTGTAAATACAGCTGCAGTGAACATTGTGCTATACGACTCTTTTTCAATTCTGGTTTTCTCAGGGTATATGCTCAGTAGTGGGATTGCTGGGTCGTATGGAAGTTCCATTTTTAGTTTTTTAAGGAACCCCCATACTGTTCTCCATAGTGGCTGTATCAGTGTACATTCCCTCCAACAGTGCAGTAGGGTTCCCTTTGCTCCACACCCTCTCTAGCATTTATTGTGTGTAGATATTTTGATGATCGCCATTCTGACCGGTGTGAGGCGATACCTCACCGTAGTTTTGATTTGCATTTCTCTAATGATTAGTGATGTTGAGCATCTTTCATGTGTTTGTTGGCAATCTGTATATCTTCTTTGGAAAAATGTCTATTTAGGTCTTCTGCCCATTTTTGGATTGGGTTGTATGTTTTTTGATATTGAGCTGCATGAGCTGCCTGTATATTTTGGAGATAAATCCTTTCTCAGTTGCTTCGTTTGCAAATATTTTCTTCCATTATGAGGGTTGTCTTTTCGTATTATGGTTTCCTTTGCTGTGCAAAAGCTTTTAAGTTTCATTAGGTCCCATTTGTTTATTTTTGTTTTTATTTTCATTTCTTTAGGTGGTGGGTCAAAAAGGATCTTGCTGTGATTTATGTCATAGAGTGTTCTGCCTATGTTTTCCTCTAAGAGTTTTATAGTATCTGGACTTACATTTAGGTCTTTAATCCATTTTGAGTTTATTTTTGTGTATGGTGTTAGGGAGTTTTCTAATTTCATTCTTTTACATGTAGTTGTCCAGTTTTCCCAGCACCACTTATTGAAGAGGCTGTCTTTTTTCCATTGTATATACTTGTTCCCTTTATCAAAAATAAGGTGACCATATGTGTGTGGGTTTATCTCTGGGCTTTCTATTCCGTTCCATTGAGCTGTATTTCTGTTCTTGTGCCAGGACTGTACTGTCTTGATTACTGTAGCTTTGTAGTATAGTCTGAAGTCAGGGAGGCTGAATCCTCCAGCTGCGTTTTTCTTTCTCAAGATTGCTTTGGCTATTCGGGGTCTTCTGTGTTTCCATACAAATTGTGAAATTTTTTGTTCTAGTTCTGTGAAAAATGCCATTGGTAGTTTGGTAGGGATTGCCTTGAATCTGTAGATTTCTTTGGGTAGTATATTTATTTCCACAATGTTGATTCTTCCAATCCAGAAGCATGGTATATCTTTCCATCTTTTTGTATCATCTTTAATTTCTTTCATCAGTGTCTTATAGTTTTTTGCATACAGGTCTTTTGTCTCCTTAGGTAGGTTTATTCCTAGGTATTTTATTCTTTCTGTTGCTGTGTTAAATTGGAGTGTTTCCTTAATTTCTTTTTCAGATTTTTCCTCATTAGTGTATAGGAATGCAAGAGATTTCTATGCATTAATTTTATATCCAGCTACTTTACCAAATTCATTGATTAGCTCTAGCAGTTTTCTGGTAGCATCTTTAGGATTCTCTATGTATAGTATCATGTCAACTGCAACTGCTTTTACTGTTTGTCCGTTTTGGATTCCTTTTATTTCTTTTTCTTCTCTGATTGCTGTGGCTAAAACTTCCAAAACTATGTTGAGTAATAGTGGTCAGAGTGGGCAACCTTTTCTTGTCCCTGATCTTAGTGGAAATGGTTTCAGTTTTGCACCATTGAGGATGATGTTGGCTGTGGGTTTGTCATATATGGCCTTTATTATGTTGAGGAAAGTTCCCTCTATGCCTACCTTCTGCAGGGTTTTTATCATAAATGGGTGTTGAATTTTGTCAAAAGCTTTCTCTGCATCTATTGAGATGATCATATCGTTTTTCTCCTTCAATTTGTTAATATGGTGTATCACATTGTTAGATTTGCGTATATTGAAGAATCCTTGCATTCCTGGGATAAACCCCACTTGATCATGGTGTATGATCCTTTAATGTGCTGTTGGATTCTATTTGATAGTATTTTGTTGAGGATTTTTGCATCTATGTTCATCAGTGGTATTGGTCTGTAGTTTTTCAATTTCAGTGCTTGTGATTGGTCTGTTTATATTTTCTATTACTTCCTGGTTCAGTCTTGGGAGGTCGTGGTTTCTAAGAATTTGTCCATTTCTTCCAGGTTGTCCATTTTATTGGTATATAGTTGCTTGTAGTAATCTCTCATGATCCTTTGTATTTCTGCAGTGTCAGTTGTTATTTCTCCTTATTCATTTCTAATTTTATTGATTTGAGTCTTCTCCCTTTTTTTCTCGATGAGTCTGGCTAGTGCTTTATCAATTTTGTTTATCTTCTCAAGGAACCAGCTTTTAGTTTTATTTCTCTTAGCTATTTTTGCCTTCATTCCTTTTCCAGTTATTTTATTTTATTTTATTTTTTGCTGTATGCGGGCCTCTCACTGTTGTGGTCTCTCCCGTTGCAGAGCACAGGCTCCAGACGCGCAGGCTCAGCGGCCATGGCTCACGGGCCCAGCTGCTCTGCGGCATGTGGGATCTTCCCAGACCGGGACACGAACCCGTGTCCCCTGCCTCGGCAGGTGGACTTCAACCACTGTGCCACTAGGGAAGCCCTTTTTCAGTTATTTTTGATCTGATCTTTATGATTTCTTTTTTTCTGCTAATAAATTTTTTTTGTTCTTTTTTTTCTAATTGTTTTACCTGTAAAGTTACATTGTTTATTTGAGATGTTTCTTGAGGTAGGATTGTATTGCTATAAACTTCCTTCTTAGAACTGCGTTTGCTGCATCCCATAGGTTTTGGCTCGTCGTGTTTTTATTGTAATTTGTTTCTAGGTATTTTTGGATTTCCTCTTTAATTTTTTCAGTGATCTCTTGGTTATTTAGTAGTGTATTGTTTAGCCTCCATGTATTTGTATTTTTTACAGATTTTTTCCTTTAATCGATATCTAGTCTCATAGTGTTGTGGTCGGAAAAGATACTTGGCATGATTTCAATTTTCTTAAATTTACCAAGGCTTGATTTTTACCCCAAGATATGATCTATCCTGAAAAATGTTCCATGAGTACTTGAGAAGAAAGTGTATTCTGTTGTATTTGGATGGAATGTTCTATAAATATCAATTCAGTCCATCTTGTTTAATGTATCATTTAAAGCTTGTGTTTTCTTATTTATTTTCATTTTGCATGATCTGTCCATTGGTGAAAATGGGGTGCTAAGTCCCCTACTATTATTGTGTTACTGTCGATTTCCCCTTTTATGGTTGTTTTATGGGTGTTAGCATTTGCCTTATGTATTGAGGTGCTCTGATGTTCAGTGCATAAATATTTACAATTGTTATATCTTCTTGGAATGATCCCTTGATCATTATGTAGTGTCCTTCTTTGTCTCTTGTAATAGTCTTTATTTTAAAGTCTATTTTGTCTGATATGAGAATTGCTACTCCAGCTTTCTTTTGATTTCCATTTGCTTGGAATACTGTTTTCCATCTCCTTACTTTCATTCTGTATTTCTCCCTAGGTCTGAAGTGGGTTTCTTGTAGACAGCATATATATGGGTCTTGTTTTTGTATCCCTTCAGCAAGCCTTTGTCTTTTGGTTGGAGCATTTAATCCATTTATGTTTAAGGTAATTATCAATATGTATGTTTTTATTACCATTTTCTTAATTGTTATGGGTTTGTTATTGTAGGTCCTTCCTTTCCTTGCATTTCCTGCCTAGAGAAGTTCCTTTAGCATTTGTTGTATAGCTGGTTTGGTGGTGCTGAGTTCTCTTAGCTTTTGCTTGTCTGTAAAGGTTTTAATTTCTCCGTCGAATCTGAATGAGATCCTTGCTGGGTAGAGTAATCTTGGTTGTAGGTTTTTCACTTTCATCACTTTAAATATGTCCTGCCACTCCCTTCTGGCTTGCAGAGTTTCTGCTGAAAGATCAGCTGTTAACCTTATGGGGATTCCGTTGTATGTTATTTGTTGCTTTTTCCTTGATGCTTTTAATATTTTTTCTTTGTATTTAATTTTTTATAGTTTGATTAGTATGTGCCTTGGCATGTTTCTCCTTGGATTTATCCTGTATTGGACTCCCTGTGCTTCCTGGACTTATTTCCTTTCCCACATTAGGGAATTTTTCCACCATAATCTCTTCAAATATTTTCTCAGTCTCTTTTTTATTCTCTTCTTATGGGTCCCCTATAATTCGAATGTTGGTGCATTTAATGTTGTCCCAGAGGTGTCTGAGACTGTCCTCAATTCTTTTCATTCTTTTTTCTTTCTTTTGCTCTGTGGTAGTTATTTCCACTATTTTATCTTCCCGGTCACTTACCTGTTTTTCTGCCTTAGTTATTCTCCTATTGATTCCTTCTAGAGAATTTTAAATTTCATTATTATGTTGTTCATCATTGTTTGTTTGCTCTTTAGTTCTTCTAGGTCCTTTGTAAATGTTTCTTGTACTTTCTCCATTCTATTTCTAAGATTTTGTATCATCTTTACTATTATTATTCTGAATTCTTTTTCAGGTAGACTGCCTGTTTCCTCTTCATTTGTTTGGTCTGGGGTTCTTTTACCTTGCTTCCTCATCTGCTTTGTATTTCTCTGTCTTCTGATTTTGCCTAACCTTACTGTGTTTGGGGTATCCTTTTTGCAGCCTGCACGTTCGTAGTTCCCGGTGTTTTTGTTGTCTGCCCCCAGTGGGTAAGGTTGGTTCAGTGGGTTGTGTAGGCTTCCTGGTCGAGGGGACTGGTGCCTGTGTTCTGGGCGTTGAGGTTGGATCTTGTCTTTCTGGTGGGCAGGACTGCGTCTGGTGGTGTGTTTTTGTGTGTCTGTGACCTTATGATTTTAGGCAGCCTCTCTGCTTACGAGTGGGGTTGTGTTCCTGTCTTGGTAGTTGTTTGGCATAGGGTGTTCACCACTGTAGCTTGCTGGTCGTTGAGTTAAGCTGGGTCTTAGCATTGAGATGGAGATGTCTGGGAGAGCTTTCACCATTTGATATTACATGGGGCCAGGAGGTCTCTGGTGGACCATTGTCCTGAACTCAGCTCTCCCACCTCAGAGGCTCAGGCATGACAGCCAGCTGTAGCACCAAGACCCCGTCAGCCACACAGCTCAGAAGAACAGGGAGAATATAAAGAAAGAAAAATAAAATACAACATAGTAAAATGAAATAAGGTAAAGGTTATTGAAATAAAAATTAAAAATATTATTAAAATAAAAAGATAAAAAAGTAATAGAAGAAAAAAGAGAGCAACCAAACCAAAAAACAAATAGACCAATGATAACAAGCACTAAAAACTATATTAAAAAAAAAAAAGGACACAGAACCCTACGACAAATGGTGAAAGCAAAGTTATATAGACAAAATCACCCAAAGAAGCATACACATATACACTCACAAATAGAGAAAAAGGAAAGTAATATATATACGTATTTAAAAAAAAAACAAAGGACGTGAACAGCAAAATCAATAAATATACCAATGATAATAAGTTCTAAGTACTAAACTAAGATAAACATAAAACCAGAAATAAATTAGATGCAGAAAGCAAACCCCAAGTCTACAGTTGTTCCCAAAGTCCACTGCCTCAATTTTGGGATGATTTGTTGTCTGTTCAGGTATTCCGCAGATGCAGGGTACATCAGTTTGATTGTGAAGATTTTATCTGCTGCTCCTGAGGCTGCATGGAGAGATTTCCCTTTCTCTTCTTTGTTCGCAGAGCTCCTGGGGATGAGCTTTGGATTTGTCCCCGCCTCTGTGTGTAGGTCGCCTGAGGGCTTCTGTTCCCTGCCCAGACAGGGCAGGGTTAAAGTAGCAGCTGATTAATGGGCTCTGGGTCACTCAGGCCTTGGGGAGGGAGGGGTACGGAATGCAGGGGGAGCCTGCCGCAGCAGAGGCCAGTGCGACATTGCAGCAGCCTGAGGCGCACCATGTGTTCTCCCAGGGAAGTTGTCCCTGCATCACAGGACTGTGGCAGTGGTGGACTGCGCAGGCTCCCGGGAGGGGAGGTGTGGACAGTGACCTGTGCTTGCACACAGGCTTTTTGATGGCTGCAGCAGCAGGCTTAGTATCTCGTGCCCGTCTCTGGGGTCCGTGCTGATAGCCGCGGCTCGCGCCTGTCTCTGGAGCTCCTTTAAGCGGCGCTCTTAATCCCCTCTCCTTGCACACCAGGAAACAAAGAAGCAAGAAAAAGTCTCTTGCCTCTTTGGCAGCTCCAGACCTTTTCCCGGACTCCCTCCCACTAGCCATGGCGCACTAGCTCCCTTCAGGCTGTGTTCACGCAGCCAACCCCAGTCCTTTCCCTGGGATCTGAACTCCGAAGCCCAAGCCTCAGCTCCCAGCCCCCATGCACCTCAGCAGGTTAGCAGAGAAGCCTCTCAGGCTGGTGAATGCTGGTTGGCAGCGATCCTCTGTGCAGAAATCTCTCCACTTTGCCCTCTGCACCTCTGTTGCTGCGCTCTCCTCCGTGGCTCCAAAGCTTCTCCCCCCGCCCACCCACTGTCTCCGCCAGTGGGGACCTTCCTAGTGTGTGAAAACTTTTCCTCCTTCACAGCTCCCTCCCAGAGGTGCAGGTCCCGTCCCTATTCTTTTGGCTCTGGTTTTTCTTTTTTCTTTTGCCGTACGCAGGTACGTGGAGAGTTTCTTGCCTTTTTCGAAGTCTGAGGTTTTTCTGCCAGTGTTCAATAGGAGCTGTTCCACATGTAGATGTATTTTTGATGTACTTGTGGGGAGGAAGGTGATCTCCACGTTTTACTCCTCTGCCATCTTGAAGCTGAGATCTTCTTTTTAAATCTAAGGGCTTACTGGTATAAATTGCCCTCTTAATGCTGCTTTTGCTGCATCCCTTGTGTCTTGGTATGTTGTATTTTTGTTTTCATTTCTCTCCAGATATTTTCTTAATTCCCTTGTGATTTCTTCTTTGATCCTTTGTTTGTTTAAGAATATGTTAACATTCACGTATTTCTGGATCTTCCTGTTGCCCTACTGTTTTTGATTTCGTTTTTCATTCCATTCTGTTTGGAGAAGATACTTTGTATGATTACAGTGTTCTGAAATTTTAAAGATATGTTTTATGGCCTAACATGCAGTCTCTTTTGGAGATTGTTCCTGTTCCGTGTGCATTTGAGAAGAATGTACATTCTGCTGTTGTTGAATTTTTTTTTTTGTATTTACCTGTATTTTTACTAGCTGCTGTTCTTTATTCTTTTGTATAGGTTTATGTTTCCTTTTGACATCATTTTCTTGTAGCCTGAAGAACTGTCTTTAACCATTTATTGTTGTGAAAGTCCACTCATAATGAATTCTCTCACCCTTTTTTGTTTGAAAATTTTTTATTTTTCCTTCACTTTTGAGGGATATTTCCATTAAATATAGAATTTTATGTTGATTATTGTTTTCTATCATCACTTTTAAGGAGTCGCTGTCTTTTGGCTCGCTTACTGTCTGGCAAGAATACTACAGTCATCCTTGTTTTTTTTCTTATTTTAAATAAATTTATTTATTTTATTTATTTTTGGCTGCATTGGGTCTTCATTGCTGCGCGACGGCTTTCTCTAGTTGTGGCGGGTGGGGGCTACACTTCATTGCAGTGCTCGGGCTTCTCATTGCAGTGGCTTCTCTTGTTGTGTATCTTGGGCTCTAGGTGCATGGGCTTCGGTAGTTGCAGCACGCCGGCTCAGTAGTTGCGGCTCATGGGCCCTAGAGTAAGTAGTTGTGGCGCTTGTGCTTAGTTGCTCCGCAGCATGTCGGATCTTCCCAGACCAGGGCTCGAACCTATGTCCCCTGCATTGGCAGGTGGATTCTTAACCACTGCGCCACCAGGGAATCCCCTTGTTTTTGTTCTTATTTAAGTAATATGTCTTTTTTCTGTGACTGCTTTTAATATTCTCTTATTCCTACTCCTGTACTTCTTATTGGTGGCAATTTGATTACAATACATGTGGTTTGTCTGTGTGTGTGTTTGTGTATATTTATCTTTTTAGGTTTGCTGAGTTACTTGCATTTGTAGTTTATTGTTTTTATAAAATTTGGAAAATGTTTGGCCAGTTTCTCCTCCACCCCCTTTTTTCTCTTTCTCGCTGTTTATATATATTTATCTATACCTATTCTTCATTTCCATGTGGGGCTCAGGCTCTTTCTTTTCTCCTTTTTTCTTTAAACATTTTTTTCTTCACGTTACCTTTGTGCTGTACTGTCTAATCTGTTCAGATTGTATCCAGTGAAAATTTCATTTCAGTACTTTGTTTCATCTGTAAAATTTTTGTTTAGCTCTTTTTTCCTATCCATTTCCATTGCATCTCTAAGTACATGGGACTTATTTATATTTGCTCTTTATAAGATTGTTTTTTGTTAATTCCACTGTTTTTGCCATTTTTGTGTCTGTTTTGACTAATTTTTCTCCTCTTTGTGAGTCACAGTTCCCAATTTCTCATATATCCATAATTTTTTATTGAATTCTTTTTTTTTCTTTCTTCACAGTCACCAGTGTTTCGATATTTTCCATTTTTGTGTGTGCAAATTCTGTCTCCACACATATAAACAGATTTGTTGAACCATCTGAAACTAAGTTGCCCACATCATGACCCTTCATCTCTAAATACTTAAGCACGTGTCCCTTAAGAGGAAGCACATTCTCTTAAGTCCATAATTCCCTTTTCACTCTTAAGAAAATTAAAAACAATTCTTTAACATCATCCAATAGCTGGCCCTTATTGAAGATTCTACAATTCCTAAAAATACCTTATGTCTTTCTGTTTCTTTAATAGTATAAGAATTACTCCCTTTTACAGCCATTTTCTGTATGTGATGCATTTGAAAAATACTTTGTTTCAGATTCTTTTAAGAAATACATTTTCTGCTCAAACCAGCCCCAGTCTCTTCCTGTTACAAATCTGGTCTGGTCCACACAGCTCTCCTTCCTGAAGGAGCACATCCACATCACAGGAAGATGACTTTCCCACAAGCTCTGAAAAGAGTAGTGATTACAAGAACGGGCTATGAAGGCAGAAGGTCTGGGTTGGAATTGAGCCTCATCACTGACTAACTGGGTTAGGGCAAATTACTTAACCACTGTGAGGATCAACTTCCCAAACTATTATTATTAAGTATTTCTCGAATTATTACATGGAGACACTTAATGGTAATAATAGTCTCTACTGTGTAGAGTTGTTGGGAGGGTTAAGTGAGTTCATGAGTGTAAATGGCTTAGAATCATTGTCTGGAGTGTTGTCTGGATACAAAGTAAATGCTGTGCAAGGGCTCTCTTTAAAGATGCAATCTCTTCCTGGTAAGTTCTCCCAATTCCTCCCTGTATAGGTCATTAGTTTCCTAAGAAAATAGCACCTAATGGAAGACATTACAGGCATACTGCATTTTTATTGTGTTTCACACATACTGCATTTTTTTTTTTTTAACAAATTGAAGATTTGCGGCAACCTTGCATGGAGCAAGTTTATGGGCACCAATTTTCTTTTTTTTTCTGAATTTTTGAATTTTATTTATTTATTTATAGAGCAGGATCTTATTACTTATCCATTTTATACATACTAGTATATGTCAATCCCAATCTCCCAATTCATCACACCACCATCCCCCCCAGCCACTTTCCTCCGTTGGTGTCCTTACGTTTGTTCTCTACATCTGTGTCTCAATTTCTGCCCTGCAAACTGGTTCATCTATACCATTTTCCTAGGTTCCACATATATGCGTTAATATACGATATTTGTTTTTCTCTTTCTCACTTACTTCACTCTGTATGACAGTCTCTAGATCAATAGACATCTCTACAAATGACCTAATTTTGTTCCTTTTTATGGCTGAGTAATATTCCGTTGTATATATGTACCACATCTTCTTTATCCATTCCTCTGTCGATGGGCATTTAGGTTGCTTCCATGATCTGGCTGTTGTAAATAGTGCTGCAATGAACGTTGGGGTGCTTGTATCTTTTTGAATTACGGTTTTCTCTGGGTATATGCCCAGTAGTGTGATTGCTGGGTCATGTGGTACTTCTAATTTTAGTTTTTTAAGGAACCTCCATACTGTTCTCCATCGTGGCTGTATCAATTTACATTCCCACCAGCAGTGCAAGAGGGTCCCCTTTTCTCCACACCCTCTCCAGCATTTGTTGCTTATAGATTTTCTGATGCCCATTTTAACTGGTGTGAGGTGATACCCATTGTAGTTTTGATTTGCATTTCTCTAATAATTAATGATGTTGAGCAGCTTTTCATGTGCTTCTTGGCCAGCTGTATGTCTTCTTTGGAGAAATATCTATTTAGGTCTTCTGCCCATTTTTGGATTGGGTTGTTTGTTTTTTTTAGTATTGAGCTGCATGAGTTGTTTATATATTTTGGAGTTTAATTCTTTGTTGATTCATTTGCAAATATTTTCTCCCATCTCAGTGTTGTCTTTTCGTCTTGTTTGTAGTTTCCTTTGCTGTGCAAAAGCTTTTAAGTTTCATTAGGTCCCATTTGTTTATTTTTGTTTTGATTTCCATTACTCTAGAAGGTGGATCAAAAAAGATCTTGCTGTGATTGATGTCAGAGTGTTCTTCCTATGTTTTCCTCTAAGGGTTTTGTAGTGTCTGGTCTAACATTTAGGTCTCTAATCCATTTTGAGTTTATTTTTGTGTATGGCGTTAGGGAGTGTTCTAATTTCATTTTTTACATGTACCCGTCCAGTTTTCCCAGCACCACTTATTGAAGAGACTGTCTTTTCTTCTTTGTGTATGCTTCCCTCCTTTGCCATAGATTAGTTGAGCATAGGTGCGTGGGTTTATCTCTGGGCTTTCTATCCAGTTCCATTGATCTATATTTCTGTTTTTATGCCAGTACCATGCTGTCTTGATTACTGTAGCTTTATAGTATAGTCTGCAGTCAGGGAGTCTGATTCCTTCAGCTCCATTTTTTTCCATCAAGACTGCTTTGGCTATTTGGGGTCTTTTGTGTCTTCATACACATTTTAAGATTTTTTGTTCTAGTTCTGTAAAAAGTGCCACTGGTAATTTGATAGGGATTGCATTGAACATGTAGATTGCTTTGGGTAGTATAGTCATAGTCATTTTCACGATATTGTTTCTTCCAATCCAAGAACTTGGTATATCTCTTCATCTGTTTGATTCATCTTTAATTTCATTCATCAGTGTCTACATTTTTCTGCACACAGGTCTTTTGTCTCCCTAGGTAGGTGTATTCCTAGGTATTTTATTCTTTTTGTTCCAGTGATAAATGAGCGTGTTTCCTCAATTTTTCTTTCAGATTTTTCATAATTTGTGTATAGGAATGCAAGAGATTTCTGTGCATTAATTTTGTATCCTGCAACTTTACCAAATTCATTGATTAGCTCTAGCAGTTTTCTGGTAGCATGTTTAGGATTCTCTGTGTATTATGTCATCTGCAAACAGTGACAGTTTTACTTCTTCTTTTCCAGTTTGTATTCCTTTTATTTCTTTTTCTTCTCTGATTGCATGACTAGGACTTCCAAAAGTATGTTCAGTATAGTGGTGTTCAGTAATAGTGGTGAGAGTGGACATCCTTGTCTTGTTCCTAATCTTAGAGGAAATGCTTTCAGTTTTTCACAGTTGAGACTGATGTTTGCTGTGGGTTTGTCTTATATGGCCTTCATTATGTTGAGGTAGGTTCCCCCTCTGCCCACTTTCTGGAGAACTTTTATCATAAATGGGTGTTGAATTTTGTCGCAAGCTTTTTCTGCATCTATTGAGATGATGATATGGTTTTCCTTCTTCAGTTTGTTAATATGGTGTATCACATTGATTGATTTGCATATATTGAAGAATCCTTGCATCCATGGGGTAAATCCCACTTAATCTTGGTGTATGATCCTTTTAATGTGTTGTTGGTTTCTGTTTGCTAGTGTTTTGTTGAGGATTTTTGCATGTATGTTCATTAGTGATATTTGTTGGTAATTTCTTTTTTTTGTAGTATCTTTGTCTGGTTTTGGTATCAGGGTGATGGTGGCCTCATAGAATGAATTTGCTAGTGTTCCTTCCTCTGCAGTTTTTTGGAAGAGTTTAAGAAGGATGGGTGTTAGCTCTTCTCTGAATGTTTGATAGAATTCACCCGTGAAGCCATCTGGTCCTTGCTTTTGTTTGTTGGAAGATTTTTAATCACAGTTTCAATTTCATTACTTGTGATTGGTCTGTTCATATTTTCTTTTTCTTGCTGGTTCAGTCTTGGAAAGATATACTTTTCTAAGAACTTGTCCATTTCTTCCAGGTTGTGCATTTTATTGGCATAGAGTTGCTTGTAATAGTCTCTTAGGATGCTTTGTATTTCTGTGGTGCCTGTTGTAACTTCTCCTTTTTCTTTTCTCATTTTGTTGATTTGAGTCCTCTCCCTCCTTTTCTTGATGAGTCTGGCTAATGGTTTATCAATTTTGTTTATCTTCTCAAAGAACCAGCTTTTAGTGTTATTGATCTTTGCTATTGTTTTCTTTGTTTCTATTTCATTTATTTCTGCTCTGATCATTATGATTTCTTTACTTCTACTAACTTTGGGTTTTTTTTTTTTTTGTTCTTCTTTCTCTAGTTGCTTTAGGTGTAAGGTTAGATTATTTATTTGAGATTTTTCTTGTTTCTTGATGTAGACTTGTATTGCTATACACTTCCCTCTTAGAACTGCTTTTGCTGCATCCCGTAGGTTTTGGATTATCATGTTTTCATCGTCATTTGTCTCTAGGTATTTTTTGATTTCTTCTTTGATTTCTTCAGTGATCTCTTGATTATTTAGTAACATATTGTTTAGCCTCCATGTGTTTGTACTTTTTACGTTTTTTTCCCTGTAATTTATTTCTAATCTCATAGTGTTGTGTTCAGGAAAGATGCTTGATAGGATTTTGGTTTTCTTACATTTACTGAGGCTTTATTTTTGACCCAAGGTGTGATCTGTCTTGGAGAATGTTCCATGTGCACTTGAGAAGAAAGTGTCATCTGCTGTTTTTGGATGGAATGTCCTATAAATAACAATTAAGTCTATGTGGTGTATTGTGTCATTTAAAGCTTGTGTTTCCTTATTAATTTTTTGTTTGGATTATCTGTCCATTGGTTTAAGTGAGGTGTTACAGTCCCCCACTATTATTGTTTTACTGTCAATTTCCACTTTTATAACTGTTAGCAGTTGGCTTATGTATTGAGGTACTCCTATGTTGGTGCATATATATTTATAATTGTTATATCTTACTCTTGGATTGATCCCTTGATTGTTATGTAGTATCCTTCCTTGTGTCTTGTAACATTCTTTATTTTAAAGTCTATTTTATCTGATATGAGTATTGCTTCTCCAGCTTTCTTTTGATTTCCATTTGCATGGAATATCTTTTTCCTTCCCATCACTTTCAGTCTGTATGTGTCCCTAGGTGTGAAGTGGGTCTCTTGTAGACAGCATATATATGGGTCTTGTTTTTGTATCCATTCAGCAAACCTTTGTCTTTTGGTTGGAGCATTTAATCCATTCACATTTAAGGTAATTATTGATATGTATGTTCCTATTACCATTTTCTTAATTGTTATGGTTTTGTTTTTATAGGTTCTTTTCTTCTCTTGTGTCTCCCACTTAGAGAAGTTCCTTTAGCTTTTTTTGTAGAGCTGGTTTGGTTGTGCTGAGTTCTTCGAGCTTTTGCTTGTCTGTAAAGCTTTTGATTTCTCCATTGAATCTGAATGAGATCCTTGCTGGGTAGGGTAATCTTGGTTGTAGGTTTTTCTCTTTCATCACTTTAAATATCTCATGCCACTTCCTCTGGTTTGTAGAGCTTCTGCTGAGAAATCAGCTGTTACCCTTATGGGTGTTCCCTTGTATGCTATTTGTCATTTTCCCCTTGTTGCTTTCATTGTTTTTAATTCTTGTCAATGTTTTTAATATGTGTCTCAGCATGTTCCTCCTTGGCTTTATCCTGCCTGGCATTTCTGTGAGCTTCCTGCACTTGGTCGGCTATTTCCTTTCCCATGTTAGGGAAGTTTTCGACTATAATCTCTTCAAATATTTTGTCAGGTTCTTTCTCTCTCTCTTCTCTTTCTGGGACCCCTATAATGCGAATGTTGTTGCATTTAATTTTGCCCCAGCTGTCTCTTAGGCTGTTTTCATTTCTCTCCTTTGTTTTTTCTTTATTCTGTTCCATGGCAGTGAGTTCCACCATTCTGTCTTCCAGGTCACTTATCTGTTCTTTTACCTCAGTTATTCTGCTTTTGATTTCTTCTAGTGCATTTTTCATTTCAGTTATTGTATTGTTCTTCTCTGTTTGTTTGTTCTTTAATTCTTCTATGTGTTCCTTAATTCTTCTCATTCTTTGTTAAACATTTCTTGCATCTTCTCAATCTTTTCCTTCATTCTTTTTCCGAGGTCCTGGATCATCTTCATTATCATTATTCTGAATTGTTTTTCTTAAGGTTTCCTATCTCCACTTCATTTAGTTGTTTTTCTGGGGTTTGTCTTGTTCCTTTATCTGGTACATCATCCTGTGCGTTTTCATCTTGTCTATCTTTCTGTGAATGTGGTTTTTCCCACAGTCTGTGGGTTTTTAGTTCTTCTTGCTTCTTTTGATTGAATTCTTGGCATTATAAATTTTTACATTGTTAAGGCTGAGTTTTGTTTGTTTTGCAGGCATACTTCAGAGATACTGCAGGTCCAGTTCCAGACAACTGCAATAAAGCAAACATTGCAACAAAGTGAATCACACGAATTTTTTGGTTTTCCAGTGCACAAAAAAGTTGTGTTTAAGCTATGCTGTTGTCTATTAAGTGGGCGGTAGTATTGTCTAAAATACAATGTAATATACCTTAATTGAAAAATACTTTATTTCTAAAAAGTGCTAACCATCATCTGAGCCTTCAGCTAGATGTAATCTGTTTTGCTCCTGGAAGGTCTTGCCCCAGTGTTGATGTCTGCTGACTAATGAGGGTGATGGTTGCTGAAAGTTGGCATTGCTGTTGCAATTTCTTAAAATAAGACAACAGTGAAGTTTGCCACTTCAGTTACTCTTTCTTTCCTGAATGATTTCTCTGTAGCATGCAATGCTGCTTGATAGCATTTTATCCACAGTATAACCTCTTTCAAAGTTGGAGTCAGTCCTTTTAAACCCTGCTGTTTCATCAACTAAGTTTATGTCATATTTAACATCCTTTGTTGTCATTTTCACAGTCTTGATAGCATCGTCATCAGGAGTAGATTCTATCTCAAGAAAGTACTTTCTTTGCTCATCCATGAGGAGCAACTCCTCATCCGCTAATGTTTTATCATGAGATTACAGCAATTCAGTCACATCTTCAGGTTCGACTTTTAATTCTAGTTCTCTTGCTGTTTCTACCATGTCTGCAGTATTTTCCTCCACTGAAGTTTTGAACCCCTCAAAGTCATCCATGAGAATTGGATTCAGCTTCTTCCAAACCCTTATTGATGTTGGTATTTTGACCTTTTCCCTTGAATCATGAATGTTCTTGTGATTAGTAAATCCTTTCCAAAAGGTTTTCAGTTTACTTTGCCCAGAGCCTTCAGAGGAGTCACTATCTATGGCAGCTGTAGCCTTATGAAATAACATTTTTAAAATAATAAAACTTGAATGAAAGTTGAAATTGCTCCTTTATTTGTGGGCTGCAGAATGGACGTTGTGTTAGCAGGCATGAAAACAACATTACTCTTTTTGTACGTCTTCATAAGAGCTCTTGGGTGACCAAGTGCACTGTCAATGAGCAGTAATGTTTTGAAAGGAATCTTTTTTTCTGAGCAGCAGTTCTCAACAGTGGGCTTAAAATATTCAGTAAACCATGTTGTAAACAGATGTATTGTCATCCAGGCTTTATTATGCCACTTATAGAGCACAGGCAGAGTGGATGTAGCATAATTCTTAAGGACCCCAGGATTTTCAGATTGGTAAATGAGCATTGGCTTCAACTTAGAGTCACCAGCTGCATTGTCCTGTGAAGCCAGACATTGACTTTTCCTCTTTAGCTATGAAAGTTGTAGATGGTATATTCTTCCAATATAAGGCTGTTTCATCTACATTGAAAATCTGTTGTTTAGTGTAGGCATCTTCATTAACTATCTTAGCTGAATCTTCTGTGTAACTTGCTGCAGCTTCTACCTGTGCACTTTCTGCTTCACCTTTCACTTTCACGTTATAGAGATGGTTTCTTTCCTTAAAATCCATGAACCACCCTCTGCTAGCTTCAGGCTTTTCTTTTGCCACTTCCTTACCTTTTTCTGTCTTTATAGCATTGAAGAGAATTAGGGCTTTGATCTGGATTAAGCTTTGGTTTAAGGTAATGTTGTGGCTGGTTTGATCTATTGAGACCACTAAAACTTTCTATCAGCAGTAAGGCTGTTTTGCTTTCTTATCATTTGTGTGTTCACTGGAGTAGCACCTTTACTTTTCTTCAAGAACTTTTCCTTAGCATTCAAAAGGGTAACTGTTTGGCACAGGAGGCCTGGCTTATGGCCTTTCTCAGCTTTCGACATGCCTTCTTCACTAAGCTTAACCAATTCTAGCTTTTGATTTAAAGTGAGAGATATGTGACTCTTTTTTCACTTGAACACTTAAAGTTGTTGTACCGTTATTCATTGGCCTAATTTCAGTATTGTTTTGTCTCAGGGAATAGGGAGGCCTGAGGAAAGGGAGAGAAATGGGGAATGGCCAATTGGTGGAGCAGTTAGAACAGAAAACATTTATTAAGTTCATTGTCTTATATGGGCATGGTTCATGGCACCCCAAAACACATTACAATGGTAACATCAAAGATCATTGATTACAGATTACCATAAAAATATAATAATAATGAAAAAGTTTGAAATATTGTGAGAATTACCAAAATGTGACACAGAGACACAAAGTGAGCAAATGCTGTTGGAAAAATGGCACCAATAGTCTTGCTCTGTGCAGCGTTGCCACAAACCTTCCTTTTGTAAAAAACTTAGTATTTTTCAAAGCACGATAAAACGAGGTATGCCTATATAGACTTATTCTGGTAGGCAGTTGTTACCTTGTAGATTGGCTCAGTGCTTTTGAAGCCTGTTTTTAAGCTCCTTTTGGGAGAGTCTAAAGTAAAGTAGCGTTTATGTTTTGGTAATGCAGTCTCTTTTCTAAAACAAGGCTGTTCTGGGATGTCTACTGAATGTCCTTTGTATTCTACGAGTTCACTTAACTGTTGACAGTGGGAAAGATTCTCAGCCTTGTGTGACCTCTGGGAGTTGTTCTTTTTAAAACTCCCTGGTCGTTTTTTTCTCCTAGGAAATTGATTTTGTTGGGTTTTGTAGAGTGTTTTTGTAAGCATGTACAGGTTGGCATTCAGCTAAATAGTCAAGGGAGCTCTTAGGTAGATTGATGGACCTGTTTCTCTGTATAGCTCTTTTCTCACAGGTATTCTGTAATGCACATTTTATTTGCCTTGCCTCCCCAAACTCCCATCTTTGTTTCTTTAACTCAGCAAAATTGCTTGGCTCTGTTGGGTTCCCTTCTCCCTGTGCTACATTTTGGACATAACCTATAGATCTAAAGCTTGGGTGATAGTAGGGCTTATCTTATTTCTTTCCCTTTTCTCATGGATCTCTGTCCTGAAATATCTGATACTCATGTCTGAAAATAGTTGCTTCCTATATTTTTCTGAGTTTTTTAGTTGTTTACAGCAGCCAGATAATTCTGGATCCTCTTACTTCCTTGCAGTCAGAAGTGGAAATCCTGTAATGGACACTTTTAAATCTTTAAGTTGTTTGAACTTTCAGTAGCATTTGAAAATGGTCAAGTACTACTTTCTTGTCCTTCATGACCTCATTTACTAAATATTGATGTTTTCCTGGGATGTCTTCTTGACCCTTACGTCTTCTTAAACATTTTCCTGATGATTTTATCCCTTCTCAAGTCTTCAGGCTTCATCTGTGTGCTGGTGACACCAAAAATGACATTGCCAACTCAGATCTCTGCTGGTATTCATATATACAGTTGGTTGCTGGAAATCTGCATTTGGATGAGAGGAGTTAAACCCATCTTATTCCCCTCCAGACTTTTTTCTGGTGTTCTTTAGCTTAGTAAATAACATTGCCATCTAGTCATTAGCTTAAGCCAAAGGCTTATTAAGAGACATGCTCAACTCCTCTCTTTCTTGCATCATCCCATATTTAATCAAAACCACTTTCTGTTGACTGTGCCTCTTTAATATCTTGATTAGCTTATCCTCTCTCCATTCTTACTGCCACTGCTATATTCTCTGCATACATATTTTGAATAATCCCCTACTGGTTTCCCTTCTCTACTGTTGCTTACTGCATGTCCTTCCTCTGGATTACAGGGGAAGTGATCTTTTTAAAATAGAGCTCCTAACATGGTTTACAAGACTCTTTTTAACCTGACCCTTTTTAATACATCCTGGCCACTTTTACTTTATTCTTTCTGAATTATTTTTGGTCCTTTATACATGATACTTTATTCATAGCAAATTATTTTTGGTCTTTCAGACATACCATGTATAATGCCTCTCATTTCTTGCTTCTAGATATTTCTGCACATGCCATACTATGGATAACTTAAAAAAAAAACAAAATAAAAAGATATTTCTCTATGGCAAATAGTCAAGTAGACCATAAAACTAAAAACTCTTAAGTGAAGTCAATACAAGTGAAAATATGTACAACCTAAATGAAAGCCAGTTTTCCTTGTATACAGATAAGAAAAGGACCAAAAACCCAGGAGAAAAGTGAGCAAAGAACATGAATAGATGATTTGTTTTATATTATATTAAAAGATGCTCAACTTTACTCATAGTAAGAGAAATGCAAAATAAATCTTCTCTGAGTTACAAGTTTTCACCTAATGTATTGGCTGAAATATTTGGTTCAATACTATGTAGGTGGAATTGTGGGAAAAGATGCTCTCTCATATATTACTGGTAGGAGATTAAATTTGTATAAGCCCCCTGGTGGGCAGTTTTTTAATATCTATTAATATACATATATATTAATATCACATACAATTATAGTAGATAAAATATACCATAATATAATCAATCAAAAATTTTAATAATTACTATATAGTTATTATAATAGTGATCTTATGTTATTAAATTTATATTATGACATATGGTTATACTTACAGTATATGTGCTTATTTATCAATATATATACTTCTATATTTGTGTGTGTTTATATATTCCCTTGACCTCGCAGTTTTGCTTCTGGGAATTTATCTTAAAGATATGCTGGCACATGTGTGAGTTGACTTATGTATAAGCTTATTTATTGCAGTGTTGTTTATATTAGCAAAAGGGAACCTAGATACCCATAAGTAAAGGATCGGAGAGTAAGAGATACTACATCTTTGCAACAGAATAGGATGTAGATGTAAAAAAGAAAAGAATGAGGATGCTTTCTATGTATTTATGTTGTAGAGATCTCCAACATGGATTTTATGTTGTCAAGTAAAAATATCAAAATATATAACAGTGTGGATAAAAAACATTGTGTATAAAATGCTATATTGTGTGTTAAAAGGGGGAGAAATAAAAATATATATTCATATTTGTATAAAGGTTTCACAAGAAGCAAATAAAAGTGCTTATTCTTTGAGGTGTTTCTGGGAAGATTAAGAACAGGGGTTGGAAGGAGACTATATACTGTATACTTTTTTATATTGATTGATTTTTGAACCATTTGAGTATATTGCCTCTTAAAAGTAAAATTAAAAAATTTATGAAAGATGTTAAGGAAAATATTTTTTCTGTTCTTTTTCTCATCAGTAAGCTAAAAAAGCTGAGTGAAGACAGTTTGACTAAGCAGCCTGAAGAAGTTTTTGATGTACTAGAGAAACTGGGAGAAGGGTAAGTACAAAAACATGAAAGTAACATTTAGATAATGACAGAACAGTTATAAAATACCGTGTAAGATTAGTCTTCCACTAGAGTATATTTGATTGAATTGAGTAGTAAGAGTATAGAGGGAATGTACCTGAACATAGTGAAGGGCCGTATGTGACAAATCCAAGCTAACATCATACTCCATAGTGAAAAGCTGAAAGTACAGGAGAACTTCCAGGATAATAAAAGGCACAAAACACAATTAAAACAGCTTAGATTAGCAAGAATAGGGAAAAAGAAATAGAGAAAACAAAAATATAAAGTAGTAAGCTAAATGTAAGTTGGAAGGAATAAAGTGAAATACATTTTTCACTAAATGTCAGTTCTCTCATAGACAAATTATTAGGGCTAATTAAAATGCAAAACCTAGCTATATGCTGTTTATAAGATGCCCATGTAATACAAAGGGTAGATATATAGTGGTATTTCCTATTAGAGATATCAGATAAGAACTAATCACACCAAAAAACAAAAAAGAAAGCAGGAGTGGCAATATTTATATCAGGTAAATTAAAGTTAAAAGATCTTAAGTGAGTAAAGAGGGGTTAATATTCAAATGAAGAATAAAGAGGGATATTAAGTAATGATATAAAAGACAGCTTATAATGAAACATATATGTGTCAGTCGCCGTGACAGTTAAATTTCTGAAGCAAAGCTATTAGAAACATTAGGGGAATCTAATAAAAATATATTCATGTGAGAGATTTTAATATATCTTTTTCTGAATTGGACAGAATAAGGAAAAAAGAGAAAGGACTTAAAGGGATTAAGTATTATAATCAACAAGCTTGATTATGTATATGTGTGTGTATATATATATATACACACACACACCATATATATGGTATGTATTTATACTTACACTGATATAACTATTCTTGCCTCCCCCCACCCCCATTTTTTAGTATATTCATGGACCACTGATGAAAAAAAACTAACAAAAAAACCCCAACAAATTCTAAAAAAAGGGATTTTTCAGGTTACATTTCTAATTATAGTCTACTGAAATTAGAACTAAATAATTAACAATATGATAAAACCCACACTTATTGGAAATTAAGAAAGATAATCTGAGGTAACCTATGAAGAGGAAATTGCAAATTATCTAGAAAACAGTGAAATAGAGAACAAATCATACTAATATTTATGGAATCCAGCAAAGCTGTAATTAGGTGACCATATTTAGTTTTAAATTTCTTTACTACTAAAGAAGAAAGACCAAAAAGTAAGTAAGTAAGTAAATAAATAAATAAAATAACTTAGTGCTTATTTAAAGAACTGAGAAAAATAATAAAATGTACCAGAAGAAACTAGAAATAGAGAATTCATGAACTAAAAAGCTGAAATTGATGAAATAGAAAGTAAAAAAATTAGAAATAATACATGTATATAAAATATACTTCTTTGAACAGGTCATTAAAGTAGTTAAACCTAGTTCTGACTTTGACTAAAGAAAAAAGAGCAAAAATAATTGAAGATTTGGAATAGAAAGAAGATACAAGCAATAATAAAGAAACGATTTGAAGAATTAAAAGACTACTAAATGCTGCTTTATGAAAACTCATTGGAAAATCTAGAAGTAGATGATTCCATAACAAAATATGAATTGTGTGAATTGACTCCCAAAGAAGTTTAAACTTAGATATATCAATTACCATAGAAAAGATGGAAAGGCAGTTAAATATCTATTAATTAAAAAGATACCAGGGCTTCCCTGGTGGCGCAGTGGTTGAGAATCTGCCTGCTAATGCAGGGGACACGGGTTCGAGCCCTGGTCTGGGAAGATCCCACATGCCGCGGAGCAACTAGGCCCGTGAGCCACAACTACTGAGCCTGTGCGTCTGGAGCCTGTGCTCCGCAACAAGAGAGGCCACGACAGTGAGAGGCCTGCACACCGCAATGAAGAGTGGCCCCCGCTTGCCACAACTAGAGAAAGCCCTTGCACAGAAACGAAGACCCAACACAGTCAAAAATAAAAATAAATAATAAATTAAAAAAAAAAAAACCCTCAAAAAAAAAAAAAAAAGATACCAGCTCATGATATGTGTACACATATAGCTGATTCACTTTGTTATATAGCAGAAACAAACACATCATTGTAAAGCAATTACAGTCCTAAAGATGTTTTAAAGAAAAAAAAAAGATACCAGCTCATGGCAGCAGTATTTACAATAGCCAAATGTGGGGATGTCCATCACTTGATGAATGGATAAACAAAATGTGATATATCTGTACAATGGAATATTATATAGCTATTAAAAAGAATGAAGTACTGATACATGCCTCAGTATGGATGAACCTTGAATCATATATTCAGTGAAAGAAGCCAGATACAAAAAGTCACATATGATTCCATTTATATGAGGTATCCAGAATGGACAAATCCATAGAGACAGAAAGCAGATTCCAAATGATTTGGAACTAGATAGAGGTGGTAAGGATTACACAACATTGTGAATGCAATAAATGCCGTTGAATTGTACACTTTAAAATGTTCATTTTACTAAAAAAAAAAAAAAGTACCAGCTAAGTTTTATCCAGTCATTAAGGGACAAAGAATTGCAGTTATTTTTATGAAGCCAGCATAACTTTAATCAAAATCTAGATGTATGGGGCTTCCCTGGTGGCGCAGTGGTTGGGAGTCCGCCTGCTGATGCAGGGGACGCGGGTTCGTGTCCCAGTCTGGGAGGATCCCACATGCTGCGGAGCGGCTGGGCCCGTGAGCCATGGCCGCTGAGCCTGCACATCCGGAGCCCGTGCTCCGCAGCGGGAGAGGCCACAACAGTGAGAGGCCCGCGTACCGCAAAAAAAAAAAAAAAAAAAAAAAAAATCTAGATGTATGAAAAAAGAAAACTATAGTTCAGCCTTACTTTGCTACCCATTATGATTACCATGCCCACCTTTTCTCAGATGGAAAGACATTGCCACTTTACTTCTTAATGGATTCCAACATCCATTAAATTTAGGGAACTTATTTCAGTGTTGGCATCTCTGTTACCTCTGACCTGCATTGCACTATACAGCTTTCAGTGACACTAGTAAAGGGAGTATTCTCTAGCCTCTCTCAGTGAGCATACTTAGAGGGTGGGCCAGCAGGTCACATGGTGAGATATCTATTCTAGTATTCCATCTACTTGAGCCTTTGATCTCCTTCCTCTGATGTGTAGTGAGGATCCCTGGCATCTCACTTAATGTGGGCCATTGTTGAGTCTGGGTTTTAGTTAACTAGCTGAGCAGACTGTTAGGGACACTCTCAACTGTTTGTAAGAAGTAAATTCCTTTCTCCCTGGAAATCTTAGAATTCCTTCCCACACATATTCTTTAGGGTTCTGCTAATAAAAACTGACAAAATCATACACCTCTTTTGGTGTGACTAGTAGGTACTCTTGAGTCAGATTTTGTATTCATTCCTCTGGTGTCTGTGGCAATTTGAGTGTAATTATAGGTCTGGAACAATGAGAGGTGGTCTGGGAAAGGATCTGCATTTCCCTGAAAGGCAGTTCCCTCAAGTAAGGTCTTATAGAGTCTTCAGGCATCATGAGGTTAATTTTCTCAGACTAGGGGACAGGGTTGCTTTTGCTGACAAGGGAGACTTGGTAGGGGTTGGGGTTTCAGGTATTCAGATTAATAACAATCTACGTTAATATCCCAATACCAATTCTCTGGGTACCTTTCTTTACAGTTAAACACCTAACTTTAGCGTAGTAGTCCTGGTGATGTTGTGAATTCAGTTTGCAATGTAATTCAGCTTCCAGCAAGATTAGACTTCGAGTTTGGGTTTCAGAAGTCTCAGTCCTGGGCATATAAAAGTTATGACTTTCTTTTGGAGCATTCAGAAGTTTTCTGGGTCTCTCAGTCTTGGGCTGGCAATTTAAGCCCTGAGCTTGTTATAATTGTTTTATGACTTTTCCAGTGTAGGCAGGAGCAGCCATTCCATTCTGCAGTCTTTGTACCCTTATTTTCACTGTGACATTCAATTGATACATGGTCTTCTAAAGCTTTGCCTAGACTCCAGGCAACTAAGGATAGTAATTTAAATAATTGTTTTGCCCCTAAATACCATAGGCTATCAATGTTCTGTTTGTCACTTGTTTTGAAGCCATCACTGTATTCAAATCTAAGAAAAAACGAGTCCAAGATTCCCATCTTTAAGATTCCTTCCCTTAGAACCATTTCCTTCCGCAAAACTATTGGTAGCAGGACATGGTTAGGAAAAGAAAGGCTACTCTGTGTACTCTGGGTTTAAAGAGTTTATTATGAAATTTAGGGCTCAAATGACTTGCGGAAGGGCCAGGGATGCAAAGGTTATGGACTTTGTCACTGAAGGTCAGAGAAGCCAGTGCTGAAGATCTTGGCCTGGAGTACTCAAGTGGTGTTTCTTAGAAAGCTCACTTGGGATCTGCTGGAATCCTTAAGAATCTTTGAGAAGCTCCCACCAACTATCTTAGTCTGCAGCAGCAGCATCTTGATTATCAAAAAGCTCAGCAAGAAGCCACTGTGTATCTTATATCTGCTAATGCGTCTGCTTCAGCTAAATTTGGAGAATGATAGTTTCTCCTCAACTTTTTGCCATTTAGATTTCATGCATTGTCAAACTCTTAACTGGGATCCATTCAGGGAAGGGAAATTGGGAAATGTGGTTCCCAGTTTTCCTCCTTTGTAGTGACAAGAAGACCTTAGAAGGGACTGATGGCGTTGCTTAACTGACAATAGATAATCTAGCACTGAATTCTAGATTAGCTTTTGAGGGAAAAAAAAAATATGTATACACACACGTATATACACACACATACATACACACACACACACAGATATGGCTTCTAAGGGGAGATGCAGATTTCCCCTGCTCTCTGAAAGAGCGTTCCTATGATACCTTTCGTAAGTTGAAATGTTGTAAAGCAAACAAGCAGTTACCTTATGACACGTCTTGCTAATGGATACACAGAATAAATTGAGATAAAGCACAGATGCTCACAGACCCAGTTCAAAGCTCAGGCAGTGTGATGCTGAGATGCTGAGTGTAGTTTCCAGGGAATGAGCTTGGCGGTGCCACTCTTGCTGTTCATGGTACTTTCTCCTTCTGTGATGGCTCCTGCAAAAACACATGTTGAGTGCTGTTTTTGTTTTTCACCTTTTTTTGTAAAAGGGTAAATCTTCTTCGAATTTCTTCTGGTTAGCGAAACAGGTACTAATCCAGGTGTTTTGTAAAAGCGAAGGGGCGTAAGGTGAACTTTTGAAAAGTGGGGTTTACCTGTGTGTGTGTGTGTGTGTATGTGTGTGTGTAAATTAGGACTATACACACACGCGCGCGCACACACACACACACACACACACACACACAAAAACCCAAAGGTGACTTTGGGTATCAAACTAAATTAAATTACTTCAGAAAGCCCAAAGAAACAGAGGATAGAATGCAATTCATTTTGTTAAAGTAACTGCTTTGTCACTCATTTTTCACTTATTTTAAAAGATTGTATATTTGAAATGATTCTGCATAGCTTCCTAATATTAGGAAACATTCCATGTCTCTAACGGCTTGCTCTTCTTTCTCTTCTGTAGAAATAATGTAGTAAGGAAAACATGATCTTTGGAGTCAGAATATGTTTGAATTCTGGCCTTGCTGGTCACTGGTATCTGAGTCTCTATTTCCTCATCTTTTAAAATGGCTGTAATAGTATTTTACCTCACAATTGAGAGGGTTGAATTTGATAATGCTTGTAAAACATCAAGCATAGTACCTGACGTACAATAAGAATTTAGTAAGTGATAGCAGTTTTTACCTTATCTTCTAATTCATCGCAAAATACAAATGGCTTCCCTCTCTCATTGTTCTTGCTTTTTAAGACACATAAATATTTATTGGCAATGTTTCAAGAGTTGTAGCAGAGACAGTTTTTGAGCAAGTGGCCATTAGATCCTGTTACTCATTTTATTTGTCTGTGCGTGTGTGGTCTTGCTCTTGAAGAGAAGAAGATAGTGAAAGGAACATTTGAGAGACCTTGGATCTGTGACTTGGCGGGGACCAGATTTCCTGCTTCTCTAACTTTGGTGTTGTGTGGTCTCCAGCTGAAGATTTCAGTTGCTCTTAAGCAGTCTGAACAGACATTGTACTTTGATATTTTGGGGATGATTTTGTTGAAGATGAGATCAGCCTTTTCTTCTAACATGAGACTTTGGCTGTTTTTATTCTGTATTTCATTCTTTTAACTTCTACTTATATATCTTCTTAACGCTGCATTTGTTTGAGTTGACAAACCGTAAGTCTATTTCTTTCATTCATAAGAAAATCAGCAAATCTTTTTCTATTAATTTGATGATTTTAGTGAATTTTAAGTCTATAATTGAAACATTAAAGCTAAGATATAGGGCTTCCCTGGTGGCGCAGTGGTTGAGAGTCCGCCTGCCGATGTAGCGGACACAGGTTCGTGCCCCGGTCCGGGAAGATCCCACATGCTGCGGAGCGGCTGGGCCCGTGAGCCATGGCCGCTGAGCCTGCGCGCCTGGAGCCTGTGCTCCGCAATGGGAGAGGCCACAACAGTGAGAGGCCCGCGTACCGCAGGAAAAAAAAAAAAAAAAAGCTAAGATATAATTCACTTTTTTAATTTGTTTACTTTGATTTGTCACCATTAAGTAGTATTTTAAATTAGAAAACACTACATGGATACTATATATAAAATAGATAACTAATAAGGACCTACTGTATAGCACGGGGAACTCTACTCAGTACTCTGTAATGGCCTATATAGGAAAAGAATCTAAAAAAGAGTGTATGTATGTATATATATAGCTGATTCACTTTGCTGTACACCTGAAACTAACACAACATTGTAAATCAACTATAGTCCAATAAAAATTTAAGAAAAAAAAAAAAGAAAAGACTACATGTAAAAACTCATAATAGACCATTTTTCTCTAATAGTTATGATGTTTGAAAGGGGAAAAATAAAGAAATGTCTTGGTTTCTTTTAGGTCTTACGGAAGTGTGTTTAAAGCAATACATAAGGAATCTGGTCAAGTTGTGGCAATTAAACAAGTACCTGTTGAGTCAGATCTTCAGGAAATAATCAAAGAAATTTCCATAATGCAGCAATGTGACAGGTATGTAGAGATTTTATTTCTTTACTTTCATTTTGATAAGTTTTGCTAATAATGTATAATAAAATGTGTTCTTTGGTCATTTGTTTAGTTTTCTCTTCTGCCTCCCCATCGGAAGGGAGACTAATGTTTCAAGGAAGATGAGAATAGCTTTGTAGGGTTGTCTTTAGGACTTTCAGCTCTAAAGCACAAATGATATTATAAAGCAAATGTGGTGAAAGAAAATACTCAAGCCCTTTTTTCATTTTCAGGGAAAATTTATGGGTGAGAATTAGTTTTTGATATTAAGGAAAAGTCGTTTAACCATCCTTTTGATTTAATTGTTTTTACTAATTAAAAGCAGTCATGTCTTATGTAACTCTAATTTATTTAACAGACATTTACTGAGCATCCCTAGTGGGCCAGGTACTGTGCCAGGATCTAGGAATATCAAGGGAACTAAGACATTGTTTTTCTTCTTGAGGGGCTGGTAATCTAGCTGGGAAGACAGATACTTAAGCAAATAGCTGTAGTCAGCACAGTCATTATACTGACTGGTACATGAGGAGATCTGAGAACAAGAGGCAGGGCACCTACCTCAGCCAGGAGTCAGGAAGTCTGGAATGCAGAGGAAGAGTAAATTTGGTGAGGAAATAGAGGGATGAGAGACTGTAAAGAGAATTAAAGGTAGAAAGGTGAAAAACAGCTCACTGTTATGTGCTGTTCTGACAAGGTTTAGAATTACTGCAGTGGAAAGTAAGAGACAGAGTGATATGAAATGAGTTTGGATAGGTAAATGGAGCTGATAATGAAGTATCTTATATACCCTAGTAAGTAGCCTGGCCTTTATAAGGGATGCAGAGTGTATAAATTAGGACTGTGTTAGGCCTGTAGTTATTTAATCAAAGAGGGATTTATTATTCTCCCTTTATAAAAGGTCTAGAGATAGGCTTAATGTAGCAGCAACGAAGTAACAACTGTGATAGGCTTTTTCTTACACTGTGCCATCCTTAGCATGTGGTCTTTGTTCTCATGCTTATTATCTCATGGTTGCAAGAGAGCTGCTCCAGCTCCAGCATTTTGTCTACATTCCAGACAGGAGGAAGAAGAGAAGAAGTGGGAAAGGGCTTTCCCAGAAACCCTCAGTTTATATTTTATTCATCAGAATTGAGTCACACAGTGACTTAGAGCTGGCGAACGTAGGGGAGTCTGGACACATTGTCATCCCTAATCAAATCAGGGCCCTATTAGTAAGAGATCTATGGAAAACTTCCTTTTCCAACGGTATGTAAGATACATATACTGTAAGCTCTTTGGCTAATGAAGCGACTGAATTGTCCTCGAGGAACTTTGTTGCTTGGGTCTGTTCAGTTTTGCTCTTCTTTATTGTGGTGCTGTATATTTAGATTATATTACATATTTTCCATGAAGGCTATATAACTGGAAATTCAAGTGGTTATAGAAGAAATAATACATTCCTCAGCTCCCAGGTCAAAATATATAATTGCAGAGTTTTTCCAGACCTCTATTAATTTGGTAACTTGATAAGAATGTGGTTCCCATAGTTTGATGTAGATAAGGAAAGATTGAGCATAGTGTAGTGCTGGGCTCTTCAGGTGCTTAATATTTGCATGTTGCTATTATTATTTTATTATAATGGTTAAAAATAGTTCAGGTACTAATGTTGTGCTTTAGAGGTTTTAATTGAGTGTGTTCTAGGAAGGGCACGGTGTCTCAGATACTACCCATTATACATCTCCTAACCTTTGTGCATCTTGGTACCCATCAGTTCTTCCTCAGATTTCTGCAACAGCTTCCTGTGTGTTCACTTTGTCTTTCATTTTTGCCTACTCCAACCCACTTTTTCCCTGAAGCTAGAGTGTTCTTTCTAAAATACAAACCTAATCAAGCCATTCTCTGTTTAAAACCCTTAAGTGGCTCCCCATTGCTTAGCTAGATCCTGTCTCCTAAGGATGGCATTCAAGGGCCTTCATGATCTGGCCAGTGCTTATGCTTCCAGGCTTCTCTCTTACCTGAGTTTCTCTTTTAAGCACCTGTTTATTTGTATTCTTTGTCACCTGACTCTTTAATTCTTTGAGTTTGGGATTATGACTTACTAAGTGCCCTTGGATCCTGCAACATAGTGTCTGCTCATATATTGACAGGTATTACTAATTCCTGCCTGGATGACTCAACTGGAATATCCAGAAGCAACTTTACATTTAACATTCTAAAACCAAATTTTTAATCGTTGCAGATAAGCCTTTCAAATTCCTGTTTTGTTAATAGCATCATCATGTACTTAGTCTTTCAACAACAAAACTGAGAATTCATCTGTTTCTTTTTCTGATACCTCTGATGACACTAATTCTTGTAGAGTCTCTTTCTGAAATGTCTTCACTATCTTTATCCTTTCTTCACTCCTTGAGAGAAGGAATCATATTTCTTAGCATACATCACAATGCCTAGCACTGTACTTTTTGTTAAACGAATGTGAATAAATAAGGTATGGATAAGGAGTATGTGAAAGAGCATTGTCGGTTGAGGGGACCCTAGGGAAATCTGATCGTTGTTCTTGTTATGTACTTGAAACTACTAAGGGGAAAGAAAAGTAGTGAATTAAAGGGGTAGAAAACGTGAATAAATTCTAGAAATTTTGTACCACTTTGTAGCAGAATGCCTTGTACATAGTAAGTGCTTCTCAAATATTTGTTGAATGAAATGGTAAAACAAATATTGATAAAAAAAATGGAACCTGTCTTCTAGATTTCACTTTTATATTCATACTGAACTCAGGAAATAGTGAAGGATCAAAAAACAAAATTGGTTGGTTAAAAGATCCTAAAAGTACTAAAAGATAAGGTAAGTGAAAAACTGGGAAATGGCAGGAACAAGCATTACATTTTTAGCCACTACTTACTTGTGTCAATGCAGATGTGTTAATGAGAACTGGCATAAAAATGATTTGGAAGAAAACAGTACAAATTGAAAAATTCCGACATAAAACAGTGGAATTTTGGTTAGAGAAAATGAAATTTGTATTTCTGCAATTGATATATTTTCTTAAGTCTATGCAGCTATTTGGGCAATTGGCAAATTGTCTTGCTTTCTACACTCTAAAAAGAGACGAGAGGGTGTTTTAATTTTTTTGTTCATTTTAGTGAGTACTAAATGTGTTCAATACTGCATTTTGGCGTAAATATTTGAGGGAACCCATCTGCATTGTTTATTGTTGAATCTTCTGTGTCTAGTACAATGCTTGGCACAGAGTAGGCATTCAGTAAGTATTTGTTGAATGTTTAAATCATAGAATATTGGTTGTAGACTAGACTTCTGTAGATGTACTTTATTTTTTTTAAATTTTTTAATTAATTTTTTATTTTTTGGCCTCACCCTGTGGCATGTGGGATCTTCCCTGACCAGGGACCGAACCCGTGCCCCCTGCAGTGGACGCATGGAGTGTTAACCACTGGACCACCAGGGAAGTCCCAACTGTAGGTGTACTTTAGTTTAGAGTTTTTCAAATGTACTCTGCTCTAAGGAGGTGCTTCTAGGGGTATTTTCCTCAAACAGTGAAGAATTGAGCAGAGTGAGAAACTTAGCCCTTGCTTTTATCTTTTTTTCTATGTTGGAGCTCATTCTAAAATTTTATTTGAGAAAAGACTTCTGGTGCTAAAGCATAATTAAGAACTATTTTATGGGTACAGAAAATGAGACGTAGAGATTTTACATGAATTGTCCTAGATCATAGCTAGTTAATGACTAGGATACTGTGAGGGCCCACATTTGCTGACTCCAGGGCCAGTGCTGAAGAAAGCAATGTCTATACAATGATTCCAACAGTTCAAAATAAAGTACTCATTCTCAAGGCAGTGCTAGAGATGGAGGCAAGAGCTGGTCAGCATTACTTTTGAATACTATGTGCCAGGTCATGTGGATATAAGGGAACTACAACTGACACAGCTTCTACATTCCTAGTACTGACACTCTAGAGAAGGAATTTCTCATATCTAAACCAAGAGAAATGTTTTGTTAATGCATGCATCAGGGCACACAATTATTCACCTAATTTATTTTATTTATATATGTATATAATATAAATTAAATATATATATTATGTAAATCAATTTATTCAATTAATACATTGAGTACCTACTCCTGCTGGTAGCCCTTACGTGTTGCGCGTAAGAGATATAACAATGAATGAGCCAGACTTCGGAAGGACTTTCAGTCAGATGGGCAAGACAGATGAATGGACAGGCTGTTTCAGTATAGTGTGATAAGACCTCTGATGGGGTAAATATGGGGAACTGTATGGGTTGCAAGACGTATGTAATGCCTCACTATTGGGGATTCAGGGAAAGCTTCCTCAGGGAGATTATACCCAAGCTGAGTTCTAAAGGATGACTTAGATTTACTAGGCAAAGAGGAGAGGCGGTCCATGTGGTAGGAATAGCGCATTTCTAGCTTGTTTGCTCAGAGGCTTCTTTCTGCCAGAGCAGCTCCTGTCCCATGTGTTCTGTTTGCTGATGTTTCTGGGTGAGATTCCATTTGAACACTGTTTCTGATGAAAAAAATAAGTAAATAAAATTGAAACTCACCAAACTGAAGGATTTGTGATTAACTTTGGCAGTTTTTATCAGTTCATCTCTATGTATTTGTTTTTGGGTGGGCCAAGAAATAAATTGCTGTGATTTAGAATTATATTGGAAACAATTCAGTTTTCATAGGAGAATATTTACGTTGCCTTTGTGAAAACACTGTACTACCCCTATTAAGTTTAGAACACTATTAAGATGGTAGAAGGATGTTAATGAAACGTATGTAATGAAAAATAACCATTTCTTTAGTATTTTAATTATCACATGCTTATAATGGCAACATTAAAAAATACACCTTAGAAAATATTTGCAAAAGACTTATCTGATAAAGGAGTGTTATCCAAAATATACAAAGAATTTAAAAAACTCAACAAGAATACAAATAACCCAATTAAAAAATGGGCCAAAAACCTTAACAGATACCTCACGAGAGAAGATATACAGATGGCAAATAAGCATATGAAAAGATGCTTCACATCATCTGTCATCAGAGAAATGCAAATTAAAACAATGAGATACCACTACACACCTATTAGAATGCCCAAAATCTGGAACACTGATAACACCAAATGCTGGTGAGGATGTGGAGCAACAGGAACTTCGATTCATTGCTGGTGGGAATGCATAATAATATTGCCAGTGGAGAAGTCAGTTTTTGACAGTTTTTTTCCAAAACTAAACATACTTTTAACCATATGATCCAGCAATCTGGCTCCTTGATATTTACCCAAAGGAGTTAAAAACTTATGTCCACACAAATACCTGCACATAGATGTTTATATCAGTTTTATTCATAATTACCAAAACCTTAGAGCCAGCCAAGATGTCCTTCAGTAGGTGGATGCATAAACTGTGGTACATCTAGACAATGGAATATTATTCAGCACTAAAAAGAAATGAGCTATCAAGCTATGAAAATACATAGAGGGAACTTAAACGGATATTACTAGTGAAAGAGGACGATCTGGAAAGGCTACATATACTGTATGATTTCAACCATATGACATCCTGGAAAAGGCAAAACGTTAGAGACAATAAAAAGATCAGTGGTTGCCTGGGGTTAGGAAGGTGGGGGGGGATGAATAGGTAGAGCAGTGAAATTACTCTGTATGATACTGTAATGGTGTCTACAGTTGAAACCCAAAGAATGTACAACACCAAGAGTGGATCCTAATGTAGAGTATGGATTGGGTGACAGTGTTGTGTCAGTGTAGATCCATCACTTGTAACAAACATCCCAGTCTGGTGGGGATGTGGATCACGGACAGGCTGTGCACGTGTAGGCGCAGGGGGCATATGAGAAAGCTCTGTACCTTTCACTCAGTTTTGCTGTGAACCTAAACCTGCCATAAAAAATCAAAGTCTATTAAAAGATACCTTTAGCAATACACGATTTTCTTCAATTAAGATGAAATTCAAGTTAACATAAAAATGTTAATTAACTTTTAGACAGGAAAAATTAACATTTGAATCTCTATAAGAAGCTTAAACAATGATTCAGTCCAAATAACTTGTACCACAGTAGTGTCTATATAAGGTACAAATACATAAGGAAGTTTGTAGTGCTCTTTCTATTTTTTTCCCTCTGGTTTCTCTGTTTTTTCCTCACTTCTCTTTTTATACTACTATTTTGAGTTGTGATACTAGAGGAAGACCGTTAGAATAAGGGTTTAGAGGGGATATGAAATGGAGACAGAGGAATGGCAAGGGTATGATACATTAGGCATGAGATGAGAGGAAGCCAAAAAAGAAAAAAAAGAAAAAAGAGAGGAACATGCTATGTAGTTTTATTGGGCTGAAGGTGTTAAATAGGGGAAAGGGAATGAATGGGACAGGAGAATGAAAGGTAGGGGAATGGCACAGGGGAAGGGAGTAGACTGTGCCTCATGAGTTTTGCCCCAGTTATTGAGGCATCATGTTTCACTTTTGCTTCCTGGTGTATGCTGTAATTTGACTTGCGTCTTCCATGTCCCTCCACCCACTGGAATTTTCAGAGTCATATTTAACTATTTAACTGTGCCAAGAATACATAGAATTGCTGGATTCTCATATGTCCTGTAAGTCCATATGGTGGCTTAGTCAAGATTCCTAGGCCTTATGGCTGAACTAAAACTTTGTGTTGCTTAAAATTAAAAGTAACACTGAGCTAGTGTTTCGAAGCAAGCTCTCCCTGCTTCCTCTCCAGCCTTTAATAATCAATGTGTGGTTAAAAAAATAGATGTTAGTGTATCTAAATAATTGTACGGTTAGCTAACTTGCCCGCTAGTATGAACACTATCACCTTTTGGCCCCTCACAATCCTGCAGTGGATAATCCCCTTTAAAGGCTATTTAATTGTATTATTTTCTTGCATAAACTCCTTCATGGGTTCCCCATTGTCTGGACTGCCTTTTATTCTTTGTCGCTAAAGTCTACGAATTTTTCTCCCTAGCATCTGCCACTAGGCTATATATGTTGTTCAGTGAATGTTTGTTGATTACTTTTATATGATACAGGAATGAACTATGAATGAACAACGTCTGTGTCAGTGGAAACAGACTGGCTTAGAAGTCCCAGGTCTTGAACTCCCTGCTTATTTGTTTCTGTGTTTGTAATTTTTCAAAGTGTTGGCATTAGATTGTAATCTTTAATTTGCCAGTCTTAAATTTATATTCAGTGTGCAGTTGAAGGGAGACACAGTGGATAAAACACAGTAGAAGACTTGCTTTTACTGTCTTCTAACTTGTCAGTTTATATCATAATCAAATTGTGTTGAGTGTACCTTGAAATATCTCTTGAATTTGTTTTCTACTCCAAGCCATGATCTGCTTTTTAAAATGTAGGTTTTATTATTATTCAGGTATGATGAGACCAGCATATCAGGAGATAGCTTGTTATACTTCCAGATCTGAGAAGGGTGCGGGTGAGAGAGGGGGACCCATACAGGGAAGCACCAGGGTCAGTTAGGAGGCAGAGGGAGAGGGGGAAATGTGGGCAAGAGCCATTATTGTGGTTTCTGTGGGAAGGAATGGGTGAAATTGAGTAAACAGGTTTAGGATTGGCTAGATTAAATAATTTCTTTGTGATCTGGGGCTGTCCTTGGTTGTCTGGTATACGGCCCTGGGGTGATTAAGGCTGGGAAATGGTGGCCCTGGAGGTAGTTGAGAGTATGAAACTCCCGATTGGCTTGTTTGCATGTGAAAGGTACGCTCACAGATGCTATCTCTAGGAATTAGCTAACCCTGAGAGAGGAACAGTGGAGACTTTGTCAGTAGGTCCCAGATGTCAAAGCAGCACAAATACAGAAAATAAAAAGATACACTTAATATAATCTCTTGCATACACAGACCAACAGAACCTTCTAACTGGTCTACCCGTGTCCATATTTGCTTTCCTACAATCCAGCTTTGAAGCAGTAGCCAGAGGAATCTTGAAAGTATAAATTAGATCATGTCATTCCTCTGCTTAAAATTCTTCTCTTGAATATCTGTTGAAGCCCAATCTCCTTACCTTGTTTTTGAGGCCCTTCGTTATCAGCTCCTGCCTCCATCTGCAGCTACATTGTGTTCTACCTCATTTTTCACTCACTTTATTCTAGGCATACTGATCCCTTGAAAATGATTTGCTCTTTTTCTCTCCTCAGGGCCTTTGTACAGACAGTTCTTGGTACCTGAATGCTCTTTATAACTGGTTAACTTCTAGCCAACCTTTGACTCTAGTTTAAATGTTATTCCTTTGGGGAGGCCTGAATTAGGTCCCTTTTGTGAATTTTTCTGTGACTGTTAATTTGTTTACTTATTCATTCCTTTTGTTTGTGCATACAAGAAGGGAGGTACTGAGGATAAAATGGAGAGCAAGGCAGATTGGCACCTATCCTCATGGAGCTTCTTTTCTTCTAGGGGAGGCAGATAAAAGTCAATGACAAAGCAATTATAAGATGTTATAAGTGCTTTAAAGTATTGATGCAGAAGATATCAGAGGATGACCAGTAGTAGGCCATATTACGTATAAACTTTGGGGTTTAAGCATTTCTTTCTTTTCCAAATGTCATTTGTAATCCACAGCCACCAACGGAGGGGGGATATTTTGTTGTTAAAGCTCACCCATGTCTACATTCCAAGTTTTTTCATATACGCCAGTGCTTCCCAAGTCAGGGGCTACGATGGAATATGTGTGCTATTCCATTCTTCCATATGAGCTAGGAACAATTTTATTTGCAGAAATGATGAATGCAAAATAAAGTCTCAGCCGGTTTATCTCATAGCACTCCTCCTTCTTTTCTTACCACAGTTATTAACTATATTTACTTGTGGATTTACTTCTCTAATACCTGTGTATCTCTTGCTGGTATGTGCTAGAGGAGAGTCAGAATTGTGTCTGTCTGGTTTGTCTGGTCTAATGCTTGGCTTGAGTAGCGGGTCAGTGAATGAATGTTGAGTGATTGATAGAAACTGTATTTGGGTGTGTGTCCTTAAGATGGCTGTTTAGGTCTATCTGCTTAAATATTTTTCTAGGTTAAAATTATTGAGGCCATTTTTAATGATATAGAATTGTTGGACTTTGATACCTTTGCTTGATTGTGTATTAGAATGGGCCACAAAATATTTTTTGAAGAGAATTTTACCTTTCCCCAAAGGTGTTGCCTTGACTCACCCCCTAAAGAGAGCTAGAGCTGCCCTTTTATGTAGCTGCCCAGGTTAGAATCTCTAATTTTCATAGGAGCTGCCAGTCCTACCCTTAGAATTGTTGATTACTTAGTGTAGATTGTAAGGTAAAATACGTTTTCTATGTGCTTTTCAGTGAACATAACCTTCAACTCATTGCTAATTTAACACCTTTGAAAATTTTGAATAAGAAAATTAATATTTAAAGAAGTTTCCTGAAGGATATGTCATCTGTCTTCTGGAGCTAATCTTAGCTGTGGGTGTATATCAAAGTCACCTATAAAGGTTTTAAAACATCTGCTGAGTTAGAAAGTCCAAGGTGTGTGGTCTGGGCCACAGGTGATTCTGATGCACAGCCAGGTGTAAGAGCAGTACTTCCTATAAAGGTTTCTACACAGGCACTCATAACCCAAAGAAGTGTATGTAAAGAAAGCTTTTTTATGTTTCCCGTAAGTTGAAGTTTTGGCTCTATAGATGAGATTCATTTGTAAACAAACACTTTTAAATGGTTTAGTGAATATTTATGAACTCTTAATAATACTTCCCATTCCCAACACCTAGCAAAGTTGAGTGTTGTCTGCAAATATAAGGTGTGAGATGGGGAGTAACGAGAGATGTGGGTAGAGAGGTAGACTTTGAAAAGTCATGTATGTGATATGAAGCAGTTCTGTCTTTTTTTCCTTTGGTAGTGGAGAGCCATTGGAGCTTCTTTTTCTTTTTTTTAATCAGGAGAGCAATATGATTAGCCTACTTTACTTTTGTTTTAAAGGAAAGTTACTTGTCAGCTATATGGAGCATAGATTAGAATGGGGGAGAAAACTATGACAAGGAGACTGAAGCAAGTCTGTGCAAGAGGAGCAGTAGGGATAAAACAGGATTGAATTCTAGCCCTGTAGCTACCTGTTTTAGTTTAAGCCCTTAAGCTCTAACCAATCTGCTCTACCCTTGCCTTCAAGACTTAGTTAAGATTGCAAAGGCTTTACTGAGAAGTCTTTCCCCAACCGTCCTCTCTTAATCACTTCTTTTGGTAGTCTCTTTATGTGGTCTTTTATAGTACTTTCCATTTTTCATTGTTCTTTTTTGCTTGTTTGATTCCTATGTCTTATTTATCTTACACTGATGGCACTTTTCATGATAAACATGCCATTCTTGGTTTTTCCCTTGCCTTTGCTCATGGTCTTTCTCTTTTCCAAATCTTCTTATCTCTCTTCTACACCCATATCTTGAAGTTCTAACCTTTTTTCCATAATTCAAATTCCACCGATTCTGCGAAGTTCTCTAGGTTGACTCTGCCATGGTCACTTCTACCTATGAGCTCTTGTAGTATTTAAGCTGTGTACTACTTTATGCTTCCTTGTATTTTTCATCTTTTTATGTATTCTGTGAATGTGGATATTCTGTCTTTTTGAGTTGAGCAAGATACTTTACACATCACTATATATAGCATACCCTTAATAAATATCAATTGTAATGGTCATTTGCCCCATTCTAAGTTTTCCTAAAAACAACTCGGCTATCAACATAGTTTATTCTGCTCTGAAACACATGAAACCTCAGCTCAGAAGTATTTTAAATTGTCAATAATTATAATTATCTGAATTTAAAGCAAAAAACTTATAATTATTTTTCTCTAGGATTTTAAAGGCCAAAATACAAGAGAATTAAAAAAAAATTTTTTTTGGCCTCATTGAAATATAAAGTATTGAAATGTAAAGTTGAGTGTTAATATTTGACTGAATGCAAAATCCTTTAGAAGATTTATATATATATATATTTTTAAATAAGTTTATTTATTTATTTATTTTTGGCTGCGTTGGGTCTTCGTTGCTGCGCGCGGGCTTTTCTCTAGTTGTAGAGAGCGGGGGCTGCTCTTCGTTGCAGTGCGTGGGCTTCTCATTGCAGTGGCTTCTCTTGTTGCAGAGCACAGGCTCTAGGCGTGTGGGCTTCAGTAGTTGTGGTACGTGGGCTCAGTTATTGTGGCTCGCAGGCTGTAGAGCGCAGGCTCAGTAGTTGTGGCACACGGGCTTAGTTGCTCCGCGGCATGTGGGATCTTCCCAGACCAGGGCTCGAACCCATGTCCCCTGCATTGGCAGGGGGATTCTTAACCACTGCGCCTCCAGGGAAGTCCCTAGAAGATTTATATTTAAAATGCTTTAGTTAAAGGAAAATATTTTCATTTGTTCCTTATGTTAAAGAGTATGTCCTTTGCCAAAACAAAGCTTTATTTTCTTGGGAATCACTCAAAACATTTGGACCTCCTCTGGTTTGTAATCCTGTTAAAATTTCATCCGTGAATTAAAGCCTAATTATACACAGTTGGTGAACCCTACATAGATACAATTCCATGTACAATAGTAGTTTACTCATTAAGTTTACTTATTGGAACATTATGAAATGTTGAAAATATTTTGAATTGGGATTAAGAAATAATTTTCTTTGGGAATTAACTGAGTTTAATTGTCTATGTATTTTTCTTTAGCCCATATGTTGTAAAGTACTATGGCAGTTACTTTAAGAACACAGACCTCTGGATTGTTATGGAGTACTGTGGAGCTGGCTCTGTCTCGGACATAATTAGATTACGAAACAAAACAGTAAGTATTTTTAAATTGTTTTGCTAGTCTCATTTGTAAAGATTCATAGTTTAGAATCTGACTAGGTAGTGTTTTGTTACAAGAAAAATATTAGTGTGAGAAAAGAAAAGGTTTTTCTGTGTAAAGGGATCTAGTATGAGGTGTGAGAATCAGTCAAAGTCACAAATTTGCCATTTGTCATATGGCAAATATGGGAGTCATGATGGTTTAATTTATTTATTAGGATAATTTTTGGTTAGTCACCGAGAAACTACCATGGCACTCCTCTTCTTCATTTGGAATCAGTGTGCATGTTCTTTATTAACATGAGTTCAGTAAGTTATAGCTAGAATTTTATTTAAAGTTCATAATATTCATAGTATTTCTTTATCTTGTTTTTTGCATTATAACCTATGATTGGTAAACAGTTGAAGTTTTATGTTTCTGAATCTTAAAAATAACTGAAAAACAATTTTTGTTTTGTTTTCCCAAATATTGTCAGGGTGTTTGAAAGTAATAGAGCTAGATTATAATTTTTTTTTCCTGGTAAATTCAGCTTTGTGAAATTTGTTTTTTAATAATAACTTTTTATGGCTATGTTTTTAACCCTCAGTAAAAGAGCTGTTTACAAAATTGTTTAGGCTAGCAATGCACCTAGTTTCCTTGCATAATTTATGAGGACAAAGTGACCTTTTTAAAATCTGTGAATGACTAAGAATAATAAATCAGTGAAATAATTTGTAATTCCATGAAACAGTATCCCAATTACTATATGTCTTTATTACATGTAGTCAGACATGTTTCAGTAAAATACATTCAGAAAAATACTTAACTACTTGAGTCAATTCGTGGTTAACCAGAATCATTTTAAAGTTTGATTGGGGAAGTACGTTGTAAGTTTATCCTACTAATTTTTTTTTTTCTGTTAGAGAAAATAAAGTAAATAGGATTTCTTTTAAAGGAAGTGAGATAGAAGTTAAAATAATCCCTGTTTTGACAAAATGGATTAAGTGATTTGTGACATTCCAATTATATATTTTAGAATTTGTATGGTGCTTAACTAACATTTATGTAAATCAGATGACTCCTGAGTGGCAGAACAATGCTTTAATTGAAGATAATTATACTCCAGTTAGAGAAGTGTTTTAAAACTGTTCCAGGGCTAAACTCAGTGTATTTGGTATTTAAAATTACCAAGTAGGAATATGAAGTAAAACTGAGTGAAATGGAAGATCTGTTTTCTTTATTTAAATGCTAATGTTACCATTTTGAGTACAGAGGAAGAATATGATCCAAGTACTTTATTTCTTGTTGCTAATAAATACAAACCAGTGAAGGTATACTGCAGTTCTAAAAGCTAGATATGGGTGGGATAATTATCCTCAGGAATCTCCTTCACCAGTTATCAAAGGAAATATTTTATCCCATTTGCATTCTTTTTTAGAAGACAGAATCCACCTAACATGTTTGGGGATCATACATTTGGTTGGCATGGTCTAATTGTTATTCTCACGGACGGTTTCCCTTGGGCTTGGGGAGGCATGGAAGGGTCTGATTCCCAGATACAAGAAGAACCCAGAGCTGCACGAGATGGCTCAGGAGCTGTGGGTGTATTATCTCTGGGTGTTGCCTTGATAACAGCTCCTGTTAAATCTCAAGAATATTCTATGCTACTTATGCTACTTTTCCTTCATTTATGTATTATTTAAAAAGAGTACCATTGTTATGAAGGTTGGCAGTATACGGGGATATGTATCATCCTCTTTTTTTTTTTAAGCACTGGAGATTGTAAATATTTGATCATTTTATAGGCATGGTCAATGGAGTGATAATCTTGATTGTTTGAATTTCAGAGGCGTGGCTGTTACTGATTGGCTAGCTTTCAAAAATGTGACCAGTGAAACAGTTGTCCTTGATCTATTAACACTCACTCCAGCAGTTAATTGTTTTCATGGTCACTAACAATCAGTCTTTTTCTAAGAGTATGGGAACTTTTTTTTTTGGCTTTATATGCTCTTTTGTTACATGCTTTGTTGTTTCTTTCAATTCTGTATACATTTTAAACAACACAAGGCATTCTTATTATTATTTTATATTGTCAGTGTTTATATTTCTACTTTTTATTGCTCTTTACTCTTTTCTGCATTTCTCAGTTGCCTGAACAGTGTTCTTTAGTGTTTTCTTATATATGGGTATGATGGTGTTAAGATCTCTCTTTTTTTTTTTTTGGTATGAAAATGTTATCTCACTTCATTTTTGAACGATACATTTGCTGGATAAAGAATTGTAAGTTGGCAATTTCTTTTAGATTTTTTATTTGTTTTAAGAGGAATGACTCTTGGAAAACCACCTAAGTAACACACTTTTTGTAGAATTATTCTTGTCTTTGAAAGAAATCTCATGGATGAACTCTTCTGGATTTTCAGTTCGATTGCTATCTGTTTTTTGATCAGGTATTTCTTTGAAAATTAAAGGCACAGGGAAGAAAATCTGACTAAGATTTGTATTTTGGTGTTTTGGTATATGCTTTTGCCTCAACTGCTCCCCCACCTTTGAGTGTTTCCCCTACCCACCAGTCTTTGCCTAGTGAATTTGTATCCATGAAGGACCAGATCAAATATCACCTCCTCTTTGAAACTTTCCCTGTTTTCCCAGGTAGTTTCTTATCTATTTGGTAATTGGTTGATTAATGAATTAGGTAAGTCTTTATTGCATATTCACTCTTACATAAAGAGCACAATAAATTCTAGCTGCCATTATTATTCTAATTTTTACTGTTATTATTATCTTACATACTTTGACTGCTAGGTAGATTGAGCATCTTGTCATATGTGTACTGGCTCTTTTATTTACTTTTTGTGCTTATCCTTTGCCTTTTGTTGTTGTCGGTGGTTGGTGGTGGTGGTCTTTTTCTTACCAGTTTGCAGGTTTGCTTGACAGTTTGCTAATAATTTTATGAGTACTTCACATTTCATTTTAAAAGTCAAGAAGCCAGTTATCTGATTGTCAGCATAGATATTAAGGAATTTCAAAATATCTCTTTCAGCGGTTTTATGCCCTGACCTATGCTTTTCCTTTGGGAAACGCCTAGGAAAAGAGAAAGACATAGAGTTAAGTTTGGGGGTTAACTAGAACTCCCAGTGATTGGAACTGAGCCTGAGTAGCAAAGGGTTGGGATTGGATTGTTGGCAGTTGAGCTGATAATGAATGGTAATTGTGGTAATTAATGGTAGTAGTACTAGGGTTAGGATGAAGGTGAAACCCTCCTATATTCCAGTGGGTGATAAAAGTTTCTCTGAGTCTTCTGGTTGCATTTAGAGTAAAAATCACTATTTGGTTAGTATTCATTGAATCTTTCAGTTTATAAGTATTGAAGGATCTATAAGTAAGTATATGTGAGTTAAATGCCTGATTTCTGTGATCAAACCCACAAACACAGCTCATGTCCTGGTATCATGTATTTTTTTTTTTTTTTACAGTATTTAAAACCATCTTTTGAGCTTGGTGAAACCTATGTGTAGATAACCTTACTGTGGTATCCTGTACTTGGAAATCACATTTAATTATTAGTTAGCTTTTAGTCTTTAGGAGAAGAGTAATTGCAGTTGCTTTCCCCTACTATAAGCCACTCAAGGGCAGAAATTTTTATATATTCATCTTGGAAATATTACAAGTGCCTGGAATAGCTACTGGCATCTAGCAACCTTTGATAAATGTTTGTTGAACTGAAACAGGATCAATTCCTTGGCTGCTTATTCTGTGAATATAAACAATCTTACTCATCTATTCAGTGTTATATTTTTGTAGATAAATTGTAATTTGCATGGCTACTACTATTCAGTATTAATGTTGTGGGTTATTGAACAGATATGATCACATATACCAAAGAAAGGCCATAAAAAGTGTGCTTGAAGGTTTCCTTGTGAGGACATATTTTAAAAACCAATATATTTTATGTTAAATGCCATTTAACTTCTAAACACTTATGCATTTCAAGTATATACTGCAAAGTAAAAATAGACAACTCTGTGAAATTGAAGCTTTTTAAAGATAGATTATATTTTTGATTACAGGCTTTCAAAATGATCTTTACATAATTCTTAAGCTGTGCCTTGACATATGGAAGAAATAGAATCCATGTCTTAGACGTTTATTGTGTATTTGGAAATGTTCTAAGAAAACGCCTAAGGTTTGTCTCTCCCACTTTGGCCCATTTTCTGATTTGACCATTTATTTTAATTCAGCCTAGCACTGTGGATTTTAGTTTTGGCTCTTCCACAAACTAGTTTTATAATCTGGTGACTTCAGCTTCCTCATCTGTTAAATAATAAGTAACATTTGTACAGTGCTTTACATTTTACTTGGCAGTTTTATTTACATTTTGGTTGAACAGAAAGGTTCAAAACACATTTATTGATCTAGGCCTGGTGCTATGCATTTGAGGTACAAATAACTCTAATAAATGTTGCTGTTGTTGCATTGTTTGCAGACTAGTTGAGGTAATACATACGTACAAAGCTAAATTTGATTCTATAAAGAGTTAGAGTTCTTTAGGGGCAGTAAAGGAGAAGCACTTAGCCTAACATGGAAGTTCAGTGAAAGCTTCATAGGAGAGAGAACCTTTAGCATGATCTTGGAAGAGGAGGAGTCATCTGTCATTAGAATCAGGCTCCACAAGAGCATGGTTTTGCCTTCTTTGTTCACTGATCTATCTCTGCTCCTTGGTCAGTGCCTGACATGCAGGATGCTGGGTAAATATTTGTTGTATGCATGAATGAATGAATGAATGAATGACTCAGAGAAGAGAGGGCAAAGGACATCTTGGGAGGGAAAACGATGATATGCTAAAATTATATTTCCGTCTTTAAAAGTCCAGTGTCATACTCCTAGATCACCTGAAGGAAAATGTTCCCAGTATCTGGTTTAAATGGATTTACTTTTCTCACACTTAATTGCTCAAAATCATTGTCATATATTAGTTTGATGGATCTATGTTAGGATCATGATCTTAGCACCATAATTTTTTGTTTTTCCTTTGTTTTTCCTTTGTTTTTTTCATGTTGAAAGAAGCAGCATATGCCATCTTTATCACTTCACTAATGTCTTCTAGCTTCTTACTCATTTTATCTATTTCCTGGAATTTATGTGATTCTTCTTTGAGAAGACATTCTTTGGAGCTTCCTGATTTCTTGTTCTAATGTGGACTCATTGCTTTTTAGGTCTGCTGTAGAGCTGCATCCTTGGAATTTCTTTTCACTGGACTCCTGGGTTAGTGCCACCATTTTCTTGTATATTTCCTATTTCCTTGGTTTTTCACTCTTGTTTCATATTCTTCCTCAACTATCTTCTTCAAGGTGTAAGAGTTAAGAGGTCAACTATTTGAATCCTTGCATATCTGAAAATGCCTTTATTTTGTTTTCATACCTGGTTGATAGTAGCCTATGTAGAATTTACATTGAAAGTAAGTTTCTCTCAGAGATGTGATAGCTTCCCTCCATTTTCTTCTAGCAGCCAGTATTGCTAATGTTATACATAGCTAATGCCTATCAGAGACTTACTTATTTGTAGGTCTCCCCCTGCCCCAGAACTTCTTAGGCTTTTTTCTGTATTCTCATGTTTCTGATGTTGCATAAGGAACAAGATATTTCACGAGGATGTGCCTGAGTGTGAGTCCTTTTTATTAGTTATGCTCAGCACTCAGTAGTTCCTTTCAAATAAACACTTGTGTCTTCTTCAGCTTTGGAAACATTTCTTCAATAGTTTCCCCCTCTGTTGTATTCATTGGATGGTGAAATCGCCTGAATTTTATTCTTTTTTTCCCTCCTAGATTTTCTGTCTCCTTTTTGGCGGTGGGGTAGGGGGTGAGTTTTTTTCTACTTTATTTTCTGACTCTTCTAACTGAACTTTTTATTTCAGCAGTTATATTTTAATTTACAAGAACTCTTATGTTTTTGATTAGTCCTTTTTCATAACATCTTGATGCTTGAGGCGTGGATGCAAAATCTTTTCTAATCACTCTAAGAAAAATAAGTTTTGAAAAAATTATTTTCTGTTTTCTGAATCATCTTTATTTCCACCGGGGTTATTGTTTCAGTTGCTTGATCCTGGTGTTGCCCATGGCAGGCTGACCACCAGAAAGGCTGACTAGCTCTCATCAGAAGCATTGGGACGATGCTTTTTGCCTGGCAGGTGTAATGTTAGGATGAGCTGGCTGGGAGCTGGCTTTAGGGGCAAGTGCCCACAGAGGCGGTTCGTTCAGTTTGTTAGCCATTCCCCTCCCTTGCCTTTTTTGGGGCCTGGGGATAAATGCCAGACTGCATGTAATCTGTATGTATAGAGTAGGGATGAGGAGCCAAGTGTTGTTCTGTTTTCTTCTTTTCAGCTTCCATGGGAAAGCTAACCTACCTTTTCCATTCCGCTTTCGCTCCTGCCCTCCCTACACAATGATTCTAACTTGGAGCCCCTTTGGTGTTTACTTGGTAATCACTCCTTGTGTTGCAGACCCCTTCTTTGCCTGCTCTTGCCTGTGACTCTTCATAGAAATACTTCCAAATTTATTATACTCTCCTGTGCTGATTCTTTATTTTTAAAATTAATTTATTTTTATTTATTTTTGGCTGCATTGGGTCTTTGTTGCTGCACACGGGCTTTCTCTAGTTGCGGTGAGCGGGGGCTACTCTGTTGCGGCGCGCGGGCTTCTCATTGCAGTGGCTTCTCTTGTTGCAGAGCACGGTCTCTAGGCGTGCGGGCTTCAGTAGTTGTGGCACACAGGCTCAGTAGTTGTGGCTCGCAGGCTCTAGAGCGCAGGCTCAGTAGTTGTGGCGCACGGGCTTAGTTGCTCCTCGGCATGTGGGATCTTTCCGGACCAGGGCTCGAACCCATGTCCCCTGCATTGGCAGGCGGATTCTTAGCCACTGCGCCATCAGGGAAGCCCTGATTCTTTTATTAAAAAATTTTTTTCTATCAGTTTAGTTGTATTTTAGAAGGAGGAAAGACAAATTAAACAAATTAACTACAAATTCAGGTTAGTTTTTGAACCTGAATCAATGATATCTCCTCTTTCCCATCCCACCTACCTCCCTATACATACTTTTATACTCTTAGGTGTTTAAATTAGCACAGCTACTTTGAGGAGTACAGTTTGATAATCTATTGTAAAGTTGAATGTATAAGCACCCTAGGATCCATCCAATGATTCTCCTTTTCCATCTGTACCTTATTCTCCTCTTCTGTCTGTACCTTACAGAAACCCTAGCACAATTGGTTAGTGAGAAATGTTCCAGAGTGTTGTCACAACAGAAAATTAGGAGCAAACTTAAATGTTGATGAGCACTAGACCTGGGTCTAGAGAATTGCTACTGTTCTTTGAGTCTCCATAGTTTTGTAGCTCTTTGGTGAAGGCAGACTCTGAGAATAGCATTCTGGTTGAAACCTTTCAGGGTACCCAGCTGTGCAGGTGGAAACGACATTAAAATACTAACTTAAAGTTTGTGTCTTAAAACACAATAAATGTCCATTTTGTTATATACGAGAAATTATTGTCTGCTTTTCCCAGGATGAAATATTGATATATTCTGTGATTGGGTGGGGAGCAGGGGAGTGGGCATTGAGGGAATACAAAATAATGGAGAGAAAGTTCCAGACTGAAGAGAGCAGTTCCTAAGTTACGTATATTTATTTACCTGAAGGCTTGTGGTGGACTTGTTATTTTATAATGGAAATAATTGGGAAAGTCAGGTTTATTCAGGTATCACTTTAGAACTGTGAAGGACACATTGAGACCATTCTTGGTAAATTCTTACCGATTGTTAGTTTTTTTTTTTTGTTAGTTTTATAGCAGTGATTCTCAACTCCAGTGACAGACGTTTGATAGATATTGTAATAGCTATTACTGTAGTACTGGTATGTGCCAAGCACATTATATAGATTATTGCATTTAATCCTCGTGTAAGGACTGAACAACTATGTGAGGTAAGAACAATTATTGACCCATTTTCCAGATGAGAAACTGAATCATAGAGTGGTAAAGTAGATTAGAGGGAAAGAAAGGGTTGAAATTATAGCTGACTGCTAGAATTGAACTGTAGAAGTTAAAAGCATAGAGTCTGGAGCCCAGAATGTCTTGAATTCTGGCTCTGCTACATACTAGTTGTGTGAACTTGGGCAAGTTTCTTAACTTTTCTGTGACTCGTTTTCTTCATTTGCTAAATGGGATAAGAAGACTACCCTACTTCATCGAGTTGTTCTGAAGATTGTACATATGTAAAGTGCTAGGAACAGCACCTGGTACAAAAGAAGCCCTATATGTATTTGCATTGTTATCGTCATCATCGTCCTATCTTCTCACTTACATAGATGGGAGTGTCTTTGCATTGTGTACATTATCAGATAATGTGTTTGGGTGGAATAATACAGAGGACTATGGAACCAAGGACAGAATCCTAACAGTCACCATTGGTACCCTGAATTATCATTGTTAATGAGGGAGGTATGTAAGCTCTGTGAGATAGAGCTTACATTTTTAGGTACAGTGAGAGTTTCTTTAATAGAATCAGGCAGTGCTATTCAGAATATACTAAGATATTTTATTTTAGTGCCCTTAGAATTAATGCCTTGTACATAATAGTCTTTTTGGTAAATGTTTGATTTGTTGTATTTTAAAAATATATATTCTGCCTTGATGTTAATTATGTACTACTTCAGACAGGTATTTTTTTCCCTTAGTGAAGGCATACCAGTTTCTTACTGATTTAAGATTTATTTGGAGCTTCAAAGTTTGATATTATTTAATCGTTAATAATAGACATCTTTTTGATATGTGTGGATTTCTATTCCATAAAGTGCTTTTTAGGGTTTATATTTGCCTCTGTGTTATTGGACTAATTCATGTTTGACTTTCCTAATCACCTTGTTGCATGTTCCCTCTTTGTGTAATAGATACTAGTTCATACGGGCTTTATAACTCCACATATATTGAGTGCTTTTCTGTTGTCTTCTGATCTCTTTTTCAGGAATCTTTTCATGTGGGAAAGGATTTTAAAATGTCTGCCCACTGACCATTTTCACAGTAGAGTATCAGTTCTCTTTCTCTTCAGATCAAGGGATTATAAGCAGCTTGTGTATATGTATATTTACATATGGTGTAAGTAGTGAAAGCTTTCATTTTGAATCACTAGTTGTCGGACTTTGTGATAGATTATTAATTTTTTTTTTTTTTTGCCAGACATCTGCAATCCAGATTTCATGAAAGAAAACCCTTCTCTGCCCTTTGGTATATAATAATGGCTAAAATATTCTAGTTATGTTTTCTAATGTATGTACTTTGTGTTGAGCAGATTTTTGTTTTTCTAGAAGAGTCCCATAAATTTTTTATTGTTTAAAACCTTGACTATTTTATATCCTCAACCTTCCTGTTTTTGGGTGGGATGAGATAGAGTGGTGAGGGGTGGAAGGGAGTTACTGAGTTGCTCTGTTGTTTTTTCCAGTGTTTTCCTCATGTTGAATACCTAAGGGCCCCATTAAATGTATGTATTGTTTTTCCCAAGAAAGAAGGAGTAAGAGGGAGAGAAATTTTGATTGTAAAGCAGTTGGAGTCTGAAGCTTGATGGATGTTCAGATAAAGCCTTGCATGTAAGCTTAAGTATTACTTTTGAGATTTAGGTATTTCAGAAATTGCTACTTAACTCCTCCAGTTTCTCTAAACCATTGATTTTTAGCAAGGGGTTTTGGTCACCATCGTGTGTTGATTGTATCATGTATGTCATAAAAACTAATGAATGCTGAAACATTTGAGGAGTTCTGTAAAATTAGATATCTAAATGCAGTTTTAATATAATGGAGTAAACATTTATTGGCCGGGGCAGGTGGTACTAGGAAAAAGAAGGCAAAAAGAGGACTTTAAAAAAGCATTCATGTTCCTTTTAAAAGACATGTTTATTCTGCTTTTCCCACCCCTTATTATTGTAACCCTTTTGTTTGGGGGCAGAAAATGGAAATCAGCTTTAGAGATCTCATGCTGTTAAATATTTGGAATAACCTCTAGCAGTTCTAGAGTTGGTCACCAGTTTGTGCTTTATACAGACCTCTTTTCCAGGAACCTCCCGCTTTTTGGTATCTACTTGAAATTTACTACATCAGTTTCAACTCTTGGTTATAAATTACAGAAAACTCATCCTAAACTGGCTTGAGCCAAGAAGGGAATTTATTTGCTCACATAACAAAAAATCTTTGCAGAGCTAGTTTCATGCATGGTTTGATTCAAGGTGAAAGGAATTACTTGGATTCGTCTCTTTGTCCTGATACTTCTGTATTGACTCCACTCTCAGACTCTTACCTTATAGTGACAAGATGGCTGCTAGCAGCTACCTGGATTATACCTTTCTAGTTGAAACCCAGCAGGGTTGTACCTCACTGCTTCTGAATGGGTCATGTACCTTTTTCTGTGGCCATTGGAATGTGATGGGGTAACTGGATTAGCTCTAGGACATGTGTCTAACCTGGAGCTAGGATGGAGCTGACTGCTAGAATTCATGGCCTGAGGATGGGGAAGTAGTGATTCCCTAAAGGGAAATGAGGGTATGTTAGGAGGAGAAGGGTGAATGGGTGTTCGAATGGCCCAAAATAACAGGTATATCTATGTATTTACCAAACCTAAAATCAAAACAAGATATATCAAGAATAAAACACACGCACGCGCGTGCATACAAAACCCTCTAAAATAACTCCCAAAATGAACGTTCGGTGTTAGAAGAGGTATCTGTTAACAGTGGCAGTTAAAACTGTGGGGACCTCAACCTTTTCTCCCTTTTGTCACAGTAAGATACAGTAAGGGCTGTATCTCAAGGAGCCTGCTCCTCTGTGTCAGCAGTAAGTGTTTGCTGTAAGAATTCTGGAAAGTCTGCTTTTCAGGATTACAGATCCATGGTTTCATTTAGACAATGGTGGCCTAACCCTGTTTTTAGTTGTGGTGTCCATGGCCCCTTCTCTTATAAGGATTTTCTCAACCTGAACAGGTACTGCTGTTCAGTACTATACTAGAATCTTTGGAGAGTGAGTCCTTTTGTATGGAAAGTAATTCTTGCTCCTTATTTGGTGTCTCCCATACAGTGAGATTCAGTTCTAAGTGTATTTCACACATGCCTCTTAAAGTTCCAAGCCACAGCATTAACATGACCATGCACTGTAGGATTAGACCCTTAGAATTTTTCATAGCAATCATGTGCCCCATCTTAATCTCTGATTAAATACATCATACGCATCACGCTCCATTACATCTTTTCTAAATCTTTTGATTGGATTATAAACACTTTTCTTTATGATCTTTCCACATTGCAAAATAGTCCCTCCAATAGACTTTCTCTTCTACCTTAACTAAGTAAATTAAACTTACAAAAGTATTTCCTTGGCTTCCCTTATTGGTAAGCTGCCCAGTCTTCACCTTAGTTGCTATATTTCTTGGCATTTCTCCCAGTTCTATTTCCCTTTCATAAGTCAGGCCCACCTTCGTGCACTTTATTTTTATATCGTACATTCCTCTCCTGGCAGACTGCCCGTCACTGCCAGATCTACGATGAGCCCTCCCTCCCTGTCATAAGCCTGACCCATAGCGCACTGTGACAGTGGTTATTTGGAATGACGTGGTTTAGTGGAAGGACTCGTGGATGTGGAATCAGAAAACTAAACATCAGTTCCTGGGTTGTTATGTGTTAGCTCTGTGACCCTGGTACGTTGTGTAACTCCTTTAAACTTCAGATGGCCTAATCCTAAAATGGATCTGATATCATATTACTTGCCTTATCTACCTCAGTGTTTTCTTGTGAGGAACAAAGATGATGAGTGTCAGAGCATTTTGTAACCTATAAAGTTCTATACAAATGTAAATTGTATTTTATTACTATTAAGGCAAAAACTTAAAAAGATGGGATTTAGATTTTAATTATTAGTGATTTAAGAATTTTATGATATTTGTTGAAATAGTGGATATTCTCTAGTATTAGAAAAACATATTAAAAGATTGTTGTCTTATACAGTGAAATATTATTTAATCTTAGGAAGTCAAGAAATGTATGTAAGTTAATTTTCCAGAAAATGGAAATTCAGCTCCTTAGGTAGCAAATCTCTAATTTTAACAGTTTTAGATGGAGATCTTTTAAAACAGTGTTGCATAATTCTTTAAACTTTTAGAATGTGTAAACTCCTCCCATTTTAATTATATAAATTAAGGGGAAAAAAAGTAATATGAGCACATTGTAAAACTTTCAAATAGTACAGAAGAGGAACTTAGCGTCTCCTTACTCAGCCCTTAGTTTTACTTCCTGGAGGAGATGTCAGTTAGTTTCTTGTGGCTTCTTTCGGCACATACGTATGCATATTTTGTTTTAAACAAGGGATTTATACTGCATATGTGGTGTTCTATACCTTGCCTTTTTTTTTTTTTAAACTTCTGATGTATCTCAGAGATCTTCCCATACCAGTACATATAGGTCTGTGTGTATATAACAGAATGTATTTTTTTCAGTACTTTGGATAAAATGAGTTCCAACTGACCAATTTTTGTTGTTGTTGTAATCAAAGCTGCAGGAAACTTTCGTAGGTATTTATTGGTATACCTGTGTTGTGACGGCCATTGGATACCTGAAAAATGGAATTACTGGGTTAGAGAGCATGTTCATTTTTAATGACAATTCCTTTCTTTTTTTTGTTTTGTTTTGTTTTGGTTGAGAGGTGCTACCTAAGCCCTATGTTAGTTTTTAGTGCTTAGGCAGTTTCAGTTTGAATTATGAAAGAAAGAATTTTGGATTTTGCTTTCAGTGCCTTCCTGCTTAACTGCATGCTTTGACATCACTTCATCTCAAAATTAGAAATTTTGACTAAAAAATCCATTGGGATTTTAAGCAAGTTTACATACCTATTAGCTACTACTGCAGTTGCTGCTGCTGCTACTACTACTACTGCTGTAAATGATTTTATTATTACATTCTCCACACTAGCTTACCTACTTTTAGTCTTTGGCTGAGAGTCTGCTGTCACAGTCTCCTTCTTAAAAGTTGAGGTACAATCATACCATCTTTCCATTTAAAAATGTGTAGGCACGTAAAGCAGAACTGACCCCTAACCTACCTTTGCATTCTGCACTGTTTTCCTATACATGTTACAGTCAGACACAAAGAACTGGTACTGGATTTCGTTTATTTGTGTGCCCATTCCCTTTACACATACCTAGTATTCCATTCCCTCTTTTGTCTCCTGACAAACTTTGTTCATTCTTCAAGAGTCAGCTCAAAAGTCACCTCCTCTGTGAAGACTTCCTTGTATGGGGAGAGTGCTGTGGTGAGATTGTCAAGGCTGCAAGAACTGTATCGTTCAAGACCTTGAGGGTTAAAGTATATGGTTTGGATTTTATTTTAAGAGTACTGGTTCTGGGCTTCCCTGGTGGCGCAGTGGTTGAGAGTCCGCCTGCCGATGCAGGGGACACGGGTTCATGCCCCAGTCTGGGAAGATCCCACATGCCGCGGAGTGGCTGGGCCCGTGAGCTGTGGCCACTGAGCCTGCGCGTCCGGAGCCTGTGCTCTGCAACGGGAGAGGCCACAACAGTGAGAGGGTCGCGTACCGCAAAAAAAAAAAAAAAAGAGTACTGGTTCTGATTAATCACCTGCTGTCCTGGAGTGCTCCTATACCTAATCTTGTTGTAGCAGGCATTTTTTAATATTGTAATTATTTGTTCCTGTTCCCTTCCTTCCCCACTAAATTACAAGCACCATGAAGGCAAGGACAGTATAACAGGCTCTCAGTAAATTTTGTTGGTGCCTACCGTCTGTTTTTGTGTTTGGATATTAAATGAAATGATACCTGTAACGTGGCTGGTATAGTAAAAGCTCAGTAAGTGTGAGTTGTTGATATTATCATTATCATCACTGGACAGATAAATCCTTACTTGGGGAATAAAGGGTGATTTCTTGAAAGAGGTGAGATTTGATCCAGGCCTTAAAAGACCATGTGAGGATTACACTGGTGAGTTTTGCTCAAATGGTTTTCAAAACTTCATGAAAAGTCACTGTGCAAGTTAAAACTTAAAATTTGATAATAAAGTTTCTATAGTTATCTGTCTATGGCATTTGAAAAGGGGAACTATGTCTCATTTTTTGGTTTGTTTCCTTAATAGATAGTAAGTATTAAATATAGAATTAATGTATTATTTTATATGCATAAATAACTATGTCAAACAGGCAGGATTTAGCTAAGATTGTCAAAGATTCATTTTTAGAAAGTTAACATTCTTAATTTTGTATGAACTTACAAAGCCTCCCTTGAATTTGTTTTTACTAAAGTAAAAACATTAAGGCAGTACGTGTATTTTAAAACAGCTTGTGCATGTGCTCTTCAGACTCCTTGGTGGGTGCATTTTTATCAAAACCATATACACAGTGACATACTAAATGTATCATATTATTGTACTAATCATATGACTCTAGAAACAAAAGTAACCAGAGGACTAAAGCCTATCAAAACCATCTTTTTGTTTTTGTACAATGGGATTCTTTTTAAATTTGCCAATGAATTCATACCAGTATTGAAACCAGATGTAGACTTCCGTCTTTTAATGTATTAGCTCAGCTATAAAGTCTTATTTCCATCTCTGATTACTGAATATTTCATTCATGGTGTAGTATCACTCTCCCGTCCTCCTTTTTCTTTTCTTTTTTTTTTAAACTAGGCTCTAAAATATGATTCAAATGATTTTAAAATGACATTGCTGCATTTGTATAGTGACAAATAAAATTAAATCTGTATTGTATTGACGATAACCTAATAAAATCCACAAATGAAGTACTCTGTTGATGAAGTTTTTCATTGGAATAGATTCTTTTTTTTTGCGGTACGTGGGCCTCTCACTGTTGTGGCCTCTCCCGTTGCGGAGCACAGGCTCCGGACGCGCAGACTCAGCGGCCATGGCTCACGGGCCCAGCTGCTCCGCAGCATGTGGGATCTTCCCGGACTGGGGCACAAACCCATGTCCCCTGCGTCGGCAGGCAGACTCTCAACCACTGCGCCACCAGGGAAGCCCATGGAATGGATTCTTGACAGATACTACTAAAAGAAGTGTTAGCTGTGGTTTGAGAATGGATCTAAGCATTTTCCATCTTAGAACTAAAATCTTGTGTTACCTCTTTCTGTATAAAGCAGATACTCTCTTTTGTGTTTTTCTTTTCTCCCTAAATATTTTCAATATAAAACTCAGGAGTTTGAAATCTATCTGATGAAAAGTCATAATTATAGAAATAAAGATACTAAAAATTTTTATAGTAATGGGAAGAAGTACTTCTCTCTGTTGCCAAAAAGAAATCTATTTGGTAACTGGTTGTGTTTGTATGCAAATGAAATTTGTTAAAAACATTTAAAGATTGTTTGAAAACAAAACTCTGCTTAGGAAAATGACTGTCAACTAACTCCTTTCCCCCTCCACCCCAAATAGTCCGTATGTGTCCAAAGGATACGAAATAAACATCTAGATCAAGGCCTACATCTAGGAAGGCCTGCACTCCTTCCTTTCCTAGTCTCCATTAGTGACACAAAATACGTGTAGAATGGTTTAAATGTTGATATAGATATTGTTCTTTTCCAAAGTTCATTTGCTACCATTGATATTTAAAAGAGACCAAGTAAACGTTTTTTGCTCCAAATTTGCTAAGATTTACCTGCATTTTGACACTTACAAGGCTGAAATTTGGCCCATCACTTTTTTTTTCTTTCTCCAAACTCCATTTCTTATCGAAGCCAATTTAGTAAGATTCAGTTCACTTTCTTTCTAAATTTATGTACAGAAAACTTCACATTTTGGGGAGTACAGTTCTAAGACTTTTGACAAGTGTATAAAGTCTTGTGAGTACCACCAAAATCAAGATATAGAACAGACAGCCCCACACCCCCCAATACCCAGTCCTGCTGTGTGTTTATAGTCACCCCTCTCTCCACACTTAATCTCTGGCCACCACTGATCTGCTTTTTGTTCCTATAGTCTTTTTTTTTTAACATCTTTATTGGAGTGTAATTGCTTTACAATGCTGTGTTAGTTTCTGCTGTATAACAAAGTGAATCAGCTATACACATACATATATCCCCATATCCCCTCCCTCTTGCATCTCCCTCCCACCCTCCAGGTGGACACAAAGCACCGAGCTGATCTCCCTGTGCTATGAGGCTGCTTCCCACTAGCTATCTGTTTTACATTTGGTAGTGTATATATGTCCATGCCACTCTCTTATTTCGTCCCAGCTTACCCTTCCCCCTCCCCATGTCCTCAAGTCCATTCTCTCTGTCTGCGTTTTTATTCCTGTCCTGCCCCTAGGTTCTTCAGAACCATATATATTTCTTTTAGCTTCCAAATATATGTGTTAGCATACGGTATTTGTTTTTCTCTTTCTGACTTACTTCACTCTGTATGATAGACTCTAGGTCCATCCACCTCACTACAAATAACTCAATTTTGTTTCTTTTTGTGGCTGAGTAATATTCCATTGTATATATGTGCCACATCTTCTTTATCCATTCATCTGTCGATGGACCCTTAGGTTGGTTCCATGTGGCTATTGTAAATAGAGCTGCAATGAGCACTGTGGTACATGACTCTTTTTGAATTATGGTTTTCTCATGGTATATGCCCAGTACTGGGATTGCTGGGTCGTATGGTAGTTCTATTTTTAGTTTTTTAAGGAATCTCCATACTGTTCTCCATAGTGGCTGTATCAGTTTACATTCCCACCGACAGTGCAAGAGGGTTCCCTTTTCTCCACACCCTCTCCAGCATTTATTGTTTGTAGATTTTTTGATGATGGCCATTCTGACTGGTGTGAGGTGATACCTCGTTGTAGTTTTGATTTGCATTTCTCTAATGATTAGTGATAGTGAGCATCCATTCATGTGTTTGTTTGACCTATCACTTTTTACCATTTTTTGCATCTTAGTGGAAGGAAGGAAAATGGGCCTCACTTGATATCTGAGTGCCACTTCATAGCTATCATATTTCTATTCTTCAGTTAATTATTTGAGTTACTGTACTGATGGTCTTTCCTTTCTCTGGACAGGGAACTACTTTTCTTATTCAAAGCCTAATTTTAATGCCAGTTCCTCTTTCCTTCCCTAATTAATCACTCTCTACTCTGGTTCCATTTCACTTTGAAAGTGCTTTTTATAGTAGTTTATAAGTCTGTCTTTCATGCTAGGTTGGAACTCCATGAGGTTAAAAGTTAGAGATGTTTTAAAGTCAACATAGAGCAGGTGCTTAATAAATGTTTTTTCAGAGAATGAATGTTTTCTAGGGCTTTTTGGAAAATATACTTTCTTAGATCACTGTTACACATGGCTTATACTCTTATACATGCCACACATGTTATTCTCAGCAACATTGTGACCCGTATGGGATAATTTTACAATTGATACTTCGTTATTTTGATTTGCTTTTCTTTGATAATTAGTGCAGTTTAATATTTTTCATGTATGTTAACTAGCCCTATTATAAGTTTTGTGAATTGCATATTCATTTCCTTGCCTATTTATTTATTGAGATTTTATTGTTTTTCTTGTGAGCTCTTTATGTTCTAAGTAATTCTGTATACTAAGTATCTTACTGTATTTGCTGTGAATATTTTTCTGTTTTCTAAGCTTATAGTTTTTATGTAGACAAAGCTAATAAATTCTCATAATTCTTTGCTTTTATTGATTAGAAACTCTTCTTGCCTACTGATTTGATACTTACTTTGATTTTTGTTTACTTTTATTTAACTGTTTTTAAAATGTTTAAATAATTCATCTATGTGCTCTTTTTAGTGGGGTTAAGCATCTGTTTTCAATAAAATACTCAGAAAGCTACCTCTGATGTCTTCAGTTAAGGTCACTTTTCAGGCTAGGTGAGTCTGCTTACTTGCTGAGTTCATTTACAGGTATACTTGTTTTGTTTGGCCGGCACACCATTTAAAATAATTTAGATTTGAATGCTAAGATGCAGTAGGCATTCTGCCTGATACACAGGGCTGCTGTTCAGTTTTACTGTTTGTTTCTGGCTGGTATCTATTCTTACTGTTGTTAACCACTGTAGCTGTTCTGACTGGTTGGCTTTATGGCTCGTGACTGTTCTGATTACATATTGCTTTTACTCTTTGTCAGATACATATCTTGAATATCACCTTTGGAACAAGCCTTGCAACTCCCTATTTTCTTATATTGAGACTAGTTCATATATTCATGTTTGTGACATCTGGCAGTGATGTGATAGTCTATAGAGTATAGACTATCCCACTACTATAGAGTCAGAAGACACGTGGGCTTGCCCCTTAAGTAGTTGTGTTTGACAGACCACTCAATTTCTCCCTCATCTATAGAAAGGGACGATAAAGTGTTTGTTTATTTAATTGTGTGAAATGCACATAAAATACTCTATAACTTTAAAGTAATATAAAAATTTAAGTCAACATTATATTTCTGTGTTCTAGAAAATACTTGTTTACTTGTTTATTATTGTTTAAAATGATTTTATTGAGGGATAGAAACCTTTCATTTTGTAGTTGAAGTTAAAAGGCTTAAAGTGCAGGTACATTTCAGCCTTAATATTCAGATGGATTGTTAAAATAATACTGTACACAAATAATTTTAAATTAAGACTTATCCATGTACTGGTATGAATGATTGGATATTGCATCATGTTTTTTGATTAGGGGAAGATATGAAATGACCCCCTGAAGTAGGAGGAGAAAAGCATAATGGGAGAGAGGCTTTAGAAACTTTACACGTTTGCTTCAGATCAGTCCTCTCTACCTTTAATAATTCAGGACCAAATACAGGCTGTGGCCTTAGGTATTCTTGTAAGCTTTGTAAAAACTAGGACAGTTAGTTTCTTCACCACTGTATACCCAGCACCTTTAACAGGATTTACACGAGAGAGCCAGTGAAGTAGATACTTGTTGAAAGAATAAAAATGGATGTCCAAATTAGTGTGAATTTATTATTTATTATAGTCTTTTGTTAAGAAAAGACTATGAAGTCTTTTTTTTTTTTTTTTTTTGCGGTACGCGGGACTCTTACTGCTGTGGCCTCTCCCGTTGCCGGAGCACAGGCTCCGGATGCGCAGGCTCAGCGGCCATGGCCCACGGGCCCAGCCGCTCTGCGGCATGTGGGATCCTCCTGGACCGGGGCACGAACCCGTGTCCCCCTGCATCGGCAGGCGGACTCTCAACCACTGCACCACCAGGGAAGCCCGACTATGAAGATCTTTTGTTAATTTGTTATAAAATCATAGAGTTGGAATGAACTTTTGAAGTCTTCTAGCATTCAGTGCTTTACAGCAATGACATCAGGTAGATCCTGAGACCTTGAAGTATAGTAAGTCAATTTAATTCTGAACTTTCTCTAATGTAGCTCTGAAATATAGGGTACAGGAGCAGAGACAACAAATCAAGGAGTTAATGAAGGATTAGTTACTTATTGGTTGGAAATAGTGAAATGCTAAGAGGATAAAAATTGAGGTCTAGGTAACTGAAAAGGTCAGCATTGAAGTAACTAAACACGACACAGTTTTTTGGACTGGTACTGCTTTTGTAACACCCCGAGCTCTTTAATCTTTATCCAGGAATGTGGAATAGGGAGAGGGGAGAGAACCCAGGTCCATATGACAGCACCACCACCTTGCATACCTCTGCAGTGGTGTGGTGTGGTGGCCCTCAGCAGCACTCCTGCCTCCACTCCCCCACCGTGGCTGCAAACCACTAATTAAAAAAACTGGGAACATCAGTTGTGAATTTCTCTTTTCTTTTAGTAACTACAAGTCTGTACCCATTCATTAATTATTTATTGAGTGCTAACTGTATGCCAGGCATGGTTCCAAGCATTGTGGATACCTTGGTGAACCAAAGATCTCTGCTCTTGTGGACCCTTTTCTTAGTGCACTGCTGTTCAGTACAAACATAACACGAGCCACATATGTAATTCTAAACTTTCTAGCATCCACATTTAAAAAAAAAGTAATAGATGAAGTTAATTTTAATAATGTATTAAATATATTAATATGTAATATTAATGTTATAACATCTAATAATATTTTATTAATATCAATAGCTTATATTAAACATTAACAGATTTTAAATAAAATAATATAATTAATATATACATATCATGTAAAAGTGTAAGCAGTATGTAAGTTATTAATGAGATACCTTACATTCTCTTTTGGTACTAGGCCTTGAACTTTGGTGTATATTTTACATTTATAGCATATCTCAGTTTGGGTTAGCTATGTTTCAAATGCTGGGGAGCTACTGTATTGGATAGTGCAGCTTCAGAACATACCGCTTGCTGTCTGTGGACCATGAAGTCAGACCATCTGGTCTGAGGTAGAGAATCAGTTCCTGGAAGTATTAGAATTTTCAATTAATCCAGACTCTTTACCCATGACCTGCAAAGCTTTGCATGATCTGTACAATACTTTATGACAATATATATTGGTGTTGTATTTAAAGGTAAACCACCTGGCAATTTGCTTAGAAATTTTAACATGATAAGGGTTTTTTTTTTAATTGAGGTGAAACTCATATAACAGATTTACCATTTTAAAGTGAAAAATTCCTTGGCATTAGTGCATTCACAATGTTGTGTAATTACTACCTCTGTCTAGTTCCAAAATATTTTCATCAACCCCTATTCATTAAGCAGTTTCTCCCCATTCCCCCTCTTCCCCTAGCTCCTGGCAAGTACCAGTTTGCTTTCTTTCTCTATGGATTTACCTATTCTAAATATTTCATATAAATGGAATCATACAATATGTGCCCTTTTGTGCCCAGCTTAATGTTTTTGAGGTCCATCCACATGCCCATACTTTATTCCTTTTCATGACTGAATAATATTCCATTCCATTGTATGTGTATACCATAATTTGTTTATCTATTCATCTGTTCATAGATATTTGGGTTGTTTCAACATTTTGGCCATTGTGAGTAGTACTATGAACATTCATGTACGTATTTGTTTGAGTACCAGTTTTCAATTCTTTTGAGTATTTACCTAGGAATGGGATTGCTGGGTCATATGGTAATTCTGTGGTTAACTTTCTTAAAAAAACTTTCCAAGGAACTTAAATATTGTTTTCCACAATGGTTGCACCAGAAATGCATGAGAATGTCAATTTTTTCACATTCTTGCCAGCACTTGTTACTTTCTATTTTTTTTAATTTTATTATAGCCATCCTAGTGGGTGTAAAGTGGTACCTTATTGTGGCTTTGATTTGCATTCCCTAATGACCAATGATGATGATGTTGAACATCTGTCTTTTTATGTGTGACCATTTGTATATCTTCTCTGGAGAAATGTCTATTCAAGTCTTTTGCCATTGGGATTGTTTGCCTTTTCTTGGTTGAGTTAGAAGAGTTCTTTATATATTCTGGATTCCAGACTCTTATCAGATACATGCTTTGCAAATACTTTCTCCCATTCTGTGGGTTGTCTTTTCACTTTCTTCATAATGGCCTTTAATGCACAAAAGTTTTTAATTTTGATAAAGTTCAGTTTTATCTGTATTTTTCTCTTGTTGCTCGTGCTTTTGATGCTGTATCTAATGATACATTGCCCAACCCAAGGTTGTGGAGTTTTACCCTTATGTTTTCTTCTAAGACTTTTGTGGTTTTAACTCATATTTAGGTTGTTGATCCATTTTGAGTAAATTTTTGTATATGGTGTGAGGTAGGAGCCCAACTTCAGTTTTTTTTACATGTGAATATCCAGTTGTTCACCCAAGTTATTTCTTGACATGAACCACTGCGGGATTGGTGGTGGTGGAAGCAAGCTTCTTCCAGTAGTTATTTTCACATTTTACATAGTCTTCATATTTTTATATTTTCAATTTTTACTGTATCTTCCTGTTATCCCACTGTGTGGGGGGCATTTGAATTCTTTCTGAGTTTCTTTTTTTTTTCCCTTTCTCTCTCTCTCATATAGAGCAATGTCCTCTATCTCTGTATAAATTGAGATTCTTTCCTTTCTCTCAACTTATTTCTTTGGGTTATGCTTATAGTGGTTATGCTTATAGTGTGAAGTAGGTTTTATTATCCTGAGCTATTGATATTACTTGATGTATTTAAAAACTAAGAGGATATTTTTGATAAAAATAGGGACTTTCACAGGTTGCACTTGAATAAGGTTTGTCAAGAGAGGCATGGTGGTTAAAAACATAGATTATGATTAAAGGGGACTCACATCTTGGTTCAATCTTACTTGTGTGTGACCAGAAGGAAGTTACTGAACATGTGTAATAACTTCATTTGTCAAATGGTGATAATAATAGTATTTACCTTATAGGGTTGTTATAAGGATAAATGAGATAATGCATGCAAAACTCGTAGCACAATGCCTGGTACAGATAGCACTGCCTCCACTGCGACAACTACTAAGAATCTTTTTTCCCTCCTCTCTCGTCCTTGGCCTTCTTTTCTCCTCCCTCCTCCCTTTTCCTTCCCCTGACAGCCTTTGTTCGTGTTCCCATTTTCCTAGTCTTTCTCTGACATTTCCATTTTTGAGTTCTCATTATTAGGGTCAGAAATCTAGGACCTGGGTGGATCAGGAGTGAGCTGGCTGGAAGGAGGAGGAGTGGTATTGGTGTGAACACTTCATGCAGGAGACTCTTGGCAATCCACCCTTTCTCATTTCCTCTCTTTTATGTAACACTGTTGGTTTCCATTTTCATCAGTAATTGGAGGCACCACAGGGAAGGGTGTCTGAATTTACTTTTTCAGGACAGATAGCTGCAATATTGCCATCTCAGTGTTAGGTGATATAGGGAATAGTGATTTCTTAGGGTCATGTTGTTTCTTGAGATATGTTATATGTTAGGAATGACATTGATAATTTTAAAGAAAGGAGAAATTGAATGATGACATTTCTTTCATCAGAAGTTCTCAGTACTTTACCTTTTAGCCTTTTCCTAGAGGCTAATGGTCTTTAGAAAGAAGTGCTTGTTAACAGTGCTCTCTTGTAAGTGTTTATCTAACATGGCATTTCAATTGAGTTTTTAAAATATTTCTTTCCAGTTAACAGAAGATGAAATTGCAACTATTCTTAAATCTACTTTGAAAGGACTAGAATATTTACACTTTATGAGAAAAATACACAGAGATATAAAAGCTGGAAATATTCTCCTCAATACAGAAGGACATGCAAAATTGGCGGATTTTGGAGTTGCTGGTCAGTTAACAGTAAGTGTAATACTTTTCGAAACACTTTTGGTTTATATGTCCAGGTTTGAGTATGACTAAACTTTGATAATATATTTTGGGGGTTATGGAAAGAAATGCGTAACTCCATTATTATCAGGGAGAAGGAGCCATTATTTACATATTATTTATTACTTTTATTTACAATTTAAGAGACATTGAATGAATATGAAAATATATATTGTCATCAAAATGCTTAAATATTCAGAAAGGAAAGCTACATTTGTTCATTTCTGTAGCTTTTATTGTTATAGTACTATCTTTAATGACTGTCTTTAATGAAGGTAGTGGAGATAAGTTACTTGTGGACTCTTGGTTTTTTCAGAATTCAAAGTTTCTAAGTATGTCATGTCACAACTAGTTGAAATTTTAGGAAAATAGTTTCAGATATAACCTGTAGTATTTGAGGCTTTCAGATATGTAGTTTAAAGAATATGTTGGCAAATACATTTCCTTAGTGTTTTTGTAGTAATATTTATGTCTGTGTAATGCTTTTGCAGGATACAATGGCAAAACGCAATACTGTGATAGGAACTCCATTTTGGATGGCTCCTGAGGTAATTCAAGAAATAGGCTATAACTGTGTGGCTGACATCTGGTCCCTTGGCATTACTTCTATAGAAATGGCGGAAGGAAAACCTCCTTATGCTGATATACATCCAATGAGGGTAAGAAAATGTCAGTGTTAAAAGTGTTGACGTTTTGTAATGTCAGTGTAAATAAATATAGAGTAAAAAAGGTCATTTGAATTTGGGTTCTGTGCAAAAAATAGTAAAATTATCTGTCAGGGTTAGTGACTGTTTGTTAACTTATTTCCTGCCTCGTAACCTTATTTGGGGGAAAAGAAGTGAAGTCTGTATTTCTCTCTACGGTCGCTGTTTTTCTCCCCCAAAAGTATACCTGTTAAATTTCCCCATAATTTTAATAGAAGAAAGGATTGGTAAACCCCACTACATTATTCAGTTCATCGTATTCTGAATGTAGTAGTGGGAGGCTTGGAAGAAATCGCTTCTTTTCTACCCACCCTGCATATTGTACCTTTTTGTGTTTTTGTTTCTCCGTTTTTCCTTCTCTGGTCTGGCTAATGTTAAAAAAAAAAAAATCCTGATTTCTAATATTGCTATGTGTAGGTGAATTAAGCATATTTTTTTAGTGCTTAGTGAGAAAATGGAATTCCTTTTTTGAACGTTATTATATGCTTCTATGAACTCCTTTTCTAGGATAAATTTTAGAGTTTTAAATGCATACCTTGCATATTCAAGTCTAATTGCCAATGCTTTATGGTTTGTGATGATGATAGTTTTAAAATTTATTAGTATGTGAATCTCAATTCATTATAGATAAGTACATTTATCTTTGTAAACTTATTGCCCTCTAGTGGCTGTATTCAATTCAAGAAGAAAGGATATAGGAATGAAGGGAGAAAAGAGGTGGGGGAGAGAGAGAGAGTATGTGTGTGTGTGAAGAAGAGAAGAGAAGATGGTTTCAGGGTGATTGGAGAAATGTGTGAAGTAAACGGATGGGAGGAAAAAGAATGCAACATTTTAGAATATTTGAAGAAGAATAAATTAGAATTATATCTGATATTACAGTGCTATTGTGGATTGAATTTCAAGTGTAGGTAATAGCGTACTATACTGAAATATTTAAAAATCTGCCTGCCACTTAAAGATAATTCATTGAGGAATATAATTGTATATAATAGAGTATGTATCATCTTCCTTGTACATACAAATTCCTCTTGCTAAAGTGAAACATAAAAATAGCATTAATTGTTTGTTTGAAAATACTAAAATGAAATATAACAAGGTCAGCATAAAATCAACAACACAAATTCTCATTTCTTTTCTAATTAGTAAATATCTTTTGTACTTTTAGTTAGAATGTTTTTAGGGGGATCCTCAAACTAGATGTGTTTGAGTTTGAGTTAGTGAGGTTAGCTAAACTATCCAAGACAGCCTGAGGACAGCCCAGGACTCAGATTATTACTGTTCTGCTTCCTCCAGTATAAATCTCATTTTTTTCCAGCCAAATAGTTCCACATACTAAGTTTGACCATGTGGTAGTCTCTCTAGCAGGTAGTAAAGGATTTAAAAAGTAAAACACACTCAGAATAGCTTCCCTCATTGCAAATTACATGACACTACTCTTTTACAACCAAGTATGCTCCTAATCCAACATGATTTCTTAAAAAAAAAAAAAAAGACATACAAAAGAAAATATATATCCATGTCTAAGAATTGAAAACTGAGTCAACCATTTTTTTAATTAAAAAAAATAAAAAAGAATCCAGGACCTCCTTCCTGCCCAGTTAATAGTAAAATCAACTTGAGAAATTCTGGAAGCCTTGGCTTGGTTAGGGGTGCCAGTTAAGTAATACCCATACACGGCATCCTTACACATCTTCCATCTCCCAGTTCCTACTGTATGTGACTGGGTGGACACCTGGCCCATCTTAGTGTGTGTGCATGCCACTGCCTATTGGAAGATCACTCACAAGCATTTAACATGGGGGGCAGAGGACAGGTATCTTCATTTTGTCTGGGAGTGGACAAAGGGATATGGGTGTGTTAATTCACAGAATTAAAATGTCTTGATGGGAATGTCTTGGATGACGACTTCTCTTGTAAAGCTTAATACAGCAGGGTGCAGCCTTTCTTTGTGGTCTGATGTCTTGGTGTCCCTGTCGGGGTGCAATGCCATATCCTGGAGACACTGGCCAGGAGCATGCGCCAGCCATACTCCTGCCCTGACCTGATGGGGGGCTTCAGCACTTCGCCCTCTGACATCGTATGGCTAGAAATCGCGACTTAGGGGTGAAGCCCAGGATCCCCTTTTTCTCCCGCTTTACATAGTTAAATGTTGGCTTGAATGACATGTTCTGTGCTCATGAAGTCTACTTTCTTTTCATTTTATCTTTTTACCCCCTATGGTAATTTCCTAGGGTTGTCGTAACAAATTACCACAAATTTGGTGGCTTAAAACAATAGAAATTTATTCTCTTACAATTCTGGAGGCCGGAAGTTTGAAAAGAAGGTGTTGACAAGGCAGCACTCCTTCCAGAGGCTCTAAAGGAGACTCCATGTTTTGCCTCTTCCAGCTTTTGGTGGCTGGCTGCCAGAAATCCTTGGCATTCCTTGGATTGTAGCTGCATCACTTCAGTCTCTGCCTGCATCTTCACATTAACCTTCTCCTCTATGTGTCTGTGTATTTTCCTCTTCTGTCTGTCTCAAATTTCCCTCTGCCTTTCTCTCAAAAGGACACTCGTCACTGGATTTAGGGCCCACTCCAATAATCCAGGATGATCTCTTCCTGCAAAGATTTTTTTTTATTTCAAATGAGGTCCCATTCAAAGGTTCTGGGGATTAGGATGTAGACATATCTTTTGGGGGCTGCTTTTCAACCCACTATATCCTCTATAATCTGTTCTCTTTTTTCAAATTGTATATTGTTTAAGATCAGTAATGACTAATTTCAGGACGTATCTCCTTGTCTTTCTTTAACCAACTTTTTTTTTTATTGTGGTAAAATACACATAACATAAAATATACCATTTTAACCTTTTTTTTTTTTTTTTTTTTTTTGTGGTACGCGGGCCTCTCACTGTTGTGGCCTCTCCTGTTGTGGAGTACAGGCTCCGGACGCGCAGGCTCAGCAGCCATGGCTCACGGGCCCAGCCGTTCCGCGGCATGTGGGATCTTCCCGGACCGGGGCACAAACCCGTGTCCCCTGCATCGGCAGGCGGACTCTCAACCACTGCGCCACCAGGGAAGCTCTAACCATTTTTAAGTATACAATTCAGTGGCATTAAGTACATTCACATCACACTGTCTACTACAGAAATTTTTATCATCCCAAACTAAAACTCTGTATACATTAAACAATAACTCTTCATTATCTCCTTCCCCCAGCACCTCATAACCACAGTTCTACTTTCTGTCTCTATGAATTTGACTATTCTAAGCATCTCAGATAAGTAGAATCATACAATATTTGTTCTTTTATGTCTGGCTTCTTTCACTTAGTATAATGTTTTCAAGGTTCATTCATTGTTGTAGCCTATATCAGAATTCATTCTTTTTTTTAAGGTTGAATGATATTCCACTGTATGTATGTACCACATTTTGTTTAACCGTTCATCTGTATGTGAACACTTGGGTTGCTCCCACCTTTTGATTGTTGTGACTAATGCTACTATGAGCATGGGTGGACATTTATCTCTGTGAGAGTCTGCTTTCAATTCTGTGGGTATATACCTAGAGCTGGGATTGCTGGATCATGTGGTAATTTTATGGTTAAGTTTTTGAGGAACCTGCATACTATTTTTTGTAGCATTGTGCTATTTTACATTCCCACCAGCAATGCACAGGGATTCCACTTTCTCCACATTCTTGCCAATACTTATTTTCTGTCTTCTGATAATAGCCATCCTAATGGAAGTGAAGTGTTATCTCATGGTTTTGATTTCCATTTCCCTAATAACTAGTGATGTTGAGCATCTTTTCATGTACTTATTGTCCATTTGTATATCTTTCTTGGAGGAATGTCTATTCAGGTTATTTGCCCATTTTTAAATTGGGTTGTTTTTGTTGTTATTGAGTTTCTGGTCTCATTTTAATTGACTTTTCTCTAGTTTTGGTCTGCCTTTCAGCCAACATTTGCTGGCTGAAGTCTCCTAGCCCTTTGACTTTTTACTGCCTCTGCTTATTGTTCTTCCAGCCATCCCCTGTCAGTTTTTGTACCCCAATTCTAATACTCAGTCTATAAGTGCCTTTATAATTCTTCCTTTGTAATCAACCCATTGGGAGGTCTTTGAGTTAAAATGGATTTCAGACTTGCTAGTCTACAAGTAGAGAATTGCTTATTTGTATTTAATTATTAAATTACTTTGCTTCGTGCAATAGATGTGTGCTGGAGAATTTGTGTAAATATTTAATAGTTGTAAATTGGCATTTAAATTTTTTTGGACATTATTTTTTAAAAATAATTTTTAATGATTCCTTCAGTGATGAGTATAACACTCTTGAAACTTACCTGCCATGTAATTGTGTATATTTTTATGACGGGACATATCCATTTTAGCAGTAATACAAAATTTAATCATTAAAATATTTTTGATTTAGTATTAACGTTAAAATAAGAGAAATGCATATTCTAATGTGGAGGCAAGAAGTCAACCTTTGGACCAGTTGGAGAATATATCTGCTATCCTACATTGGTTATTTTGTGTTAGAGAAACTCAATGTCACCTAAATATGGATGTTTGATTTTTAAAGACAAGTACCCTCGCATTTTCTTCTTATATTCTTTTACTTCTGTTCCCCTTTTCTTTATTTCCTTCTCCACATATTTAGGGCACATTTATCATGTCCCAGTCAGACTTTGAGGATGTAGTGGTAAGCAGAGCAAGTATGTTTCCTGTTCTCTTGGAACTTCCATTCCAGTGACAACTAGCATTCTAATGATAGAATTATTTAGCTTTCCGTGTGTGTGTGTGTGTGTGTGTGTGTGTGTGTGTGTGTGTGTGTGTGTAGAGGGTGTGCATATATATTCAGTTGTTTAGAATGTAAGACCGTAACTGTATCAACTTTTATTCAAGTATAGGTATGTATGTATATTACAAATTATAAAGGATCATACACCTATATGATTTTTATTATTTTGGCATTACATACATTACTTGTTTTTCTCCTTTGAACTTATCCTCATCTTCCCTTTTTCCCCTCTCCCCACTGCTGCCTTTACTTCCTTTGACTGTTCCCTGTTGCCTAACAGTGTGTGTACATGAATGCTCACACAATCCCTTTCATACTTTTTTTTTTTTTTTTTTTTTTTGCGGTATGCGGGCCTCTCACTGTTGTGGCCTCTCCCGTTGCGGAGCACAGGCTCCAGACGCGCAGGCTCAGCGGCCATGGCTCACGGGCCTAGCCGCTCCGCGGCATGTGGGATCTTCCTGGACCGGGTCACGAACCCGCATCCCCTGCATCGGCAGGCAGACTGTCAACCACTGCACCACCAGGGAAGCCCTCCCTTTCATACTTCTACTTTTCTTTCTTTTCATACTGCCTCTCTTCCTCCCTATCTGTTCCCTGTATTTTTCTGCCTGATTATTTTAAGTGATACCTTGATTCTACTAACTATACTTTCAGATCAGAAATAGCCAAGGATCCACAGGAGTGGGCAAATTGGATCATTGGAGAATTTCAGTATTACTTCCAGGACATGTGGTTTTTCACTCTATTTGAAAGTTAGAGTTGTTCTGCCCTGTGGTTCTAATACATATGGGAGTACAAGGCATTCCAGCCCCAAAATTGAGGATTAAGGTTTATTACAGTGACAGTTTCAACATATTTCTGTCTAGTCAGAGTTATTATTCTTAAAGAGATGAATAAGCAAGGAAAACAGAATAAACAGATCTCAGCTTCTCTTGGTTGAGTCTGCTGAGGTCACCCCGTGGGTTTCACAGGGAAGACAAATTCCCACTGTTAATTTATATTCAGACCTTGCCATTGGTGTTGCCAAGTCCTCTGTAAACATGCTTAGTTTGGTAACTACTGAGGAAGCAATCATCATTTTCTCACTGACATACTAATTATGTGAATATGAATTGTAGTGTTGGAGACATATTTCCATTAAGTATTGCTTAGATAAAGAAGTATACTAGGAGGATTGAGCTGCTTTGTACCCAAAGGTGGAATTGGGGCCGGCATCCCCTCCTTGCCTGGGCTGAGCCCTGCCCCGTCCTATTTCTCCTGGTTGAGGTGAGCTCAGCCAAGAGCGTCCCAGTCATTCCAGTGCAGCCCGCTGCACAGCAAGCTTCTACCTCGAGTTTCAGACCCACGTTCACCCAGTGCTGGTGTCCTGTGCACTCCCATCAAGGTAGCGAGCTCTCCACAGCCAAACCTGCCAGCAGCGGAGCAGCTGGAGGGTCCTAAGCAGGCCCAGGACTCAGATCCCCGTTCTCCTACCCTTGGCATTGCACGGACACCTATGAAGACCAGTGGAAAGCCCCCAAGCCCACTGGTGAAACAGCTGAGTGACGTATTTGAGACTGAAGACCCCAGATTAAGTCTTCCCTCAGAACCTATTCTGCCCCTAGAGACACCTTCATCTTCTCAACTGGACTTGCCTCTGGGCACCCAGTTTTCCCTTGAGGATCAGACTGATACTCCCTTCCAAGCAGGTGTTTTCCAAGGAGGAAACAGGACATCCCTCAGAGACCCCTACAGCCAGCCAGCGCTTGGACAAGCCCTTGAGAGACCCCGACACTCCTTGATCTTCAGGTTCTAAGCGCAGCAGACAGAAACCAAACAACAAAGTGCTAGGGAGATCTTCTCTCACCATCCTGTAGGGTGACAACTCCCCTGGGACTCTGACACCACGACAGGGTAAGCGGCCTTCTGCCCTGAGTGAAAACGTGAGGCAACTAAAGCAGGGACCGTTCTGGGAACTGCACGACTTCTGAAAAATGGAGGACGAGCATGGGAGCAAGGCCAGGGCCATGGCAAGGAAAATCGGCACTTCGCTTTGGTAGAGAACTAGGCTGTGCATGGGCCCAGCACCGGACTCACCACCAGGGGCCTAGTGACGTTCTGTGTCCTCTCACCCCTTCTTTCCCTGGGAGACTGGAAAGGCTTATTTTCTTCAACTCCCCCTATACTACCAACTCTGGGACTGAGAGCTTCCTTAGCTTTCTTTGTGTCTTATGTGTTTCTGTATATTGTAGGAAGTGATTTAAAAAAAAAAAAAAGAGTTACACTAGACTCCATCTATTTAAGATTTTAATGTGGGATACTGACAAAGGCAGTATTTCTCTGTATATGTGTGGGAGCATTCACAGGAGACAATTTAAATTGATTTATTAATGATTGAAAGATGATTTACATTTCATACTTAAAAAATAATTATATTATTACATTGAATTTTTTTTTTTTATATACAGCAGGTTCTTATTAGTCATCCATTTTATACACATCAGTGTATACATGTCAATCCCAATCGCCCAGTTCATCTCACCACCACCCCCACCCACCTGCCGCTTCCCCCCTTGGTGTCCATATGTTTGTTCTCTACATCTGTGTCTCAATTTCTGCCCTGCAAACTGGTTCATCTGTACCATTTTTCTAGGTTCCACGTATATGCGTTAATATATGATATTTGTTTTTCTCTTTCTGACTTACTTCACTCTGTATGACAGTCTCTAGATTCATCCACGTCTCTACAAATGACCCAATTTCATTCTTTTTTATGGCTGAGTAATATTCCATTGTATATATGTACCACATCTTCTTTATCCATTCATCTATCGATGGGCATTTAGGTTGCTTCCGTGACCTGGCTGTTGTAAATAGTGCTGCAGTGAACATTGGGGTGCATGTGTCTTTTTGAATTATGGTTTTCTCTGGGTATATGCCCAGTAGTGGAATTGCTGGGTCATATGGTACTTCTATTTTTAGTTTTTTAAGGAACCTCCATACTGTTCTCCATCGTGGTTGTATCAATTTACATTCCCACCAACAGTGCAAGAGGGTTCCCTTTTCTCCACACCCTCTCCAGCATTTGTTGTTTGTAGATTTTCTGATGATGCCCATTCTAACTGGTGTGAGGTGCTACCTCATTGTAGTTTTGATTTGCATTTCTCTAATAATTAGTAATGTTGAGCAGCTTTTCATGTGCTTCTTGGCCATCTGTATGTCTTCTTTGGAGAAATGTCTATTTAGGTCTTCTGCCCAGTTTTGGACTGGGTTGTTTGTTTTTTTTAATATTCAGCTGCATGAGCTGTTTATATATTTTGGGGATTAATCCTTTGTCCATTGATTCGTTTGCAAATATTTTCTCCCATTCTGAGGGTTGTCTTTTCGTCTTCTTTATGGATTCCTTTGCTATGCAAGAGGTTTGAAGTTTCATTAGGTCTCATTTGTTTATTTTTATTTTTATTTCCATTACTCTAGGAGGTGGATCAAAAAAGACCTTGCTGTGATTTATGTCAAAGAGTTTTCTTCCTATGTTTTCCTCTAAGAGTTTTACAGTGTATAGCCTTACATTTAGGTCTCTAACCCATTTTGAGTTTGTTTTTGTGTATGGTGTTAGGGAGTGTTCTAATTTCATTCTTTTACATGTAGCTGTCCAGTTTTCCCAGCACCATTTATTGAAGAGACTGTCTTTGCTCCATTGTATATCCTTGTCTCCTTTGTCATAGATTAGGTATCCATAGGTGGGTGGCTTTATCTCTGGGCTTCCTATCTTGTTCCATTGATCTATAGTTCTTTTTTTATCCCAGTGCCATATTATCTTGACTACTGTAGCTTTGTAGTATAGTCTGAAGTCAGGGAGTCTGATTCCTCCAGCTCCGTTATTTTCCCTCAAGACTGCTTTGGCTATTCGGGGTCTTTTGTGTCTCCATACAGATTTTAAGATTTTTTTTTTTTGCAGTACGTGGGCCTCTCACTGTTATGGCCTCTCCCGTTGCAGAGCACAGGCTCTGGACGCAAGGCTCAGCGGCCATGGCTCACGGGCCTAGCTGCTCCGCGGCATGTGGGATCTTCCCAGACTGGGGCATGAACCCATGTCCCCTGCATTGGCAGGCGGACTCTCAACCACTGCGCCACCAGAAAAGCCCCAGATTTTAAGATTTTTTGTTCTAGTTCCATAAAAAAGGCCATTGGTAATTTGATAGGGATTGCATTGAATCAGTAGATTGCTTTGGGTAGTATAGTCATTTTCACATATTGATTCTTCCAATCCAAGAACATGGTATAACTCTCCATCCGTTGGTATCATGTTTAATTTCTTTCATCAGTGTCTTATAGTTTTCTGCATACAGGTCTTTTGTCTCCCTAGGTAGGTTTATTCCTAGGTATTTTATTCTTTTTGTTGCAGTGGTAAATGGCAGTGTTTCCTTAATTTCTCTTTCAGATTTTTCATCATTAGTGCATAGGAATGCAAGAGATTTCTGTGAATTAATTTTGTATCCTGCAGCTTTACCAAATTCATTGATTAGCTTTAGTAGTTTTCTGGTAGCATCTTTAGGATTCTCTATGTATAGTATCATGTCATCTGCAAACAGTGACAGTTTTAATTCTTCTTTTCCAATTTATATTCCTTTTATTTCTTTTTCTTCTCTGATTGCCGTGGCTAGGACTTCCAAAACTATGTTGTATAATAGTGGTGAGAGTGGACATCCTTGTCTTGTTCCTGATCTTAGAGGAAATGCTTTTAGTTTTTCACCATTGAGAATGGTGTTTGCTGTGGGTTTGTCGTATATGGCCTTTATTATGTTGAGGTAGCTTCCCTCTATGCCCACTTTCTGGAGAGCTTTTGTCATAAATGGGTGTTGAATTTTGTCAAAAGCTTTTTCTGCATCTATTGAGATGATCATATGGTTTTTATTCTTCAACGTGCTAATATGGTGTATCACATTGATTGATTTGCATATACTGAAGAATCCTTGCATCCCTGGGATAAATCCCACTTGATCATGGTGTATGATCCTTTTAGTGTGTTGTTGTTTTTTGTTTGCTAATATTTTGTTGAGCATTTTTGCATCTATATTCATCAGTGATATTGGTCTTTAATTTTCTTTTTTTGTAGTATCTTTGTCTGGTTTTGGTATCAGGGTGATGGTGGTCTCATAGAATGAGTTTGGGAGTGTTTCTTCCTCCAAAATTTTTTGGAAGAGTTTGAGAAGGATGGGTATTAGCTCTTCTCTAAATGTTTGTTAGAATTCACCTGTGAAGCCATCTGGTCCTGGGCTTTTGTCTGTTGGAAGATTTCTAATCACAGTTTCAATTTCATTACTTATGATTGGTCTGTTCATATTTTCTATTTCTTCCTGGTTCATTCTTGGAAGGTTATACCTTTGTAAGAATTTGTCCATTTCTTCCAGGTAGTCCATTTTATTGGCATAGAGTTGCTTGTAGTAGTCTCTTTGGATGCTTTGTATTTCTGCGGTGTCTGTTATAACTTCTCCTTTTTCATTTCTCATTTTATTGATTTGAGTCCTCTCCCTGTTTTTCCTGATGAGTCTGGCTAATGGTTTTTCAATTTTGTTTATCTTCTCATAGAACCAGCTTTTAGTTTTATTGATCCTTGCTATTGTTTTCTTTGTTTCTATTTCATTTATTTCTGTTCTGATCTTTATGTTTTCTTTCCTTCTGCTAACTTTGAGTTTTGTTTGTTCTTCTTTCTCTAGTGCCTTTAGGTGTAAGGTTATATTGTTTATTTGAGATTTTTCTTGTTTCTTGAGGTAGGCTTGTATAGCTATAAACTTGCCTCTTAGAACTGCTTTTGCTGCATCCCGTAGGTTTTGGAGCATCATGTTTTCATTGTCATTTGTCTCTAGGTATTTTTTGATTTCCTCTTTGTTTTCTTAAGTAATTCTTGGTTATTTAGTAATGTATTGTTTAGCCTCCACGTGTCTGTGTTTTTTACGTTTTTTTCCCGTAATTGGTTTCTAATCTCACTGCATTGTGGTCAGAAAAGATGCTTGACATGATTTCAATTTTCTTAAATTTACTGAGGCTTGATTTGTGACCCAAGACGTGATCTATCCTGGAGAATGTTCTGTGTGCGCTTGAGAAGAAACTGTAATCTGCTGGTTTGGGGTGGAATGTCCTATAAATATCAGTCTTGTTTAATGTATCATTTAAAGCGTGTGTTTCCTTATTTAGTTTCATTTTGGATGATCTGTCCATTGTTGAAAGTGGGGTGTTAAAGTCCCCTACTATGATTGTGTTACTGTCGATTTCCCCTTTTATGGCTGTTAGCATTTGCCTTATGTATTGAGGTGCTCCTATGTTGGGTGCATATATATTTATAATTGTTATATCTTCTTCTTGGGTTCATCCCTTGATCATTATGTAGTATCCTTCCTTGTCTCTTGTAACATTCTTTATTTTAAAGTCTATTTTTTCTGATATGAGTATTGCTATTCCAGCTTTCTTTTGATTTCCATTTACATGGAATATCTTTTTCCATCCCCTCACTTTCAGTTTGTATGTGTCCCTAGGTCTGAAGTGGGTCTCCTGTAGACAGCATATATATGGGTCTTGTTGTTTGTATCCATTCAGCGAGCCTGTGTCTTTTGGTTGGAGCATTTAGTCCATTCACGTTTAAGGTAATATCGACAGGTATGTTCGTATTACTATTTTCTTAGTTGTTTTGGGTTTGTTTTTGTAGGTCCTTTTCTTCTCTTGTGTTTCCCACTTAGAGAAGTTCTTTTAGTGTTTGTTGTAGAGCTGGTTTGGTAGTGCTGAATTCTCTTAGCTTTTGGTTGTCTGTAAAGTTTTTGATTTCTCCATCGAATCTGAATGAGATCCTTGCTGCGTAGAGTAATCTTGGTTGTAGGTTCTTCCCTTTCATCATTTTAGGTATATCATGCTACTCCCTTCTGGCTTGTAGAGTTTCTGCTGAGAAATCAGCTGTTAACCTTATGGGAGTTCCCTTGTATTGTATTTGTCCTTTTTCCCTTGCTGCTTTCAGTAATTTTTCTTTGTCTTTATTTTTTGCCAGTTTGGTTACTGTGCGTCTTGACATGTTTCTCCTTGGGTTTATCCTGTATGGGACTCTCTGCACTTCCTGGCCTTGGGTAACTATTTCCTTTCCCATGTTAGGGAAGTTTTTGACTATAATCTCTTCAAATATTTTCTCGGGTCCTTTCTCTCTTCTCCTTCTGGGACCCCTATAATGCGAATGTTGTTGTGTTTAACGTTGTCCCAGAGGTCTCTTAGGCTGTCTTCATTTCTTTTCATTATTTTTTCTTTATTCTGTTCCACGGCAGTGAATTCTACCATTCTGTCTTCTAGGTCACTTATCCGTTCTTCTGGCTCAGTTATTCTGCTGTTTGTTCCTTCTAGTGTAGTTTTCATTTCAGTTATTGTATTGTTTTTCTCTGTTTGTTTGTTTGTTCTTTAATTCTTCTACATCTTTGTTAAACATTTCTTGCATCTTCTCGATCTTTGCCTCCATTCATTTTCCAAGGTCCTGGATCATCTTCATTATCATTTTCCTGAATTTTTTCCTGAAGGTTGCCTATCTCCACTTCATTTAGTTGTTTTTCTGGGGTTTTATCTTGTTCCTTCATCTGGTACATAGCCCTCTGCCTTTTCTTCTTGTCTGTCTTTCTGTGAATGTGGTTCTTGTTCCACAGGCTGCAGGATTGTAGTTCTTGCTTGCACTCCATTTCATAATTTTTTGACTGTGATCCATAGTATGAAATATAGTTCACATTGTGGCCTGTTATGCACATGTGTGCATGTATGTGTGTGCACACAGTTGAAACAAAATATACATAAAACAGTACTTGCCTATGCATGTTCATAATGGGTCACATGTGAAATATATTTCATACTATGAATCACTGTTTGTGATCCACTCTGATTTCTGTTCGATCACAGTCTTCTCTTCTTCTACTGTATTTCATCTTTTCATTAAAAAAAGAAAAAAATGTGGTCCAAATCCATTCAGTTGATTTCGTGACCAAGTATTGGTTTGTAACTTGCATCTTAAGAGGAAGAATCACTGTATGTTTGGAAATCTGGTTTCTTCCAATGCCATAATGCTTTCCTTGTTGCCACATGATGGTGGTGTGACCTGGCATTTGAGACTTGTGAGTCCTGAATCAGTTCTGTTATCTGTCAGTTAGTTATAGTGGACTCTCAATTAATTTTCCAGTTCACTGAATTGTGAAGATCATATAAGACAATGTAAGTGAGCAATACATGTAAAATAGTAAATACTTTAGAAATATTAGGTAGCATTATTAAGTTTTCAAGTCTCAAATTGAGATATTAAAATAGTTCAAGTTCTTGCGGAGAGTAGCTTTTTTTTTTTTTAACTTTTCATTTTATATTGGAGTATAGCTGATTAACAGTGTTGTGATAGTTTCAGGTGCACAGCAAAGCGGCTCAGCCATAGGTATACATGTATCCATTCTTCCCCAGACTCCCCTCCCATCCAGGCTGCCACATAACATTGAGCAGAGTTCCCTGTGTTATACAGTAGGTCCTTGTTGGTTATCCCTTTTAAATATAGCAGTGTGTACATGTCAATCCACTTAGGGAGCTTTTGGCTATGGAAAGGATCAGGCAGTTGCTTCATCATCACCTTATTTTGTTTTGGGTTATTGAGTAGGTTTGGCGGTATTGGGACCTTATGCAGTACCCAAGGGAGCTTATTGCCAGCTGCGGGAGGTTGCTGAAAGCTTTAAAGCCCTTACTTATGGCTGCTGAGATGACTTCTGCAGCCTCTACTGGATACAGTATGGAAATAATGAGCCCATGAGGACACAGAGACATGTAGACTCTCTTTTCTAACCTCAGGTCAGACTGTGATATACAGGTGTTTTCTACTTCATTTTCACTGTATACTTGCTCAGTAATGAAAACTGTGATTCACAAGAGAGTAGAAAGAGTTTTTTCTGGAGCAGAGAATTCAGAGTCATTGGACCCCCAAAATTTCAGTTAAATATTGGTTTGTGTGTAGATGTGCATTTTGTTGGTGAGAGAGTTCACAGTTTTCATCAATGAAAATAAGAGTTTCTTGACCCCCAGAGATTGAGAACTATGGCTCTCAGTAATAATATTGGTGACCCTCAAGAGAGTTTCTTACTATATTGTGTATTTAGGATATGGTTTTGTTTAGTATTTACTTTATTATAGCATGTCACTGTTCTGTGTTTTAATCTGGAACCAGTAACTATATATGCATATGGCCTCTATGATTTCCCCCCAAACCCCTAATACTCTTTTACTTCTGGAAAGGTTAGTTTTAGGTATGTCTAATTACTGTCTGAATTTCCTCATTCCACTGATTTAAAAAAGTCTTTTTTTCCTCTGAATTCTCACCTTTTCTCTGTCTTATGGCTTTTATTTTTTTTTAAACTTACTTTGTATTATAGTAATGATTATGTTGTCTTATTTCCTCTATTAGATCTAAGTTTTAAATGCAAGTGTGTTTCATTTTTGTGTGTCTAATTGAACCTAGTGGAGTGACTTACATAAGAGCATCCAATAAATGTTTTTGTTGAATATGTGCTCAATTACCTTTCTTATCTCAAAGACACTTTGTGGTGGTAATATTGAAATCTAGCAAGCTCAGATTCTTCTTTCATACAATAATAATGTTGTACTTGTAGGTTAGAATAAGAGTGAAATAAACTGAAAAATGAAAGTAAATGCTAATTAAATACAACTTGAAAGCCCTATCCTTGCTCATGGCTTGACTTTCAAACTTTTACTAAGTGCAGTTTATTTATTTAAAATTTAATTTTTATTTATTTTTAATTTTTTTATACAGCAGGTTCTTATTAGTTATCTATTTCATACATATTAGTGTATATATGTCAGTCCCAATCTCCCAATTCATCACACCACCACCCCACTTCCCCCACTTGGTGTCCATACATTTGTTCTCTACATCTGTGTCTCTATAAAATATCAGTTTTAAATTGATTTAATTCATACATACATACAGATATATTTATTTATTTATTATTTTATTTATTTATTATTTTTGGGGGGCACTTTAGATCCTGGAGATCAGAAAGACTTAATGTTGGCCTCTGGACAGCAGCTTTGGTTTGCTAATGGGGATATAATCATTAACCCTGTTGAGGGTCTTAAAAGCAATTGTATAGACTTACTATATTGATCATAGTAAGTTTTGTTGTGTTTTGTTTTTAAACCAGTCATAGAAACTGTTTAGGCTAACATTTATTTTAGAAGACATAAATATCTAGGTGTGTTTGTGTTAGGAGTTTGGGAGGTATCTGAGGGCAGGTGTTGACTCTGTAATTTCAAGTGTACAACACTTAATTCATGATATTTTTGGAGGAAATGCTGTCTGTAGCAAACTTGACTTTTGAAATCATGGCTGATCAGACATATTTTTAAAAATGAAGATACTCAGACACTTGTAAGTCAGACACATCTGACTTAAACAAAAACTATGTATTTTAGTTAAATTCTTGCAGAGTAGAATTTTCAGCTGTCCTAGAGGACTATATTAATTACAGATTATTTGTTTATCTTAACTTGGTTTTCAGTATAACTTTTACATAAATAGAATCATCTTCATTACATCTGGGATCATTTAAATAGCATAATTACATGTAGTTGTGCTATGTAATGAAAGGTAAGGGATAAATGATCAGAGGTGACTTTATAAGCATTGCAGTAAGTGACTTATAAACTGAAGGTCACCATTTTAATTGGAAGGTTTGTGGATCTCTTAAATTCTGTAATCAAATGAGTGATATCAAAGGAAGAAGTAATTTAACATAACAATTGTGGCTTACACTGAACATATGTTCCTGTTAATAAGTTGCATTATAGTCTTTAAGGACTTGTACGTAGTTAGTACATTTTGGTTCATTTGATACCCACAGTTTTTCTTAATTTTTATTAGTGAGTTGTTACAGTGGTTAACAAGAAATACACAGATTTAAGTTGCAATAGTTTTCCCAGGGTTATATGATCTAACTTCACAAGCTTCTTGGACATATGTAGATGCTTTTCTATTTTGCTTTAGTTATGACATACAATTGATATAGGCAAGCATGAAAGCTTGGGCAAATTTTCATTGCTTTTTCTGGATCTTGCTCAGGTTCTGTGGTATTTATGTAAAGCACAATTTTGTTACTTGGGAATGCATGTTGAAATTATCATGTGCACTATTTTGCTGTAGGCCTGTTGGCACTGCCACAAAGGTAATACACTGCAGTAGGCCATTTCCTTGTCGGCTGCATTTACAATTTAATAGAAATATTACATGACTTTTTAAACAAGTGTTTTGGCAGGGAGGAAATGGCAGATTCCTTACAAACAAGCATAGCTTCCTTTCCTTAACCACACTCCAGCTACTCAAGAAATTGTACTTGGTTTCAAGTTTGGGGGTTTGAGGGTAGAATGGGAAGTCAGGTTGAAACAGGAATGACATTGATATTTATTGATACTATAAAATAGTTATGTATTTTTAACTGCTGGATTTTATTACTATATAGTTTCAGTGAGTGACAACCAATATATTTCTGAATTAGGGCCGACTTTATTTTTATGCAGTTCACCTGGCTGGGACTATCTGGTTTTGATTGGTTGAAAAGGTCAGGACTACCAGATAGGCTCTAAGATGTTAGTTTACTTTTTGTAAGTTTTTTTTATAGTTTTGGCTTTGCTGCATATATTGGTCTTCATGATATTTGCCTAAGCGCTACTTCTTTCATATCAACGATGATTTTATCTTGAAGATGAATCACTTTGGAGGGTAGAGAATATGGAAAGAAAATTTGGTAGGCTTGTTAGCACTGACATACAACATAATGGATTCCTAGCACATCTTTTGGTCAGTTTGTTTTAGTTCTCTATTGTGTGTTTCGAATTTGAAAGGTCACGTTTACACTTTTTTTTTCTTGGATATTATTCCATCCTATCACATTCTTATTTTATTTAGTTCTTTGAATCTTAAGTCATTTGTAGTTTTGGATAAAATGCTGACCTCTTTAATTCTAAAGTATTTTATACTTTTGGGAACTCTACAGAAAAAAAAATGCACTTTACTTTCAGCCTTGACTTTGGCCACATTTTACTTTCTAGTGTAGATCCCGGCTTTTTCTTCTGTACAGAAAGAGAACGGTTTATAGCTAGGTCTTTCCCCTTTTCTTTTCTTATTGCTTCTGATTTCTTAGCCAGCTTACCTGGCAGCTGTAGTAAGTTATGCTGCTGTGGTGTGGTAGAGACTGGCATTGGGTGTGTTCTTATAGCCATCACAGCATTGGCTTTTGTTATTTTCCATGTTTCAGTTTGTTGGTAATGGACATATGGACGTCATATGTTCCACAGAGTACTGTACGAAGCCAATTTGAACTGTTTCCATTTGCCTCCAGTCCAATCATGATATTTATTTTTCCATGGCACTTACCCAGATTATCCATACCTCCTGCTTAGCTTGTGTCACTGCCACCATGGACTGTATTTCTTCTGATTGCCTCCAGTTTTTCACAGTATCTAATTGCCTATTCCGCCTTAGCTTTCTTTGCACTGCATTGATTGATGTTTATAAAATATCCCAAGATCTTTTAGATAACAGATACTCAGGTGCAGAGAAGTATGATATTCAGCTTGTTTTTTGTTTATATATAAGGAAAGTTTTATATCCAGCCTTATAGAGTGGAATTGAATATGCTAGTGGAAAACTTAGAAGAGTAACGGTGTGGTTTTAGCCAATATTGCTTACTTTTTAGTATCAACAATAACAGCAATGTGATCTCCCAGAGAACCTTTGATATAACAAATCAGGTCATAATTTTATTGCTGAATTTTGAAGAGAAGATCCTGGATGCTGCTTTCTAGGCTTGAGAAAATATGGCTACATTATTGTTTACCATAGCTGTTCTTCACCTCTTAGCCCTCTGTAACGTCATTTTAGATACTGATTTTCAGAAGATGAATAAATGAGTTGCAGTCATTTCATGACATTAGGTGAGTCAACTATTACCGTGACCTAGAAGCTTTGGCTTTACAAAGGAATGCATTTATTCATTCATTTAGCAGATATTTACTGAGCACCTACTATGTGTTAGGGACTGTTCTAGGTGCTGAGGATGCAGCAGCAAAAAAAAAAAAAGGATGAAAAATTCCCTTTATTGCTTTTGTATTCTAATGAGGGAGAGAGATAATAAAGAAGAGAAGTAAATACAACATCTAGTATGTTAGTAATAAGTCCTGCAGTAGAAAAAATAATGCAGGGAAGTGAGATAGGAAATTTCAGCGACGGAGTGGAGTGGTTGACGTACAGTACTGGATTGCTAGTGAAGGCCTCACTGAGGAGATGACACTTGAATAAAAACTTAAAGAAAATGAAGATATCTGTGTACGGAATATACCAGGTAGAGGCAACTAACTGCAAGTTCAGTGGTCCTGAAGTGGGAGTGTGGTAACTCCAGGTGAGGATCATAGAGACTTGAAGGTTATAGTAAATACTTAGGCTTTTATTCTGAATAGGTGAGAAGTCACTGAGGATTTCTGAGTAGAGGAGTGACATGAGAATGAATAGCCTGGAGAGTTACAAGGGTGGAATCACATAAACTAGTTTAGGAGACTTGTATGAACCATGCAGGAGATGATTGGATGAGGATGTTAAAAGCAGTGAAGATAGTGAGAAGTAGTTGGTTTCTGGTATATTTTTAAAAGTAGATTAACAGGGTTTGTTGATGGATCAGGTGCATGAGAACACTGAAAATGCTTAAAACCATTCTGTACAACTTTGGGAGATGGTCTTTTTTTCCACTGTCAAAATATAAGGCAGAAAATTGAATAGAATGTAGAGTTTATTCTTCCAGGAAGCCCAGCTACAAATGTAATGCATGTTTATTGTGGAAAGGAAGGAAGGAAGAAAGAAAGAAAGCAAAATATAAACAAGAAAATAAAAATCACTTGCACTTGTTCTGCCTACAGAGTCACAGTTAGCATTTGGTATATGGTACTCCTGTTTGCTCTGCATATGTATCATGACCATGAGAACGTGCTGTTTCTAACCAGAATTGGAATCATGAGATTGTGTTGTAATTTTCGTTTTTCATTTAGCACTGTATCTTGGGAGCTTCCCCATATTCTTAAGTGTTTCGAGCCCTAACATGTTTAGAAAATTGCTTAAATGAAATAATTTTATATATTCTACTTCTATGATAGAGCTTTAAAATGAGTAGCGTCCTTTTTTAAGGCAAAAGGGAACAACTTAAAGAAGCCATTGCTTTATAGGGGTAAGGGGAAAAAGGGTTATTATGGGATTATGTGAAATCATGTGTGTGAAGCTTGTGAAAGCATTATAGAATTTAAAGAATCTTTCATTCAATAAAAAAAAAATTTTACAAAACGGAGTCATTGCTAGTCAACAGTCCTAAAGTGTGTAAAAATGTCTTGGTTTTAATACTTAATACTAATAAATTATTATCTACTAATTATCATAAATTATACTTTTAAAGACTATAAATATTCTGACAACTTTTAAATTAAGGTATAACATCAATTCTGTATGGATTTCATTTTTATTTCTATATGAAATTTTTTAAACACTCTTTTAGAGGAAATTATTTTTGAGCCTTAAGAAACTGATATTTACATTGCAACTTACACATCCTATCTTTAACTTTGTATCAAGTAAGTAGTCTTAACCAGCTGAATGATTGCATCAAGCCTAAATAATTAACCATATCAGAAAACATGCAATTAATAATGAGCAGATTGTTAGATACTTCCTTCTAGCGGTACAGTCATTTAAAAAGGAAAACATTCTAAATGTTTTTTTCATTTAAAATGTATTTTACCTGCCAAAAAATACAAATGTGGTTTTCTTAACCTTGAACACTGGTATATGCATGTGCAGTAGGGAAGCATTCCTCTTTTGCCAGCTAATCAGCTTTTGACATAAATGTAGTTGTTCTCCAACTACCTGAGTCCTTCTAGTGTCCCTGTGCCGATGGTATTCTGCATTTATAAAATATTTTGCAAAATTTCAAGAAGAAAACTTCTGAGAAGGAAAAAATGATGAAGGACAGAATAACAGTACCCATATTTGGGGGTTTGGAGGAGGGAGGTAAAAGAGAATCTAGAGAGTAAGAGAAGAATTAGGAGAACATGGTGTTTCAGGCAAGGGAGAGAAGAGTTTTAAGAAGGAGGTGACTGATGACTTTTTATCACTGTTTGTCATTTTTGCCTTTAGATTGGGTAGTATGAAGAGATTATCAGATTGGAGGTCATGGTTCACTTTCAGGAGTGTAATTTAATTGAGTGGTAGGGCAGAAGCCGATTCCTGAGGGATCAAGGAATGAAGGGGAAGTAGGGGAGTAGACAGCAGCACCAGTAGAATCTGTTTTAGGTATTTGGCAACCAAGAAGAGGAGAGAAGTTCGGGAGGTAGTTTAAAGGCATCAGGGTTGAGGAAAGATTTTAATAGGATGAGGGGACTTAATCTGACTTTAGAATGAGGTGAAGGACTCAGGGAGAGGATTAAAGATATAAGGAGTGGGGCCAAAGATGACAAACAATAACACAAGTCCCTGGTCAAAGAGGAAGGGAATGTGATTGAGGGTGAGGGTGTGGTCATTAGCCTTGGGGAAAATGGATTTAAAGTATATTCTGTTTATAACGTGCTCATGCTTTGACCATCAAGTGCTGTATTTTAAGATCCCATCGCTTACTGCTGCAGTAGCAATATAAAGCACTCTGTATGGTTGCCAGGCTTAGGGCCAGTAGGTTGAAGGGCAGTAATGCTTTTGCTGGGCAGTGCTTGGTTTAGGAGTGCTGGTTAGCTGTAGTGGTGGTTTAGTTGCTTACAAAGTGTTCAGAAACCTCTTAGCCAACTATATTCTGACCTGCTCTAAAAATAATCAGTTAAGAGTGAAATTACTGAAAGACTTCACCCAGCTTTTTAAAAAACAATTGTTGGAAAATATACATAACATAAAATTTACCATTTTAACCATTTTTAAGTGTACAAGTCAATGACACATATAGTAGTTATTGAAAAAATCTGCATATAAGTGGACCTGTGCAGTTCAAGCCCATGTTGTTCAAAGATCAGCTGTACCTTTACGTTGTTGTACAACCATCACCACCATCCATTTCCAGAACTTTATTTTAAAGATTTTTCCTTTTTTTTTATTGTGGTCAAATATGTACAACATAAATTTACCATCTTAACCACTTTTAAGTGGCATTAAATACATTCACATGGTTCTGCAGCCATCACTGCTATTCACCCCTAGAACTTTTTCAACATCCCAAACTGAAACTCTGTACTCATTAAACAGTAGCTCTCCATTACTCCCTCTCCCCAGTCCTAAGTAACCACCATTCTTTTTGTTTCTATAAATTTGACTGTTCTAAGCACCTCGTATAAGTGGAATCATGTAATATTGTCCTTTTGTGTCTGACTTCTTTTACTTGGCATATCTTCAAGGTTCATCCATGTTGTAGCATGTGTCAAAATTTCATTCTTTTTTTAAGCCTGAATAGTATTCCATTGTGTGTATATGCAACATTTTGTTTATCTATTCATCCATTGATGGCTACTTGGGTTTGTTTCCACCTTTTGCTTATTGTATATAATGCCACCATGAACCTTGAACAGGGATGTACAAATATCTGAGTTCTTGCTTTTAATTGCTAGTTCATATGGTAAATAATTCAGTGTTTAATTTAATAAAACCATACTGTTTGCCACAGCTAACCCAACTCTCTAGATATTAGACATACAGATTGGAGGGCATACAGAATGCATCATATTTTTATTCAGTGGAACTGAGATGTGGGAAAAGTACATCTCTGTTTAGTGTGAATCACATTTAAATAATTTCAGGAGGTTATTAAAGATCTTCAGAGGAAAAGATAACGTTTAAAAAATCGTTATAGTTGTAAAGTTTTTTCTCATACCATATGTAGTGTAACGCTATTAACAATGTTGATGTGTGATATAGAAAGTAGAATGCTTTATTTCCCACAAACCTCGTATTTTTATTCATAAAGCAATAATGTGTATTTTTCTTCCATTGTTAAATATTTGGCTGTTTTAAAAAGCTTAACCTAAATTCTGCTTTTGATCCAGTAAAGGTTACATGCTTCATGCCCCAATTCTTTGACTTGATGTCAACATATAATATTTCAAAGTTTATTTCAATAATTTAATTTCATATTAAAATTATTAATGATAATTTCTTTTTGTTGTTAAATGTATATTTGAAATATAGTTATCATTCTCAACAGGAACCTTTTGTAACACATTTAATGGAAATTTATAAGACAAACATTAGGCATGACAAAGAAAACAAAAAGCCTTGTAATAGTAAAACAAATATGTGAGGCAAAGAAATGGAAAATATGAACTATTCTCTTGCCTTTGGAGCATTTCATGGTTTTTCTTTTGAGATATTAGTAGAAAGTGCCTCCTAGTCTCTTCTAGTAGCCTTTTATTTGAGGTGAAGCATTTTCAGACTTGGTCTTTTGGCTGCTATAATTGATGGTTTGGGAGCTGACTGTGATCTCTTCATTTATTGACATATTTTCCCTAAGCTATAGGATAAAGGCTTCAAGTTTGGAATATGGAATACTTTCTTTTTTGCCCTAAAACAGGAATATCAATTAGTGATCTCTGATAGCCATAAATGGAGCCTTATGATTTTATGTTCTTTTTTATTTGCTTTCCCTGGGCTGATCCAGTTCTTGATTCCCATTTTGTCTTCCATCGTGAAGAATTTTTCTGATTCATTGCAAATTGAACCTTCCACTGAGTTTGTAAATACATGTGTAAATCTTTTAGTGGTATTTTACAAATTACATTATTTTAACATCTGAGTATAACAGTATAATAGTTATAATTTGTGTGGTTAAATTTACAAAATAGGTCTTTGGTTGCCATTTTGTGTGTATTTTCTTAATAATTTAGCTACTTTTTTTTTTTTCCAGGTAGTTAAACACATAAGTACTGTATGTCAAAATTACTCTTACAACTTGGATAACATGGAACAGTAAATATACAAAGTAATTTTTTAGTTGCTATTTTTCATGGGTATTTTTTGTATGAATATCTTTTTTTGGAGAAAAAGAGTTCCTGGTAGATGAATTACATAATCTCATGATGAATTTAAAAGAAATAAATTATAAAATGAATACTTAAAAGTAAACATGAAACTCTAAGCTTTTGTGTATTATTAAAATTTTTGGAATATAACATATTATCCTGTTTATTTACTAGTTTTTGTGGTATGGATAATAATTTATATATTTATTGAACCTTTTCTACATGCCTACCATTGTTCTGAATATTTTTTGAAGGAGTCAATACATAGTTTATTACTTCTTTCTTTTTAAATTTAATTTAAATTTATTGAGAAGGAATTCATGTAACATAAAATTCTCTATTCTAAAGTGAACAATTCAGCAGCATTTAGTACCTTCACAGTGTTGTGTAAAGACCACCTCTACCTAGCTCTAAAGTACTTCCATCACTGCAAAATAAAGCTCAGTAGTCGTTAATCATTTTATACTCATTCCCTCCAGACCCCGGCAACCACCAGTCTGTATTCTATCTCTGTGGACTTACCTATTCTGGACATTTCATACGAGGAATCATGCAATATGTGGTCTTTGGTGTCTTGCTTCTTTCACTTGGCATAATGTTTTTTTATCCACGTTGTAGCATATGCCAGTACTTTATTTCTTTTTCTGGTTATGTTTTACAAGTTTTGCGTGTACTAATATTTAATCCTTAAACAGTTCTGTGAAGTAGGTGTTATTACTATTATCTACAGTTTATAGATGATAAAAGTAAGGTATAGAGACTAAGTAACTAATAATTGGAAGAACCAGGATTAGAACCTAGGCAGTGAACTCCAGATCCTGGTCTCCTAACCCAGATGTAAGATAGTGTTGTGTTCATCCTTGTATGAAGTAGGTCCTAAGTATATACTGAGCCAAATTGAAAAGGGGATCCTGTGATAATTGGAAAAATTTAAGCTGAATGTTTGGGCAATGAGAAAGTTTAGAGGCCACACATAAAATATGTAAGACCAAACATTAATTATCTTTTTGATACTTTGGTATTTTTGGAGCTAAATACCACCCAAAGTCAATAGGGTATATAAATATATTTTTAAGGAAACACAGCAAAGTGTGGTAGCTGCTTCTTGGAGCTCTAAAGCATTTGATAGCAATTATATGGCTTCTCTTTATGTAAAATTTAAACCTGCATCAGAGTTCTTCAAGACTGTCTCCCTTCCCTGCAGTAGGAATAGCTTGATGATCAGAATGTGCCAGAATTTGGCAGTTTCCCAGAATTCTGATCACTAACCTTATTACCACCTAACTTTCTACTTTGTTTGAGAAAAGTTAAATCATCTTAAATAACTCTTTACTCTTAAATCATATTGTTTGGCTAATAGAGAAAGCATCCTTCTTCTTTTCTGAAGCAATTGCTTTGAAACTTTTGGGGGAATAAGGATTTCTTTTATACGCCTTTACTCTTGCTGAACTTTGAGTACAACAAAACAAAACAAAACACAAAACTCTTTTTCTTTTATGAATCTGCTAGAGCCAGTGGAAGAGATAGTGGTGATGTCCTGGTAATTAGCTTAATGACATGTAGATGAGAGAGTTTATGTAAAACAGATTTTTGAGCCATAGTTTCATTATAGTGTCAAATAATTGATACTGTAGAAAATGTCTTCCCCAAGGCAGTAAAAAATTTATATCTATTTATCAACACTTATCTCAGAGAAGTTTATCAGTGGGTCCTTAAGCATTTTGTTTTACATAATACAAAAGATAATTTTATTTGCGCTATCTTTGTATGTATACAAATAACCACATTGTTGATTTCTTTTTCATATAGACGATTTATTGAATTTATGGCATTTACATTGGCATGTAGTTATAATTAGCTGTGTCTTTACTTTGCTTCTAGCAGAAAGTGGTCTTTTTCCCTCAGATGGGTTTAGACAGTAGTTCTAGGTGCAAAGTCTCCATGTAAGCAATTAACCCTTATACTCATACAGGCTGTCTTCTAATTTCCTAGGTAATGTTTCTGAAAGTTAAACAGTTGACAGATTCTCATCCCAGAGAACTTTATTATACATTCTCTAATTTCATTTGCCTTGTCAATAATATATTTCTAGCATTCTGTTCATGTTCTTTAATATTGACTGTTTCTTTCATGTTAAACACAGTGTTGACCAGCTTAGATTGAGTGAGCTTCTAATTGAGGCTAAGGGTTTCACATTAAGTATAATGATTTCTATTTGCCTCTTGATCGTTACTTCTTATCATGAGTCAGTACTTTCTTTTTTCCCTTTTCTATTCATTTTTTATACAGTGCAGTAAGTACTAATTTTCATATATTTGTCAACAGGAAACCCTTGAAAAAGGTTGAAAAGTTATTTATAAGTACAGTTATCTTCTAAAGATATAGATGGAAGAGCTTATGGTTGAAAGATGCTGGGAGCTTGAGCCTTCTCTGAACATCTCTCCATTTCATCAGTGAGTTATTTCTTCTCTCATGTGAAAGGCATCCTGAATCTTTCCTGCCTTCAGATGCCTTTGAAGAGCTAGGCCTTAAATAGAACAGTGTAGGAGAAAGGAGGTAAGTGAAGGAAAGGGAGGAGCCGGAGGTCCATTTGACTCATGTGTTGTAAGGAGTTGGTACTGTGTTACCGTCAGTTGTGCAACATGTTGCTTGATGCCGTTGTAGGCTCTATACCCCCTTACTTATTCATTGATTCCCTGGCTGTCTGTGTGAAGTACCCTAAGAGGACGTGACAGAAGGTGTCTTTTGTTCTAAAATTTCCACTTTCAGTTTTTGGAAGATTGCTGCTTATTAGTAAAACAGAAGTATTTTAGATGAATCTGTTTCCCCTACCTTCTTATTCTTTGAAAAGATGTAACAAAGGATGTTAGGATGTACAAAGGACAAGTCTTCCTGCATTTGAACCAACCAAATACACATATCTTAAACTTAGCTAAGGGTATTTTGTGGGTTTGGCATTATGGTCATTTGGTGTTAAAGGAGTCTTTGCTGGGTCACAGAACTTTAGGGTACTTTTATGATTGGGTTGCTATAACAAACGTATCCTGGTTCTAGCAGGAAGAGTTACTTCTAACTCTTCTGGGAAAGCAATTCAGAGTTAGAAATTTAGGCCAATACATTTGTTGTGCTTTTATGAGATAGTAGAGAATGTAAGAAAAATATTAAGATTTCTAAAATGTGAAGAATAAAATTTAAGTATTCTTAGGTAATGCATTGCTTAAGAGATAAATAGCCATTAATGAACTGAGGCTAATTTGTTTATAGTTAATTTTTTTGTTAATGGGCTCTTTGATTTGGAATATGATGTAAAATACTGTATAGATAATCAAATATCCAAGTCTTTTGATTTTAAGTCTGTTTACATGAATCATAAGAAAAGATTAATTTGGCACGTGTAATCAAGTAGCAGAAGCAGTTTGAAAGCTGGATACAATTGAAATATAATTGGAATTAAATAGAAAACATTTATTTCATATTTCTAAATGAGGTTTTAATTAAAGTAAAATTGATTCATCTTTTTTTGACATTTCTCTGAGAAGGAAATTTGAAACATACTTCAGTTGATGGTTGGCTTTCTCTGACTTTGATTAATCACTTTCAAAGTAAGCAGTAGACCAGTACAGTAATTTCATAATTATACACAAGTGAGATTATTTGAAACTTTACCATAACTGTAAAGGAAGTTTTACATTGATCAACTTCATATAATACTGTGTATTTTTCTTTTATGATTCAAATACTTACAAGTGCTAATCTGAAAAAAAGATTGTTATTTTTGCAACTATAATTTAATGGGGGAAATTTTTAAACCAGAAAATTTCAAAGATTTATCTATTAATACTGAAAACTTTAAGTTTTTCAGAAAACTAGCTGATGAAACTTTCAGTGTGGATAAATATTGGAAAGAATCCAACGAATGGAGCTGATCGCAAGTTTTGATTCCACACTAATGAACCAACTTGTGTTTCCCCAGAGCACTGCTAACAATAAAACTTTGAACTGTCTGAAAGATTTGAAATGACAACAGAACTTGATTATTTGTGATCAGAATAAAAGAACTCTCATCTGTGCAAGATGAAATGCTCCTATCAGTTAAAAATTTTTTCAAGTGTCAAAACTGATACAAAGAGAAATTATTTTCTAATTAACAATACTGCAAAATGTGCATCTCATCTTACCTATATGTCTAGAATCTTCATTGGGGACAAAATACTTAACTCTATCTGAAAGACTCTCATGGAGTCTTATCAAGACCATAAACCTAAATGCAATATCTCCTATTTAAAAATTTCCTATAAGCTCATTTCTTAGAAGAAAACTTTTAGCAAGATAAAGTAAAAAACACAGTTTTTACTTCTAAGTAAAATAATGTTAAATACTGTAATGAACTTTTAAAAACATTGGTTAACTTTTATATTGAGGCACTTGCTTCATCTAAGAGTTTAAAAAGTGCTGTTTAATGGTAGAAGCCAAGTGCTTATATTCTTTTCAATACTAAAATAAAACAAAAGTTATTGGATTTTTTGTGAGAAAATGTCATTTGATTTTTAACAATAAAGCTTAAATCACAATTATGTTTATGAGGAAAAATTAAGCTTTTCATAATGTTAATAATTACATAACTTTTATATGTTGTGAATTTAAACGTTTTTTGTGTTTAATTTTTAAAACTGTAGAGTCAAATCAAGGTAAAATCTTTCAGAAAAGACTATCAGAATTTATACTTGCTCTGTTTCCTTATTTTGACTTGCCTTTTATTATATATATTCATTCCATTTTTTAAATGATGCTGCATATTTAATGAAAGAAAGTTTTTTTTAAAGGAAGTGTTGCCAATCAGTCTAAATTTGTTACAGTTAAAATTTGATGGTCTACAGACAATTTATAATCCTTTTCTTGTTGTAAAATATTGTCAAATTTATAGTAGTATCAGTTAGAAAGTTTATGGAAACATTGTTTAAGGTGGTTTAAAATAGAACTAAATCTTTAATTTGAATTTGATGGCACCTGTTTTCATTTTGTTCCCCCGGCAACACCACTGGTACCAAAATTGCCCATAGACCACCCTGGTTTTTGAGAAGAATGAAATCATTCTGAGTTTTTTTTTTATTTCATCCTTTTACTGACTAAATATTTAAACAGAGTTATAAAACATCTGTCAGAGTTTGTGAACTCACTTTGGAGTAAAAAAGTTTAGGACACAAAATTGGAAGTTTTGCATAAAAATTCCTGAGTAATTTTGGTTTGTCTTTCTTAGTTATGCTAAAATTTTTATTAGAATTAGAAATTAGAAAAGTAACTGACAGCAACAAGATAAAAAGGACTTAGAAAGTCACATTGGAAAGCTATGCTTCCTTTCATTCATTTACTAACAGTTGAGATTTTTTTAAAAAGGCAGCATGATCTTTTTTTCTTGAAAGTTCTGAGGAGTCAAGGTATGTGAATTAAGGCTTACACTATTGAGATGCCTGTGGGAAAGAGGTAAAGCCAACAAAAATGTTACCTTTTCTATTAGGGTCTGCATTATTTTTTTTTCCTGCTGTACTGTTGATTTATGTTTTGGGGACACCATGAAATGTCATTATTCTATCTGCTTTAGTTGTGGGTAATTGAGACTTACGTGCAGTAAAACAAGTGGCTGAAAATGATTGATTTTCCATGTCCAGAGACTAGAATTGAGTGACTTACAGTATGCAAACTAAGCCAGCCATGTTAGATTAACATGTATTCTTTTGGCAATTTCCTTGATCAAGTGGGATTTATTCCTGTTTTTTCCAAAGAAAAATTCATATGGGAAAATACTGGTTTACTTTGAAAGAACTGGATATATAGACCAGAGAATCTTTGTTTTATTTAAATTTGCCTTGTGTTTTTTTTTTTTTTTTTTTAATATAGGTTCTATCTTGCCATGGAAGTATTTATAGGAGGCTGAATCCCTAAACCTGACTTGATTGGGTAGAGCTTTATATAGAACCAACAAAGACCCTAAATATTTGACATCTATTAAAAGTGATATTATGCTGTTCTGTTTTATTATAAGACTACTTTTTTCTTATGGTATATAAATAATTTAAAATTTTTTCTTAATGAGGAGCATGTGGCTGAATAAACACCCCTCTCCCCCAAGTTTTTTTGTATATATATACTTTGTATATACTTTATGTATATATTACTAGGCTAATATAGAAAATGTCCTTGGATGAATCGGAAGTTCTCAGTATGATTTTTTGACATTTTGCAAAACCATTGTGTTAGGGTAAGGAGATCGTTCTGGTTTAATAGAATGTTATTTGAATGAAGGGTAAGTTTTCTTCGTGTTTAAACCACTTATTAGGAGATATTTACTTTACATTGTCGATTCATTTAGAAGGGACTGGAAGAACTTGTGTTAATGTTCCCTATAAATCTTGATGGCTTATTTAAGCAACTAGTTCAATGAGATATAAGTCCGTGGTGGAGTTTAAAAAGTTTGGCTGCTTCATTAGGTAATAATGTGGTGAAATGGAAAGAAATGGCTTTGAAGTCAGATCTTTAGGTTTAGCTTTCCAGTCTCTCTAAACCACGTACTAGCTCTGTGACATAAAAATCTTTAGCCTCAGTTTTATCATGTGTTGAAAAGCAAATGGAATATCTCTTAAGGTTGTCGTGTGAATTAAATGAGAAACTAGAAAAAATTGTCTTGCGTAGTGTCTGACACACAGCAGGAAGTTAACGTTAGTTAGTGCACATTCATTCTTACACTCTTCATTCTTTCCATGAATTTGCTTTTTAGTGCTGAGTGCCCCAGCAAGGAAATAGAGTACATGTAATTACAAGAGTGTTGTGTTCTAGACGAATTTAAGGTAGGACTTAGGATCCATGTTTCTAGGATTGTTTTTAAGTAAACTATTCACCTAAACCCTTCTAAGAAAAATCCCCAAAACCAGAGATTGTTTTCTCTTACCTCTTAATCATTTATGCTTTCATTGAATTTGTTAGTCCTTTTCATCTCTTTTCAATCAATATGGAAAACATTCTTATGCATAGTAATATAAGGTATCCTTGAAGGGAGCACCTTATGAGGTGTCCATGTATGCACCCAAACCGAATAAAGTTACGCTAGAAGAAGTCCAGACCTGGTTCTGAAAAGGCAAAGGCAGTCTGTGCTTAATATGTGGAATATGTATTATCTGACCTTTTTATGGCAAGAGTATTATTAACTGATATTTATGAAATGTTTTATAAATATTTAAAATATAGCAGACAGTTCTACATAAATTGTTTTCTTTAGTCCTCACAATTAACCCTGTAAGATTGGATGGGTAGTATGATTGCCTTTGGACAGATAAAATAATAGAGACCCACACTGCGGTAGCATTGAATCAGTTCCATTGGAGTACAGGATTGTAGTTAAGTGCTGGGATTTTTTGTTTGTTTGTTTTTGTGTTTGTTGTGTTTTCATGGTATTTTATTTGTGAAATGACTGAGGAGTGAATCTACAGCAGAATACTAGTGAAATCTTTCTTCAGTTAAATGGGAAGCAGCAGAAAGAAGTGGGGAAAGGTTTGGTGACTTATATTAATAAATGTAGATTGATCTAAGTGGTGTGCTCTCTTTTCCTTTGGAGACATTCTGTTGGTTAACTTTTGGGGAGTTGAGCATTTCATAATAATTATACGACTGCTACTACCACCACCACCACCTAGAAATTTACTGAGTTTTTACTAGGTACTAGGCACTGTTCTATGTGGAATATATGAATTCTAGTCCTTGCAACAATCTTATGAGGCGGAGGTACAGTTCTTAGCTCTATTTTATATGTCAGGAAAAGCTGAATCTAAAGAAGCCAGTACTACGACTGTTAGACCTTTCTCTTACCTTAGACATATACCCTATACATTATACATATATAGGTCTGCTGGAAATTTTAAAAGGTTTAGAAGGCTTTTTAACGCATTTGCAGGATATTGGTAATTGAGTGTTCCTGAGCTTTACTTTTCCATTTTAAAAAATTCAAGTTTTCAGTTTTTAATTCATAGCATTTAAAAAAAATCCGTCTAATATTGTTAATTTTTACCATAAGATAAAGCAAGTTTAATGTATCTCTGTTTTCTACATATGGAGTAAAGGTCTACATATGAATCATGGATCACGTTGTTTAATTTACTGCGAGGTTACTTGGGAATTCTGGCTCACTATTTGAAATAAACTCTTTTTTTTTTTTTTTGCGGTACGTGGGCCTCTCACTGTTGTGGCCTCTCCCATTGTGGAGCACAGGCTCCGGACGCGCAGGCTCAGCGGCCATGGCTCACGGGCCCAGCTGCTCCGCGGCATGTGGGATCTTCCTGGACCGGGGCACGAACCCGTATCCCCTGCATCGGCAGGCAGACTCTCAACCACCGCGCCACCAGGGAAGCCCCATAAACTCATTTTTTGATTGTAAAACTTTTGATGAGAGTCTTCATATTTTCACTGCGTCCCATTTTCTTTTTTCTTTCTTTTTTTTTTTTTTTTTGTGGTATGCGGGCCTCTCACTGTTGTGGCCTCTCCTATTGCGGAGCACAGGCTCCGGACGCGCAGGCTCAGCGGCCATGGCTCACGGGCCCAGCCGCTCCGCGGCATGTGGGATCTTCCTGGACCGGGGCATGAACCCGTATCCCCTGCATCGGCAGGCGGACTCTCAACCACTGCGCCACCAGGGAAGCCCAGGTCCCATTTTCTTGATGGAAGAAAATGTTTTGAAGAATGAGCTATAAGGGGACTTCCCTAGTGGTGCAGTGTTTAAGACTCCACACTCCCAATGCAGGGGACTCGGGTTAGGATCCCTGGTCAGGGAACTAGATCCCACATGCATGCTGCAGCTTAGAGTTCGCATGCCACAACTAAGGAGCCGGCGAGCCACAACTAAGGAGCACTCGAGCTGCAATTAAGGAGCCCACCAGCCGCAACTAATACCTGGCTCAACCAAATAAATAAATAAAATATTTTAAAAAATAATAAAATAAAAACTCTTAAAAAATGAGCTATAAAAATTAAGAACTACATGTTATTGTTTACTTATTTCTACTGTTTACAGAATTAGTAAAAATTAACGTTTGTATTTCAGTTTTATTAGTTTATTAGTTCAGATACTTGGCTTGGTTATAGAAAGTAAAAATTGAATGGCTTTTCCATAGGTCTCTTAATGTACAACCTGCTTCATTCTTTGATGCATTTTTCAAACATTTATTAACCACCGACTCCATGCCAGCACAATGTGTATATGTAGGGATAAAAAGTAGGAGTAAGATAGCAGTCCTCTTAGTTAAATAGCTTACAGTCTCTGAGAGAGATACGTTGGGAAGCAAGTGTTTATAGTACATTTTGATAAGTACTGTGGTAAGTTATGTCTAGATAATGATAAAACTCAGTATTATTGATAGTTGGGGTGGGTGTATGTATAGGTTTTGAGGCCGGAAGTAAAGGAAGTCTTTGCTGGAGTAAAGATGAGGTTGTAGTACAAAGTAAGGTTTTTCTAATCAGAGAAAGTAGCATGTATAAAGGGAGACATAGAACTACATTCTCTAGGATCCTGAATAGTTCCCAAGGGCTATAGCATGTAGTGTGGATATAGATCATTTTTATATGTGGTGGTGCTGATGCAGGAGAGAAAAGTAGTGGTCATGTCATGAAGCCTTGCATTCTATCCTGGGAATTTTCATTTCTTTCCTCTGAAGATTATGGGGAGACATTGGAAAAATTAAAGCAGATTGATGGGATCTGATTCTTCTTTTGGTTATGTCACTAATGGCAGCAGTGTAGGAAATGGATCAGGATGGAACAGGACTGAAGTTAGGAAGACCCTGTAGGAGACTCCCAATAATCCAAGTGAGAAATGGTGACAGCCTGCATTAAGATATTAGCTGTGGTGATAGAGAGAAAGGGACAGATTTAAGACATGGAGGTAAAATTAACAAGATAAGATTAGTGTTTTAAAACCACATTGAGGGGTTCCCTGGTGGCTCAGTGGTTAAGAATCCACCTGTCAATGCAGGGGACGTGTGTTCGAACCCTGGTCCGGGAAGATCTCACATGCCACAGAGCAACTAAGCCCGTGTGCCACAACTTCTGAGCCTGTGCTCTAGAGCCCGTGAGCCACAACTACTGAAGCCCACACACCTATAGCCTGTGCTCTGCAACAAGAGAAGCCCGCGCACCGCAACGAAGAGTAGCCCCGACTCGCCGCAACTAGAGAAAAAGCCCACGTGCAGCAACGAAGACCCAACGAGCCAAAAATGAATAAATAAATAAATTTATTTAAAGCAAAAAACACATTGAACCAAACTATCAGGTTATAAGTGTAATTATATGTCTGTGACATGTATATAGTTCATCCACCACAAGTTGTTTTGAAGCATTTTTTCTTTTCTAATATGCTTCTGTTATATTTTCTGTATGTCTTCACTGTCTGTATTCCAGAAATAGAAAACCCATTTCTGGAAACAGGTCCACTGTTTAATCTTACTTCTTTTTTTTTTTTTTTTGGTCATAATTTAAATTCATGGTAGTAGTGCCATATAGAGTTACAAACAAAAGATAAATTTATACTGTTGTTCAGATTTCCCTATGTAGTTACCTTTACTGGTGCTCTTTATTTCATTGTGTGAATTCAAGTTACTGTCCAGTGTCCTTTATTTCGGCCTGAAGTTCTCCCTTTAATTTTTCTTGTAGGGTAGGCCTGCTGGCAGTGAGTTCTCTCAGTTTTCATCTGTCTGAGAATGTCTTAATTTCTTCTTCATTTTTGAGGAGGGAGGGGAAGTCCCAGGTGGCAGTGGCTTCTTCAGTGATAATGGGAAGGAGAAACCTAATGTGGTGTCTTGGCCAACCATTCCTGGATGGCAAGTTGGATGTTAGGGACTAATTATATTAGTGAAGGGCTTCAAGGCAAAAGGTCTTCCTTTGGAACCCTAACACTGGGGGGAGGAGAGGTGGATGAGTATGGCTGAGGGACTAGTTCTAAGGAATCAGTCTGGTAGTACTTCTCAGAACTGATACGCAGAGAGCTATTATATCACATGGATTGAGCATCAGATATTAAAACCTATGGCTTACCATCATTCTCAGTGGTGAAAAACTGAAAGCATTTCCTTTAAAATCAGGAACAAGACAAGTTTGTCCACTCTCACCACTGTTATTCAACATAGTTTTGGAAGTTTTAGCCACAGCAGTCAGGGAAGAAAAAGAAATAAAAGGAATCCAAATTGGAAAAGAAGAAGTAAAACTGTTACTGTTTGCAGGTGACATGATACTATACATAGAGAATCCTAAAGATGCTACCAGAAAACTGTAAGAGCTAATCAATGAATTTGGTAAAGTAGCAGGATACAAAATTAATGCACAGAACTCTCTGGCATTCCTATACACTAATGATGAAAAATCTGAAGGAGAAATTAAGGAAACAGTCCCATTTACTATTGCAACAAAAAGAATAAAATACCTAGGAATAAACCTACCTAAGGAGACAAAAGACCTGTATGCAGAAAACTATATGACACTGATGAAAGAAATTAAAGATGATACAAACAGATGGAGAGATATACCATGCTCTTGGATTGGAAGAATCAACATTGTGGAAATGAATATACTACCCAAAGCAATCTACAGATTCAATGCAATCCCTATGAAACTACCAATGGCATTTTTTCACAGAACTAGAACAAAAAATTTTACAATGTATATGGAGACACAAAAGACCCCGAATAGCCAAAGGAGTCTTGAAAAAAGAAAAACGAAGCTGGAGGAATCAGGCTCCCTGACTTCAGACTATACTACAAAGCTACAGTAATGAAGACAGTATGGTACTGGCACAAAAACAGAAATATAGATCAATGGAACAGGATAGAAAGCCCAGAGATAAACTCACGCACCTGTGGTCAACTAATCTATGAAAAAGGAGGCAAGGATATACAATGGAGAAAAGACAGTCTCTTCAGTAAGTGGTGCTGGGAAAACTGGACAGCTACATGTAAAAGAATGAAATTAGAACAGTCCCTAACACCATACACAAAAATAAACTCAAAATGGATTAAAGACCTAAATGTAAGGCCATACACTATAAAACTCTTAGAGGAAAACATAGGCAGAACACTCCATGACATAAATCACAGCAAGATCCTTTTTGACCCACCTCCTAGAGAAATGGAATAAAAACAAAAATAAACAAATGGGACCTAATGAAACTTAAAAAGTTTTTGCACAACAAAGGAAACCATAAACAAGACAAAAAGACAACCCTCATAATGGGAAAAATATTTGCAAACGAAGCAGCTGACAAAGGAGTAATCTCCAAAATATACAAGCAGCACATGCAGCTCAATATCAAAAAAACAAACAACCCAATCCAAAAATGGGCAGAAGACCTAAATAGATATTTCTCCAAAGAAGATATACAGATTGCCCACAAACACATGAAAGGATATTGAACATCACTAATCATTAGAGAAATGCAAATCAAAACTACAATGAGGTATCACCTCACACTGGTCAGAATGGCCATCATCAAAAAATCTACAAACAATAAATGCTGGAGAGGGTGTGGAGAAAAGGGAACACTCTTACACTGTTGGTGGGAATGTAAATTGATACAGCCACTATGGAGGACAGTATGGAGATTCGTTAAAAAACTAAAAATAGAACTACCATATGACCCAGCAATCCCACTACTGGACATATATCCAGAGAAAACCATAATTCAAAAAGGAGCATGTACCACAGTGTTCATTGCAGCACTATTTACAGTAGCCAGGACATGGAAGCAACCTAAGTGTCCATCGACAGATGAATAGATGAAGAAGATGTGGCACATATATACAATGGAATATTACTCAGCCATAGAAAGAAACAAAATTGAGTTATTTGTAGTGAGGTGGATGGACCTAGAGTCTGTCATACAGAGTGAAGTAAGTCAGAAAGAGAAAAACAAATACCGTATGCCAGCACATATATATGGAATCCAAAAAAAAAAAAAAAAAGGTTCTTACAAACCTAGGGGCAGGACAGGAATAAAGATGCAGACGTAGAGAATGGACTTGAGGACATGGGGAAGAGGAAGGGTAAGCTGGCACGAAAGAGAGTAGCCTTGTCATATATACACTACCAAATGTAAAATAGGTAGCTAATGGGAAGCAGCTGCATAGTACAGGGAGATCAGCTCTGTGCTTTGTGACCACCTAGAGGGGTGGGATAGGGAGGGTGGGAGGGAGACGCAAAAGGGAGGGGATGTGGGGATATATGTATACATATAGCTGATTCACTTTGTTACACAGCAGAAACTAACACAACATTATAAAGCAATTATACTCCAGTACAGATGTTAAAAAAAAAAAAACAAATACCTATGGCTTTCTTAAAGTTGTAACACATAACAAGTGTGTTTTACCTGCAAGATTTCTTTGCCTGTGAGAAAGCTTTCGGTACAAATTTTTAATTTTTCACTCTTCACTGGTAAAAAACATAACATAAATTTTACAATCTTAAAAAGTTCAGCAGTGTTAAATATATTCATTTTGTTGTGCAGCAGATCTCCAGAACTTTTTTTATCTTGCAAACCTGAAACTCTATACCTGTTTAAACAGCTATCCATTTCACCCCTGACCCCAGTCCCTAGTAACCACTATTCTACTTTCTGTTTTTATGGTTTTGACTACTTTGGGGATACCTCATATAAGTGGAAACATTGAGTATTTGTCTTTTTGTGACTGGCTTATTTCACTTAACATGCTCTCCTCAAAGTTCATCCGTATTGTAGCTTATACGAGGATTTCCTTTCATTTTATGGCTAATATTCCATTGTTGTATATATCACATTTTTATCCATCCTCTTCATTTATTTTCTTTTTTCCATTTTTTTCATCTATTTAAAAATTTAAGTATAGATTATCTTTCCTGTTCACCTACTAAGTTTCTTTATCTCTAGGTTTTAACTTATTAAGGGACATAAACCATTTGTCTGACTTGTTCTTTGCAAGTCATATTAGTGGTTATTTTTTCCACCTATTTTGCTGCTACATTGCTATTTTATGTATTGCTATATTAATTGTACAGTTAGAGATCTTTGAATTATTTTATTAGTTTCCTTAGATATTTAAGTTATTGAAAGTTTTAAAAGAAACTGGGACTTTACCAGTTAAATAATTATCCCCATAATGAGGCTTACAAATTCTTTTCCAATAGCATACAAACTCTGCACTGTACAGGTTTAAATTATAGCCCCTAACACTGCCTCAAGGCTTGTGACATTATAACTTTTCAACCAAGCAATGCTTAATTTGTTATGAAAGTGAAAGAAAAGTTAACTAATTCCATCAAAATTGTGCTGCTGACATCTGTTTCTGATAAAAATTTTAGTAATATGATAAGAATTAAAAGCATTGTGTGATTACTGGTTTCTGATTCCCACAATAGTAAACTGTCAATGACTTGTCTTTCTTTTGTGAATCATTTATATACATGAGGTGTTATTAAGTCCAAATGGAAAAGAAATGTGGTGCTGAGGGACACTAAAGCAATAATTGAGTTTCTTTCTGAAACTCATCTTCTTAGAGTATGTGTTAAATTTGTTAAATAAATTATATTTTGCTCCTTGAAGTTTGCAAAATAATTTAAAATTATATGAAAGAATTTTTAATATATATTATATTTAGGGCATAATTTTTTCTAAAACCACATAATATTTTAACATACACAGGTCATTGTTTTAAATCTGTTTTTCACTCTATAACTTATGATGAATTGTTTAAATTTTCCTTAAATTCCTAGTATTAGAGGAAGAGACATGGCCTTTGAGGTCAAAATTTATTTGGAGGTAATGAAGGTATATATAAATGATCTTGAAACCAAACTCTGGTGGTAAGAAAGAAGAAAGCAATTTTTCAAAAGAAGATGCTGGATTAAGGTAATGGAAAGAAGAAGAGAGGGAAGAATCAGAAAGAAAGAGTCAAATAGAGAGGGAGGAAAGAAGGGTGACTAGGTAAGAAACGGTGAAGTTAGTTTTTATTAAGAAAAGGAGAAGAGAATGAGGCCTACAGGGAGTTAGGGTTTTTTAACTTCTTACATAGCTGAGATAGTTGCCTTTGATCTCTCAGAACCTGGAATAGAGTTGTTTGATCAGGTATTTTAGTATTACTTGAAATTGCTGTTGTTGCTGAGCAACTTTGTCACTGGTGCATCTACTAGGGTTATCACAAAAATAACCCTGGAGATGCTAATCTCAGCAACACATGCTTTTCAGTTAAGTCTCTAGGCCAGTCGGCTTGACTTGTATCAAGCATATTTGGTTCAGTAGCCCGTTTTCTTTCCACTGCACAATCCAGCTTTGGTAGGGAAGCACTGTTCTTGATTTACTGTATGTCCTACAACTTTGCCAAACTCATGTATTACCTGAAGTAAATTAACGTTCTGGGATATGTAATAGTCTGTGATCATGCCTTCTGTACAAATTCATATTTTTATTTCTTCCCCTTTTTTCCTATTGTGACTTTAGGTAAGATACTAATTCTCTTAAACTTCACCTTTGTCGTGTACAAAATGAGCATTATGGACTATTTGAATCACAGGCTTGGAAGAATTATATGAGAGATTTTGTGGAAGGGATCCAGTAAGATGTTGTAGCAGAGGGGTATTATACAGGCATCCTAGTCTTATTTCCATTTTAATTGCAAATGTTTCTGTTTTTCTTTTTTGTATCATTCTAGTGTTTAGTTTCAGAAAGAAGTCTTTTTAAATCACATTTACATACTCTCAAATGCCTGTTTTTTCAGCAGTTTAATTCTGAGTACTTTATCTGATCAATTCTTGAATAATGGGATGATATAACATTTTAATTAAAACATTTTTCTATAGAAGTGAGGAATTATTGTTTCAGTGACATACTCTATGGTTGAATCTAAGGATATAATACAACTTTTATTTTAATAATAACTCCCTCATAGAGTTGTTTGGTATTATATGAGTTAATGTGTGTTCAGTACTTGGCACAGTACCTGGCACTTAGAAAGCACTGTATATAGGTTAACTACTGTCACTGTCTTCACCATTATCATTGTCCTCATTGTTGCCATCATCAGAGCAGTCTTTCCCAACTACTGTATATACGTACATATAGTAGCACTTCTATTCCAACATCATTCTCCTTTCCCTGCCTTACCTTTTTTTCTTACCTCTTAATAACTAGTTTATATTTTATTTATTTATTCATTTATGTGCTTATCATCTGTCTCCCTCAACTTCAGTATACATTCTTTACAGGCAAAGATTATTTTCTTCATGATTTATCTCCAGTACCTAGAACAGAGTACGTTACATAGTGTAAATATTTGATAAATGGATGAATGAGTAAATGACTGAACCAATGTTCCATTTACCTCTCAGAGTGAAAGATATTTCAGAGATTCACAGAATAAATCTCTAATTCACCCCATTTGAGGAAAATATTTGAACAGATTCTGTCAAACAGCAAATGAATCAGAATGGAGCCCTCAAAAGAAGATTATGAAGAGAAGAGGAAACAGTTAAAAGCAGTGAGCCTTTCAGTATATATTACCAAATCCAAATGACTAATGATAGAGTGACAAAGTATGCTAAACAAGAATTCTTGAAATGCAAAGGACATTCTAATAGGCTTTAACCAAAAATAATTAACTCTAAATGAATTAAAAGAACAGTGTAGAACTTCCCTGGTGGCACAGTGGTTAAGAATCCGCCTGCCAGTGCAGGGGACACGAGTTCGATCCCTGGTCCTGGAAGATCCCACATGCAGCGGAGCAACTAAGCCTGTGCGCCACAACTACTGAGCCTGCGCTCTAGAGCCCGCGAGCCTCAACTACTGAAGCCCGCGTGCCTAGAGCCTGTGCTCTGCAACAAGAGAAACCACCACAATGAGAAGCCCGCGCACGGCAATGAAGAGTAGCTCCTGCTCGCCCACAACTAGAGAAAGCAGCAGCAACGAAGACCCAGTGAAGCCATCCATAAATAAATAGATAGATAGATAAAATAAAAGAACAATGTATATAGGGTTCATCAAATTGAAGGAAGAAACTCATGCTGAAAAAATATTTGCTAAAACTCAACAGCTTTTCCTTTTCCATTAAAGTACATAAATGTAATAAAGTATATAAAAAATAGAAAAAACACATTATTTTAAACTTGGTGAGATTCTTTATCTACTAATAACAGGTGTGCCCTCTATTATCGTTATCATTCATTGTTTTGTTTTATATGTTCTAGCATGTTCTATAAGATAAAATGATGGAATAATCAGTATAATATTAGAAAAGAGGAAAAATGTATTTTATTTTATTGGTATGATTGATTGTATAGCTGGAAAACCTGAAACATATCAGTAAAATATTACTAGGATTAATACACGAAATTAGTAAACGAATATATATAAGATAAAATACACAGGAATCAGTAGCCTTTCTTGATGCTGAAAATTTATTTTAAAAAATTGAAAAAATAATTCAAAGTAGTTTTAAAAACTAGAAAATAACTTAGGAATGAATTTAATAAGAGGAGTACAGTTCTGTATTAAGAAAGCTATAAAATCGCATTAAAAGATGTTATATTAGAACTGGAATAAAGGAAAATGTATGTTGGCTTTATAAAATACATTTCTAATTCTTATCATAGTGTTGTCATCTAAGGACTGTGTCACAATTCCTTTTTACCCAAAGTCCATTAAAAAAAAATTATTGTACTTCTGATCAAAATTCCATCAGAGTTTAGGTTGGAATTGGATAAAGTGTTCATGTTTGTTGACTTAGAAAATTTTAAAAAAGTAAGGAGTAAATAGCTATGCCAGATATGAAAATATACTCTAGAGCCACTATAATAAAAATAGGATGCACTGACATATATTTATGAATACAAAGGTTAGAAATAGATTCTAGTATAAATGGGAATTTAATTGGTAAAGGCGAAAACTTTAATTCAGTGAGAAAATGATAATCATATTGTCAAGACAGCACGTATATCCAAAAATAAAAAGGAGAATCTTTGGTCTCTTATAATACCCAAATAAATTCTATATGAACTAAAGGCTTAAGTGAAAAAATAAAAATTCTGCATTACGTGTATGATTTAGAAGTTGGAGAGAAATTTCTAATCAGGTCTGGAAAACCAGAAGGTATGAAAGAAAAGATAAGTCTAATCATGTAATAAGTAGAAATTTTTGTATGGAATTCAATTAAGTGAACAAACAATAGGTTGGGAAAAATATTTATACCTCCAATAACAGTTAAGTAGCTGATATTTAAGATATAAGAAATTTTACAATTAATAACAAAAAGCAATCCAGTGTAAAAAAAAAAAAACTAGACAGGAGATATGAATAGATAACTCACAGAAGAGCAAATCCACATAGCCAAAAAACGCATGATCTAAAGTAGTATGGGAAATGCCAATTAAAGTAACAGTGAGATAATCATTTTATATCTGAAGTTAAAAAGAGTCATGACACTCGGTGCTTTTGGAAAATTAGAAAAAAGGGCATTGGTAGTAGAAATGTGAAGTTTACAGCTTAAAAATAGAAAAGCAATTAGACAATTTCACTCCTGAGAATCTATCTCAGAGAAATAAAAGCCCAAATATGTAAAGATATATGTACTTTTTAATGTAAAGATCTCTTTGCAGTATTGTCAGTAGTGGTAAAAAACTGGGAACAAAGCAGGAAAAGCTGAATACATTTCATATGTTTCAGCCAAGTACCATTACGCAGCCATTAAAAAGAATGGAATTAGATGTATTCCACTGCCTGCTATGAAATGAGAAAAATAAGATGCAGAGAAGTGTATGCTGGGACAGCCCTGTCCCCCAAGAAACAAAATAAGATTCTCAAACTTCTGCATATGTTTGTATATGATTATTTGAGAATGGACAACAAGGTATGGGGCAGTATACCTGGAGTTATGGGGTAGGGGAAAGATGGTGAATGGGAAAATGGGGGTGGGGGAGACTCAGTAGTTACAGGCTCATCTTTGAACAAGGGCTCAATTAGAACACTAACAGTACAGTAATAAAAGAGCTTGAGGTATAAAAGGAGACCTCCTGATTTATGGGACACAAATGAAAGGTATAGAATTGTAACGTACCGTTTCTACGTATGTTAACCATGGTGTATTAAGGGTTATTAACAATTTGTTGGGGAGGAGGCATTAAAAAAGGATATCAGTGTATATTATATATTCATTTTGAAGGCGCTATGGGGGTGAACCCACACATATACCTGGGGAACCATTCCAAGCAGAAGGAATAGCCAGTAGAAAGCCATTGTGTGTTTGGGAAAAGCAAGGAGGCCACTGAGGCTGGATAAGAATGATGGTGGGAGAGAGAAGCAGGAGATAAGATCAGAGAGGTAAGAGAAGTAAGTACAGGAGGTGATGGTGGTGGTAGGTTAGATCAGGAGTAGTGAGTTAATAGATATTTTTAGACCCTTGTAAGGCACTGAGCAGCAAAGTAGTAAGGTCTGATTCACATTTCAAAATGATTATTCTGGTCTTATTGAGAACAGACTGTGGTAAGGGATGGGCAAAGATAGAAGCAAAGAGACCAGTTGGGAGGCTATTGTAATAATCCAGGTGAGAGATGATGCTGGCACATATAGGCTGGTAGCACTAGCGGTGATGAGACCTGCTCAGATTTTGGCTATATTTTGAAAACAGTACCAACAGAATTCCCTGACAGATTGGATGTGGGGTATAAAAGAAAAAGGAATTAAATTAGCTGGTGGGAACTATCATAAAACTAAATAGAAAAAAGGGAGGGAAAGAGTGAGAGAAGAGGAGGGAGGAAGAGAGGGGGATAAGAACCTTAAGAAGCAACAGGAACTAAACACAAAGATTACCTTTGCTTTTAGTCTGTAGCCAAGTGTGTGTGTTTGTGTATGTTAGGGCTGGGATCTTCTGTACCAATTAAATCACACTACAGCCTGCTGTTCTCTCTCTCTCTCTCTCTTTTTTTTTTTTTTTGTATATGACTAACCCTGAATGGGCACATAATTGTATTGAGTTGTTACAGCAAATATTAAAGTAATAGAAAAAGAAAAATGGGTGTTTTTGGGGAATTAGGTCAAGTACAGATTGAAACCTGCATATAAAGTGAAGTCAAAAAGGGAATGAGATAACAGGAATTCTTGTCTCGAAAGGGTAAGATGAAGGGAAGGAGTTAACACTGAGAATGAAAGAGGAGAGAGTCTTCTTCCACTTGGGGTATAGGACCTTGAAATAGGAATCTGAATTTTAAGACACAAGAACATCATTCATTTCTTCAACAAAATTGGGATTAAAAAAAACAACTTAGGGCTTCCCTGGTGGCACAGTGGTTGAGAGTCCGCCTGCCGATGCGGGGGACACGGGTTTGTGCCCCGGTCTGGGAAGGTCCCACATGCAGCGGAGCAGCTGGGCCCATGAGCCATGGCCACTGGGCCTGCGCGTTCGGAGCCTGTGCTCCGCAACAGGAGAGGCCATAGCAGTGAGAGGCCCGCGTACCGCAAAAAAAAAAAAAAACAACAAGAAAACAACAGCTTAGTACTAAATGATAACTGTTGGACAATGATAAAGGTAAGCAGGGGGACGTTGTTGTTGATGGAGGTGAAAATATTGCTGAAATTATATGGAATTCCTAACATATTCCAGGTGCTTCTGGGCAGTATATGGGAATTTAAGGGAAAAGAAAAATTGTTCCAATTTACCTTCTGGGAAAACTCCAAGGGTTAATTCTGTGAATTTTTTGTTAATGAAATGTCATAAGCTGACATTTAAATTTTGGGAGACAGTACCAGTTGGGAAAACAAGAAAGCCCGTCCTTCCTTTTAGTATTCTGGTGCAGTACTTGCTGGAGCAAGCTATTTGCCATGTAACTTGTATGATCCGTAGAAAGAAACTGGAGCTAGAAAGATCTGTCTGCTTTCCTTGTTTTAAGTATCTATCAGGATCACTTCTATTCAAAATCAAAAGTTGTGTTCTGTGTAGTTTAATATTCTTTAATTTCTACTGATTACTGTCAGCAATATTGACTATGTCTAGGTCTGTCTCATCAAAGAATAATAAATAATTCAGGAATAAACTTACTTTGGCTTTTATTAGCCTTCATTTAGTACCTCTGTTTCTAGGCTGAACTAGATAGTTGAGTATTCTTTAGGAATTGGCAGCCCCATTTTCTCATTAGAAAATGATAGGTGCATGGTTTTGTAATAAACATTTCTGATATTTCAGATTGACTGAGTGGGAGAAGGCTCTAGAAGGTACTGCATGTTAGGAATGGGGGATGAAGTAGGAAGGAGAGAGAATGAACAGGATTAACTCTAGGTAATTTTTGACATTTTTCGAACTGACCTGTTAGCTCCTTTCCTCCCCTTGTTTGACGTGGGGAAGGGGTTGATGTGGTAGAGTTGAGATTTCACAGATACGTGGGGAAAGGAGAGGGGGCTAGTGGCATGATTAGATTTTACACAGTGTGGTGGAATGCTGTCCTTTCATTTTACTGTTAAGGCTTTTAGCTTTCAGAGTTGAGACCAGGCAAAGTCAGGTGATGGCAGAGACTGCTGCTTTCAGTGCTGTTGTCCTAGTGCTGGAGTTGACATGTTGTTACTCAAAAGGGATTGCAGTTCACTGCTGGAAGATTTTAAGCAGACTACGAACTAGGGATTTATAGAACAGACAAGGCAGTGGGAGCCAGGCTGGTGAGGAGGTACAGAAAGAAATCATTCTGAGGAAAGTAAGTTATTGTGTTCACTGCAAAAAACAACTGCAATCACAAGTGCCTGTTGGGTATCAAGGGAACCTTGCCTCTGAAGTGGAACAGAGCCTTGCAGCCACACTTCTTACCAAAAATAGTTTCTTGACTTTTTCTTTAACAATTGTCACTAGAAGAAGTAAGGAAAGGCAGATAGCCAAGAGGTAGTTCATCACATTTGGAGAGTAATAACATTGAAGTGTGTTTAGTAATAACACTCTGAGTTTAGACTGCTGTCCAGCTGACAGACTTCTTATTTTTCATGTACTGTACCATCTACCTTTGTTGTAGCGTTGATTCCTAGGAGTTTAGGGTAGATTTAAACTTTGTTGGAGAAGTACAGTTTTCTTTTTCTTAAATTTGACATTGATAAGCAGTGAGACTGATTTTTTTTTTCAGAAATATCTATCTTTATGTGATGTTCATTGATATATTTAGTCAGTCAATATTTACTGAATATCAACCCTTTAATTAAGCACTGGTAATTCAAAGATGAATGAATCAGACACATTGTCTGTCTTGAAGTAGCTCACAGTTTATGAGCATGACATTATGTGGGTACTTGCAAATATTCGTTTGAATTTTTCTAATTAGGTTCATTTACCTTTGTTTAATATATAATTTAGTGTTTAGCAGGAAAATGCTTCTAATGTACTATATATGTGTCATTTAGCCTTTAGCAGCTTTATGAACACACTTATTTACTTCATAGTATCTGAAATATTACAATTATTTCTTGGCCTCTTACATGTCACTTTAAGCTGAAAGTCTAGGTTTGACATGTTTTTGTTTATTCTAAAAATGTTTGGAACCTACTACCAACATCTTACTTCCAGAGTCCCTGCACCTTTAAAGGACTCTTAAATGAGCAAGAGAATGGCCACCCTGCTAAGACATCAGTGGTGATTTTTGATTAGAAGTTGATACTTAAATCTCTGCATCTGGTTCTTTTGTTTAAATGAGACTAGTTCAGCAGAGCAAAACAAAAATTGAAATGTTTTATATAATCTCAGTACCTGTAATTGTCCATAAACAATCAATTCTAGTTTTATGAACTCCCAAATCTTTGGTACACCAAAGATTGTACTAATAACTGTTGTAATTGGTCTTTGTGGCTGTGTGTTTAAATGTTGGAAATGGGACTTTAATATGAACATGCAGTAAACCTTAACCACAGAGGCACACACAGGTTCCAATATAATATAGAGCAGGAAAGAGACACATGTAAACAGACATATTCCTCATCCTAATATGTGGAGCCATACTTCCATAGAATTGCATTCAGTGTTTATAAAGAGAGAGCTGGCAATGAAAAACTGCTGTTCCTATGGTTTTACTGTGTATTTTGATCTCTAGGTTATTTACTTTTTCTAAATGTGTAGGAATGGTATTAAAAGATGCTGGTATCAGTTAATTATTTAATTGAATAATAAAGAGTTGTATAATGGGGGATGTCACGTGCCTTCATTTACCTTAGGAGAAGAAGGTTATTGTTGAGAAAAAAATGATTTTAAAATAATAAATAGTTTTGGATAAGAGATTCTTCGTTAAACATAAAAGCCATGGATAGTTTAAAGCTTAAGTATGATGTGGCGCTGTAATTTCTGTTGCATTGGGACACTTTATTCATAAGAATGCCTTCAGTAAAATATTTCGTCACTAAATGTCTCTGTACAACACAAAGAGTACAATTTTCTCAGAAGCTTTTCTAATGAAAACTTACAATTTAGAAATATTAAACAAATACATTCAGTATGATGAATGATGATACCCATTTAATATAAAGAATGCCATAAAGCATCAAATAAAAATTAATTTTAGTTCTTAGTCTATTTTCTCTTTCAAAATATTATGTATTTATTAATAACAGTTTATAGAAATGAGAAATAATAGATGTGTCTGTACAAGTTTAAGTTCATTCGAACTTTGAGTTTTAAAATCAAAATTGTTGATTTCTTTTATGTTAAACTTCTGAGAAGTAGTGAAAAGATTGTTGACCAGAGTAAGGAGATAAATATTTTATAAGATGGGGAGGTTCAATATATACCAAATACTATAGAACTATACTTTTGAAGAAGCCTTAATTGAATTCTTTAGCAGTGATAAAATCTATGAGGTGTTTGAGGTAATACAGTTATTATAGATATCTTAAGATATGCTTAATTTTTCTTTAATTGTGCTTTTTGAAATAATGTCAGTCTGATAGCTTATGTACTTGCCACTGTAGAGACATAAAAATACTGTGGAATAGATTTAAATAATTTTAGATAACATTATACTCAAAATTTTGTTCTTTTATCCATCAGTCTCTCATTTTCTCTGGTTAGCTAGCTAGATAATATTCTGTGATTCTATTTTCAACAAGGACATAAACTGTTTTAGGTAGTTCACATATGTATCTGTATATAGGATGGTTAAAAATAACTATGGAAGAAGAATTAATATCCCTCAATATTAGACTCTGGGGGAGAGTGAGAGGCTATGAAATATAGGGGAAAAGATCCTTGGTTACCTGTTCAGACCCTGATTTTGTATTCAGATAGATTTGGTTTATATTCCAGCCCAACTCTGGACCAGCTTAGGAAAATTACATAATCTCTCTGACGCTCAACTGTTTTATCTTCAAAACAGGTGAATAAAATTACCTACTTTCCTAATGTAAGCCTTAGAAATAATGTATGTAAAGGGTCTGCACAGTACCTTTCCTGCTGGAGGCACTTAATAAATAGTAGGTATTGTCTTGATATGAATAAGAGATAAGGATGGTAGGGATTATTGAGGCCTACGGTTAATCTAGAAATTTTACGGAAGTTAATTGTTTCATATGTCGAACCTTTTTCTTGGTCTCTAGCAATGGGCAAATGGAGAGAATTGAGTTTTCCCACTTTCTGCATTTACTGTTGAAGATGCAAGGGGACATAGATTAACCTGTGGAAGAGATGATACAGAACTAGATGTAAAACTTTGTTGTTGTCCTGGGGATTCCTGTTCTCAATATTTGAATGATATAGGCAGAGGGGTTTATTATAGTCTTTGTCATAGTAACATCTGCACAGAAATGCCTTCCTCTCTACTCCCAGAGTACTTTATATATGGTTTTGCTACCATTTACATGTGCGTGTTTTACTATTATATGATAAATTGTATTGAGGATTTTTTGTTTCTGCCATAATTAGATTAAATATTCTTTAAGGAAGGAACCATGTCTTCATCTATAGTCTTAGTGTGAAGCCAAGTGGTGGTAAATTGGTACCACTAGTGTTAGCTCCAGGAGGGCAGGAATTTTAAATTTCTTTCATTCACTAATGTATGTTAAGCATTAGAACAGTACTTGGCACATAGTAGGTACTCAGTAAATATTTGTTGAATGAATGAGTCTTGTCTACCAAAGATAAACCTTTAATATTTAAGAATGTTAAGTCATCTGGTATTATATTGGGTCAGATTTGACAAAGTCTAGAGCTGATGCTTAAATTAGTAGATAAGCTCTACAGAACTTACAGTCAGCTAACACGTTTGCTTTGGAGTATCTCCTGGTTTGGAGAGCAGGAACTTACCCAATTTGGATCTTTAGCTGAATAAAAAGTGAAATGGCCAAAAGTCAGTTAACAGTAAATAGAAATAAAAGATCTAGTATTTTACAAATTCAGTAACCAATCCATGATTAAGTCATACTTAACCATTTTGTGTTAGTAGTCACTAGTAAGGCAAATCCTCCTGTGGGAAGGTATAGTGCTGAGAAATTTGTGAATTGTAAGCTATTAAGTTGAAGTAGTAAGTGAAGGAAATCAGGACATGTATTTGGAATGTCATGAGACTTAATTTATAGTATTACTCTTAAATATTTAAGATTGGTAAATAGTTTAATCATACTTTTTGTTTTACATCTTTTTAATTAGTTAGAAAATAGATTTTATAGTTAAGCTTTATTTGAGCACATATGTTTTCCTACTGAGAATTAAAAATTTAAAAGATTGATAATATTTAATGTTATGTTTATATAGGAATTTGTTAGGTACAGTGTATAGAGAGGGAAACATGAGCAATTGACTGAGAATGGTTAACTGAAATAAGTTATACTGAAATATTATAATATATTATAATATATTATAATATATATTATAATATCAAATTAAGCAAATTTGATACTTTAATAATAAATTTGATACTCTAATAATAAATGCAGGCTGTTAATTATTTTAATGTTATTTACTGACAACAATGAAAATGTTGAGAAATATTTTCATAAGAAAAATGGTATTATAAAATAGGTTGATAATAAATCAGTATTTGTAGAAATGAATACTAGAAACCCTTCATTAGTGCATCATTAAATACTACATTTTTTACATCACATATTTTTCACTAGATTATAGAACTACAAAGGAATATCTTCCCTGAAACCTTGCTGCAATTTTGAATAAAAGGAATATGAAATTACATAGGAAAACTTAAAAGAGGAAAGACTGTCAAGAATTTTTGAAATTTTGAAAGCCTTCAGCTGGGAGCATCTTTTCTCCTCTAAAGTGAGAAAACAAAATTTGGAAATTGAAGAAAGATGTATTTTACTTTATTCTTTGCTATGTAAAGTTAATAAACAGATCTTTAGTTAATGTTGAAAAACATTTAAAAAGATATAAAAAATATTAGTGAACTCAGATCAAAGCTAGTTATAGAAGCATAAAGAAACACTTACCTATGGTTTTGAAAAGCAAATGAAGAAACAAAAAAAATTTCCTGCAAAATATTAGCAGTCATGCAGCTAATTGAAAGTAGTAAACCTCATGAAAATTTATTATGTGAAAGTCTAAAACTCCTATGTTAAAACATTCACAGTGTCGTGTCATTTTCAAGAAAGGAAGAGCAGGTTTTAACTTTGAACTGAGACAGTTACATTTGTATTACATTTTAAAACCCCATCTATTTTAGGAGGATTAATATCTGTATTGTGATTTTTAGAATATTGTTTCTGCAGACTAGTTTAACTGTTGCATTTTACAGCTATGTGAGTAGATGTTTTAATGGTAATCCTTTCCCATAATATATAGTATTATATTTTGGACCATTTTACCTATTGTTAATTTTTTTTTTTTGTGGTACGCAAGCCTCTCACTGTTGTGGCCTCTCCCGTTGCGGAGCACAGGCTCCGGACGCGTAGGCTCAGTGGCCATGGCTCACGGGCCCAGCCGCTCCGCGGCATGTGGGATCTTCCCGGACCGGGGCATGAACCCGTGTCCCCTGCATCGGCAGGCGGACTCTCAACCACTGCGCCACCAGGGAGCCCCCTGTTGTTAATTTAATATTTAAAACATTTGCTCTTTTCTAAAAATATAATTACTGCCTTCAATAAGATTTTTAGATAACATTTCATTGTACATTATTTCCAAGTTTTTAAGAATAGCACTTATTGATTCAGTGATAAACGAGGACTCTCTTCCTATAAATATTTGAGTGAAATGCACTTTTTTTTTTTAACCTCTTCTGTACTGCACGTACAACTCTTTTGGCTATCTGATAAAGCTTAAAAATGTTTAAAATGTTTAGTTTGATAGAATAGATGTGTCTTGCCTAAGTTATCCATTTTGTTTTTCTAATTAGAAATACTTAAACAGGCTGTTCTCACACTCTGAATTCACTGCTGACTCTCTATCTTTGCTGGTGGTATTCTCCACCACCCCCTTGCCTCTTGATTATCTCAGTCCTTCTTCTTTTGAATAGCCATAATAGATGCCTGCTGCTACTGTTTTGTTCCAACTACTACTCTCTTGCCCCAGTGCCAGTAGATAATCAGTTTCCCCAGTTTAGTTCATAATCTGAAGCTTCTTTATGAAATCTTTCCCTCAGCTGTTGTAAGTAGATACGTGAAGCAAGCTGTTAAGTTTCTAATTGTTTCTCTCAGAGGTTGAACATCTTTTATAAATGACTTCTGTTAAGATAAAAAAACATGTTTTCCAAGTTTGTGGATGCAAAGAAGAAAGGGATAATAAATATTCTTAAATGGCAGAATTAGGATATAGAAATGTCTTGCAGGATGAAGCAATAGATTGAATCCAAGAAGATAAAATTAAACCTATATTAGGTTGGAATATTTCCCCACCCTCACTTCCAGTGAAGGAGGATAGGCAGGAAGACTGGACCTGGGCAGAGACGTGGATTAACAGCCACGGATATAAAAAGTATTTAGGAGTTTTGATTGACAGTGAATTCCATATGCAGAAAAGGTTATGTCATGTAGGGTTGCTCATAGATATGTTGTCTGTGTATAATATATACAGTTAAATGAATAAACGTTGTAGGCCTATTTTGTGTTTATGTTTTGAGGCACTTAAGATTGCATTTTTTTAGAATAGGAAGTACTTATGTTGAGGAAATTTCTGATCGCATACTCTATTGTCAAGAGTAGAAGAAAGATGGGAGCTGTAGAGATATGTTCCAGTATGTAAATTCCTCTTCATTGTCGTTCAGTTGAGGATACTTCCTTCCTTATGCTTTTCTAGGTGGGGTAGGATGGGCTTCCTGATCTTCCTCAGTTGTGCTGGATGGCCACTGCTCCACCCACCCACACATGGAACCACACATTCCTCCTCCACCACCGGAGCGCCAGTCACCTGGCTGAGCTCTGCCCTTGAGATGGGCTCGCTCCCTTGCCTACTTTTCATAGTTTGGTGAGAGGAATGCTGCTGCTTTTTCTTTCTCCTTAATCACCAGCTAATCTTTGTAGAGAAGATCAACTTGTTAAAGAAACTTTATTATCAGAGGATTTGTTATTACTGAACTATTTTATATATATTGGCTTTTTTCTATGTTATTCTGTATGTTGAATACAATGTAGATAGTGCCCAAAGTTAGACCTAACATTACTGAACACTAGAGAGAGTAGAAAATATTCTTTAATCTATAACTGTTGAGTACTTTTTAATATGAGATGGTGATAGTCTATTTTTCCATTTTGTTTAAAGAAGTCACCTTTATTCACCAAGTGCCTTCTATTTCCATTCTTGTTCAGTAGTGACTTGATTGATTGTGTCACCTGTGCAGTAGTTGAAAATGGATATAGTACACAATTTCAGGACCTCCCTGCTTCCTTGTAGATCATTTAGCCGTATGTAAGTGATTTAACAGTCACGCAGTCAGGATTTTCAGAGTAAATAATTTCTATCTCCATTACTGTATCTTTGTATTCATGAACACTTGCAGGAACATAATATTCTTCAGTTAAATTTATATAGGTTAAAAAAAATCAGGCTAAAAATAAATAACAATTTTAAATCAGGCTAATTTAAACATTTGGAAACTTGTATTTTTGTAGTAATGGTGATTGAATAGCATTTAATTTAAAATACCAGCAATTGATTAAGTATAAATGTAGTGAGGAATTAATGTAGTTTTTTTTGTAGAGGCACAACCTTGTGTACATTTTAACTTACAGTTATGTTATGACTTTTACAAGCTTTTTATTTTTTAATCAAAATATATTTTAGTGAGCAGAGTTTAAAAGAAATAGTAAACCAAATTTCTTTATGTAATAGATTATAAGAAAATGTTGAGTGCCAAGTCCTGATAAGGTATTTAAAAAATTGTTGCTTCTTTAGTTATGAATATTTCTTCCTATTACCCAGTTTGTCACGTGCCTAATTACACGGTTGTTTAGGTTGATTTAAGATTACAGTTATCTACGTTGAAAGTTCATAGCCTTAGAGCACCCATATTTTCTGTGTGTCAGCTAATTTATTTACTCATTTATAACTGTGATAAGTAAAGAAAACAATTGATTTTAAAAGAATCACTATACATTTTAAGACAGTATGCAGATTCCATCTTAGTAGCTCCAAAATAATACACATTTGAGTTGAAGGAGGAGAAAACCAGTGTGTGCAGGAGTACCGTCCTCACTTTCACCAGAAAGTGTATTTAAATTAGAATTTCCAAATGTGAGAAATCTGAAAGGAATGAAAACTGCTGGTTCTTAATGTTAGCGTATGGTTGGTGTTAGCCAAAATGAAGTTCAGGCCGTGATGCTGTCCGTAGCCACTGTATGACCTACACAAAGGCAATCAGACACACTTCTTTCTTTTTCCTTTTCTTTTTTCCTTTTTTCTTTTTCTTTTCTTTCTTTCTTTCTTTTTTCTTCTCTTTTTTTTTTTTTTTTAACTAATTGGCCCATGTTTAGTTTACTGAATGTCATCTGGACTCAGTAAAAATCAAGTGACCTGCATTGAATTAGTGTAATTGTAATACAAACAGAATATCGCATAGTTTTGGTCTTATACAGGAAAGGAGAACGTTGGAAAGATTTTTCTGTTTGATAAATAGAAACTGAAGATACGGGGATCCAGACCTGGTTCATACTTGATTTTTACCCTTCATGTCTTTTTGTATGATCAGTATTCGGGCTGTTAAGCTTTTCCCCTATAAAAAATGTTGGTTTTCCCTATGAAACTTATTATGAAGGAAATTTTTTAAAAATCTTACAAATTAAAAAAAAAAATCTTACCAATCTTACAAAAGCCATAGATCTATTACTCTTTAAATCTTAAGATTAAGTCAGCATTGTCCAAAACAGAAGTACTTTTCTGCACTACTGGGATTGTCAGGAACCTGGCATATTTTTTTACCTTTTTCATTACTCATATTGCGGCCCCTTCAAATGTCATTTTATTAGTTTTCTGTAGTTTATATTTATTCTGTTTCAGACAGGCAATAGCTACATTTGCCAAGGGAACAAAGAACTGAAAAGTTTAAATGTCTTTTTTTAATAATATGTGTAAATTTTTAACCGTATGACTTGGATCTTATAATTAAATCACTTAATTTGATTTTGAAAGTGTCATTTTAAAATGGAGTTATTTGGCATTCTGAAAGTCATATATAGTCTGCCTAACTTATACCCTTGTATTAGGACACTGAAGATAAAGGACAGTAGCCATAGGTTAGATTTTCCTATTATTATTTCAAAGAACCTTGTACTTTTTGTCTTTAATTTATTTATTGAATTTTTTGTGGGGTTTTTGTTTGTTTGTTTAATGTTTGTCTTCCCTACCAGATTGTGTGTCTCAAGGGAGCAGGCACTGGATCTTCCCTTTTTTTAAATCTGGTATTCCTCAGTGCCTAAAACAATGCCTGGCATATTATAGGCAGTAGAATTAGTTAAATAATGTAAAAATGAATAAGGACATTATTTAGATTAGTTTTTACAAAAATCTATTATCTGAGCAATACTCAAGTACTCAATAATCTAGTAACTATCAGATTAGTGTAATTGCAATGGTAGAATCCTGGCTGTTCTACTTTCTGGTTTTATCACCTAAGGCAAATTTAACCTTTCCGTTTCTCATTTTTTTTCCATATGTAAAATGAGAATAATTATAGTCTTTATTTGGAGCTGTTATGAGGATTAAATGAAATAATTCATGTAAAATCCTTGGGAAGTGCCCCACAAATGTGGATTGATATTACTATTGTTCTCTTTCTTATTATTTTAGAGGTACTCCGGAGTCATGGAAGGAATATATGGCTTTATTAGAGAGAGTTGTATTATGAAACCTTCAAAGAATAGGTAAGGTTCTAATAGGATATTAAAAGATGAGTGTTGGGCTTCCCTGGTGGCGCAGTGGTTGAGAGTCCGCCTACTGATGCAGGGGACACGGGTTCGTGCCCCGGTCCGGGAAGATCCCACATGCCGCGGAGCGGCTAGGCCCGTGAGCCATGGCCGCTGAGCCTGCGCGTCCGGAGCCTGTGCTCCGCAACGGTAGAGGCCAGAACAGTGAGAGGCCCGCGTAACGCAAAAAAAAAAAAAAAAAGATGAGTGTTAGGCAGTGGCTCATGGGCAAAGGGATCTATCTGTAAGCCATGCCAAGAAGTTTGTACTTTATTTGGAAGTGACGGGGAAAGACTGGTTTGAAGTAGGACCTGATATACAGATTTACATTTTAGAAAGGCTGTTTTGCAAGCAGTATAGAGGAAAGATACCAGAGGCAGATAGAGCTGGCAAGCAGATTATTGTGATCTTAAAATGATATGTCAGTTTTGTATTGTCTCTGAGTAAAATTGATATAAAAATATAAGAAATTGTGCAGATAATGGTCATCCTCATCATATTTATTATTATTAATAATAATAATTGCAGATACCACTTATTGGCTGCTTACCATATGCAGTGTTTTTGCATTCATCTCACTTAAGTCTTATAGAGTTACTGTAAGGTAGTAATTCTTAAAATGTGGTCCTAGACCAGCGGCATCAGCATTTTCTGAACACTTGTTAGAAGTGCAAATTCTTGAGCCTCACCCAGGTCTGTGGAACCTGAATCTCTCTGCGTGGGGTTCAGCAATCTTCATTTCAACATGACCTCCAAGGAATTCTGATCCATGGTAAAATTTAAAAGAACCATTGTTGTATGTGTGTATTTATACAGATGAAAAACTGTTTAGTGATGTTAGATAAAGGGTAAGATGTTTTTAATAATGTACTGTTAATTCTTTAGTTTTTCTTAATGTATTAAATGTAGTTTAGTAAGTTTCTGATCAGTAAACTCCAGTTTTCTCTTTCGTTCTGAAATTAGAAATATTTTCTGATAGGAAATATGTTGTCTTCAGATTAATTTAGTGAACCAAAACTACTCTATGTTATCTGTAGGGTGGCAATGTAGCTTGATGGTTAAGAACACCAGCTTTGGAACTATACCGTCAGGGTTTAATTTCTAATTCTGTCCTTTATTAGGGCAAGGTATTTAATCTCCCTGTGCCTTAGTCTTCTGCTATATAAAATGGAGTAATAATCCCTCACTGGGTTTTTGGGAAGAGTAAAAGAAATATTTTTTGTAAAGCTACTTGCCATGCACATTGTCTATATATGGTAGATATAATACTAACAACAATTATTATTACATATAACATGTAAATGTATCAAAATAACAAAAAATTTTTTAATAGTGCTAAGATAGCCTAAGCACAGGATGTTTGTCATTAAAACAATATATTGGTTAAATGGCTATTACTTGCCTGAACTTTAAGGGCTCATTCTCTTTTTTCTGGTTTTAGTATAGATAGAAGGGCATGTTCCTTTCCTTCTTGTCTTCCAGCCTCTACCCATCACTTATCTCCTCTCTGTTATGGAACTTTACAGGCTCGGGTTCTTCTCATTTTAAGAAACAAACAAGTTTCCTTGGGGCTCCTACTGTTCTCCACTTGCTGCCCTGTCTTCCTCCTTCCTCTCAGAGCCATGTGTAAAATGACGGAGGGATACTTGCTGCCTTAATTTCCTCACTTCCTTCCCATTTACCACTGGACAAACTTTGCCTGTTTCTTCTCCACCGTTCTACTGAAATTGTTCACAGTTTTACTTCTAGTTGGCATTGGTAACCATTTCCTTCTTAAATCTCCTCTTTTCTTTAGACTCGTTTCTCATTATCTACTTAGATAATTATCTTTTCTATACTGTCATGAGACACTTCGAATCCAAATCTCCAAATGTGTTTCCTCATCAGACTTGTTTTACCTTTGTATTTTCTGTCTTGGTTAATGATACTACTATCTAACCAGTTGCCAGTTTGAAAATCTATTCTCCCACTGTCCAGTCTTACACTATTAATCAATCACCAAGTCCTATTGATGCGGCCTCCTAAACTTCGTGAAATTTCTTTCCTTCCTGTCCAGATTCTCTGCCACTGAGCTAATTTAAGTTCTCATTATTCACCATTATTCATTCATGTTACTTAATATCACTTAAATATATCCCCTTCTTTCCATCTACATCTTTATTTCCTCATTTCAGACCTCATCATTTTTCTTCTGGATTTCTGCAACAGTCTCCTAACTGTTGTAATAGTGTTCCGTTTCACTCCCCCTTTCCAAAGTTTCCTTCATGATACTGCTAGACTGATCATTCTAAAATGAAACACAGATCATATTACTTCCTTACTTATAATCCTCCCATTAAAAAGCAGTTTCTTTCATTTATCTTTAGATTAAGAGCCAGACTCTTAAGGGTGTTATACAAAGCCTTGGGCTCTGCCTACCTCTTTATTCATGTGATAGCCCCTTTCCTTTAGCCATAATGTCATTTGTAGATATTTTAGGTTCTTACTGCTGTCCTCTGTTCAGTGTTACTTCACTGTGCCTGCATTTTTTTCTCCCATCTGTCTTCTCTACAGTCTAACCTGGGAACCTTTCCTCTGGGCTTTCTTAGCACCCTGTGTACCTTAAGATCATAGAATTTATTACAATCTATTATAATTTGTCTGACTTTTTCACCAGATTATACATTTACTGAGAGCAGTTTGTGTGACTTCTATTTTATGTGTTCAGTGTCTAAAGCAGTGCTTTGTGACATAGTAGGTATAAAACAAATGGTTAATGCATATATATCAATTTCAAATACATAATTTTTATGTACATTTTTTAATAACTAGGAAGGTTGAGGTGGACATGTCTATATTGTATATCACTAAATCTGGATAAACCTTGAAAGGAAAGAAGAGCATTATTTCTTTCTTATCAGTTAACAGCTTGAGTGCTACCATGTGTTCAGCCCTGGGTGAGACACTGCATGAATGAAATCAAAAGAAATAAGAGGGAAGGACTGCTGTTACAATTTGCTTTTTCTTTGACAAAATGTTTCTTTAAATAATACATTTTATACTCATAATTCATCATATTTTATTTTTAGTCCACTTTAGTTTTGGGGAAACAAAATAGAACTCCTTTAGGGTAGCATCTAAAATGCTAATTTTGAACTTTACTGAGTATAGTATGGCACTAGTCCAACACAATCTGTTAAAAATTTTCCTCTGGGTCAGATCTGAGTTGAGAAGAATGAGGTAACTTTAATGTGAACCCAGATTGTACTTCAGTCTCTCTCCAGTGAGTTGCCAAATTCACAATTCCATTTGTATCTGGAATTGGGGAAGCTGAGTTTAATATGGATTTTTGCCAATGATAGCAAATCTTGGCAAGATAGTCTTGTTCTCTGTGCTTTATTATATAGTTTTATTATAAAGTTTTTCACATGTTTATTTGGAAGTACCTCTCATATACTTTATTCTTTTGGTGGTTAATCATTTACTGTCAAATCTTCCTTTTCTGAGAAGGCCAGCTTACATTTTTATACATTACCATTAGTTATCCTGTTCCGTTTCTTTGCTAGATTTATAGATTTTAAAGCTGTACAGGTGTCTTATGGGTCATTACATCTAAATCCCTCTTTTTTGGAAATTAAAAATCTTAATGAAGCTGAAAGAGACTGCTATATATTAATTCATCCAATATTTATTGAGTGCCTGCTGTGACACTGTTTTAGGCCCTGGGATATAGGAGTGAATGAAACAATCTTCCAGGCTTTTAGGTACTTACATTATAGTGGGGAGAGACAATAAATTACACACAAAAAAAGTAAACATATCAGGTACTGATAACTGCTATGCAAGAAAAATAAAGCACGATAAGAGGGAATACAGAATGACAAAGGTGCTTGTGATAATGTATATAAGATGGTCAAGAGAGGCCTGTCTGATAAGGTGACTTTTAGTAGAGATCTAAAGGAGGTAAGCAAATGAGCCATGCAGATTTCTGGCAAAAGAGTATTCTAGTTAGAGGAAACTGATGTGGCAATGTGTCTGGTGTTTAAGGAGCATTGTGGAGATTTATATGGCTAGAGCTGGATAAGAAGGGGAGAGAAGCAGGAGATGAGGTCAGAGAGGTAGTAGAGGACCAGTTCACTTAGAGCCTTAATAAACCACGATGAACTCTTTTGCTTTTACTGGGAGTGAGATAGGAATCCATCGGAAGATTTTGAGCAGACGACTGATGTGGTCTGACATAGGATTTAAAAGGTATATTCTTCTTTCTTGAGAAGGGATTGTAGCAGAGCAAGGATGGAAGCAAAGTGAACAGTGATGGAGGTTAGTTCTTTGGTAGTCCAGGTATGAGATGATGCTGGCTTGGATCAGGGTGGTAAAGTTAGAGGTATTGAGAAGTGGTCACATTGTGGATGTATGCCATATTTTGTATGGTATGTGAATTATGTGTCAATCTGTTATATAATGACTAGTAAAGGAAATTGGATGGGTTTAAAAACACAACAAAATGACACTACTATCATCTCTATGATGAAGACTCTCTGTTTGTTTGTTTTCATTTTTGTGGCCGTGCCACGCGGCATGTGAGATCTTAGTTCCCCGACCAGGGATGGAACCCTCGCCCCCTGCATTGGAAGCACGGAGTCTTAACCACTGGACCGCTAGGGAAGTCCCATTATGATGAAGACTCTTAAGACTTGAGTCCAAGCCACATAGCCATTTAAGGGTAAAGCTGGGACAGAACCTTTTTCTGTTTTCTTCTCAATCTTTTCTTATTACATTTTGTTCTCTTACATTCTTTTATTCAACAAACATTTATCGAGCACCCGCTGTATACTAAGCATTGTGCCTGGAACTGAGGATACAAAAGACATTTGGGAGTTAGAATCACCTGGATTTGGTGACCAAAATGACTGAAGTTTCCAGTTTAGGAGGCTGTTTGGGTGCTGGTGGAAGAGAGACTGGGACTCCTGGAGGAGGATTGGTGAGAGCAAGAAAAACTTTGTCCCCATAGGCTCCTGTGTGGTCTTTGTCTTTTCCTACTAGCTAAACTGCTTGAAACAATAGCTTATGCTCATTGCCTCTTTATTAATATGCATATGTTTTCTTTTAAATTCCTTTTAGTTTGTTTCTTCATATTTACCAGGGATCACTAATGGCCAAATCCTGTGTCCTCATCTTAGTGCTCACCTTACTCCCTGGCCCCCTAAGAAAGGATCCTTTTCTTGTAAAGGGCCAGATAGTAAATATTTTAGTCTTTGCAGGTCATATGCAACCACTCAACTCTGCCATTGTAGTTACAACACTCAACTCAACTCTGCAGCCATAGACAGTATATGAAAGAGTGAGCATGGCTATGTTCCAGTGTAACTTCATTTATCAAAACAGGTGACTGGCCAGATTTGGCATGTGAACCAGAGTTTTGCTGATCCCTGTTCTAAGGTGTTTAGCTGTGTAGTTGTAATCCTCCCCCACTTTTTTTTTGTAGCGAGTGTTTCTCTCTTTTAGTGATACTTTTTCTTTTATTTAATGGCATCTCTTCCTGTAGTCACTTCTTCATATAGTTCTGTCCGTAGTATTTTCTTACTTTATATCAATATTGAGGCTTCTCGTAAGGCTTTTATGTTGTGGGTCCACTTTCTCCACGTCTAATAGGAAATAAGTAAGGCTGAAGGGTCCTATTAATAAAATACCCTTGACCTAGGAGCGAGGTCTGGACCAGTGTTTTCAGGGTAGATAGTTTCCTGCCATCACCCTCCTCTTACTGTCTTAAGTCTGCCACTTTGGCATCCCATGCAGGCCTGCACTCCTGAAAAGTGCCCTTAGGTTAGTGTAGCATTCCTAGCTGCTGTGGATGTTTTTTCTGTGGTCTGTTGTCTTCTTGAGGTAAGTTAGAGGAATGATGGGCTTCCTCTTAAGGGGAGGTACTTAAAAGGAGGTCTCCGTGGGAAAAGAAGGCAGTATTTGTAATCATTTATTACTAACGGTTTAAGTGACTTGCCTAATGATACAGTGTTAGCTAGTGGCAAAGCCAGTACAATATAGTTTGGTTTTCTTTTTTTTTTTTTTTTAATAAATTAATTTACTTATTTTTGGCTGTGTTGGGTGTTTGTTGCTGTGCACGGGCTTTCTCTAATTGTGGCGAGCAGGGCTGATCTTCGTTGCGGTGTGCAGGCTTCTCATTGCAGTGGCTTCTCCTGTTGCGGACCACGGGCTCTAGGTGTACGGGCTTCAGTAGTTGTGGCACATGGGCTCAGTAGTTGTGGCTCGCGGGCTCTAGAGTGCAGGCTTAGTAGTCGTGGCACACGGGCTCAGTTGCTCCGCTTCATGTGGGATATTCCTGGACCAGGGCTTGAACCCTTGTCCCCTGCATTTGCAGGCAGATTCTTAACCACTGTGCCACCAGGAAGCCCCCAGTTTGGTTTTATTTCATGTTTCCCTTTTGTGTTACATATGAGAAGAAACTGCTGATTTACAGTATTATCTTCTGAGTTTTGATTCTCATTTCCAATCTTTCCATCTTTTCACTTCCTTGGCTTAAAATTCAACTGATCTTCAGCCTCAGGCCATTTACTTTATTTTTCCTCTAATTTTCCAGCCCATCAGTTTCCTTATGGATTCACTTCCCTCTTCTGTTTAGCCAAGACTGCCCCATCGGTTGATCCACTTTCTTTTGACATCCTTGGTTTCCCTCTCTTTTTTTGCTGTACTTCCCAAGTGATGTACCAACTCTAGATCAATTCAGTAGTATAGTAGCTATTACTTATTAAGTGCTTGCTGTGTGACAGACCCTATGTTAGGTAATTTTATATATATTCTTAACAGTTTTCACAATTACAAAAGGGATAGATATTGTTATTGGTGCTCTATATAGCTATTATTATTATTATAATAACTGTAGATAACTAACCAAAGGCACAGCTATACTAGTAGATCTGTGTTCTCACTCAGACTTATATAATCTTTTTTAAAAAATATTTATCTATTTATTTTATTTTGGCTGCACCAGGTCTTAGTTGTGGCATGCAAGATCTTCATTGCAGCACACGGGATCTTTAGTTGTGGCATGTGGACCCTTAGTTGTGGCATGCAGACTCTTAGTTGTGGCATGCTATCCTTAGTCGCAGCATGCATGCGGGATCTAGTTCCCTGACCAGGGATCGAACCCGGGCCCTCTGTGTTGAGAGGTTGGAGTCTTACCCACTGCACCACCAGGGAAGTCCCTAAGACTTATATAATCTTAAAAGCCGTACTTTCTTTCCCCGCTGTACCAGGTTCCTCCTAGCCAGGCTGCTAAACTGCAGTTGTGTACAATTGGCTCTCCGTACCTATGGGCTCTGCATCTGCTGGATTCACCAACTGCAGATCAAAAGTATTCAAGAAAAAAAATTCCAGAAAAGTTCCAAAAAGCAAAAATTGAACTTGCTGCACATTGGCAGTTATTTACATAGAACTGACATTGCATTAGTTGTTATAGGTAGTCTAGAGATGATTTAAAGTATTTGAGATGATGTGCATAGGTTATATGCAGACGCTATACCATTTTATATGAGGGTCTTGATCATCTGCATATTTTGGTATCATTGGGGGTCCTGGAACCAGTCCTCCTCAGATACCAAGGGATGTCTGTAACTGTAAAAGACTGGTGCCAGGAAAACTGTGATCTGTAATCTGAACTTGACTGTTGGCAGTCCTTTCATGTATCTCCCCCCACCACCCCCATTCCTTTCAGAGTCAATTGCAAAATCCTTTTAGCTCAGCACAACTTTCCTCACTTTGGGCTGATCTTGTCTTCTAGCTCAGAGGAAACTGGATACTGTTAGCTGTTGACTGTTTCTGCCTCACAATGTATTAGTCTGGTCCAGCTGCTATAACAAAAATACTGCAGAGTGGGTGGGCGGCTTAAACAACAGAAATTTCTCACAGTTCTGGAAGTTGGAAGTCCAAACTCAAGGGCAGGCTTGGTTTCTCCTGAGACTTTTCTTCTTGGTTTGCCTTCTCACTGAGTCCTCACATGGCCTTTTTTCTGTGTGTGCACATCCTTAGTGTCTGTTCCTCTTCTTACATGAATACCAGTCATATTGGATTAGGACCTCATGCTTATGACCTAATTTAACCTTAATTACCTCTGTAAAGGCTCTATCTCCAATATAGTCACATCCTGAGGTACTGGGGGGTTAGGGCTTCAACATGAATTTTGGGGGGGGACACAGTTCAGTCCATAACAGTAAATATCTGTAACTTTCTTTCCCTTCCTTCTTCCTTTTATATTTTCCCCTTCTCTTCTCTACTTTTTCCTTTTGATTTCTTCTCCACTGGTTCTTTTTATCAGCATTAAACATACTGCTGCTCACCACCACTGCCACCACTATTGTGTTAGATTGTTATTATTATTATTATTATTGTAAAATAGGTCACAATCTAAATGCTGTAGAAGTGATACTTTTGACTTGCAAATGGGGAACAGAACAGGTTTTGAAATTTTGGAGATTAACATTGACTACTTTTCTATTTCGTAGTTTGATAGAATATTCCCACCTTAATGTTAAGGGTAAAAGTGTATTAAGACTACTATAATACCAAATTAATATACAGTATCAACATTTGAGGACAGTCAAAACACTGCTGAAAGGGAAATTAATAGTACACATTAATATTTTTTTTTCTTCTGTCCCCCTCTGTTTTTCATCAACTGAGGCTTTTGTTTCGGTTTTTATACTTTTCAGTTCTAAAATTTTCATTTGGTTCTCCTTTATGTCTTGTGTTTCTTTGCTGAGGCTTTCTATTTTTACATTTGTTCCAACCATTTTCAAATTCATGACTGCTTTAAAATATTTGTCAAATAATTTTGACATCTCTGTCCTTTAAATTGTTGACATATATCAATTATCTTTTTTTGGGTTTGTGATCTTCTTGTTTATTGGTATGGTGAGTAGTTTTGATTGAAAACTGGACTTAAAAAATTATGTTCTGAAACTCTGGATTTTACTTAAACATTGTATTTTAGTTGAATTTTTGTGATGCCAGTCCTGCAGGGCAATTTCAAGTCCAGGTTCCCTTTTCAGCCTCTGTTGACACCCACAGTTGGGAGGGCTCCTCACTGCTGCTGGGGGAGGGTGGAGGTTCTAGTGCCCCATGTAGTCTCCATTGTACTGGGGCTGGCTTCATTATTGCTGGGTGGTAGTGAAAGTCTTGATTATCCTCTACACTTCCTCAACTGTTAAGAGGCATGGGCACCTCATAACTGCCAGGTTTGGGTAGAAGTCTAGGCTCTATATGGTCTCCATTGACACCGCTGGAAGGATAGTGGAACTGTCTTGATAGCCTCCAGAGGGGTTAAAGTCCTGGCTTCTTACTTGAACTTCTGTGACACACTTCCATGGTGGGAGTATTGTGATTCCTCATTACAGACTCATGAGGGTCAAAGTTTCGATTGCCTAGCCAGCCTTTCTGGCATGGGTAGAATAAGACTACAGTTTTTTGGTTTTGTTTTTGTTTTTCTGGAATATTTGGCTGAAGTAGAGTAGGGGTTCTCTAAAGTTTTTTTTTCTTGCTAGGCTGCTCCTTCCCTGGTGTTTTGTTTGTACTTACTGGCTTTTCCTGGTTGTTGACTTCGGCATATTCTGTGTCTGGGACAAATGAGGAAAATAGAAAACTTGGGAACTCACCACTGATACTCCTTGGTTCTCAAGGTCCCTAGCTTGTCTACTTTCTCTCCACCTTTTGAAGTCTTTTTATGTTTTTTTAATGCATAATGTCCATGGTTTTTAGTTGTACTTAATGGATGGAATAGAGAAAGTATATCTACCCCATCTTCCTGGAAGCAGAAGTTACACATAGTTTTTAAATGGCAGTGCCTTTCTAGTTGATGGAATTTTAGGTAAAATATAAAAACTATAAAATACAAATGTATATATCTGACTATCTATCTCTATCTCTATCTCTATCTCTATCTCTATCTATATATATTTAGGAAAGGAAGTAGTTTGGTTGTTGTTGCCTGGTGCTGGCCCCTGAATTAGTGAGTTTTCATAGTTTTTTTCCTTCCTTTATTTATGAATTCTCAGTCTCTAAAAATGGTATTTTTTCATGCTAACCCCTAAGTTGTGCTGAGAGTAGTGGGGGTTTGGAAATAGATACTGTTTACTTCATACAGTGACTTTTGACCGTGGCTATATCTTAGACTCATCTGGGGAGTTAAAAAAAAAATATATGTAGGGCCCCTCCAGATCAGATTCTTTGGGCTGGGTCCAGGGTATCAGAAAATTTTAAAACCCAGTATGTAGCCAGTGTTGAGACCCACTGGCCAAAGTTTCCTTAAAGAATGTGGAGTCAGAAACAAATACATGAATATTTTTTTATCATTTTCACTAAGTTTTGGTTGAATCTGATGATTTAAATTTATTTATTTGGCTCACATGTTTGACCAAGGCAGCAGATTAAGTCACTCTCTTCTCTAGGCAAGGTTGAGGGGCTGTGCTGACAGATTTTCTTTTCTCTAAAATTTACCATTAATTTCTAAATGTCAAGTTAAATGCCTGAGATCTGTTATTTCTTTCTCTTTTTTGGTTTTTGAATTTTATTTTATTTTTATACAGCAGGTTCTTATTCGTTACTTATTTTATACATATTAGTGTTTATATGTCAATCCCAGTCTCCCAATTCAGCCCACACCTCCACCCCGCTTTCCCCCACCTTGGTGTCCACACATTTGTTCTCTACATCTGTGTCTTTATATCTGCCTTGCAAACGGGTTCGTCTGTACCATTTTTCTAGATTCCACATATATGGGTTCATATACGATACTTGTTTTTCTCTTTCTGACTTACTTCACTCTGTATGACAGTCTCTAGGTCCATCCACATCTCTACAAATAACCCAATTTCGTTCCTTTTTATGGCTAATATTCCATTTTATATATGTACCACATCTTCTTTATCTGTTCATCTGCCGATGGACACTTAGGTTGCTTCCATGACCTGGCTATTGTAAATAGGGCTGCAGTGAACATTGGGGTGCATGTGTCTTTTTGAATTATGGTTTTCTTAGGGTATATGCCCAGTAGTGGGATTGCTGGGTCATATGGTACTTCTATTTTTAGTTTTTTAAGGAACCTCCATACTGTTCTCCATCGTGGCTGTATCCATTTACATTCCCAACAACAGTGCAAGAGGGTTCCCTTTTCTCCACACCTTCTCCAGCATTTGTTGTTTATAGATTTTCTGATGATGCCTATTCTAACCGGTGTGAGGGGATGGAAAAAGATATTCCATGCAAATGGAAATCAAAAGAAATCTGGAGTGGCAATCTGGAGTTCCCCAGGTTGGGAAGCCTGATGTGGGGCTCAGAAATCTGGAGTGACCTATTTTACAATAATAATAATAATATATATTATATTATTATTATAATTTTTCTTCATCTTTAATTTTTGTCAGTTTGATTACTGTCTGTCTTGGCATGTTTCTCCTTGGGTTTATCCTGTATGGGACTCTCTGCACTTCCTGGACTTGAGTGGCTATTTCCTTTCCCATTTTAAGGAAGTTTTCGACTATAATCTCTTCAAATATTATCTCGGGTCCTTTCTCTCTCTCTTCTCCTTTTGGGACCCCTATAATGCAAATATTGGTGCATTAAATGTTGTCCCAGAGGTCTCCTAGGCTGTCTTCATTTCTTTTCATTCTTTTTTCTTTATTCTGTTCCTTGGCAATGAATTCTACCATTCTGTCTTCCAGGTCACTTATTCGTTCTTCTGCCTCAGTTATTCTGCTTTTGATTCCTTCTAGTGTAGTGTTCATTTCAGTTATTATATTGTTCATCTCTGTTTTTTTGTTCTTTAATTCTTCTAGGTGTTTGTTCTTTAATTCTTCTAGGTCTTTGTTAAACATTTCTTGCATCTTCTCGAACTTTGCCTCCATTCTTTTTCTGAGGTTGATCATCTTGACTATCATTTATCTGAATTTTTTTTCTGGAAGGTGCCTATCTCCACTTCATTTAGTTGTTTTTCTGGGGTTTTATCTTGTTCCTTCATATGGTACGTAGTCCTCTGCCTTTTCATTTTGTTTGTCTTTTTGTGAATGTGGTTTTTGTTCCACAGGCTGCAGGATTGTAGTTTTTCTTGCTTCTGCTGTCTGCCCTCTGGTGTATGAGGCCATCTAAGAGGCTTGTTCAAGCTTCCTGATGGGAGGGACTGGTGGTAGGTAGGTCTGGGTGTTGGTCTGTTGGGCAGAGCTCAGTAAAACTTTAATCTGCTTTTCTGCTGATGGGTGGGTCTCAGTTCCCTCCTTGTTGGTTGTTTGGCCTGATGGGACCCAGCACTGGAGCCTGCAGGCTCTTTGGTGGGGCTAATGGCGGACTCCAGGAGAGCTCACACCAAGGAGTACTTCCCCGAACTTCTGCTGGCACTGTCGTTGTCCCCCCCAGTGAGCCACAGCCACCCCCCTGCCTCTGCAGAAGACCCTCCAACACCAACAGGCAGGCCTGGCTCAGTCTACTACAGGATCACTGCTCCTTCCCGCTGCATCCCAATGCACCCATTACCCTGTGTGTGCCCTTCATGAGTGGAGTCTCTGTTTCCCCCAGTCCTGTCGAAGTCCTGCAATCAAATCCTGCTAGCCTACAAAGTCTGATTCTCTGGGAATTCCTCCTCCTGTTGCCGGATCCCCAGGTTGGGAAGCCTGATGTGGGGCTCAGAACCTTCATTCCTGTGGGTGGACCTCTGTGGTATAATTGTTCTCCAGTTTGTGAGTCACCCACCCAGCAGTTATGGGATTCGATTTTATTGTGATTGCACCCCTCCCACTGTCTCATTGCAGCTTCTCCTTTGTCTTTGGATGCGGGGTATCTTTTTTGGTGAGTTCCAGTGTCTTCCTGTCGGTGATTGGTCAGCAGTTAGTTGTGATTTCGCTGCTCTCGCCAGAGTGAGTGCACGTCCTTCTACTCCACCATCTTAAACCAGTCTCCAGATCTGCGTTTTAAGGAGATACTCGGAAAATGCAACGTGAGTGATAACTGAAATGAAGATGGTGGCAGACTTTGAAGTTCAGGTTGAATTGGTCTGTTATTTCTTTCTGATCATAGATTTTCCACATTTTCAATTGTGTTTCTTTTTTATTCTTGATATATCTTTTGTTGATTAATTTTTCTTATTCAAATTACATTGATTTCATTCTATAATACTTTTTTTGTTAAATTGATTTGTAGTGGGCATTATACTGTTCTTGGGCCAGAGTCTGCATTATTGCATAACACCCTTGTTACCTAGGACTAGCTTATTGTTTTATCTTAATTCAGTCACAGGAGCTCTGTGTTGTCTTTGGCTTGTTTAGTTTTACCCTGGTTCTTAGTATCAGTTTGGGTTCTCTGCCTGAATTTTGCAATTGCTGTTAGATATGAATGGAGATTGAGTGATGTGTTGTTTGTAATCAGTACCTTTTTACATTTTGCTTTGTTTTGATTAACTATCATAGATTCTATACATCCTAGTCTTTGCCCTTTGGTGATAAATTGTGACTATTTTTTTGTTGTAGTCACGGTGGTTCTGAGGATGCCTTGTCATAGGTACTAGACCTGGGTGACTTGAGCCTCTGCCCAGAGCTCATGCTTTAGAAGGCCCCCACTGTGGCCCTAGTCCGGCAATGCTATAACCCTGTGCCAGAGTCTGTGTCTTCCCCTTCCTCCTCGATCATGCTCTGGGTACCTAGGATTCCAGAATTCCCTGTCCAGGTGGTCCTGATCCTGTGCAAGCCTCTTCCCTTGGATTGTCCCCAGGAGGGCAGACTGCACCAGGCTAGAGGTGGACAAGAGATAGCTGTTACAGGGCTGGCATGTGGTGGTGGGGCCGTTGGAATGGAGCTGAGACATGTGTACTGGGGCATTCTAGGAATCAGAAGTGGGAATAAAAGATAATCAAGCTGTAGACTTTGGGTCTTTGTTTTCTTGCTCCAGGCCCCACAAATGCTAGCATTGGCCCTAATATGATATAGCTGGATGCTATTGATTTCCTTTGCATTGGTTTGAATTATTGTTTCATTTTGGCAAAATGTAACCAGGTATTACTGCTGTTCCGTAATAGTATACCGATCTTTTAACAGTATTTCACATTGTTGTGAACTTCTTGTCCCAGAAGCTCTTTTACCTGGTAAGTGAAAGCTGCTAATGATTAATTTATTTCCCTAATCTTATGGTCAAAGTATAGGAAGTGACATTTCATTAATCTTTTGTTCAGGATTTTCTTTTTTTTTTCCTTACCATTTTGTAATCATGCTGTTTGTTTCCGTATTGAAGCATTTTAGTACATTCTGTGCTCATTCTGTTGAAATACATTATTTTGATCAAGTGTATGAAAAAAACCTGTCCTCACACATATGTAGTTGGATAAGAGAGAGGAGCATTTTAACCATCTTTTTCTGAAAATTGTAGATATTCTTCTTTGGTACTACACTAAAACTCAATGGTAGTTTTGTAAACATTAGTTTCAGTATTAGAATTGGAAACCACAGTAGTGAGTTTTCCTACTTTGTTACAGTAAAAGCCATCATTCTGTTTTGCACTTTGAATGGATCTTTTTGTATGTGTGATTGTGTAACATCATGTGATAGTCATTTAGATAATATTACTTCACTGAGTAATGCAGAGCTTTCACGTTTTGACGTATTATACAATACCAGAAAATGACATTTGTCAGTATCACTAATCTCATCAGAACAGTTTTTAAGTATTGTAAGCTATTAAGTTCATGGTAAAAGAAGTTTTTGAAAATTTGAATTTTCACTTGGAAGCTTGAGTTTTATCATGGGTACCAGAAACTATCTGTATTTTCCTTGAAGTGATAGGCTCACTTGGTTTATTTTTGAGAAAATGCCTGCCACATACACAAATCTGAATTATCAGTGTTTATCTATCAGGTTTTTTTTTTTTAAATAAGAATGATGTTCCACACAAAAAAGTGGTGGTTAACTTGCAACATAATCATACGTGTGCTTTTTCATGGAGACAACCGTTGTACTTTGGTAGCAGCATAAGTAGTATGTGCATACTACTCATTTCAACACAAGAATACTGAAAAGATGTGCACTCAAATATTAAGATTTTTAAAAAACTGAATGTTTTTTTCTTTTTCATCAAGGACATTCTTAAATAAAAGTGACTTTTTTTTTTTAAACTGTGAATGCATAGCAGTGAAGAGTACGGTGATTACTAGCATAGTTTGGTTCCACTGTCTTGATTGGTGCTAGGATTCTAGCACTTTAACCCATCTTTGCTTTTGCACCTTTAGTGCAAATGTCCATAGAAAAATGAAAATAATGTCTTAGTATTTTTATGAAAATAAGTTTGACCTGATGGGCCCCGTGACTTCATGAAGGGGTCATGAACCACATGTTGAGAACCACAACTGTAGAGAAAAACCATAGAGAAACATTCTTCACCTTTGCTTCAGAGGCACTTCTCATATAAACCTATATCAATTTCACAATATTTTGCCATATTTGAATGCCACCTATATTTTGGTATTCTGTTTTAACCCCAGCTGGGTGTAGTGCAACAATTCCGGTGCTAACTACTTGGAGTTAGCATAGACCCCACAAGTTAAAGGGCACAGTTTCCAACACAACTGCTGATATCTCATATGCCAGCTGCACTTCAGGAGTCTCTAGGTCACCTGTACTTCTGACTAACTGGCTATAAACTTGTCAGTTCCTTTGACTTCCTCAGGTTCGATAATTTGCTAGAATGACTCACAGAACTCAGGACAGCACTATACTTATGATTACAGTTTTATTACAAAGGATACAAATCAGGAGAAACAGCCCAATGAAGAGACTCATAGGGCAATGTTTGGGAGGGAACACAGAACTTCTGTGACTTCTCCTCATCAAATCAGGACATGTCAGTCTCCTGGCACGTGAATGTGTTCACCAACCAAGAGACTCACCGAGCCTCAGTGTCCACTGTTTTTATCGGGGTTTCATTAAGTAGGCCCAATTGAATCATTAGCCGCATGTTTGAGCTCAGTCTTCAGGCTCCTCCCCAGAGGTCAGATAGCTGAGAGTCCTAACCCTTTAATCACACAGTTGATCTCTTTGGTGATCAGTGCCCATCCTGAAGCCATCTGGGGCCCACCAGGGTCACCTCATTAGTATAACAAAGGTACCCTGTCACTCAGGAAATTCCAAGGGTTTTTGAAGATTTTTAGGAATCCAGGAGAAAGACCAGACAAATTCTTTATTTTACATGTAGTTAACTTAATTTTTTTACTTAAATTGACTTTAAATTTATTCACTTCTTTTTCTTAGCCATATAGTAAGAAAAAAATATCCTTGAAATCATAGGTTTTATGTGCAATTTATTTTTTTCTAATATACATCAAAATAAATGTGTACCTGTGGACGTTGTTAATTGCCATCTATTCTTAGGAATAGAACCTTCAGTTTTGGCTAAAAAAGTATTGTTATTCAGAGTAAAAACTACGTTTCTCATCATTCCTTTCATATGTAAGTTCTGGATGTCAGATGTAAAGAAAAGTGTTGGGTTGGACTTTTAGGAAAGCTGGGTAAAGAGTGCTGACTGAGACTGTTCCCCCAGCTTCCTTCCTGCTGTCTGGAGTGAGCACGTGGTAGCTCATGTTTGAGCAGCCATCTTAGACTGTGAGGTAGCCTGGAAGGTAGAGGCAGCATACTGATGGTGGTAGCACTACCACACTAGCATGTATTGCCTGACAACTTCTTCCTCTTTTTTCTCTTTCTCTTTTTCTCTCTCCTTATCCCTCCGTCCCTTCCTCCCCCTCCCCTTTCCTTCCCTTCTCCTGTCCCTTTCTGCTCTCCCCACTCCCAACTGTTTATCTGTAGTGGTTTTCTTCTTCTCCTGTAACAATTTACCACAGACTTTGTGGCTTACACAACACAAGTCTATTATCTTATAGTTTTGTAGGTTAGAAGTGCAACACAGGTCTTACTGGGCCAAAACTGAAGTGTTGGCAGGGCTGTCCTTCCTTCTGGAGGCTCTTGAGGAGAATTTGTTTCCTTGCCCTTCCCGGTTTCTAAAGGCTGCTCACGTTCCTTGATTTGTGGCCCGTTTCCTCACCTTCAGAGCAGCAGCGTTGCATCTCTCTGACCATTCTCCCGTAGTCACATCCCCCTCTGATTCTCTTCTTCTGCCTCCCTCTTACACTTTTAAGGACCCTTGTGAATACAGTGGGCCTGCCCAGGTAATTCAGGATAATCTTCCAATATCAAGAGCCTTAATTTAATTCTATCTGCAAAGTTTTTTGCCATGTCAGGTAAGCTATCCACAAGTTCCAGGGATTAGGATGTGGCCTGTGACTCTTTGGGGTGTGTGTGGTTGTGGGAGCTGTCGTTGTACCTGCCATCTATCCAGCTGTCCATCTTTCTCCTCCCTTTCTTCCTCTCTTACCTGCCTAGCTAGCTCTCATCTGTCTGTCTGTCCGTCTGTCTGTGTATCTTTTGTTTGAAGTGTGTGATACTTCATCTCTGAACATTTACTTCTGCACACATCCTCAAAGAGAAAGAACATACTCTTGCATAGCCACAGTGCCACGATTACACCTAAGAAAATCAACAGTGATTTTCTAACGTAATCTACTATTTAGTTCATACTCACATTTCTTTGGTTGACACACATTGTATTTGGCCTCTTTTAATCTAGTTCAGGCACCGTACTCTCTGTCCCCCAACATGCACACACCTTTTTCCCCATGGCATTGAGTTTTTGAAAGGGTGGGGCAAGGATTTTTTGGGAGAATTTCCTGTAATCTGGATTTGCCTTCATGTTTCCTCATTAGTGTCTTTTAGCTTTTTCCTCTATTCCCTAACTTTCCTATAACCTGGAAATTAGATCTAGAGCAGGGCAATCCAGTAGAACTTTCTGCAATGATGGAAATTTTCTATATCTGCACTGTTCAATATGATAGCCACTAGTCCCATGTAGCAATTTAAATTTAAATAAAATTTAAAATTCAGTTTCTTAGTTACACTAGCCACATTTCCAGTACAGGCATGCCTCAGAGATACATGGATTTGGTTCCAGACCACCCAAATAAAGCAAATATTGCAGTAAAGCGAGTCATATGAATTTCTTTGGTTTCCCAGTGCATATAAATTTATGTTTACACTATCCTGTAGTCTATTAAGTGTGCAATAGCATTATGTCTAAAAAAAAACCAATGTACACACCTTAATTTAAAAATACTTTATTGCTAAAAAATGTTAATTTTCATCTGAACTTTCAGCAAGTCAAGTCACAGTAATGACATCAAAGATCATTGGTCAGAGAGTCAGAGAGCGCCATAACAAATACAATAGTAATATAATGAAGAGGTTGGAAATATTGCGAGAATTACCAAACTGTGACACTGAGACATGAAGTGAGCAAATGCTGTTGGAAAAATGGTGCCGATAGACTTGCTTGATGCAGGATTGCCACAGACCTTAAACTTGTAAAACACACAACATCTGCACAGCGCAGTAAGGCAAAGCACAAAAAAAATGTATGCCTGTACTCAGTAGATTAGATTCAGGTTATATGTTTTGGGGAAGGATTTCACAGGTAGTGGTGTGTATTTCGTATTGTGTCACGTCAGAAATCACGTACTGTCAGTTTGTCTGTTAGTGTTTGATCACTTAGTTAAGGTGATAATGAGCAGATCTCTCTATTGTAAAGGCACATCTTCTCCTTTGTGATTATTAAGTGGTCTGTGGGGGTAGTGCTTTTGTATCTTGCAAGCAAGGTTACTCCAGTAACTTTTTGCTGGCAGTAGTATCCTCTGGTGATCCTTGCCTGAATTGATCATTACAGTACCTTGAGGGTGACAAATGTTGATCTTCTAAGTAATTCAATCATTGTGTATTTACTAGTTGGTATTTTCCTATAAAGAATAGCTTTTCTAAAACTCTCTCCCTTTAAAAAATATCACTATAGACTGATTTTCATCTTATTCAGTATGTTATAATCAATTATAGCCATTATTATTACTATTTTGATGCTCAGTTATTCTGTTTGGCTAGTCCTGTGCCTTTTGACATGATTTCATAAATCTTTGAATGCTTCCTTACTAAAGTAAGGCGCAACAAGGTACCCCAGGTTCACCTTGTAATTTCCTTGTTCCAGCCCTGAAATAAATTGTTTCTTCAAGGAGCACTGGTTTCTTTCAGTGGGGGTGGCATTTTAGAAACTAAAATTTGGGTGCCACGTAGGTGTGCTCATTGCTACAGATGTCCTCTTTCTTTAGATGTATCTGGTCCTTCCAATTTCTTAGCCATTTTTTCCCCTCGTGGTGGGAGTTGATTGCTTCTCACTGATTTTTCAGATCTTTTGAGTTAGTTATGACTCATCCATTTACCTTTCTGTTTCCAAAATTTTATTGCTGTCCCATATTTGCTATTGTCCTTCTCTCTTTGGAGTTTAAGCCTTTAAAAAAAATTCCTGCTGTCCTTTAGTAGGATTTTTGGAATGGTGTTGAGGTAAGTCAGTGTGTTCAAGTCACCATATTTAACTGCAGTTTTTTATATCAACACTCTCAGTATAGATTCAGATTTTACTCTGCAGAAGTAACTATGCCTAATGCTGTTGAGGATACAAAACGTGATAGACACTGTTTAGGTTGTAAAGTATTGATAGTTTCCATGTTATCTGGAGCGTTTAGAATGAGTTCGTAACTAACAGGAGTCCACGTTAAAATGTGGAAGGTGCTGAAGTTGAGGTATGTGGTATGATAATTCTTTGCCTTGTATTTTATGTTCTAGCACAGTGGTTCTCAGTGTTGGCTGCACATTAGAATTACTTGGGAGACAAAAAATACTGTGCCTGGTTCTCACCTCAGATCGGATTAAATCAGAATCTATTATGAGTGAAGCTAAGTTCTACAGGTTTTGAACTTCTTTTGATAGACTTGATTAGTTTAAGTGTTTCTTTGTTTTTGTTTTTTTCCTTTAAGGGCCAGTAAGATGCTTCAGGTTCATCTTGTAATTTTCCTGCCCCACACGTGGAACAAGTCAGTTTCCGTCATAGACACTGTGGTATTTCAGACCTCACACCTTAGAACATGCAGTTCTCTTTTCTGTGCCTCATTAACTCATTCATTCTTTAGGACTCAGCATCTCATTTTTCTCTGAACATCAATTTGAGCTAAGTCATTTTATAATGCCCATTGTTCACATCTATTTTAGCACTTACACTATTTTATTGCAATGATCTGGTATGCATTTTCCTACCCCATTAGATTCTAAGCTTCTTGAATAAATTCTAATATTGTAGGTTTGGGGGTATATATATATATATATATATATATATATAGTGTGTGTGTGTGTGTGTGTGTGTGTGGGGTATGCGGGCCTCTCACTGTTGTGGCCTCTCCGGTTGTGGAGCACAGGCTCCGGATGCGCAGGCTCAGCAGCTATGGCTCACGGGCGCAGCTGCTCCGCGGCATATGGGATCTTCCCGGACCGGGGCACGAACCCGCGTCCCCTGCATCGGCAGACGGACTCTCAACCACTGCGCCACCAGGGAAGCCCGGTTTGGGTATATTTTATGTCCTTATAAAAGTTAATTGAGCTGATCGCACACAGGAATTCCAACTTGGGAGATCTGAGAGAGGGTGGAATTATAAAGTTCCTTAAGTTTTGGCCCCTGTTCACTTTTGATTTCTTCTGTAGCCACGTTTTATGGATATTTTTGAATTATATTAAAGGAATATTATATTTCAACCTTGAAAGACAATTAAGATTGAACTGGAAGCAGTCAGAGGTATTGGAATTTAAATTGTGCTTCTGTGAGAGGTGGTTGTAGAGGCAGACTGAAATAGGTGATAACTTAAGCAGTGGTTTTAAATGAAGCCTTTGTTCAGTAATAATTATAATATTTAAAAGTTGAATATATAGTGGCCTTTATAATAAAACATTTTAAAGGAATCTTATGCAGTCTTGTAGACAGTGAATTGATATTTTGAATTTTCGAGATTCTGTACCATCTTTCAATGTTTATTGCTGTGTACTTGTCATTTTTATGTGAAGGCAATCATTATGTACTGTTGTTTTATTTTCTTATTTTGACTTTTCTTTTTTTTATTGTGAATATCTTTCCATTTTATTCTTTTTTCTTTTCCATTATGGTTTATTAAGGATAGTGAATATAGTTCCCTATGCTATATAGTAGGACCTTGTTTATAAATCCTATATATACTAGTTTGCATCTGCTAATCCCAAACTTCCAGTCCATCCCTCCCTCACCCCCCATCCCCCTTGGCAACCACAAGTCTGTTCTCTATGTCTGTGAGTCTCTTTGTGTTTTGTGGATGAGTTCATTTCTGTCATATTTTAGATTCCACATATAAGTGATATCATACGGTATTTGTCTTTCTCTTTCTGACTTGACTTAGTATGATAATCTCTAGGTCCATCCATTTTGCTGCAAATGGCATTATTTCATTTTTTATGGCTGAGTAGTATTCCATATTGTGTATATGTGTGTGTGTGTGTGTGTGTGTGTGTGTGTGTGTGTATATCACGTCTTCTTTATCCATTTATCTGTCAATGGACGTTTAGGTTGCATCCATATCTTGGCTATTGTAAATTCACTTTTCTTTTAATAGTACATTTCTTTGTGGTTTTGTAATTTATGCATTTTCCATTTTAATGACAATATGTTACCCCATTTTGTTGATATATAGTAATTTACTTAGCCATTTCTTAATTGTTTGGTATTTTTTATTTGCATCTTACCACAATTACATAAAGTGAACTATAATCGTTTTTATATAAATAGCTTTGCATTTTCTTTTCTGGAGACTGAATATGTGTTACAGAGCCTTTACCTTATAATAGAATTATCTGTGGCAGAAATTTAATAGAAACATGGAGATAGTGTGAAGTAGGTAAGGAGCCAGATAGATCTGATTTCTAGTTTTGACAGCTACTTTACTAGCTGTGTGATCTTGAATAAACTAGTTAAGTGACCCTCAGTGGTAGAATTGGATTAATAAAGCTAACATTATTGTGCATTTATAATGTGACAGGTGCTATTCTAAGTATTTTACATGTGTTAACCCATTTAAACTTCAGGTCAGCTCTGTGAGGTATTTCTTATTGTTCTGTTATTATTATTCCCATTTTTAAAATGTGGAAACAGGCTTAGAGAAGTAAAAGAGGTCAGATGGCTACTTATAATGGTGGTGTTACGGTAGCCAAGTGCCATCTAGAGCTGGCTCAGACCTCTAGAGTTGGTTCTCTTATTCACCCTGGACTGCCAGGGCACCAGCTACATCCCTTCCCTTAATTTGGGTCCTCGGCAGGCAAATTGGCCTTTATGGGCCAGATTAATGATTACTGAAATTCCTGCAACTGGAGCTGGAGTGAATTGTGAGGTCATGCTGGCAATACTTTAACCCCGGGCTTACTGTAGAAGCTGCACCCTAAGAGCAAGGGTCACTCTAGATTTTCATATTGTCTTCAAACCTCTGTCTATTTAAAGTTGCTTTTAAGGGAGTGGTGATAAAAACTTAGATTTCTATTTTTATATTAACATCTAGTAGGCCTTTTTATCCCTCACTGTCCTCTTCCACCTCCATCTTCTTTTTAACCAGCAGTTGAATACTTGTCTAGCTAGGATTTAACTCCTAGATTGCTAGGCAGTTATAGAGTGCCAGAGTCTTTCAGACCCAAAAAGGAATCTGAAAAATATCTAGTTCAACCACCTCACTTATATGAAAAAACTGAGACCACACAGTCAGAGGGTGTGATTTAGAACTCAAGCCTATGTTTCTGACCTAAGTCCAGCGTAGGGTTCATTCCATTGTACTGTTCACTACCTTATTTGCAATAGTCTTTTAAAAATATTATTACTATGTATCCTTTCTAGGAATGATATACTTTGACTTAGTAGCTTGCTACCTCTATATTATGTTCACTATCAGGAAACAGCTATATATGTTTTTAGTTCTTTGCAGTTTTATAAAGTGCTCTCTCATCCTTTATCTCATTTGTTTGTTATGAAGATAACCTTTTGCTCATGTACCTGAGGTTCTTGAATAGTGGCACAGGTTCCTTTGTTATCCTAGCATGTCCATTGCTTCTGTACATTCACAAATCCAGCTACCTTCAGATATATGTGTTGACTCACTCTATTGAGATTATAAAGTTCAGGCTTTGTCGTTTCTCAGCTCCAGCTCTTTTCATATCTTCTGGGTGCTCCTGAAGTCTAAGGCATGAAATTCCAGGAATGATGATAATTCGTTATTTTGAGGGGCTCATATTTCTTGGCTTCTTAAGACTGCTTGTGATCAGGGAAGTTCTTTTTAAAACTTAATCAGAGGTTCAATATATAGTTAAGCAACACATTGTGTAGAAACAAACACAAAGATAATCATATCATTTATTGTACTAACATTCTTCAATCAAAACCGTGTTAGAGATAAGATAAATTTTATGGCTGTAATGTGTGTCCATGCGATTTGGTTGGTGTCAAGGAAGGGCGTGAATTGTTAGTTTAAGGCTAGACACCGAATGCCAAAACTTTCTACAGCAGGGGCCTATTACCTAATCAACTCATACAAAGCCTGGAGATTCTCAAGAGAATCCTCTCTGCTTCATGATTAGGTTAAATTAGTTGAACAAAGTAAAGCCTGTGAGAAAAATCTGTCAGTTTGTTACTGATTATCTAACCTTAAAAAAAAAATAAAAGGAAATAAAAGGTATAGTGGTTTTCCTGGAGATTTTTAGAGTCTCTATATTTTGGTAGACCGTATATTAAGACTTATTTGTTTGAACTGTATGCAGTTCAGTATTTGTTTGGGAATAGAATGTGAACATTTTAGGATCACTTTATGATAGTACTGGGTAAATAAGCATTAGAGTTAAGCTTTTTATCCTTGGGTTTCTAATAGCTACTGCTAAGGTGAGCCTTATATGTTAAGATTATCTGAAGATAAGACTGCAAGTCATTGGCTCAAAGTTCAAAGGAGAGCATTAGCTTCAAGGTCATAAACCACTGAGTTGTTATCCATCAATTTAACAGAAGTGCAGATGAACAACATTTACCTAGACAATCTCGTATCATCTACCTGCAGTTTGAGGTCAGTCTGTATAGGGGCTTATGTAGGTGCTTTGAACTATTGTGCAGAGATGAGAGTTCAAATTTACTTCTATTCTTTAATTTGAGGCAGAAGGTGTTTTTGTGTGCCTTTTGCCACAGCTGATATTAACCCCATTTTGCCCATCCTTAAAGCCGGATTATGTTCTGTTTCAGCTATGGAGCTGAGCTTAATTAGGTTATTTAGAGAAGAATTTTATTTTCTAGCACTCCATATTTTGCTGTTTGTTTCATATGTGTTAGTCCTCCTTGCCTCCCTCCTCCCCCGCCCACCCCCCCGCATTTGACTGTGAGCTTTGTGGGCCCAAGATATGTGTCTTATTTTAGAATCTGTAACACAAAGTTATATGTAATGGGAACCATCAGCTAAAGTAGATAATTGAGCCAGGCTAGATGGGGCCCATGTAGAAGGGAGAGCATACATCAATAGGCCTCCTCTTATCAGCTTGATTCCAGCAGATTTTTTTTTTTTTTTACATCTTTATTGGAGTATGATTGCTTTACAATGGTGTGTTAGTTTCTGCTTTATAACAAAGTGAATCAGTTATACATATACATATGTTCCCATATCTCTTCCCTCTTGCGTCTCCCTCCCTCCCACCCTCCCTATCCCACCCCTCTAGGTGGTCACAAAGCACGAGCTGATCTCCCATTCCAGCAGATTTTTACCTTGTGGGAGTATGAGCTAGATGTTGCCTGAACAAAAGGTAGCCACTGATGCTCTCTAGCTTGTGGCCTATCAGTTTGCTGTTTCTTTAATAGAACCTAGGAACACACAGAAAATACTTGGTACATACTTGTATTTTGGTAGATGCTTATTGTGTCATAAAACTGGCTACACTGCTTTTGAAGGACTACCTTAGGTGTCATACGTGTAATATGATGTAAGATGTATATGAATGTTCTATTAAAGGATTTTCTCTTTTTCAAAGAAGATGAGTACACTAATAAAGAGATTAACTCTTACCCTAGAATCAGCAGATTTGGATATTGAATATTCATTGCTTTGTCCACAGAAGATCCTTTGGCTCACTTTCCAAGTTAGAAACCAGTGATAACACATTGTAGTAAACTGCTGCATATTCTGAGGGCTCTCAGAAGAATGATGTAGTAAACTGTTAGAATACCTGAATGCTGTGCAATTAATGTGTCTATTTTTTATTTCTTGAATTCCGGAGTAAGCTTTTGTTTTTCCTTTTCTCTAGCCCCCCAAACAATGTTGTTAGCATGTACTCTCGGTTCTTCTTTTGTAGTGTCTCATACCTTATTTCTTCTGTTTCATTCCTGTAGATACCATCCTAGTTTAAACTTTTTATTGCTCATCCTGGGACATCTACACTAGCCCCTAAGTGCCTTTTCTATTCCATATTTAGAGTATCTCCAGGTTTGTTTGTTTTTTGTTAATCCTTTTCTTAGGTCATAAACAAACTCTGATTAAAGGCAAAAACATAAGACACACACATGCACACACACACATCAGAAAAAAGGACTTCTTTCAGTTGTGCACTTTCTTGATGACCAAACTCCATATCGTTCATTCCCCCTTCTAATCTTATCATTTCTTAGTCCCTTATAAGATAGCCAGCTCGTTCTCTGCTCCTGCCAATAGCTTTATTTCACTCTCTCTCTTTTCCTTATGCTATTTCTTCTAAGGGGAATGACCTCTCTCCTTGATGCCTTATATCATTTCTTTTATTATTGTACTATTCTTTAAATCTTTTACTGTTCTTTCATTACCAGACTAGGTTAGAAGTTTCTAAAGGTTAATGACGGTATTTCCTGCTGCATCTTTGAACTCCATATAATGTCTAATACCATGCTTTGTGTGTAGCAGGCATTCAACTAATATTCCTGAACTTGATTAGTGCTTTATATTTTCCCTCCTTCATTTTTTTTATTGTGGTAAAATATACAAAACATAAAATTAACCCTTTTAACCATTTTTTAGGTATACAGTTCCATAAAATCAAGTACATTCTCATTGCCGTACAACCATCACCAACCATCCCTCTCCAGAGCCTTTTCATCTTCCCCAGCTGAAATTCTGTGCCTGTTGAATGCTAACTCCCCACTTCCCCCTTTCTCACAATCCCTGGCAACCACCATTCTACTCTCTGTCTCTATGAACTTGACTGCTCTAGGAACCTCACCATAAGAAGAATCATGCAATATTTGTCCTTGTGCAACTGGCTTATTTCAGTCAGCATGAAGTCTTCAAGTTTATGCTATAGCATGTGTCAAATTTTTCTTCCTTTTTAAGGTTTAATAATATTCCATTGTATGTGTATATACAATATAAACACCACATTTTGTTCAGCCCTTCCGTCTGTCGTGGGTTGCCCCTTTACTTTGTTGATAATATCCTTTGATGCCTGAAACTGTTAAATTTTGATGAAGCCCAATTTATTTTTTCTTTTGTTGCCTTGATTTTTGGTGTCATATCCAAGAAATCATTACCATATTCAGTGTCATGAAGCTTTCCCCCTATGTTTTCTTCTAAGGGTTTTATAGTTTTAGCTCTTACTGTTAGGTTGTTGATTTGAGTTAATTTTTGTATATGGTCTAAGTAAGAGTCCAAATTCATTTTTATTGTGTGTGAATATATCTAGTCTTCCCAGCACCATATGTTGAAAAGACTGTATTTTCTCCACTGAATAGTCTTTCCCTCATTCGTATTTCATTGAATGAGCTTCAACTTTAGTGTCACTGCTGTGACCATAATAGGTTTTAAGATCTTTCCTGTCACTGTCTTGTCTTAAAGGCTTAAAACTTGCTTATGCTTTCTTCACTTGGAAGTAAAAGAGGAGGACCAGGGAAGATGTATACATTGAAAACAGAACCATCATCTCTCATCTCTCTGTCCTCTTATTAACTGCTTGTTTAGATAGAGTAACCCTCTTTGTTCTGTACCTCACCTTCCTGAAACATAGTAGAAACATTAGAATACCTTGCTAGTCTGAAATTTTAAGTCACTTAGCCTTTCTGGACTTTTGATTCCTTTTCTGTTAAATGAGAAGATTGAGCTAAATGATCTCTCATGTGTCTTTTGCTATAAAAATTCTGTGATACTTGTGAATGGCTTTTGAACAGTTAGTAAAAATTCAGTGGAGAGTAGAACAGTTTTATTATACCAAAGGAATACATTAAACTTGGTATCCCCAAGAATATATTATCTTTATTACTTTGTCTACAGTTTTGGTATTTTCTCCATATGCGAACAGAAGTTTTAAACATAGCTATGATGAGTTTCTTTCAATGGTAAAACACTTAGTTTCTAAGTATTTCTGTGGTTTGTAGTATTGCCGTCTTTATTTTCTTTATGCATTAAGGAGAAGGGACATAAGTTCAGGTACATGAAATTTGCATGAAGAAAAGAGGACCAGCAACCAGGTGAAAAACTGAGCTAGAACAGAGACAGACACCTCTCTTCTGGAAAGTCAGAGAATACTAAAGTCTAGAAAGGGGTTTTTTGGATGCTTCACCCCTGAATACATCTTTGAGAGGCCCATGTCTGTATACTGTGTATGCATATATTAATTGATTGCCAAAAAGCCATTTTTTTCCTCATGTCACCTGTAGTGTTGATTGTGTAATTAAACTTACCTATTAAACTACAGTTAGTTATAATATGATTGAGTTCATTTTACTTTATAAAATTTTTGTCATTGCTGTTTGTCTCTTGTCTTTTTATAACATTATGTGGAAATGAAAATGATGATAGCTAATATTTGTTGAGTGCATGATACATTTGTTTTAACTTTATTATTGTTTTCATATCTTTTCAAAGAAAATGATATTTTAGTGATGGTGTTTTATCAGGAACTATTCTAGAGCCCAGGAGAGAAGTTAGTTCATTACATACAATGATTTCTTAACAACATTAGGGATTAATTCTCTCGGTCAAAAAAAGGTGACTGGGTAGCTATGAAGACAAGATGACACAGAAACTTTGTAAAGTTTTTGAATTTTGAACTCTCTGAATGTATTATCATTAGTACTGTTATTAATACCAAATTAAATCATTAGTGATAAAGTGATATATTACCTTTAAAACTTCTCATTCGGAATCCTGACTCATATATTTAGAAAGAGAAATAAAAGTCTTGCCTCTGTCAAGTATTATTTCAAATCACAGCAGTAATTATATTTATACTTAAGTATTCTGGATTGCAGAAGCAAGCTAGACTGCTGCTAGGCATTCTGAACAGCAGTACTAAAAACCTGAAATGGGAAGCAACTCTGGCATGCAATAGCAAAATTGGGGGATATATCTGTTTAACCAGAGAATGTCCTTAGTTTGGTAAAAGGGTTAGAAATGCGGTCTACTTTGGAGACTGATTAAAAATGATAAAATAAAGAATGATGTGCTCAATGAGCTGCAACTCAAATAGAGGAAATTTAATGGGAAGTGATTACATTAGTAGCAGATGGGCTTGCTTCCTGAATTGCAATTTTACTGGAAATGCTAGAACAGCTTAAATTTGTTTTTCACATTTAGAGTCTGATAAAAAGATAGATAAAGAGATTTGTTTATTTGGTGTGTTATTGTGATTCTTACCGTGTCTTTTGGATACTTCATTTTTACCAGGCTATTTTTATGATTCCCACAAACCCACCACCAACATTCAGGAAGCCAGAACTTTGGTCTGATGATTTCACCGATTTTGTTAAAAAGTGCCTAGTGAAGAATCCTGAGCAGAGAGCTACTGCAACACAACTTTTACAGGTCAGTGCTTGTGTCTCTAAGGGGAGGATATTTTCTTTACACCTTTTAGCTTTCTGACATTGACCAGAATTGAGTTTCATTAACTGATTTATTTTTTTTTTTCATTAACTGATTTCTAAAGATGAAAACCTCCCAAGAAATATGGATTGATTTAGAGAGAGACCTACAGACACACACACCATTCTTCTCCTGTATGTTCTTTTTCTCTCATTTTTTTTTTTTTGTTTTCCAAGTTCAATCTTCTCTCCGCCCCCCTTTTTAATTTTTGTTGTCAATTCTTTCCTCCTAAAGTTGTGTTAAAACTAAACTTCCATAGGGTTCTCATTTCAGATATGAGTTCTCGTTTCCATTATTACTGTTTCTTATGTTTTTCTTCCTGATGTATTATTCCTTGACCCAGCATTTCTTCTTTGACTTTTTGCTCTATAAGATACATAAATGCAAGATTCCTGAACTCCTTGTGAAGATCACATGTTATAAATACTGGTTACAAGATGACTTAAATGAAGAGTGTCAGTGTCCCTCTACAACTTGACTTTGTATCCAGAGTGTCAGGAGGTTTTTTTTTTAATCTGCTTTGACATTAAATGCAAATAGAAATAATTTAATACTTCTAATAAGTATTTGTGAGTCTTTACTTTCCCAGCAGAACTGGCTTAGACCTCTAAGCTATGATAAGTGTACACGTTAACAAAACTTGATATTTGGAAAATAATTCTTTTTGTTAAGTGACAAAAGGATTAAAAACATAGTTATAAAAAGTGATTTTTCCAAGGTACCGTTTTTAAAAAAGGTATTGTTGAGGGATATAAGAAGCAGGCTCTTAAATGTAAGGTTTATTGTTACGAAAATTTAACTTAATTTCCATGGAAGGCGATTTAGCAATATCTGTCTAGAATAAAACACCGTATATTCTTTGACCCAACAATTACTTTTCTAGAACTTTACAGAGAAATTTAACCATGTATGAAATAACATATGTGTAAAAGTCTTCATAAAACAATGTAACGGCAAAAGATTGGAAACAACATAAATATAAACAAGCAATTTGAGGTCCATCGAGGGGAGTGATTGGCAAAATACACACGTCTACACACACATATATGTATATATACATATGTCAATGCTTATCGTGGAGTAGCTCTAGAAAAATAAGCAAGAAACTGCCTCCAGAGAAGGTAACTATATGGCTGACAGGAGTGGGATGGAGACTTACTTTTTGCTGAAGGCTCTCTTTGAGCCTTTTGGGTTTTGTGTTATGTGCACATATTACTTTACAAAAGTTACTTAGTTGAAACATTTATTTTGAAATATTGTCCGCACTTCAAAGGAATTTTAAACACATAAATCAAGGATGTATTGCTTTTGTTATTGTATTGACTGTCTAAATTATTCAGCCCTAAAGAAGTCAAGAAAGAAGCAGGGAGGGGAAATAACAGAAAAAGTGGGACAAATAGTACAAAATCTGATGATGATAAAGTAAATCCAAATGTATCTGATTTCTGGTTTTTGGATAATTTAACCAATATTTCTTTCTAGTCTTTCTTCCATAATCTTTTCTAATCTTTTTAAAGAAATTCTGTGTTTAGCCTAGAGTTTTTAGGGTGGAAAAGCATTTAAGAACTATTCTAGTAAAATTTCCTAATTTTGTTTATGAGAGTACCGAAGCCCAGAAAGGTTCAATAATTCACTGAAGGTCACACAGTGATTAAGGGATTCTTCTAGGTTTATCCCACTTGTCCTCCAGCCCCACTTGTCACCGTTTCTCCATTCTGCTTTTTACCCAGGAAGTTGACCTGTATGAACTACATTAGCAAGCTCTGTTACCCTCTGGCTTCTAGTTGGGTTTGGCCCAAGTATTTTTCTTTATAATAAGGGCAAACAATGCAACTGGTTTTGTATAGTGCTTATGAGCGAATAATTGTTTTCTTGATTTTTAAAAACTTTTTCTGTTGTGCTGTTGTTGACCATGGAGGCCCTCTGTTATAATGTGGTATCCTTGTCTGGCCTCTTAATTGACCTCTTTCTTGACCTCCCCTTTTTTCCCTTTATAAATACTGAAATAATAGACTTGTAGTTCCTTATACAAATCATGCTTTTTCAATCCTCTATACCTTTTTTCATGGTGTTTCTCCCACCCCCCACTTGCTAGTTTAAAGACTGCCTTTACCAACAGGCTTCTTTTTACTCATTGTCTCACTGTTTCTAATTCAAATTAGGTACTCCTCCAGAAAGCCTTGCCTTCATCTTTGTTCAGGCTAGTTGTTCCTCTGTGTTCCCATAAGCACCCTGTGCATATCATTTACCAGGTTAGAATCAAATAACTTGTTTCTGTGTCTTTGTCCTAGATTGTAACTAATTCAGGGTCAGGGGCTATATGCCTTTTGGAAGGGGATTACTTTTGCACTCCTGGTACCTAGTGCTTAATACATGTGTATTGAATTCAATATGTGTTTATTTAAGATAACAAACTTCTGATTTTAAAAGCTTTTTAGATAGGATTATTATCTGTTGTCTCATTAGTGTCTCATTAGATGCCTTAGAGTTTTATTTTGCTGGATGTCTGGAAGCCATTCTGGCTCTTAAAGGACTTTCTCATGTGTCTTATATAAGTTAAATTATATTTTAACTTTAAGAATACAGTCTTATTACCAAGTTTTAATGGACATTTGGCTATAATCTACATGTATAGATTTTACTATATTGATTTCTAGACTTTGACAAACAGTTTCTAAAGAGGAATTTGTGCTGAATTTTTTATAGTGGTTTATTTTCTGACATAAGATAGATAATTGTGTAAGTTTAAAAGAATTGTAGGCTGAGACTGAAAGGATCCTTTGAGATTATTGAGTTGAACTCTTAGTAGTTTTTGAAAGATGAGGATATTGAATCCCCAGGGACAAGGTTCAAGTTCAGCCTAGTGCCACTAGAGCTCCTGATCTGGAAATGTTCCTTGTACCTTCTGGTGGGTAGCCTAAAACCTGAGAGTCAGCTCTTGCCCTAGTCTGGCCTTCTAGAAGAATGAGATCTGCCATTATTCGAATTAACCCATGGGCTTTGCTGGAACAGCTGGTGTCATGGGTCACTCTGTGAACTCCCATGGCATGTGACTTATTCTTCATTTTACCAGATCAAGTGAGGAGTAGAAACTTTATCTATCTCACTGTCCTTCCCATTTATAATATAATTATCTTTAATACTTCCTCTTCATAATTGAGATCCATATCAAAGTGTTATAGTATTTGTTTTAACCTTTAAACCAGGGGTCCCCAACCCCCAGGCTGCAGACCAGTACTGGTCCGTGGCCTGTTAGGAACCAGGCTGCAAAGCAGGAGGTGAGTGGCGGGCGAGTGAGCGAAGCTTCATCTGCTGCTCCCCATCGCTCCCCATCACTCCCCATCGCTCCCCATCGCTCACATTACCGCCTGAGCCATCCCCGCCACCCATGGAAAAATTGTCTTCCATGAAACCGGTCCCTGGTGCCAAAAAGGTTGGGGACTGCTGCTTTAAACGATCGAGAAAACTCAAGAGAATAAGGGAAATCTATTATATTGTGTTTAACCCATTTTTGCTCTTTCCAGTGTTCTTTCTCCTAATGTTCCAAAGTTCCTTCTTTTGTTACTTTCTTTTTGTTTTAGCCATTCATTTAGGGTAGGTCTGTGGTAACAAATTCTCTTAGTTTTCCTTCATCTGAGAATGTCTTATTTCCTCTTCATTCCTGAAGGATATTTTTACCGGCTATAGAATTATTCATTGACAGTTCTTTCAGTACTTGGAAACTGTTGTGCCACTGTCTTGTGACATCCCTGGTTTCTTATGCGAAATCTACAGCCTTTTGAATTGTTTTACCCCTTGATCATTTCAAGATGAAATGATCTTTGTCTTTATTTTCAGAAGTTTAATTATGATGTGCCTTGGTATGGCTTTCTTTGCGTTTATACTTTAGTTTAGAATTTGTTCAGCTTCTTGAATCTGTGGGTTTATATCTCTTGCCAATTTTGGGAAGTTTCCAGTCATTATTTTTTCAAACACTTTTCAGCCCTACCCTCTTCTGTCTTTCTAGGACTCCACTGACACAAATGTTAGATTTTTTTAGTCCCACAGATTCCTGAGGTTCTGTTCATTTATCTTCCAGTTTAGTTTCTCTCTGTTGTTCATATTGTGTAATTTCTACTGTTGCATATTTTGATTCACTGAATCTTCCCTCTGTCCTCATTCTGCTGTTGAGCTAGCCCATCCATCAGGTTTTCATTTTTGTTATTATATATTTTAGTTCTAAAATTTTCATTTGTTTCTTTTTTATATCTTCTAATTCTTTGCTGAGACTTTCTAATTTTTCATGTGTTTACAAGCATGTTTGTAATTGCTAATTGAGGATTTTTATGATGACTGCTTTAAAATCCTTGCTGGATAATTCTGATATCCATGTCATCTTGATGTTGGTATCTATTGATTGTATTTTCCCATTTAAGTTGAGATTCTCCTGCTTCTCGTCATGATGAGTGATTTTCATTTGAAACCTGGGCATTTTGGGTATTATGAGACTCTAGATCTTACTTAAATTTTCTGTAATAAGTGGAGTCCTCTAACACGGCTTCAGTGGGGTAGAGGGGCACCACCTCATTTCTGGCAGGTAGCATTAGAAGTCCAGGTCCCCAGCTTGGTCTCCTTTGACATGTAGGGTGGGGGAGGGGTTCCTCATTACCACTGTACAGGGGTGGGAACTCAGGTTCCCTCAGTGGCCTCTTCTGGCACTGCAGGGCCTCAGTATAGCTGGGTGGTGATGAAAGTTCTGATTCTCCACTAGGCCTCCTCTGATCCCACTCTAGCAGAGAGGGAGGTGGGGTTTCTTTACTACTGCCTGGTAGCAGTATAAGTCCAGGCTTTCTTGTGATCTCCACCGACACTCCCCACTGGGGGTGGGGAGTGATTTTTATACTGCCTGGTATAGATGAATGCCCTAGCTTAACATCTGGTTTTCTCTGATACCCCTGCAGTGAAAGGATTGGACAGCCTCCAGAAGGTAGAAGTCTAGGTTCCCCACCCAGCCTTTGCTGGTTGGGGTGGGGCATGTGCTTTCTCTCTGGTGTTTGGGTGGAGTAGAATGGTGATTGTCTAAAAGAGAAGGTGACACACTGGCTAGCTGTCCCTTTCCTGATCCTTTGGCTCAAGAGAGCAGGCCTTTGCAGGAGCTTTTTTAGTTTGTATCCATTGGTGTTTCTAGGTTGCTGGCTTCTCCAATAACCAGTCTGGGATAAATGAGGTAAAAAAAAAGCCCATGGACTCACAGCTGTGTCTTTCCTTTAGTCCTCTGGTCCCTAGTTAATCTGCCACCTTTCAGTGTCTTCCTGTGTTTGTTTTATCGTCCAGGGTTTTAGCTATACTTTAATGGAGAGGTATAGGGAAAAGTATGACTGCTCAATCTGTCCACAAGCAGAAGTCTGTCTTCAGTTCACTTTAAACTCTTGTTCTCTCACCTTTTATGAAGAAATAATTTATTTGAATTCTTTCAGTTCAGAAATTGATCATTCAGAACATGAACAAAATTTAAGAGGAAATGGTTCAAATTTTAAAAGAATAAATCTTCAAACAGCCCTACTTTTTAAAATACATGACCAAGAATGTGATAGGTTGATTTTGGGTATTCTTTGTCTTAGCATTAGTTCAGGTGGTTCAAGAATTCTTGCCCTTTTTTAGTTTATATTTTAGCTTACTCTTTTTTTTTTTTGTCCACGCCACTCGGCTTGTGGGGTCTTAGTTCCCCAACCAGGGATCGAGCCTGAGCCCCTGCAGTGAAAGCGCCAAGTCCTAACCACTGGACCACCAGGGAAATCCTAGGTACATTTAGAAATAGTGAAACTATATTGCCTTTTGGAATTTGGTGTGTTTACCTTTTTTTTTTAATTGATATTCTTTTTAAAGCTCTTCATATAATTACCTTCTTGTCTGACATAGATGTTAAATTTTTGGTTCATTTATGTTTTTTTCCCTTCGTTTTATGGCGCTGAATTGAATAAATATTCTCCTATATTACCCTCTAGTTCTTTTATATTTCCATTTTCTTTTGACTTTTAACTTCTTGATCTATCTGGCATTTATTTTGATATTTCTGTGGTAAAGATCTAGTCTAATTCTACCCACCCCACCCCCCCAAAAGAAAAAAGAAACAGCAGGCAATAAGTATTTTTTCCTCACTGATTGGAATTGCTGCCTTCGTAATATGCCAGCTTATTTCGTATGTTATATTCTATTTCCAGTCATTATATTCTGTTTTGTTGTTCTTTCCATTCTTATGCTGGTACCACATGCTTCTCTAGGCATTTAACAAAAAGATGTAACTTCTGTTTATTGATTTTTCTGCTAACTCAGTCTGATTATATTATGCAGATCACTTTATTTACTTTTTACCTGTTTTATTTCTCAGTGACTGAAAAGGAATATTAATACCTCCTATTCTTATTTAGATCAACTTCTTATGTCTCTATTTTTGTTACACATAATGCTGTACTAATATATTGAGTTTATAACTATAATATCTTTCTTTGTATTATGTCCCTTATTAATATTATATGACTCTTCCTTCATTCACTATTTTTTCCCTTCAATTCTGCTTTTTTTGATGTTAGTCTTGATATTATTTTATGTTTGACTAATATTTCATTGCCTATCCTTGACTTTTAACCCAAGTTCTTTTTAGTATGCCCCTGCAGAAATATAATTTGGGTTTATTTTATTAAGTATATCTCACATAGAAAGCACGTAGCTGAATTTATCTTATGAACTAAGTGTCTTTTAGTACTTAACTAAAATACTGCTTAATAAATGGAAATTCAACCCATTTATTTACATTGGTTTATAGTAATAATATTCCAGTCACAGTTGCCATGGTTTTTTTGCCACCTCATTTTCTCTGTTTTTTGTTGTTGTTGTTCTGTTCTTTTTTATGTTGCTTTGCATTTTAAAATTTTACTACCAACTACTTTTAAAAAGCCTTTAAAAATATTCTTTAAAAATCTGCCAATGTGTCTGATAAAACTTCTCTTCTTATTATCAAGAATGCTCTAATAGAATGGCCTTGTTCTCAAAGTACCCTTTTAACTTTATTAGCCAGTTCCTCTTTGTTGGTCAGAACCATGCCTGTAGCAGTTATGTAGGGAAAACATGAGTACAAATGAAGTAAGACATACTGAGATTTTGAGATTAGGAATGTTAAGCTCTATAGACTAATGATAGCATAACACTGTTTAGTGAGTTCACAGTGAGCTGCATGAAAGTAAGTTTGCAGTAGACTGGATGTGTACTTTGGCATTTAGCTGCTGCATAGCACAGGGCGATCAGCTCAGTGCTTTGTGATGACCTAGAGGGGTGGGATAGGGAGGGTGGGAGAGGGCCTCAAGAGGGAGGGGATATGGGGATATATGTATATATACAGCTGATTGACTTTGTTATACAGCAGCAACTAACACAACAATGTAAAGCAGTTAAAGATATATTAAAAAAAAAAAAACTATGGCTTGGAGGAATGGCTCATAATTTTTCCTGAGAAGATAAAGTATAATACAATTTGAGATTTCTGTTCCTTAGTGAAGAGGTGCAATTCTACTGGTTCCCAGTTTTTGCTGTGTTGGTCTTCCTTCACTCCTGTTAATATATAGTCACTAAATCCTTCTTAAGAGTTCTTCCATCAGATTCAGTATTTCCTCTTGACTGTGGCAGCTATTTTTTTAATCCAGGTTCTTAATAATTTGCACCTGTGTTGCAGTTTCACCCCATCTTATTTCATTTCTAAACTCTACTGCAAGATTACACTGTCACAGACATTCTTTTCCTTACACCACTCTCTTGTTTATGTACTTAAAGGGATTGTCAAGCAAAATTCAAGTATCTCATTCTGAGTGTTTATCCCTCTTGTCCCACTCTTACCTGTATCTAAACTCACAGGACAGCGTTTCTCTAAGCAGTGTTTCTGTTTTGGCTAGACATATAGACTGTGCTAAATCATCATTAATGTAACTTGTATGTCACAATAATTTTTTTTATGTTTGTCTTTTGTTTCTTATTCCAGATAATAAGTTCCTTAAGGGCAAAGATCATATCTTCAATTAGTATTAATTTTTGTGACCTTTTTACCATTGTTTCTCAGAATTTTTAACAGTAGGACTGGGATTTCTTCCTTCTTGCTCTCCACCATCCTCTAGGGCACTGTCTTTGTCTGTTTCCCAGCGTAGCAGAAAGAGAAGAAATCACAGAAGAGTGCATAGTCTCAGTGTTTTAAGGTCCAGATCAGGGAGTGGAACACAACGCAGGCACTCACACTTCATTGGTGAGAACTTAATCACAACCAACTGAAAGGGAGACTGAGAAATGTAGGATGTAGCTGGGTAGCCATAGGTCCAGCCACAACTGTATTTTGGTGGGTGACTAGGACTCTCCACCACAGGTATGTTGATAGAACTTAATTTATCTGGTGATCAGTTTATAACTGCTATAAAAGAATTTATTAGTTCTTTGTCATCGATGCTAGAATTTCTGTAATCAGGTAAAATTCTTACTCATAGTTTTCCCAAATGGTATGTTCACCATTTTAAAGCCTCTTACAAATGTCTATAATTTCTTCTTAGCACTAGAATTTTTTTTATCTTTAAGAATATTTTTGTGTTGTATTGATCTTTATGAAAATAACTCAGATGGCTTTCTACTGACATATAATTGTGAAAATTACATTTTGAAGCTGTGTTGCTGCTTCAAAATATGGTTATCTATTCCAAATTATACTTTTAACCATTCCCTCTACTTTCTCTCATGTTACTCCTCTGAATTAAAAAGTCATCAAACACCCAGGTATTTTCTGGTGGTTTCACTTCTGTTTATCAGAATTGTAACAAACTTAGATGTTTTAGCTAGATCAGGGTGGTATAGAAGTGAAGCAGTACTTATTTACTGAAAAATATTTTTCTCTTATTGCTATTTTCTACTTCTCCCTTGGAAATGATTACATTATTAAAGACATAATAAATAGAAAATATGTAAAAGAAGTAAAATAAATAGTTACCCTCCTTTTGACTACTGATTCTGGCTGTCAGCTTGTTAAGATTAATTAAAATTTGTAACAATACCAAAATCATTTTATTATTATATGTAATTTAATCACCAATCTTTAAAAAAATTTTTTTTTGTCTTTTTTACTACCTAATCTACCTAATCTGTACTTCCTTTGGACAATTATATCTGTAAGGGGAATGTAGTTTTATTAACAGGATTACATTTTTGTGTGTATGCTTTAATGGTTTTTTAAAAACTTGTAAACCTGAAAGTAAAATCTTTATTTCTAAAGCCGTTGAAATATTCTCTGTTCTTAACCTATACATTTAATTCTGGATAAAGGACCAATCATTGAAGCCTATGCTCCTGGTTCACATTTACGTGTTGTTTTAATGTTTTAAAGATGTAATTCAGAGAAACCATTTGAATTTATACCATTGAATTTTACTTTTCTAGCACCCTTTTATCAAGAATGCCAAACCTGTATCAATTTTAAGAGACCTGATCACAGAAGCCATGGAGATCAAAGCTAAAAGACATGAAGAACAGCAGCGAGAATTGGAAGAGGAAGAAGAAAATTCGGTTCGTAATTACCCTAAAAAAGTTGATCTTTTTCTTCTGAGTCGAGAATATCCTATAATTTTGGGTTTTTTCTTTAAATATATCATTAGCACTTTCTGTTTTATTGTACAAGTGAAGTATGTTTGTTCATTAAATCTCAAAATATATTTCGTTTTATTAAATGATGTCTTTTCTGATGTCTTAAGAATTAGTGATTAATGGGGAATGTAAGGTTAATATAATAGGCTTATACAGCACCTGGTATCTAGTTGACACTGAGGTGTGTTTGTTGAATAAATATTGTCTTGGATTTGGTCAATTTTATGTTATATCTTCTGGAACTTTTAACTGGTCATCAGTTATGCTGTAGATAGAGTACCACAGTAGAAGATGAGTTACTAGAGAAAGCAGGAGGGACATAAAAGGACCAGCTTATTACATTTACGTTCTATTAGTGCATCAGTGCATTTTAATAAAGTAAAAAATTATATCTATATATCGCATTTTATAGTGTCTAATGTTTTTATGCTTCATTGACGATTTTTTCCTTGTTTTAAATTATAATATTTTTTCTGGTTAAGGATATAGAGATGAATACATCTTGGTATTCAGTTAGTCATTAAATCTGAAAACACAGATATTTTATTTTTATACTGATTGGAAATGTCTTTGATAACATCATCTATATTTTCCCATAGAAGTTTTTTTTTTAATCTTAACAGTTTTTGTATACAAATCCTATTATTTTGCTAATTCAAATTTACTTTCAATTTCAGAGACTAGTTATCTAATTGGTATTTCTTTTGAAATTCTTTTACCCTTTTCACCAAGTATTTTTTAAAATATTTATTTATTTATTTGGCTGCGCTGGGTCTTAGTTGCGGCACACAGGATCTTTGTTGCCGTGTGCAGGATCTTCGTTGCGGCATGCAGGATCTTTAGTTGCGGCATGCGAACTCTTAGTTGTGGCATGTGGGATCTAGTTCCCTGACCAGGGATTGAACCCGGGGCCCCTGCATTGAGAGCGTGGCCACTGGACCACCAGGGAAGTCCCTCACCAGTTATTAAACCTTGTGTCATATGGTAGCCCAGGACAAGGAGAAGTGCGCTTCTTTTCAGAGCTGATTTATAATCATTTTCTGTAGCTATTTGGCTAAATCAGTTACTCATTTGGCAGTGACTGTGGATTGCCTGGTGAGACAGATGCTTTAAGCTTATATTCTAGATATAATTTTTTTGCCAGTGAATTCACCATTCAGAATTTTAAACAGCATCCTCATAAAGGTGGTTTTTCCATAAGTAATATGGGATGACGTAAAGATCTTGGTTCTGTTCTCAAACGGTCTTATAGTTCCCACCCTGTGTGATAATAGTTTTCGGTCTCTCTCTACAAATGATCAAATTTGTAAATGTCAGTTATTTTTTTGTAGTTTCAAAAGCACTTTCAGAAGCACTTTTATCATATTATTTGATCTTTAAAGAAGTAAGATTGAAGATGTGTATATTATTATCTCATTTTGCAGTTGACTGAAATTAAATTAGGAGTGAAGTCATTTACCAAAATTCACAGAACTGGTGAGGAGGGCTTCCCTGGTGGCGCAGTGGTTAAGAATCCACCTGCCAATGCAGGGAACACGGGTTTAAGCCCTGGTCCGGGAAGATCCCACATGCCACAGAGCAGCTAAGCCTGTGCGCCACAACTACTGAGCCTGTGCTCTAGAGCCCGTGTGCCACAACTGCTGAGCCCACGTGCCACAACTACTGAAGCCCGTGTGCCTAGAGCCCATGCTCCGCAACTAGAGAAAGCCAGTGCACAGCAACAAAGACCCAATGCAGCCAAAATTAATTAATTAATATTAAAAAACAAAACACAAAAAAACTGGTGAGGAAACAAGAATAAAACTAGGTATTTTACTTTTAAGCTTCCATCCTCCTTCATTAAGACTTTATGCTCACTTTTCAATCAAATATTTATTAGTATTTATAAAAATAAACATCACTGGATTATCAGAATTACATACTTTAATAAGATTATGTTCTCAAGAAGTCTAGTCTTTGCCCCTCTGGGGTGGTACCCAGTGGTTTTCTTTCACCTTATGTAAGCTTCTCATGAGTGCTGGACTAATTAACTGCCTTTAATTAGCTGTCATTGGAGTAGTGACTATTTTTGCTTTGCTCTTATTTTCCTATACTTAATTATAGGTTGGTTTCCATTTTTTATGGATAAGGAACTATTGCTTACCCCAGAACTTACCAGTTTTTACTAAGTTTTTTTTTTTTTTTTTGCGGTACGCGGGCCTCTCAGTGTTGTGGCCTCTCCCGTTGCGGGGCACAGGCTCCGGACGCGCAGGCTCAGCGGCCATGGCTCATGGGCCCAGCTGCTCCGCGGCATGTGGGATCTTCCCGGACCGGGGCACGAACCCGTGTCCCCTGCATCGGCAAGCGGACTCTCAACCACTGCGCCACCAGGGAAGCCCTTTACTAAGTTTTAAAGACCTTGCTATAGTCATCTCAGTTACTTTCTGCCACTTTGGTGATCTCTTTCTTCACTATTTTCCTCTCCTTCACTGAGCTCCAGTCACACTGATCTTCTTTCACATTTTTTATTATTTTAACATGCCAATGACCTTTCCTTATGCAGGGCCTTTGCATGTGCCATTCCCACTGCTTGAAACATTCTTCTTCCTTAGAACTCTTTGAATGAGTAGGTTCTCGTCTTTCAGGCCTCAGCTTTAACTATTATATACTGCTAAAAATTAGCAGTTTAAAACAACATACATTTATTATTTCATGGTATCTGTAGATCAGTATTTCAGGAGTGGCTTAGTTGTATGATTTTGGCTCAGAGTCTCTTCTGAGGTTGAGGTTTAAGTGTTGGTCAGAGCTGCAGTCATCTGAAGGCTCGACAAGGACTGCAGTTCCCAGGTAGCTCACTCATATGGCTGTTGGCAGGCTGTCTCAGCTCCTGGCCATCTGGGACACTCCATAGGACTATTTGAGAGTCTTCACAGTCTGGCAACTGGCTTTTCTTGGAGTGAGTGAGCCAAGAGCGAGAACAAAGAGGACATCTCAGTGCCTTTTATGACATCAGGAGTTGCACACTGTAAATTCTGCCACATTCTATTTGTTAAAAGAAGCTACTGGTCATAGAAAATGGTGGAGTAGGGAAATCTAAGAATCAGTGGCTCCACAGAAGCAACCATTAAGTTGGCAGAAACTGATAAGTCAAGCTTTTCAGAACACTGGAATCTAATAAAAAACTTACAGCAACCAGGGGAGTGCTTAATGAAGAAGCTTAAGAATGTTAAGTTTTGGTAAGAAAGTGTTGTGGCATTTTTGCTTTACATGCCTGCCATCCCCAATTTTTTAGCTCAGTGGCCGCCATGGGAACAGAGGTGGAGGTTGGGGGCAGGGGAGAGGAGAAAGAACCTTACTTTCAAAAAAATTGTGCTTTTGCATTTTGAGCTATCTGGCAGTTCCCTGTGGGGCTGGCACAGAGGCTTGCCTTTGTTTTGATCCCCTTAAGGTGGAGCAACTTCCTAGATGGTGTCTGTCCAAAACATCTAAATCTTCTAGAGTTAGTAAACAAGTTTAGCAAAGTTGCAGGGTACAAGATCAGCATACAAAAATCCATTATGTTTTTATACACCAGCAATGAACGACGCAAAAAGGAATTTAAGAAAACAGTTCCATTTACAATAGCATCCAAGAGAATGGAATACCTAAGAATAAATTTAGCCAAGGAGGTGAAAGAATTGTACAGTGAAAAATATGACACATTGCTGAAAGAATACCTAAATCAGTGGAAAAACATCCCATGTTCATTGATTAGAAGACTTAATATTGTTTAAACGGCAGTACTCCCCAAAGTGACTCACATATTCATCTAATCCCTATGGTCTTTTTTTGCAAAAAGGAAAAGCCAATCTTCAAATTTGTATGGAGGAAGGGGCCCCAAGTAGCTAAAACAATATTGGAAAAGAACAAAGTTGGAGGATTCACTTTCCAATTTCGGAATGTAATACAAAGCTACAGTAATTAAATCAATGTGGTTCTGGCATGAGGACTGACATATAAATCAATGGAATAGAATTGAGAGTCCAGAAGTACACCCATACATCTATGACCAATTAATTTTCAATGAAAGTGTGGAGACCATTCAATGGAAAAAGAGAGGTCTTTTTAACGGATGGCGCTGAGACAGCTGGATAGCCACGTGTTAAAAGCGTGAGGTTGGACCCTTACATCTTATCATATACAATGACCTTTTAATATAAGGTCTAATTGGATGAATCAGTGACCAAAATATAAGAGCTAAAAGTTTATCACTTTTCATGCTGTTACTAACCCTCTCTTGAGTGCTTCTAGCTTCTGCCCACTGCCCCGTTCCAAAGCCATCCCATTGTTTTAGGTATGTGTTACATAGTCTAGCGCACATTCAAGGTGTGGGGAGTTAGGTTCTACCTTTTGAAGGGAAGACTGTCAAAATATTGTGGACAGATTTAAAAATCGCATCAGGTTTTTATGATTTCTTAGTTTTCAAATAAGCATTTATACTGTCTGGAACCAAGCTAGTGTTTCTGGATGAAACTATTATGTTGTTTTTTGTTGTTTTAATTGAAATTGTAAGAAAAAATTAAGTCTTGACAGAGTCACACACTTTGAGCAGTGTTCACACTCTTTGCTTTAGATTATGTTCTCAGGCAGTAGTTTCTATCTTGAGGTCATTTTGTCATTTGTGCTCTGAATATAAATAAATATGCATATGCACAGACACATGCAATTTATAAGAACAATGAGATATGCAGAGTGGATCTGAAGCCCTCTTACAGTAAGAGTATGTTTCTACATTGCCATTTGTTTTTATCAAATTTTTAAATCAGTAGTCATGTTCTCTCAAACTTTTATTCACACTGAAGGCTGAAAATCTTACATAGAGTTTGTCTTCATACTGTTCATTCCTTTGGTATTCTCTTGCAAATTGACTTAAAATTGAATTACATATACAGTTTTAAAGTAAAACAGTCAAATTCTCATAGCTACATGTCTCTTAATGTTCATGGCCAAATTGTCATTAAAGTGATACTCTATTTTTCATAAGAGTCAAACATTTTCATAAAATTTGCATTTATTTCTGACCAAGTCAGTACAAAGTTGGACATAGTTTGTCTATATAAACTGTAGGCATACAGGACTTTTTCTTGTTCTCATTCAGATTATACTAATATATCTGTAGCATTCAAGGTGTGAGCATGCATTCTGGTAATTTATTAATTATACAATAAACAATACATCCCTATGTAGTTCTTCTTTAATTTATTTTTTATTTTTTTTTGGCTGCGTTGGGTCTTTGTTGCTGTGCACGGGCTTTCTCTAGTTGCAGAGCACAAGCTCTAGGCACACGGGCTTCAGTAGTTGTGGCACGTGGGCTCAGTAGTTGTGGCACACAGGCTCTAGAGCACAGGCTCGGTAGTTGTGGTGCACAGGCTTAGTTGCTCCACGGTATGTGGGATCTTCCTGGACCAGGAATCAAACCCGTGTCCCCTGCATTGGATTCTGAACCACTGTGCCACCAGGGAAATCCCCCCTATGTAGCTCTTAAACTGTAATTCATCGTTGATTTTTAAAAGATTAGTTTTAAGTTATCTGGTATGGCTTATTAAAATATTATATAGGCACTTATGTTTAAATATTTACACAGTACAAGTTACTGCTTGCTGATTTTAAATAAAATAACAAGGCAAACACTCCATACGTGGTACACTGAATGATTATTTAAAAGTGTAATGGATGATGTTAATAAATTGAATTTATAAGGCATAGAATGCACTATTGACAAGTGGTCATTTTTAAAGTAGATTAGAAGATTGATAAGGAGTTTGCAAGAATTGCTTTGTACTGGAGCTCAGGTGTTTCCCATGTCAATAACAATGTTACTTTAAGTAAAATACAAGGAACTGAAAGACGTGGGAGAATGTTAAAGTAAGTAAAATGTTGAGCAAAAAGTGGGATACTTCTTGATGTTAGGCTTGCTTGAGAGCTTTTCACTTTTTTTTTGAGAGCTTTTCACTTTTATGCATGTAATAGGCCTTTTATTTTCACTTTCAAAGGTGTCATTTTATTTCATATTAATTTAGTAATGATTCAAAGAAAAAGATTTTGTCTACTAACTGGCTTTAGACCATGTTTTAGAGCTTCTGTCTTTGGAAAAGAAATGAGGACTTTCTGGTGATTTCTTTTCTGAACTTTTCTGGTCTGAACTCTAAACTTGTCAGGCTGCTGTCCTTAATGTCTGAGGGATGGCGTATCCCCTCCAGTTGTGATTCACTGAAACAGTAATTCTTAGCATGGGTGTCGGGAGAAATGCCAGGGTGCTTGGGAAAATCCACATCCCTACAGGTGGTGAGATGGCCTCCGGGTGAGTAGTCTCAGAATCTTCCATCTTCCCCCTACCCCTGTTTAATAAAGGAACTTCAAATCAATCTCTCTCTTGAGAATCTTTTAAACTGATAAATAATAGAACAGCATCAGAATCTGCCCAAGTCAGTCCAGAAGCTTCTAACGTATCTAATTTGTTAAATTTGGGGGGTGGGGAGGGTAGAATTTATCTAAGAGCAGGACAGACTACTTGGACTAAAATCCTGATTCTGTTCCCAAATAACTGTCATTGGCCAAGTTACTTAACCTCTCTGCTTCAATTTCACTATCTGTAAAAAGGGGCTAGTGATAGATCATACTTCATAGAGTTGTTATGGGGATGTAATAAAAAATATGTATATCTTCACACTTAGAACAGTTTAACACACATAATATGCTCGATAAAGTTTAGCTTCAGTTTTATTAGTGCTACTACTTATATCACCACTGCTGCTATTATTTTAACATTTTGTCTGGGTGTTTTGTTTTTGTTATTATTTTGTTTGTTTAGTTTTTGGTTTCTTTGATGATAATTGTTCCTGCTGCTGGTTTTGCTACTCTAAGGGCCACCAAAATAACATCACTTACCAGACTTGAACCAGTATTTTGAAAATGTCTTTTTAACTGTTTTAAAACAAATTTTAAATGGTCAAATGTGCTTGGAAGAACTGGTAGAGATTTTTATAAACTACTTTAAGCTTAAAACCAGTAAAGATAATTTTAAAATTTATTCTCAGTCCTTCTTAAAAAGTAAATTAGATTTAGTAAGGAACATTTATATTTGAGATAACGTTATTGATCACAAACTGAAATTCTTTAAAAGAACTACTTGTTATTTCTCATTCTCCCCATATAATTAAAACACAATTCTAAAAAAATCCCTCTCAGTGTTTAGATAGCTGTGAGTATGTAAACATCATAATATATTATGATTACATATTTTTTATGTTTGTGATTTCTGGAACGAGTAGTTGTCACGGTTTTTGTTACTGTTGTTTGTTGCTGTTAATTTTTCTGTGTACCTATCACGAATTTGTTCTGAAACGCCACATTCCCGGACTCTCTGCAGAGGCTGTAAAGGCCTCTGTGTATGGTCAAACACAAATAATTGTTTAGTGTCATACTTTATTCTTGACTTATTCTTTCTCTCCCTCTATCTTCCTGTAATCTGAATGCTGACTTTCTGGAGTCTTGAACAGCTCTTCTCCTAAGACATCACCCCCCAGCCCCTTCAGCATCATCCTGCAAATTTCCTTTTCTCTCTTCTCTAATGGATCCTATGGTTTCTGGATCTTGTCTTTCTTGTTTTGCTTCCTTACTTTGATGCACTTTATCTCCCAGGAGCTTCCAGCCATTAGCAGGTTTTTTCACAACTTGTATATCTGACCATGTCTTTATTCTATCTTTACTGTTGATTGATTGAGTATAAAATTCTGGATTGAAAATAATGTTCCCTTAAAAATTTGAAGGCCTTGCTCTATTTCTTAACTTAGTAGTAAGGATGATGAGAAGCCAGATGACATTCAGATACCTAATCCTTTGAATGTTTTATAGAAGTTTTATAGATCTTCACTTTCTGTTATTTAAAACTTTCATGGAATGTGCCTTGGTGTAGATCTTTTTTTTTTTTTTTTTTGCGGTACACAGGACTCTCACTGTTGTGGCCCCTCCCACTGCGGAGCACAGGCTTCGGATGCGCAGGCCCAGTGGCCATGGCTCACGGGCCCAGCCGCTCCACGGCATGTGGGATCCTCCCAGACTGGGGCACAAACCCGTGTCCCCTGCATCGTCAGGTGGACTCTCAACCACTGAGCCACCAGGGAAGCCCGGTGTAGATCTTTTTCCATTCATTGTGTGGAGTGCCTTTTGGCTCTTTCAATTTGGAAATGTCCCTTAATTCTGTGTTATTTTAGTTTTAAAATTTTTTATTGGAGTATAGTTGATTTACAAGGTTGTATTAGTTTCAGCTGTACAGCAAAATGAATCAGTTATACGTATACATATATCCACTCCTTTTTAGATTCTTTTCCCATAGGTCATTACAGAGTATTGAGTAGAATTACCTGTGCTATACAGTAGGTCCTTATTAGTTATGTTTTGTATATAACAGTGTGTATATGTCAATCCCAATCTCCTAATTTATCCCTCCCTCCCCTTTCCCCCCTGGTAACCATAAGTTTGTTTTCTACATCTGTGACTCCATTTCTGTTGTGTAAATAAGTTCATTTGTACCATTTTTTTTAAGATTCCACATATAAGCAATATCATATGATATTTGTCTTTATCTGACTTCACTCAGTATGAGAATCTCTAGGTCCATCCATGTTGCTGCAAATGGCATAATTTCCTTCTTCTTTATGGCTAAGTAATATTCCAGTGTGTATATGTACCACATCTTCTTTAGTCACTCCTTTGTGGATATTAAGGTTGCTTCCATGTCTTGGACATTAAGGTTGCTTCCATTGTCTTGACTATTGTAAATAATGCTGCAGTGAACATAGGGGTGCATGTATCTTTTCAAATTATGGTTTTCTCCAGATATATGCCCAGGAGTGGGATTGCTGGATCATATGGTAGTTCTGTATTTAGTTTTTTAACGAACTTCCATACTGTTCTCCATAGTGGCTGTACCAATTTACATTTCCACCAACAGAGTAGGAGGGTTTCGTTTTCTTCACACCCTCTCCAGCATTTATTATTCGTAGATTTTTTTTTTTTTTTTTTTTTTTTTGGTGGTATGCTGGCCTCTCACTGTTGTGGCCTCTCCTGTTGCAGAGCACGATGAAGTGCCTTTGTTAGATGCTGATGAAGTGCTTTCACTACATGGAGGGTTTTGTTTTTGCTTTTTAAATCAGTGTTTCTAATTACAAATGTGATATCTACATGTGATTTTAAAATCTACAGAGAGCGCATAATAAAAAGAATCTTTGGCACCCTAGATCTTCATTTCCACAGCCTCCCTCCTGGGAAGCAACCATGATCATTAACTTCTTATGTATCTTTGTGGAAATCGTTTATGTATAAACGTCTCCTTTCTTCACCCTTTTTTGCACACACAGGAGCATACCATACAGACCTTGCTTTGTATCTTGAGATTGTTCCATATTTGGCACATTTAGATCTATCTCATTCTTTTCCACAGCTCCGTGTTTTACAATTATGTGGTTGAACCATGGTTTATTTAACCCGTCCACTAATGATAGATATTAAATATGTTGCCAATCAATACACAGTGCTGATTTGAATATTCTTGTCTTTGAAAACATGCAAGTATTACTTACGGGAGATGCTCCTCAAGGTGGAATTTCTGTGCCCCAGAAAGAAATTTAAACAGGGGAGTGGCGTGAACGAGCTGGCCTTTTATTTTTATTTATTTATTTATTTTTGTGGTACACGGGCCTCTCACTGTTGTGGCCTCTCCCGTTGCAGAGCACAGGCTCTGGACGCGCAGGCTCAGCGGCCATGGCTCACGGGCCCAGCCGCTCCATGGCACGTGGGATCTTCCCGGACTGGGGCATGAACCCATGTCCCTTGCATCGGCAGGCAGACTCTCAACCACTGTGCCACCAAGGAAGCCCTGTTCATAGATTTTTTAATGTGTGAGGTGATACCTCATTGTCATTTTGATTTACATTTCTCTAATAATTAGTGATGTTGAGCAACTTTTCATGTGCTTTTTAGCCATCTGTATGTCTTCTTTGGAGAAATGTCTATTTAGATCTTCTGCCTATTTTTTGATTTTTTTTTTTTTAATATATTGAGCTGCATGAGCTGTGTGTATATTTTGGAGATTAATCCCTTGTCAGTCACTTCATTTGCAAATATTTTCTCCCATTCTGTGGGTTGTCTTTTTGTTTTGTTTATGGTTTCCTTTGCTGTGCAAAAGTTTTAAGTTTCATTAGGTCCCATTTGTTTATTTTTGTTTTTATTTTCATTACTCTAGGAGGTGGATCAAAAAAGATATTGCTGCGATTTATGTCAGAGAGTATTCTGCCTATGTTTTCCTCTAAGAGTTTTATAGTATCCGTTCTTACATTTAGGTCTTTAATCCATTCTGAGTTTATTTTTGTGTATGGTGTTAGGAAGTGTTCTAACTTCATTTTTTTTACATGTAGCTGTCCAGTTTTCCCAGCACACTTATTGAAGAGGCTGTCTTTTCTCCATTGTATATTCTTACCTCCTTTGTCAAAGATTAGGTGACCATAGGTGCGTGGGTTTATCTCTGGACTTTCTGTACTGTTCCACTGATATATATTTCTGTTTTTGTGCCAGTACCAAACTGTTTTGATTACCGTAGCTTTGTAGAATAGTCTGAAGCCAGGGAGCCTGATTCCTCCAGCTCTGTTTTTCTTTCTCAAGATTGCTTTGGCTATTTGGGGTCTTTTGTGTCTCCATACAAATTGTAAAATTTTTTGTTCTGATTCTGTGAAAAATGCCATTGGTAATTTGATAGGTATTGCATTGAATCTGTAGATTGCTTTAGGGAGTATAAGATTCTTCCAATCTAAGAACATGGTATATCTCTCCATCCTTTTGTGTCATCTGATTTCTTTCATCAGTATCTTATAATTTTCTGAGTACAGGTTTTTTGCCTCCTTAGGTAGGTTTATTCCTAGGTATTTTATTCTTTTTGTTGCAGTGGTAAGTGGGAGTGTTTCCTTAATTTCTCTTTCAGATTTTCATCGTTAGTGTATAGGAACACAAGAGATTTCTGTGCATTAATTTTGTATCCTGCTACTTTACCAAATTCATTGATGAGCTCTAGTAGTTTTCTGGTAGCATCTTTAGGATTCTCTATGTATAGTATCATGTCATCTGCAAACAGTGACAGTTTTACTACTTCTTTTCTAATTTGGATTCCTTTTATTTCTTTTTCTTGTCTGATTCATGTGGCTAGAACTTCCAAAACTGTTTTGAATAAAAGTAGCAACAGTGGATAACCTTGCCTTGTTCCTGATCTTAGAGTGAATGCATTCAGTTTTTCACCATTAAGAATGATGTTAGTTGTGGGTTTGTCATATATGGCCCTTATTATGTTGAGGTAGTTTCCCTCTGTGCCCATTTTCTGCAGAGTTTTTAATCCTAAGTGGGAGTTGAATTTTATCAAAAGCTTTTTCTGCATTTATTGAGATGATCATATGGTTTTTATTCTTCAGTTTGTTAATGTGGTGTATCACGTTGATTGCTTTGCGTATATTGAAGAATCCTTGCATCCATGGGATAAATCCCACTTGATCATGGTGTATGATCCTTTTAATGTGTTGTTGGGTTAACTTTGCTAGTATTTTGTTGAGGATTTTTGCATCTGTGTTCATCAGTGATATTTAGTTTTTAGTTTTCTTTTTTTGTGTGTGGTATCTTTGTCTGGTTTTGGTATCAGGGTGATGGTGGCCTCAGAACAAGCTTGGGAGTGTTCCTTCCTCTGCAGTATTTTGGAAGAGTTTGAGAAGCATAGGTGTTAGCTCTTCTCTAAATGTTTGATAGAATTCGCCTGTGAAGCTATCTGGTCATGGACTTTTGTTAGTTGGGAGTTTTTAAATCACAGTTTCAATTTCATTACTTGTGATTGGTTTGTTCTTATTTTCTGTTTCTTCCTGGTTCAGTCTTGGAGGGTTGAACCTTTCTAAGAATTAGTCCATTTTTTCTAGGTTGTTTGTGGCCTATTGTTGCTTGTAGTAGTTTCCTGTAAGCCTTTGTATTTCTTTGGTGTCAGTTTTAACTTTTCCTTTTTCATTTCTAATTTTATTGATTTGAGCCCTCTCCCTTTTTTTTCCTGATGAGTCTGGCTAAAGGTTTATCAATTCTGTTTATCTTTTCAGAGAACCAGCTTTTAGTTTTGACCTTTTCTGTTGTTTTCTTCATCACTATTTCATGTATTTTTGCTCTTATCTTTATGATTTCTTTCTTTCTACTGACTTTGGGTTTTGTTTGTTCTTCTTTCTCTGGTTGCTTTAGGTGTAAGGTTAGGTTGTTTATTTAAGAGTTTTCTTGTTTCCTGAGGTAAGATCAATTCTGTGTAATTTTATATTTGCTATTTCTTAATAACTTCTTCTCTTTTCTCTCTCTCCCTCACTTTCTGTCTCCCCCTTTCTCTCTCACCTGCCCCCCATCTTTCTCTCTTACTCTCCTTTTATTTCCTTGTTAAACCTCTTAGATTTATCTTTCAATGATCTTATCTTCTCTGTTTTTTTATTTTTCTCTTCCTTTTTTTTGTTCTTTCTTGGAGGTCTCTCTAAGTTTATCTTCTAACCCTGGTATTTTTTTCCATAGCTAATATTTAATTTCCCAAATATCCTTCTCTTCCTCATTGTTGTTATATTATCATTATTACTTTGAGTTTTCTTTTTCTCTCTTCCTTGTCTCTGTTTCCTTCGTGTTTATTTTGATCTCTAACTTTTCACTTTATGGGTTTTCTTGAAGAATCTAATGATTGTATTTGAGAGAAACACTAAAATTGCCTATTGGAAACTCTCTGTGTAAGAGTAGAATTAGTTGACTTGTGAACCTTACTGTAAAAGACGTTATGACCCACTGCTCTGGGGCCTGAATTTGCTTGCCTCTTGTGAGTTCTCTCCTTACAAGCTTAAGTTTTGGGTTTCTTTGGTGTGCTGAGATAGCTACTACTTACATATATTTATGTGATTTCTAGCTTCCAGTTTTTTCTTCTAGCTTCCAAATTTTTTGACATCTCCTGTTTGCTGTTGTCTCCTCCTCCATGCTCTTTGTCTTTATGAGTTTATTTTTTTTCTGTACCTTTATTGTAATTTTGTACAATAAAAATTGTATTTTTTGAGGGTTTTTGCTGGAATCAGCATAAACCCATGTGTTCAATCCTCCATTTTAATGGAAACTTTTGCCATTTGTCTTTTCTTGGGTGTTCTGAAATTGTCATTTTAAATATTGAGTTGTTAATGTGATGATAGTCAAATAAATCTATAAAACCTCATATGTTAGAATGATTAAAAACTCCTTGAGCACTCATAAAGTTTTACAATTAAAAGGAAAATTTGGATCTGTTCAATTATAGTTTATTCTGGACATTTTGTAAATGAAAATGATCCAAGAAGGGAAGGGAAAACTTCTAAAAGACAACATTACAAGAAATCTAGGAATTTAAGGCAAGTCATACCAAATTAGTAGTTGATGAGAATAAAAGTAAATGTACACCTGAAACTAGCACAATATATTGTAAGTCAGCTATACTTCAATTTAAAAAAAAGGAAATGGACATTTCTGTTTTTCTCAACCACTGTTTTATAAAATAATTTTATAACAAAGGTACAATCTTGAGCCTTCCAGCCATATGAGAACAATTGTAGACTACTGAGCCATTATTTGATTGATTCTGTGCTTGCCTTACACCTACCTCTGTGTAGTTAAGGTTGTTGCTTTGTAACCTCCCTTTATATTCATTTGTAACTCATCTTGGTTACCTTTGGCCCATGAAACTTGGCTGATCCTTCTTTTGGAATTTGCTCCAATTTGGTGGATTCACTTGGACAATACCTGCTATTTATGGTACTGGGGACTGGCCACCTTTTTTAGGATATGGCAGAAGATTTTGAATGGCTATTTTGATATAGTAGTCGTTTTTATTTGAGACTTTTTCCCCATTCCTTTTTTCCTTTTTTTGATTGTTTCAAAGATAAATGGTCTTTTCAGCATCATGGGAGGTCTGCATTGCCAAGTTTTACTTCTACATTTATTTTTAGTTTAAGAATACAGAGAGCTTGTATTCTTTGATGGCCTTTTTGTTAGCTGTCTTTAGTCTCCATCCTTGATTGGTCCTTTTCCGATGACTGGCCTAATATGACACAGAGCCAGTTTGGCACTGGACCATTGAAAATTTAATAGTGCTAGATTTTGAAATAATATAGATCAAATTCTTTCCCTGATTTTGAAATTCTAGAGCTGTAAATTCACCATATTGAGTTGCTGCATTGTCGAAGATACTTATATTTGATATTCAGTATTAATACTTGAACCCATTGTAGATCCTGCTTTTTTTCATTTTGAGTGAGTGCAGTTTTCAGAGAATTTATGGGTAATACCAATATCAACTTATAATTTTTCCAAACTTAATTTACTTCTACATAATTCAACTTACTACAGTTGGAAAAAAACTTGAGACCTAAAATTATGTTGACATTTCCATCAACTCTCAGTGTGACTTTTGAAAAGGAAACACTGTATGATAACTATTTCAGGGTACGTTGTTTTAAAATTTTTGGTGCTATACACCTGTGCCCTGGGTAAGTAACTATTATAAACAAACTTCTTTAAATATTTTTTATTCAAGAAAGGTATGGGACATGATTGGAACTAGTGCCTTATGAATTTGATTTTATACCTATTATAGAAAAAGCTTGTCTGATGAGAATACATCTTGACAAATTGACATGTTTTGATCGGTGCTGAGGTAATTGTACAGATTTTTAAAATTAAACAAATTGTAAACAGAGATTTCTGCAGCAGGTTAATCCCAATATCAAGGTTTTTGTGCTAGTTTAAGCATTGCTAAACATGGCAAAGATCTTCTTTTTGGGGCACTTCTGAGCATGTGATATAAATTTGGTGCTGAGTTGGGTCAACTGTATTACATAGTAAGAAAGAATTTGTTTTCCGGATGTCAGTGGAAGATATTCCCAAATCCTTAGTGTGAGTTGATTAAAAAGCATAAATATATTTGTTCATACTTACTGTAAATACCTAAATTATCTATAGAAAGACTATTTTTTAAAGAGTATCTACTAATGGTATTGCTCTTTCTATTCAAAACAACTTTCTACAAATACGACATTTTGTTTTACCAAGGAGCATTCATAGTAGGATATAAAGCAAATCTATGTGTATTTTTTCTGCCATGTAAGAGTTTAAAAAATCTTATCCAATAAAGCATGCCTTTTTAAAAATAAGATGCGCTTCAGAGCATTCTCTCTTTTTTTTAAGCATGTATGTACTGAAATTTGCTAAATATTTTTAAAATATCTTTTTCTGAAAAGAGATTCCAACAGATTTTTTGGTTAAGTGATAGAGTACAGAGCACTGTTCTTGTCAATACAAAATATTATATACATGAATCACTAAAAGTCTGATATTTTAGTTATCTCTAATGGAAAAATGATTCCTTGGGATTTGTAATGTTTAATATAATGTGTAGAATATTCAGCAAATGGCTATGTCACTTGATCTCTCTCTTTATACATTTGAACAACCTATCTACTTCTGGAGGGGAAAAGAAAAGCCAATAATGCTTGGTTTTTACTCTGAGAAATTTCTGATTTAATTGATATACGCTGAAGCCCAGGCATCAGAATTTTTTCAGAGCTCCCTAGCTGATTCTAATGTAGATGAGGACCATTGACCTGTAGATTCTCGTGTTGGACTTTGTGACATAAATATTTATTTAGTAAATATAAATTCAAATAAATGAATTTCTTCCATTTTCTTTTTCTGAAGTAACTTTTAATTTTTGAATACGTTTATATTTACAGAAGAATTGTGAAAGTAGTACAGAGAGTTTCCATATACCCACATCCAATTTCCCCTATTAAAATTTTATGTTAGTATGGTACATTTGTTACAATTAATGAATCAGTATTAATAAGTGTTTTCAGCTAAGGTCTATACTTTATCCAGATTTACTTAGTTTTTACCTAGTGTCCTTTTTCTGTTTCAGGACCCATCTAGGATACCACATTTACATTTAGTCACCATGTCTCCTTAGGCTCCTCTTGATGTCACAGTTTCGCAGATTATCCTTGTTTTTGATGTTCTTGAGAACTTTGAGAAATGCTGGTTAGGTGTTTTGTAGAATGTCCCTCAGCTGGGATTTATTTGATATTTTTTCTTATGATGACACTGAGGTTATTGGGTTTTGGGAGAGAGACTACAGAAGGAAAGGCTAGTCTCATCACATTTATATCAAGAGTATTAAAGGAAAAACTCATTTCCTCTACTTATAACACTTCTGACACCAAATGTGTGGATTTTCCACACCAAGCGATTCTCCAGTTTACCAATTGGGTGTCTTACAGTTTAATTCATTCTGACACTGACCATCTGGAGTTAGCACAGACCCTGCAGGTTAAGGACTCAGTCTCACAAACCTGTCCCCTCCCTCACTTCAGATGCTCGTCACAAGTCTGGGTCTCCCATACTTTGACCAACTGGCTATAAATCAGGGGTTCCACAGTTCCCTCCTCAGTTTCATTAATTCTCTAGAATAGCTCACAGAACTCAGGAGAACACTTTACTGTTTCCAATATGGGATACAACTCAGGAACAGACCAACGGAAGAGATGCATAGGATGAGGAAGACGTGTGGAGCTTCCATGCCCTCTCCAGGCATGCCAGTCTCCTAGCACCTTGATCTATACACCAACCTGGGAGCTCTCCAAAACCCTTATTTTAGGGGTTTTATGGAGGTTCCTTTACAGAGATATGATTGATTAAATCATTGGCCATTGGTGATTAACTCAATCCCTAACTCTTTTCCCCTGCCTGGAGGTCAGGAGGGTAGGCCTAAAAGTTCCAACCCTCTGATCACACGGTTGGTTCCTCTGGCAACCAGCCCTCATCCTCCAGGAGTCACCTTATTATCATAAAGCCAGACAAGGCTGAAAGGGGCTTATTATGAATAAGAAAACGTGCTCCTCCCACACATATCACTCAGGAAATTGTAAGGGTTTTAGAAGTACTGTGCCAGGAACTGGGGACAGATCAAATCTATATTTCTTCTTATATCACAATATCACAGATACATTTTGTTAACATGACTTATCATTGTCAGTGTTACCCATGATCACCTGGCTGATGTCGTGTTTGTCAGGTTTCTTCACAACAAAATTACTCTTTTCTCCTTTCCATACTGTATTCGTTGGAAGGAAATCATAATACACAGCCCACACTTGAGGAGTGGGAAGTTATGTAGGAATTCTTCTACACAGGAGATTTGTCTATTTTCTCCACTTATTTATTCAGTCATATATATCTCACTGACTCATGGTTATTTAGTTTACACTTTGGGTTATAATCCAATCCTACCTTATGTATTTTCTTGTTCAGATTGTTCCAGCTTTGGCCATTGGAACCTCTTATGGTTGGCACTTTCGTCCCTTTGACATAACCCCATCATTGTGGGTTTGCTTTTACTTTACTTACTTCCTTACTCTCTGACACTGTAAGATACTCTAGATTCAGTTTGTATATTTCCTGCCACAGTTTCTAGAATCCTAGGAGCTAGTTCCTTTATTAGAGAATGGTATTAGAAACCAAGATATGGACTGTAGATATACTTGTTGCTGCTGTGGCATATTGTTATGTTATTGATCCCTCTCAGTAGACAAAGCAAGGAGGTATATGTGTGTGTGTGCTAACTTGTGTATATATACATAATTATATGTATATATATCTCTCCATCTTTACCTATATTAAGCTAAACATGAATTCATACTGATGTCTCTGACTCTGATCCATTACCACATGGATCCTTCTATCTGCCTCCGCTTGCTTGTTTATAACTCCCCCCTGCAATGGTGAAAAACCTGGCTCCCTCCATCTACCACCCGTTTGCTAAATATTTCAGTTCCTGTGTGCATGTATAGTGGTTTCAGAATTAACCCATATCCCCATGGGAACAACTTTATCAAGCAGAGCACGGTGCTTATGTACAGTGCTTTTTGTTTTAAGTCTTACAGATTCCACTCACTTCCAAGGTTGTGTGTGTCACATTCTGCATTCCATCCTGGGATCTCCTGACCACCTGAAATATGTTTTTAAATTTGCATACATTAAGTAAGGTTCACTCCTTATAGTATAAACTTCTGTGAGTTTCGACAAATGCATGGTGTCACATATTCAGCACTGCAGTATCCTGCAGAATATTTTCACCACCCGAAAAAATCCCTATGCTACACCTATTAAACTCTCCCTCTACCCCCAAGCCCTCTGCAATTGCTCATCTGTTTACCATCTGTAGTTCTGCCTTTTCCATATCATGTAATTGAATCAAACAGAACTGGCTTCTTTCACTTAACAATATGCATTTAAGATTCATCTATGTCTTTTTGTGGCTTAATAGCTCATTTTTTCACTAAATAGTATTCCTTTGGATAGATGTACCACAATTTGTTTATCCATTCACCTACTGAAGGACATCTTGGTCATTTCTAGCTTTTGGCAATTATGAATAAAGTGGCTGTAAGCATTTTCATGCCAGCTTTTGTGTGGATGTAAATTTTCAGATCAGTTGGGTAAATACCTAGGACAGTAATTGGTAGATCTGATGATATGTTTTGCTTTGTAAGAAAATACCAAACTCTATTCCAGTGTTACACCATTTTTGCATTTCCACCAATGAATGAGAATTTCTGTTGCTAAGCATGTTCACCAGCGCTTAATATTGTCAAGTTTTTGTTTTGTTTTGTTTTTTGTTTTTTTGTGCATTTTAGACATTCTAACAAGTATTTAGTGGTATCTCGTTGTTGGTGTAACTTGTAATTCATAATGACAAAAGGTGTTGGGCGTCTTTTTATATGCTCACTTGCCATTTATCTTCTTTGACAAGATGTCTGTTCCGTACTTTTCCCCATTTTTAGTTTTCTTACTGTTTATTTTTAAGGAGTTGTTCATGTGTTTTGGACACAAGTCCTTTAAAGTAAGGTAGTGTTTTGCAAATATTTTCTCAGTCTGTGGCTTGTCTCTTCATTTTCCTAATGGTGTCTTTCACAGAGCAGTAGTTTTTGTTTTAATATCACCAATCGGTTTTTGGTTTTGTTTTTTTCCAATGGATCTTGCTTTTGATGCTTTAACTCATCACCAAACTAAAGGTAACATAGATTTTCTCCTATGATTTCTTCCAGAAGTTTTCTGGTTTTGCATGTTATATTAAGTTCTATGATCTATTTCGAGTTAATTTTTGTGAAAACCATGAGGTCTAAGTCTAGGTTGTATTTTTTTTCATATGGCCATCCGGTTGTTCCAGCACCCTTTGTTTAAAAGATTATCCTTTCTCCATTGAGTTGCCTTTGTGCCCTTTTCAAAGATTAGTTGACTGTATTTGTGTGGGTTTGTTTCTGAGCTCTCTGTTCTGTTCCATTGATTTACCACTGATATATGTATCTATTCTTTTTCCAATACTACACTGTCTTGATTACTGTAATTTTATAGAAGTCTAAAAATTGGAGTCTTCAAACTATTTTTCTTATTCATTATTGTGTTGGCTGTTTTAGGCCTTTTTCCTTTCCATGTAATCTTTAGAATCATTTTGTTGACAATTACATGTTAGCGTGCTAGAATTTTTATTGTAGTTGAATTGAAGCTATACATTAAGTTGAGAAGAAATGATATCTTAACCATATTTTGAGTCTTTTAATCTGTGAACATGAATGTCTCTCAGTTTATTTAGATCTTTGCTTTTTCTCATCAGTGCACACAGATTCTATACGTATTTTTTAAGACTTAGCGTGTTTTTCTGTGTGTGTGTGTGTGTGTGTGTGTGCGTGTGTGCATGCGCCTTAAAGATTTTTTTTTAAATTCCAAATTCCAGTTATTATTTCCTGGTATAGAGAAAGCAGGTGAATATTTTATATTACCCTTGTATCCTGTGACTTCGCTATATTCACTTATTATATAGTTCCAGGAGGTTTTTGTCGATTCTTTGAAATTTTCTAGACAATCGTGTCTATATAGGCCTTTTCAGTCAGTCACATTATCCCTTTCTTCTAGCGCCTTTTTCCTCAGTGTTAAAATGTAGTTATATTTTGACCATTAAAAAACTAAAGAAGAAATCAACAACAAATTATTCATAACCAGACTTCTTGATAAAATAGTCAGAGCCTTTGTGTCTTCACTTCATCATACTCTCTCTCCACCTCTTATCATATTGTGGCTGAAGTATTCTCCAGCAGTACCCTTTACAGGGCGACTTTCTGGGTAAGATGAGATCATTTTAGAACTTATTTAATTTGACGTGTCCATGGGTCATCAAAGTCATTTTGTGGCAGCCAGCTGGATATGCGGTTTTGAACCCCAAGGGAGAGCGCTCAAGCAGTTGGAGAATCAGCAGGCTTTCTGCATTTGGTGGTTAAACCTTAAGCAAAAGCGAGATTGCTCAAAAAGTGTCTAAAGAAAAGCATCAGTTGCTGCTTCTGCTAGACCCCTTCTTAGGTCACCCTCATTTGCCTGAGTAACTCCTTATCCTTCAGGAGTCATCTCAGCCATTGATTCCTCTGGAAAGGGAGAACTTTTCATGATACTCCTCCAAGGCTTTGGTCAGGCAAGTGCTCCTCTGTGCTCCCGTGGTATCTGTGTTTAGCTCTGTGAGAATGCTTATCTCACTGTATTTATGTCTACTTTCTAACTTTCTCCACTAACCTGTACATTTCTCAAAGACAAAGACTGTATCTCAGCACACTGCCTTGCACACAGTAGGTACTTATAAATATTTAATCAATATTTATGAAATCAATAAATATGTGTATAAAATTGCTTTATAATGGGGTTTAACTGACTTAACCCCTTATTATTTAGCATAGTGCCACAAGATTATCATCAACACAGAAAGTATCTGCATTTAAAAATAATAAGGTACATACTAGTACATGAAGTATTCCTGGAGCAATGCTTAAGTCAAAGATGTGATAAGTATTTTGTTTTGGGGGTAACTGCTTGTTTTTTGCTGCCCTGGCTTAGCATTTCTCTGCCCCAGAATGTCTTTTGTTATCAGGAGTTTCAGTAATGTAACTGCATGCTAAAATTAATATTGTTATTTTATTGTGATTCAGGCAGTCTCCTTCTAAATTGTATGTTTTGAAAGCTGATTTTTTAAAGTCATTTTATAATGTTATCATTTCTGAGTTTGTACAAGTGATTTCTTTTGTTAAGTATATATTAAAGTTTCTGTTTGTTGTTAAACATGACCATAATGGAGCAGAAAAGGAGTAAGAGAAAGAAAGGATAATAAAAAGAAATTATTTTCAAAGACAAATTAGCTGTTAGTTCTATTTGTCCTAAGAACATAAGATAATACAATCCTAAATCTGTTTATATGAAAGCAATTTAGAAGTGACACAGTGATATGAATACTTGATATTTCCTGTTGTATGTTTCTGTCAATTTTGTGGAATCAACAAGTGTTCACTGAGCTCCTGCTATTATATGCAAGTCATTGGGGAGATTACTGAATGTAGTCTGTCCCTTAAGAAACATAAATGTTACTTATATAAAAATATAACATGGCAGTGGCTATAGTATTTTAAAATATATCAGTTTTTTAAAAAAATCAGTGGCCAATAGTCTGTTTCTGAAAGGTATTGATAGTATGTTAGTAAACAAAATAATATTTTGTGAACCTGTTTTATCTGTGTAAATCACAAATTAATGGAATTTGTTCTAGCCTTTTGTCTTTGGTGCCCTCTTGTGGATTTTTTATAAACTGCTTGTAACAACACAACAGTTTTTAAAGGTGTTATTTTTATTTTAAAATATTTGATTTTATAATCTTTATATTTTGTTAATCCTTTGACATGCTTTTGGCTGTGAGAGAAAAAAGAGAAGTCATGGTTAAGGTTGCTTTTACTTTTTAAATTTACTCTATTGTATATCAGTATTGTGCACAGGGGATGTAAGATAATCTTTTGTTTGGAAGCTTTTAATATAATGCCAGGAACTTGTACAGTCTTGCATCATGGAGCCTCTGAAGTCCTGCCCACACCCTTCTCACCATTTAGGTTTGTTGTACTGATGAACAAGTCGTTAATGACTTTCGGAGATCGTGAAAGCTTTGATGTAACTTTAAAACATGCCCATGAGCGTGCAGAAAGTTAGGATGCATGAAGGCAGACGTTTCTGTTAGTTAAAGATAGGTATGTCAAAGACAGCAGCTGTATAATCTCTTCTGCTGCTTTTGCAGTGAAGTAGAAGGAACACCTACTTATATCGGTGGGAAGGAAGTTCATTCTTTGTACAGGTTTCCACATACTGTAAGTCTTAGTAATATTTAATTGGTGAATATCAATATATTACTTTTTTAAACCTGTCAGACATTGCCACAGTGCTTAAGGATGGCAGTTTGAAGGGGAATATTTCTGATGTTTTCTCAGTAGTTCTTAGCTCAGTTGGGTTGAATGTGGTACTGAATGCGACCGAGTTAACCAGTTGATTCTGCTGTGGGCTCTTTCACTTGTAACACAGAAATAGTAGACACTGCAGATGTATTGAGAACGGAGACAATGGATAAGTGCTATCCTTTACCAGATTTGGAAGTGGAATTTAAAGATAATGAATGCTCTGTTGGGTCACATCAGTAATTTCACCTTGCTATAGTAGAGAGTGCCTTTAGTTTAATGGTACACAGGGCTCATCCATGATGTGAGGCATGCAAGCAAATGTACAATAGTTCCCTTTGACTTTTGCCTTTTCTAACTCAAGAATGATTAAAATTTATTTACTGACACAGGTTAGCATGTGAGCACAACCACCAAGACCTGATTTAGTTCTGCATGGGGAGAAAAGTAAAACCTGCCACAGGTTTCCCCAATTTTATGCTCATCTCCTTGAAGTTGCACTGCACATGCCATGTTGATTTCTTTTTTTAAAAAAATAATTTTTAAATATATATTTCATTTTATTTATTTATTTGGCTGCATTGAGTCTTAGTTGCGGCACATGGTGTCTGTTGTGGCATGTGGGATCCTTCCTTGCGGGGCGTGGGCTTCTCTCTAGTTGTGGCGCACAGAGCACACAGGCTCAGTTGTTGCAGCATGTGGGCTCTAGGGCGCATGGGCATGTGGGATCTTAGTTTCCGGATCAGGGATCAAACCCGCGTCCCCTGCGTTGGAAGGCGGATTCTTAACTGCTGGACTGTGTTGACTTCTTATTTGACTCTTTCCTCACAAATTAATTATTAGAATTCAGTGCCTTTATCATGTGCTAAAGTGGCAAATTCCATTAAGTCATTTTTTGGTTATCAATAACTGGCATTATCTATTTTATTTTCTGTCTTCATCTACTCAGATTAGAATCTTTTACAGTTTTCTCTTTAAGGTCAGTTTGGCCTCTTTAGGTCCAGAATATTGTAGTTATTTTTGATTCATTGTATTCGATGTCCAGAAAGTTTCTAGAATATGTTGTTTCTTCTTTCATGATTTCTTTCAGATTGGACTTGTCACTTAAACCGGTTTGTATAGGACCTTTTCAGCGCAGATTTTTTTTTTTTTTTTTTTTTTTTTGCGGTGCGCAGGCCTCTCACCGCTGCGGCCCCTCCCGTTGAGGAGCACAGGCTCCAGACGTCAGCGCAGATTCTAATCACCTCAAATCTAGATTTCAGTAATAACCTTCTGATTCCAGGCTCTCTTCAGGCTCCTTCTCCAATTCACCCCTTAGTTTGCAAGGTTCCCATCACTCTGCCAAGCAGTGCATGCTGGCTCCCAGTGTTTAAAGCACTCTGTAACCTGTAGGCCATTCCTTAATGCAGCCCAACTCACTTAACGCTTTGCCTTCCAGCCATAATATTTCTACCTTTGTGCTTGTTTTTCACAACCTAGGGTGCCACTGTCTACTCTTTCCTAATTTTGGTCCTAGAAATTTTTATCTTAGAAAGATCCAGCTGTCTAAGGGGAGTAATTTAATTCTAAGGAGCAAGTGGGTCTTAATTCTGTGTTTTTTTCCATCCATCTTGGCAGTTTGTTTATTCATTGTCTTTTTGTAAGCTCAAGTTTAGTTGAATTTTATCTCTGAGAATGATGTGAGTTCTGGGTTGAAGGTTGAGTAGGAGTCCCTTTAGGGTGGATTTTAATTTGTTTTCATCAGGCACCCGGGTGCTTCCATACTGAGACTGCATTCGACTAATTTCTCAGCATGGGGTTCCCCAGACCATGTGGGTAATGTTAGAAAACCCAAACCCATGTCTGTACATCCTAAAGGGAAAACCCCCCACCATATCCATCCTCATCTTTACCTATAGCCCAGGTGAGGCAGACAAGTTTATATGTCATCTCCCTTATCTGTGAGTACGTTTTTTCTTGTCTGTCCTTTCACTGAGGATGTAGACTTTCAAGATTCCCAATTTTATGTAAGAGTTTCAGTTCTACTTTGAAGAGAACCCAAAGACTCTTGCCTTCCTTTATCCATTAAAATGGATAACCCATCACCATCGCACCCCCATCATCACATGCCCCTATGGCAGCCCTAAGGTCAGATTTAGCTCATTCTCACTCTAGTTCCTAGTTGTTTGGGGCTCTTGGAGATTTCCTTTACTATCTTGAAAGCTCAGTTTTGTATTTGTAGTATGTTTTGTTACATTATTCTTTGCTGTCAGTGCCATCCCTGATTAGCGCCTCTAAAACGTTTTACAGATATCTAGACCACTATAATGCAACTTTTTGTATAATTGGTTCACTTATGTGTCTTAAACATTCATTTTTTTCCTGAAAAATAAATTTTTTCATGCTGTAGTAGAATGCATACCCAATAGGAGTGTCTAATTGAATCAGTGTCACTAAGATCACTGTTCTGTATTGATAATGTACTGTTATGTAATTGTATAGGTAATAAAGAAGTATTTAATATCATTTCAGGAAGAGAAAATAATTAGAATATGTCAAATTAAAAAGACACCTATTTATCTAAGCATAGTCTATCTCATTAATGTTAGAAATGACAAATGCTTTCTAAAATGTTTGTGTTAATATCCTTTAAATCAATCAGATAGTAGCTGAATATTTAGAAAATCCTTTAAGGTGGTAGATATTGCAAATGTAAAGATACCTAGTGCAAAGGCTCTGATTATTTCTCAGACTGTTATGGCATAAATCTGTCTTAGCAGTGGAGTAGGATTTCCTAATGATGTTTTCAAATATTTGTATTCCATGTGGATTTTATGATTCATAACCTGGATTATCGTCAGTACTCTGTTTTGCATTCCTGGCACATGATGACCACTGATTGAAAATGCTATTGTATTCCTTACTGGAATTGGCCGCTTTCTACAGTGGGGAAGCATCTGCTCTGCAGACCTTTTTCTATAAAGTATCAACATGTTTTTCTTCTGCTTTTCTCTTGTAAGGAGTAACAGAGTATATATAAATGAAGTATAACTTTGGAAAAACATTATAAATAACTCTTTTATTATGAAAATGTTAAAGTATCAAATGGAAATTTTAGCAATCATCTCAAATATTAAGAATAATTTGAGTTAATGATTTAAAGAAGTAAAAAGTGTTACTGAAAAGTTTTCAAAACCATCACCAAATTTTTAGTGTTTGATTTGCTAATTTCATAAAAAAGAACTTCTCATTCCTTCCATACTTTAGTAATTACTGTTTGGATGCCACCCTCTCATTAGTGAATTGAGTGCTCATTATTTTTTTCATTACTGGTTTTTTTTTTTACTGTCAATTTGTAAATTGGTTTAGCATCCTTTAGCAAAGTGACTATGTAAGTGAAAATAATATACAGTGAAAACGATCCCTTCCAAACTTGATTTAGTGCTTTTATAATTTTATAGATTAAGCCAGTTATGTGCATCCGGAGGTGCAAGCTTCATTATTCCAGCATAGATTCAAGTCTAATCTAGAATACAAGAAAATTTTAAAGTATTATTTCACACCAACCAGATGTTGTGTTTCTTGTTAAATTTAACGGTCACAGCACTGAATCTTATAAGGATAAGAGATAAATGACTCACACATATAAAAACAGATTTAATGTTTGGAGAATTAACTGGTTTGCAACCACGATAAAATAAGGTATTAACTTAGCAGTAGAGTTTTAAAAAGAACTGATAGAAAATCAACTTTTTTCCTCCCTCCTTAGTGGAGTCTACTAAAAAGAGTAAAACCTTTTTTATTAGCTTTTTTGACCAAGTGCAAATTAGTTTACTTATGTGTATGTCAGTTTCTTCATCTCTTAACTTAGCAAAATGAAGCATGCTCTAGCTAACCTGTAATATAAATTAAACTAGAGTTGAGAAATAATTTAAAATTTAGAAGACCTTATACAATTGGAAGTTAGATATTGGGCTTTAGAATCAAACAACCTGGTTAGAATCCTTGCCCTTTGACTTATCTGTTATATGACCTTGGACAAATTATTAAACCCATTTGAACTGCAGGTTCATCATTTACACAACGGGGACAATAATATCTCACAGAATTAATAAAAGGATTAAATAGGAGTGACCTACAAAAAGTCCTTAGTATAGTGCTTCTAAGTCATTGATGATAACTGTTTTATCATTATTCGATAAGTGATCAATTGAATAATTCTAATTAACGGTATTATTTTCCCTCCCGATGTTTCTTTAATAGCCATTCTATGTTTTAAATAATTAGTCGGTTTAAATAAAGTTCTACAATAGAACCTTGCATAACATTCTATGCCCTAGCACTAACTCATAATGAGGGCTTTAACATTAATATAATAGATTATGTAATGAGAACAAGGCTTTGTATTGGATACCAGGTATATAACTGTTAACAATATCTGGTTACTGCCCTTATAATAGCTTTTAGAGTCTATTTAATAGATTTGGACAAGTCGGGTACAGACAATTGTGTAATAAGTGTATGATAGGCATAAGCACAAGGTGCTATAGCAATACAAAAGTATGACACCTAATTCAGTCTCGGGGTGTCTAAGCTGAGAAGGGATGTCTAAGTGTAGTTCTGTTGTAAAAAGAAGTTGTAATATAAAGCACCGCCACTTGTGTATATATATTAAATGTTACAGTCTTCCCATCCTTTAAGACCTAATTTAAGGGCAGTGTCCTCTGTGAGGCTTTCTTCATTTGACAGAGGTGGAGGCAGAGGCTGTGCTTTTGGTACTCCCATTGTACTTTGGCAACACTTTCCTTACAGCGTTTAACAAATTGCCTTGTAATTTATTGTTCACATGTCAGTTTCTCTTAGACTTCAGACTTGTTAAAAAAACAAAAATGGAGCAAAACCGTTTCTTATTCATCTTTGTATTTCCAATGCCTGGTTCACTCCTTGACATATTATAAGTTTACAATAAATGCTTGTTGAATGAATTAGGTACAAATATGAATTGCTTCATTTATTAAATAAATTTTTATCAAGTACCTAATATATGCCAGATGTTCTAAGCACTGAGGGTTCATCTGTGAAAAAGAAGGTTTCTTTGCCTTTATCAAACTCATACTGGTAGAAAAACCAGGTACAGGCTATGAAGAATATAGAAGGATAAAAGATTGATGGGGACTTCGATTTTGGAATGGTGGTCAGAAAAAGCATCACTAAGGAGGTTAACATCTAAGTGGAGACCTGAGTTAAGCAAAAAATAAAACTGTCTTAAAGAAGAGCATTCTAGGCTGAGAGAACAGCCAATTTAAAAGCCCAAGGAGGAACATGCTTAGAATGCACAAGAAATAGCAAAGGAGGCCAGCCTGGCTGGAACTTGGTGAGTGAGAAGGAATGTGATAGGAGATAGGATTGGCAGATATTACTGGGCCAGATCACATTTGGCCATGATAAAGATTTTGGGCTTTAATGTAAGTGTGATGGGAAGCCAAATGCAGGGTTTTGAGCAGGAGCGTAACATGATGTGATTTGTCTTTTGAAAGGATCCATCTGCCTGTTATGTGGGAGACTAACGGGGGCAAGAGGGGAAACAGTGAAAACTGCCAGGAGGCTGTTCTAATAGTTCAAGAAAAGACAGTGGCTGTGACTAGGATGGACCAAGTAATTTGTATGGGACTCTTTGGGCGTAGGAGCTGGTGACATAAGCTTTTAAAACTGTAAACCTGCACCTCTAACTTAAGCATTCAAGTAGATCAAAATTTAAATGTAAGTAAGGTATATGTACTTGCTGGGATAATGGGTTAAGAAATAAAGGAACTAGTTTCTTAGTCCCAGCTCCACTTTTAAGTAGGTGTGTGACCTTGGGAAGTCTCTTACTTTCTGTGGGCCTCGGTTTTTTATGTATAAAATGAGGGGTTGAATTATTAAAGGTTCATGGTTTTATAATTCTGTGATAAAGTAAGTATATAAATGAACGCTTACTGTGTGTGGACTACTGAGTGAAACACTTTAGTAGATTCAGAAGTACTGTAAGGCACTCTTATCCATGGGTACTTACATTTATAAAAGATTTTATGAAACAGTTACAATATGAGATCATAATTTAAATGCAAAAGTGTGTAATGCAGGTTTTATAAATTCTAGAAGTTTGGAAAAGAGGATAATTAATAAAGACTGAATTTGCCATAAAGGTAATAGATACTTGATCTGGAACTAGATAGGATTTAATTAAAATGAATTAGAGAGGAAAGAGCATCCTGGTAGAAAAGAAGATGTGATGTGAGCAAAGATGAAGTCTTTAATGAGCATATGGGTTTATGGCAGCTGGAGACTCAGTTGAGGTCAGCCTGACTCTATTGAATGATATGTGAACAATGGGAAAATAGGACTGGCCATGTAAAATAAGATAACATAGAGGACATTAAAATCTAGGCAGCTTTGTTTAGCTTTCAGTGCAGGCAAGAACTGGGAGCCATTATAGATTCTTCAGTAGAAGAATATTATAATACAAGTAGTATTCAAGAAAGATTGGTATAGTATGTATACTTTGAAGAAGGGGTGAAACTACCTTATTCCTAGTAGCATGCAAGCATTTTACATACCTTTTCTTATTTAATCATCATAACACCAATGAAAGAAACTAAAGTTCAGAGAGTTTAAATAGGTTCCCTAAAGGTCTTAAGGCTACTAAGTGAGTTGAGCCAGGATTTGAACTAACATCTATCTGTCTGATTCTAGGAGGTCAGGGTGCTCTTCCTGCAGTAACTCAGGCATGAGGTAAGGAGGAATATACTCAGTAGCAGTGGGAATGGAAAAGAAGAGATGGAGCTGAGAGAGAATTTTTTGAAGAAGAACTTGTTGACTGATAGTATATAGGGTATGAAAGAAAATAACCCCCAAAAGACATTGCAGTTTTACTCTCAGTTAGCTAATGAAGATGACTGTGCTTTGTAGTGGTTATTGTCGGGGATGGAGGCAGACTGGAGGGGGCCAAGGAGATGGATGAAATGATCTCATTTGAGAATGTTGAGTTTTATTTTATTTTTTATTTATTTATTTTTTAGAATGTTGAGTTTTAAACATCATTAAGCATTTAAGTAGTAAGTAAAGTCAGAAAGATGTCAGGATTTGGGAGTCCTCAATATATTAGAGAGTTGAATGCATAAGAATGAAGAAGTCTTCTAAAAGAAGAGAAGCTCATGAAAGAAGAGCAGAAGACTTTGAGATATAATGCTGAATTTATCCTGTAGGTTGAGGATGAGGAGGGCTATCAAACAGCTGAGAACAACATGGATGTTCCTGTTTTCCAGTATTTGCATTTTGACCTCTGTCAGAACTTAGGTTTTGTTTGTTTGTTTCTACTTCAAGTGGAATAGATATAAATTAACTTCAGTACACGATCAAGTTTTTTTAAATAGCACATTGCTTGGTTTCTCAAACATAATTTGTTAGTTTAGTTTTATGGCCCTATTCCAGTTTATCTTCTGGTGAACATTCTAAAGAGTATTTTTTGGTTCATACTTATATTACTGACTTGATTCTTCTGTGAATTTACATTTAAAAGCCAATGGCTAGGATATGACAACAAAAGCACAGGCAACAAAAGAGAAAAAATAGATAAATTGGAGTTCATCAAAATGAAAAGCTTTTGTGTATCAAAGAAACTATCAAGAGAGTGAAAAGACAACCTACAGAATGGAGAGAAATATTTGCAAATCATATATCTGATAAGAGATTAATATCCAGAACATAAAGTGAACTTCTTCAGCTCAACAACAACAAAAAACAATCTATAACAACAATGGGCAAAGGACTTGAATAGACATTTCGCCAAAGAAATACACAAGTGGCCAATAAGCACATGAAAAGATGTGCAATATCACTAGTTATTAGGGAAATGCAAATCAAGCCACAATGAGATACCACACATCCATTAGGATGTCTGTTCTCAAAAAGAAAAAAAAAAAAAGGGAAAATAACAAGTGTTGGTGAGGATGTGGATAAGTTGGAACCCTGTACACTGTTGGAATGTAAAATGGTGTGGCCAATGTGGAAAACGTTTTGACAGTTCCCCCCAAAATTGAGAATTACCATTTGATATAAATTGCACTTCTAGGCATACACCCAAAAGAATTGAAAGCAGGGACTCAAATACAGACCTTCCTTAAATTATGTTGGGGTTACGTCCCGATAAGCTCATCTTTAGTTGAAAATATCGTTAAGTTGAAAATGTATTTAATACACCTAACCTACCGAAAAACATAGCTTAGTCTAGCCTGCCTTAAATGTGCTCAGAACACTTAAATTAACCTACAGTTTGACAAAATCATCGAACACAAAGCCTATTTTATAAGTGTGGAATCTCACGTAATTCATTGAATACTATACTGAAAGTGAAACACAGAATGGTTGTGTGGGTACAGAGTTGTTGTAAATGTATGGGTTGTTTACATCCCTGATCACATGGCTGACGGAGCTGCGGCTTGCTGCTGTTGCCCAGCATCGCGAGAGTATCGTACTGCATATCGCTAACCCAGGAAAAGTTCAAAATTCGAACTACGGTTTCTACTCAATGTGTATCTCGTTTGTACAGTTGTAACGTTGAAAAATCCTAAGTCGGACCATCATAAGTCGGGGACCATCTGTCTGTAGATACTTATATACCAGTGTTCAGAACATTATTCATAATAACCAAAAGATGTAAACACCTTAATGTCCATTAACAAATGAATGGGTAAACAAAAGGTGTGTGTGTGTGTGTGTGTGTGTGTGTGTGTGTGTACATGCAATGGAATATCATTCAGTCTTAAAAAGGAATGAGATTCTGACATCTGGTATAACACGGATGAACCTTGAAAACATGCTAAGTGAAATAAGCCAGACACAAAAGACACAAAAGACATGCTTCTACTTTTATGAGGTACCTAGAATAGGTGAGTTCATAGTAACAGAAAGTAGAATAGAGGTTACCAGGGATTGAGTGAAGGAAGTAATAAGGAGTTAGTTTTTGATGGGTACAGAATTTCTGTTTGAGATAATGAAAAATTTCTCGAAAAGGATATTGATGATGATTGGACAACTTGGACAACACTGTGAATGTACTTAATGCCACAGAACTGTGCACTGAAAAATGCTTAAAATGGTAAATTTTATGTTATGTATATTTATCATAATTTTTAAAAAGCTAATGGCTTTTGTACAAAGTTATAAACATTGTTAAAGCTGTTATAATAGTGCCAACATGTTCTGTCTTTAATCTGCTCTCTTTTGTTTATTTTGTTATATATCCTTTGTTAATAATCTTCCTGTCTTAATCCTTATTTTAAGAACAACTAGCAGCCTGCTATTTCATCAAACAATTTCTGTTGCTTGAGCTTCAATTACCTAAAGCTCTAGGTTATTTTGGATAACTTTTGGGTCTTATGATAACACTGTATTTATGTCCTTACATTAAAATTAGTAGTGATAGTAGTATTTTTCATTATTAAAATATAATATGTTCATAGTATTGTAAGATATCCATCTGTGTTAGAAAAGTCTTCCTTCACTGCAGTGTTTTGTTTGCAGGATGAAGATGAGCTGGACTCCCACACCATGGTGAAGACTAGCTCGGAAAGCGTGGGCACCATGCGGGCCACAAGCACGATGAGTGAAGGGGCCCAGACCATGATTGAACATAATAGCACAATGTTAGAATCTGACTTGGGGACCATGGTTATAAACAGTGAGGATGAGGAAGAAGAAGATGGAACTATGAAAAGTATGTGGCTTTTTTTTCCCATTGAATATTAATTTTCTGTTTTGAGAGTATACTTCTATAGAAAGCAGGATAGTTCTGTGTTGCTTGTTATAGCCAGTTGTGGAAAATTTTGTTTCTTGGCTTTGTTTAACAGTGAAAGGAATATGGCACAAGTGAATTTTCAAAAATTCTTTTAATATAGCAGAAAGTAGCACATCTTTAACTTAGTGTTAAGGAACTTTTTTCTGTTGAAGGATGCTAACCCATAATTTAATTTGTAAAGTATTTTTTGAGATAAAAAGATAGCGTTCCTAACATTTACTTTTCCAATTAAAAACGTGAACCTAAAATTCTGTTCCAAATAATACAACATAATATTATTTCATGTTGTCTAAGTCATCAGTTAAGCTGCAGTGACAGAGGGAAGCAAGCCAAGGGAAGAAATAAGGGCTATAAGGTGGGAAAAGAAGAAACACTAGAAAGAAGAATCAAGAGACAGGGATACTCATGCAGAAAATTCAGTTCAGTGCATGTTTACTACTGCTTGTCGTGTGCTAGGCACAGTGCCAGGGGCGCTGCAGGGCTGAAATGACGATTAAGGCGTTCTCTCTGATCTCCGTTGCTTACAGAGTGATGAAGACAGAGATACTTTCACAGGCTAGCATTTCTTTTTGTATAAATATGGCTCTTTAAGATTGCAGTTAACAATGAAGGACATTGTGATTTTTCAGTTATAGGCAAAAGCAGATTAATTACCTCCTGATACCTACTGGCCTTTTTCTTCCCCCTACCACTCTAGTCCTGTATGGTCAATGTCAAAGTCTAAGCACAAAGCTGTTTTTCACCACACAGAACTACTTCTCCACGGCACAAAAGCTGTAATACATGACTTCTTGCATTGTAGAGCCTAGAAAGTTATAAAGAGTCAAGCGATTTGCTGATAGGGTAAAATGGATATAGGTAGGAATTTCCTCTCTGACATTTTTGTTTTCTTTTTGCCTACCCCTTTCTTTTTGCTACTCTCCCTGTGAGTCTGCTTGATAAGTCTTACCTCATAGCTTCAAGTCATTTGGCTCACTGCCGTTGCTTTCTTCACATTTCTTAGTATACATAGCCCATCCTGGTTGTATACTTTGAAAGAGAGGGCCGAGAAGCACAAGATGAAAACAGATTGCCACATAGTTAAATCCTGGGTGGGAAGGAGGAGAGGGGAGTGAATTTTTTTTATCTCCCACGTTGATAGGTTTCTTGAGCCTTTGCCCTGAAAAGCAGTCTAAGACTTGGATTCCTAGCTGGGCATATTACTAGAATAGCGCTTCTGCATCCGTAACATGCTCACCCAGCTACATTGAATGGTCTTGTGGCCTCCAGAGCTAGCTAGTGTTAGGGTACGAGTCATATGCCTTGCAGATCAGAAAGACAGATAAGATCATTTACAACACATTTCCCATCAGCATGTAGCATCACTTTTCCTCAGCTGATAAAATTCTTTTAGTCAAGTTTTATGATTCTTAACAGACCAGTTAGAAGATCACTGGGTGCTTTGTTCTATCTTTAGAGAGCTACTGCGTTTCCTATGAAACTACACAAACAACTTTTTCCATGTAGTCAATATAGTTGAACATCAGCATTTAAACAGTGGTTTAAAAATGAGTATTTATGGAATCGAATTCATGTTAGATTGTTATATTTCAAGGAAGAGATATGTGATAATGATTTATCAGACCTCATGCTTTAAAATTATAGCACAGATTTCCACATATTTCATGTAATGACTTGCAGCTTTGACAGCCACAGAAATCATTCAATTTATGTCATAATTTTATGTCCTAAGTATGATTTTTTTGGTCACAGAGATTTTATTAAAAGCTCATTTTTAAAATGAGCAGATAGTGGTTTATGTAGTTGTTTTATATGCTTTATTTATTTTATTTTTATTTTTCTAATTATTTTTTATTGGACTATAGTTGCTTTACAATGTTGTGTTAGCTTCTGCTGCACAGCAAAATGAATCAGCCATACATACAGATATATCCTCTCCATTTAGGACCCTACAGTGCATTAAGTAGAGTTCCCTGTAATTGTTTTTTTTGTTTGTTTTTCTTTTGCGGTACGCGGGCCTCTCACTGCTGTGGCCTCTTCCGTTGTGGAGCACAGGCTCCGGACGCGCAGGCTCAGCGGCCATGGCTCACGGGCCCAGCCGCTCCGCGGCATGTGGGATCTTCCTGGACCGGGGCACGAACCCGTGTCCCCTGCATCGGCAGGTGGACTCTCAACCACTGCGCCACCAGGGAAGCCCCCTGTGATTGTTTTATATGCTTTAGCAAGTTTTAAATCCCATGAGACAACTTCCCTTGTATTTTAAGTTTCCACCATTTAGACATCATTCTGTTATAATGTGGGACTTCCATGTTTCCAAAAATCGAACCAAATGATGTTAGTGTAACCCCCCAGGTTACGTCATACTGTAGTATAGCAATAGTATAGAGTGTAAAGAAGTTATTGAGGCAGAACTTACTTTCTGTGAAACCACATAATTACTTTTAGTTTTGTGTTTCCTCATGATGTAAATCTTCTTTAAAACGTCTTAGATGCATTGGTATGAGCTCTTAGGTTATGTTACATTAGTGGAAGCCCCATTTGCTAATGTGTCTTTAGCATTTTTCTTCCCTAAAATGATTTTATATATATATTTTTTATTCCCTAAAAGATTATAGCATTATATTATTTTTAATTTTCTAAAATGTCTAGAATGTTATACTGTGTGCTGAATATACTGATTTCCATCACCTTTTCCTTTGGAGTTTCAAAAGAGTTGCCTGATTTAATATTCTTGTCAGTTTAAATTATGTTTCCATAATTTTTTATACCTTTATCTGTGAAGCTGGAAATTACAGACCTGTTTTCCTTACCTCTGAAAAGTGTGGTGATTTGACTCTAGGAAGCAAAGTTATTATTTTTTAAAAAAATTAATTTATTAATTAATTTACTTTTTGGCTGCATTGGGTCTTCGTTGCTGTGCACAGGCTTTCTCTAGTTGCGGCGAGCGGGGGCTGCTCTTTGTGGCTGTGTGCGGGCTTCTCTTTGTTGCGGGGCACAGGCTCTAGGCACGCAGGCTGCAGTAGTTGTGGCTCGTGGGCTCTAGAGCGCAGGCTCAGTAGTTGTGGTGCACGGGCTTAGTCGCTCTGTGGCATGTGGGATCTTCCCGGGCCAGGGCTCGAACCCGTGTCCCCTGCATTGGCAAGTGGATTCTTAACCACTGCACCACCAGGGAAGTGCCTAGGAAGCAAAATTATTAAAAGAGCTTTTGAAGGGAACTGGAGTAAAATGACAAGAAATATTTAAAATTTGATCTACTTTTTACAAAATGGGCATAGACCTGGAGAGCATGTCCAAAGAACTCTCCAAACTTATTTTCAGCGATGATGGCATTATTTTTACCATCTCTCTCCCACTCCCCCTCTTCCTATTCCCATTTCCCTGGGATCTCATTACCCATGTAACATCCAGGTTTCAGCTTGGTAACCCAGGTCTTTCACAATCTGGCATCAGCCAATATTTACACATGGAACTCTAGTTCCTTATATGTTATACTTTATCCAGACTAGTCTAGGCCAGTTGGAATTATGAGGTATAAGCAGGTTGGTTGTCATTAAGGAAATCAACATTTAGGATTTTTTATCCTGAAGGAATAGATTAGGACCAGGTCAGGAATCCATTGTCATTAAATTGATGAGTTAGTAGAGATTATTTCTTTGTGGGTAACTCTGGAAGAGCAATTGTTTCAGCAAAGAAAAAACTGGGGCCTTTTATCTTGTTCAGATCTGCTGTTTCTGTGGTGGAACTTTCTAGCCTTTCAGAGCTGGAGCTGGATTGGTACCTGTAGTTACCCTAAGGGGAAACTATCTCTGTTAGTATTTAAGGAAGAACCACACTCTCCAGTCAGGTTAGCAGCTCTGTTTCATGGTTTCAGCTAATCTCCATGTGCCCGCTATGTCAGTTTGTCCTTCCAACAACTTGGGAAGCTGGAGCATCTGGAGAGCCCAGCCCTGCTTCCCTCGTGCAGTGAAGGAGACCTGATCTTCCTGGGACTGGGAGTGGAGATACTGAGCCATCCAGCAGCTCTGGTCTCTTCCTTCACAGGGCAGACTCTTGCTCGTACCTTTCTCTGCCTCCTCCAAGACCTTGCTCCATCTCTCTTTATCCAGTACGATAGGCAGAGAGGTTCTATAGAGAATAATGATCTCCAAAATGAAGAGAATACCACAAACATGAATACAAGACATTTGAATGGCAAGGTGAGGAAATGGTAAGGGAGCACTCAGCTGATTTGATATCTCCTGGCTAGGAGTATGATCAGTAATGTGTTGAGATAACTTGCAGGTGAGAGAACTGTATTCCACTGTTTGTGAAGTTTGATGTGTTTTTGAGAAAATGAGGAAAGTGCCATGTAAGCATGAAAGAGTTAATTTTTATTTATTTATTTATTATTTTTAGAAAAGAGACTAAAAGGTAAATTTCTCAGGTTATAGCTCTCATTAATTGTGTGTCTAGTATGGGCCAAACATTGTGCTTGGGACTTTGCATACATTATCTCACTAACTTCTCACAAGGACTCTGTAAAGTAACATTGTCACTATCGTTTGCCACTAAGGAAACTGAGACTTGGGAATGTGAAGTGACTTGTCAAAGATTTCATAGCAAGTAAGTGGTGGACCCAATATACAGACCCAGGTTTGACCCCCAAATCACATCATTACTGTGGGCCGGTGAGCTTGACATCCCCTTGGGCAGAAGTCTAGAACATTCGTGAGTCCTTCAAGGAAGGAGACCTGAATTATAAGTTAGCATAGGTTACTGGGAACAAATATCAGAATAATGTGATTTCCTTTTTTGATAGCATTGCAAAACTGCTAGGTTTGGATATTGTGTTTTATGATTTGGGGAAAGTATTTGACAAGGTCTTTGATGATATCCTTGTAGGCACTATGTAGTATGACCTAGCTGATGGTTCTGTTACGAGGGTTGAACAGTTACACACTTATAGGCTTATATCATTTGGGGTTTATTGGAGGACAGAAACTACTCTAGGCGTTTTAAACATAAAAAGATTTAAGTCAGAGGTGTGGCTATTAACAAAACCAGTGGAAAGTTTGGAGGAGAGGGCTGTGTAGGCTAGGCCTCCTAGGAACGCCTCCCACACTACCACAAGAGTGAGCCTTATAGAGCTACTACTACTACAGACAGGAAGGTAGTGAATCCAGAGGCTGCCATTGGCACTACTGAGTTCAGTAATACAGATTGAGATCAATCCCTGTTGCTCTTCAGGGATTAGAAAGCCACCACTGAGACTGCAGCCACCTGTTAGCACCTGTGAGTCTGGTGACTGGATGCTGGAAGGCTGCTGTAAAAAAAACCCTTGTCTGCATAGCTGTGCTGCCCAGAGGAAATAGCTGAGGTAGCAGGCTCATGGTCTCCTCCTCACTTCTTGCCTTCCCAGTTGTGAGAAAGTACACTTACCTAGGACTCTAGGTGCAGGGTGTTCTAGGAAATGCAGCATTTAGCTTTCTAGCCTGTACAATCAGAAGGCTCACCAGAGGCAATGGCAGTGGTTGCTAAATTTTAGTCAGCTGTGGTGTTTAATAACAGATTGCTGTCAATGAAAAGATTTCTCCTTGTGTGGCATAGGGCCTAGGTCTCAGCCCTAGCTAGCTCAACATTGTTTTACAGAAATTTGGATGAAGCTGTAGAATGCAAGTCCATTAGAATTACAAATGACATGAAGTGGAGGAAAAGAAAAGTACATTCTAAGGCAGAATCAGGAGCTTAAGAGGTCTCCTCAGGTTGGAGCAGTAGGCTTGATTTAAGAGATAAACCCTGCTCTTGGCTCAAGCTAACTCACCTCACAAGTGTACCTCATAGCAGTAGCCCCGTAGAGATGCTGGCTCTGCAGACCAGAGCAGGGCCTGTGCATCTCTATTTAACAAAAAAACTAAAATATCAAAACAATAAAACGCTACAAGTACTTCTGAGGTGCAGCTAGGACTGATAACCACTTTTTAGAACGAGGAAATAAGCAGCTTTACTGTACTGTCAGTACCTAGAACTCACCTGTTGTATTTCGGAAGGATGGAGACACAGTAGAGCACATTCAGCAGACAGTAAGCCAGATGGTAAAGTAGATGGAGACCATGTTGTATTAAGAATGGGTAGAGGGAGGGGGGACCTTCAAGATGGCGGAGGAGTAAGATGTGGAGATTACCTTCCTCCCCACAAATACATGAGAAATACATCTACACGTGGAACAACTCCTACAGAACACTCCTGGATACTGGCAGAAGACCTCAGACCTCCCAAAAGGTAAGAAACTCCCCCACGTACCTGGGTAGGGCAAAAGAAAAAACAGAGACAAAGGAATAGGGACGGGACCTGCACTTCTGGGAGGGATCTGTGAAGGAGGAAAAGTTTCCACATACTAGGAAGCCCCTTCACTGGTGGAGATGGGAGCTTGGGCGGGAGTGGGGGAAAGCTTCGGAGCCACGGAGGAGAGCACAGCAACAGGGGTGCAGAGGGCAAAGCGGAGAGATTCCCGCACAGAGGATCGGTGCTGACCTGCACTCACCAGCCTGAGAGGCTTGTCTGCTCACCCGCCGGGGCGGGCGGGGGCTGGGAGCTGAGGCTCGGGCTTTGGAGGTCAGATCCCGGGGAGAGGACTGGGGTTGGCTGCATGAACACAGCCTGAAGGGGGCTAGCGCACCACAGCTAGCCGGGAGGGAGTCTGGGAAAAGCTCTGGACCTGCCTAAGAGGCAAGAGACCATTGTTTCAGGGTGCATGAGGAGAGGGTATTCCTTCCCTGTCTTCCCACAGAAAGCAGAGCGCTCCCTAAATGAGCTCCAGAGACGGGTGTGAGCCATGGCTATCAGCTCGGACAAAAGAGAGGGCATGAAATGCTAACACTGCTGCTGCAGCCACCAAGAATCCTGTGTAAAAGCACAGGTCACTATCCACACGCCCCCGCCCCCGGGAGCCTGAGCAGCCCACCACTGCCAGGGTCCCATGATCCAGGGACAACTTCCCCGGGAGAACACATAGCGCGCCTCAGGCTGTTGCAATGTCACACTGGCCTCTGCTGCGGCAGGCTCGCCCTGCATTCCAATTATAACTACCGTACCCCTCCCTCCCCACAGCCTAAGTGAGCCAGAGCCCCCTAATCAGCTGCTGCTTTAACCCCAGCCTGTCTGGGTGGGAACAGAAGCCTGAGGGCAACCTACATGCAGAGGCAGGGCCAAAACCAAAGCTGAACCCCAGGAGCTGTGCAAACAAAGAAGAGAAAGGGAAATCTCTCCATGCAGCCTCAGGAGCAGCGGATTAAATTGCCACAGTCAACTTGAGGTACCCTGCATCTGTGGAATACCTGAATAGACAACGAATCAATCCAGAATTGAGGCGGTAGACTTTGGGAGCAACTGTAGACTTGGGGTTTGCTGTCTGCGACTGACTGGTTTCTGATTTTTATGTTTATCTTAGTATAGTTTTTAGCGCTTGTTATCATTGGTTGATTTGTTTATTGGTTTGGTTGCTCTCCTTTTTTTTTCCTTTGGTAACGTTTTAATTTTTTTTATTTTAATATTTTTTTATTTTAATTATTCTATTTTATTTAATTTTTCTTTAAATTTTTTTTCTTTCTTTTTTTCTCTCTTCTCTTCTGAGCTGTGTGGCTGACAGGGTCTTGGTGCTCTGGCTGGGTGTCAGGCCTGAGCCTCTGAGGTGCAAGAGCTGAGTTCAGGACATTGGACCACCAGAGACCTCCCGGCTCCATGTAATATCATTCGGCACGAGCTCTCCCAGATATCCGTCTCAATGCTAAGACGCAGCTCCACCCAATGGCCAGCAAGCTCCAGTGCTGGATGCCCCATGCCAAACAGCTAGCAAGACTGGAACACAACCCCCACCCATTAGCAGAGAGGCAGCCTAAAATCACACTAAGTTCACAGACACCCCAAAACACACCACCAGACGCAGCCCTGCCCGCCAGAAAGACAGGATCCAGCCCCACCCACCAGAACACAGGAACCAGCCCCCTCCACCAGGAAGCCTTTACAACCCACTGAACCAACCTTACCCACTGGGGGCAGACACCAAAAACAAAGGGAACTATGAACCTGTAGCCTGTGAAAGAGAGACCCCAAACACAGTAAGAAAGCAAAATGGGAAGACAGAGAAATACACAACAGATGAAGGAGCAAGATAAAAACCCACCAGACCAAACGAATGAAGAGGAAATACACAGTCTACCTGAAAAAGAATTCAGAGTAATGATAGTACAGTTGATCCAAAATCTTGGAAATAGAATGTAGAAAATACAAGACACGTTTAACAAGGACCTAGAAGAACCAAAGAGCAAACAAACAATGATGAACAACACAATAAATGAAATTAAAAATTCTCTAGAAGGAATCAATAGCAGAGAAACAGAGGCAGAAGATCGGGTACGTGACCTGAAAGATAAAATAGTGGAAATAACTATCACAGAGCAGAATAAAGAAAAAAGAATGAAAAGAATTGAGGACACTCTCAGAGACCTCTGGGACAACACTGAACACACCAACATTCGAATTATAAGGGTCCCAGAAGAAGAAGAGAAAAAGAAAGGATCTGAGGAAATATTTGAAGAGATTACAGTTGAAAACTTCCCTAACATGGGAAAGGAAATAGTGAATCAAGTTCAGGAAGCGCAGAGAGTCCCATACAAGATAAATCCAAGGAGAAACACGCCAAGGCACATACTAATCAAACTATAACAAATTAAATAAAAAGAAAAAACATTAAAAGCAGCAAGGGAAAAGCAACAAATAACATACAAGGGAATCCCCATAAGGTTAACAGCTGTTCTTTCAGCAGAAACTCTGCAAGCCAGAAGGGAGTGGCAGGACATATTTAAAGTGATGAAAGGGAAAAACCTACAACCAAGATTACCCAGTAAGGATCTCATTCAGACTCGATGGAGAAATTAAAACCTTTACAGACAAGCAAAAGCTAAGAGAATTCAGCCCCACCAAACCAGCATTACAACAAGTGCTAAATTAACTGCTCTAGGCAGGAAACACAGGAGAAGGAAAAGACCTACAATAACAAACCCAAAACAATTAAGAAAACGGTATTAGGAACATACATATCGATAACTACCTTAAATGTAAATGGTTTAAATGCTCCAACTAAAAGACACGGACTGGATGAATGGATACAAAAAAAGACCCATGTATATGCTGTCTACAACAGACCCACTTCAGACCTAGGGACACATACATACTGAAAGTGAGGGGCTGGAAAAAGATATTACATGCAAATGGAAATCAAAAGAAAGCTGGAGTAACAATTCTCATATCAAACAAAATCGACTTTAAAATAAAGACTATTACAAGACAAAGAAGGACACTACATAATGATCAAGGGCTCCATCCAAGAAGAAGATATAAAAGTTGCAAATATTTATGCACCCAACATAGGAGCACCTCAATACATAAGGCAAATGCTAACAGCTATAAAGGGGAAATTGACAGTAACACAATAATAGTAGGGGACTTTAGCACCCCATTTTCACCAATGGACTGATCATGCAAAATGAAAATAAGGAAAAGCAAGCTTTAAATGACACATTAAGCAAGATGGACTTAATTGATATTTATGGGACATTCCATCCAAAAACAACGGAATACTTTTTCCTCTCAAGTGCTCATGGAACATCCTCCAGGATAGATCATACTTTGGGTCACAAATCAAGCCTTGGTAAATTTAAGAAAATTGAAATCGTTTCAAGTATCTTTTCCAACCACAGCACTATGAGACTAGATATCAATTACAGGAAAAAATCTGTAAAATATACAAACACATGGAGGCTAAACAATACACTACTAAATAACAAAGAGATCACTGAAGAAATTAAAGAGAAAATCCAAAAATACCTAGAAACAAATGACAATGAAAACACAAGAACCCAAAACCTATGGGATGCAGCAAAAGCAGTTCTAAGAGGGAAGTTTATAGCAATACAGTCCTACCTCAAGAAACACGAAACATCTCAAATAAACAACCTAACCTTACACCTAAAGCAATTATAGAAAGAAGAACAAAAAAAAAAACCCCAAAGTTAGCAGAAGGAAAGAAATCATAAAGATCCGAGCAGAAATAAATGAAACAGAAACAAAGGAAACAATAGCAAAGATCAATAAAACTAAAAGCTGGTTCTTCAAGAAGATAAAATTGGTAAACCATTAGCTAGACTCATCAAGAAAAAAGGGAGAAGACTCAAATCAATAGAATTAGAAATGAAGACGGAGAAGTAACAACTGACACTGCAGAAATACAAAGCATCATGAGATATTACTGCAAGCAACTATATGCCAATTAAATGGACAACCTGGAAGAAATGGACAAATTCTTAGAAAAGCACAGCCTTCTGAGACTGAACCAGGAAGAAATAGAAAATATGAACAGACCAATTACAAAAAAAATTGTGAAATTGAAACTGTGATTTAAAAGCTTCCAACGAATAAAAGCCCAGGACCAGATGGCTTGATGGGCGAATTCTAGCAAACATTTAAAGAAGAGCTAACACCTATCCTTCTCAAACTCTTCCAAAATATAGCAGAGGGAGGAACACTCCCAAACCCATTCTATGAGGCCACCATCACCCTGATACCAAAATCAGGCACAGATGTCACAGAAAAAGAAAACTACAGGCCAATATCACTGAAGAACATAGATGCAAAAATCCACCACAAAATACTAGCAAACAGAATCCAACAGCACATTAAAAGGATCATACACCATGATCAAGTGGGGTTTATCCCAGAAATGCAAGGATTCTTCAATATACGCAAATCAATCAACGTGATACACCATATTAACAAATTGAAGGAGAAAAACCATATGATCATCTCAATCGATGCAGAGAAAGCTTTCGACAAAATTCAACACCCATTTATGATAAAAACCCTCCAGAAAGCAGGCTTAGAGGGAACCTTCCTCAACATAATAAAGGCCGTATATGACAAACCCACAGCCAACATCGTCCTCAATGGTGAAAAACTGAAACCATTTCCGCTAAGATCAGGAACGGGACAAGGTTACCCACTCTCACCACTATTATTCAACATAGTTTTGGAAGTTCTAGCCACAGCAATCAGAGAAGATAATGAAATAAAAGGAATCCAGATTGGAAAAGAAGAAGTAAAACTGTCACTGTTTGCAGATGACGTGATATTATACATAGAGAATCCTAAAGACGCTACCAGAAAACTGCTAGAGCTAATCAATGAATTTGGTAAAGTAGCAGGATACAAAATTAATGCACAGAAATCTCTTGCATTCCTATACACTAATGATGAAAAATCTGAAAGAGTAATTAAGGAAACACTCCCATTCACCGTTGCAAGAAAAAGAATAAAATACCTAGGAATAAACCTACCTAAGGAGACAAAAGGCCTGTATGCAGAAAACCATAAGACACTGATGAAAGAAATTAAAGATGATACAAACCGATGAAGACATATACCGTGTTCTTGGATTGGAAGAATCAACATTGTGAAAATGACTATAGTACCCAAAGCAATCTACGGTTTCAGTGCAATCCCTATCAAACTACTAATGGGATTTCTCACAGATTTAGAACAAAAAATTTCACAATTTGTGTGGAAACACAAAAGACCCCGAATAGCCAAAGCAATCTTGAGAAAGAAAAATGCAGCTGGAGGAATCAGGCTCCCTGACTTCAGACTATAGTACAAAGCTGCAGTAATCAAGACAGTATGGTACTGGCACAAAAAGAGAAATATAGTCCAATGGAACAGGATAGAAAGCCCAGAGATAAACCCACACACATATGGTCACTTTATTTTTTTATAAAGGAGGCAAGAATATACAATGGAGAAAAGACAGCCTCTTCAATAAGTGGTGCTCAGAAACTGGACAGCTACATGTAAAAAAATGAAATTAGAACACTCCCTAACACCATACACAAAAGTAAACTCAAAATGGATTAAAGACCTAAATGTAAGGCCAGACACTATCAAACTCTTAGAGGAAAGCATAGGCAGAACACTCTATGACATAAATCACAGCAAGATCCTTTTTGACCTACCTCCTAGAGAAATGGAAATAAAAATAAACAAATGGGACCTAATGAAACTTAAAAGGTTTTGCATAGCAAAGGAAACCATAAACAAGAACAAACTACAACCCTCAGAATGATAGAAAGTATTTGCAAAGAAAGCAACTGACAAAGGATTAATCTCCAAAATATACAAGCAGGTCATGCAGCTCAATATCAAAAAAACAAACAACCCAATCCGAAAATGGGCGGAAGGTCTAAATAGACATTTTTCCAAAGAAGTTATACAGATGGCCAACAAACACATAAAAGGATGCTCAACGTCACTAATCATTAGAGAAACACAAATCAAAACTACAATGAGGTATCACCGCACACCAGTCAGAATGGCCATCATCAAAAAATCTACAAACAATAAATGCTGGAAAGGGTGTGGAGAAAAGAGAACCTTCTTGCCCTGTTGGTGGGAATGTAAATTGATACAGCCACTGTGCAGAACAGTATGGAGCTTCCTTAAAAAACTAAAAATAGAAGTACCATATGACCCAGCACTCCCACTACTGGGCATATACCCTGAGAAAACCGTAAGTCAAAAAGAGTCGTGTACCACAGTGTTCACTGCAGCACTATTTACCATAGCCAGGACATGGAAGTAACCTAGGTGTCCATCGAGAGATGAATGGATAAAGAAGATGTGGCATGTATACACAAGGAATATTACTCAGCCATAAAAAGTAGCGAAATTGAGTTATTTGTAGTGAAGTGGATGGACCTAGAATCTGTCATACAGAGTGAAGTAAGTCAGAAAGAGAACAAGAAATACTGTATGCTAACACATATGTATGTTATCTAAAAAAAGAAAAGAAAAAATGGTTCTTATGAACCTAGGAGCAAGGCAGGAATAAAAACGCACATGTAGAGAATGGACTTTCAGACACGCGGACAGGGAAGGGTAAGCTGGGACAAAGTGAGAGATAGCATTGACATATATACACTACCAAATGTAAAATAGCTAGCTAGTGGGAAGCAGCTACGTAGCACAGGGAGATCAGCTCTGTGCTTTGTGACCACATAGAGGAGTGGGATAGGGAGGGTGGGAGGGAGGGGTTATGGGGATATATGTATACATATAGCTGATTCCCTTTGTGATACAGCAGCAACTAACACAACATTGTAAAGTAATTATACTCCAATAAAGATGTTAAAAAAAATGAATGAGTAGAAGAATAACGCCTATCTAAATATTTTGATTTTATTTTGTTTACTTACATTAACTTATCATAACTATTCATCAATTATCAAATGTTAGATTAAGTAATTTTAATTGAATATGTAGTTTTTAGATTTTTCTTTATATATGCCTATAATACATGGTGATTTTTAAAATATATCACATTTATTGTTTTATTTTGGACAGCACATGTATGTAGGTTCACTTAATTAGTAAGAGAAAGCAAATTAGGTTCTGCTTTAAGTTTTTAGGATTTATCCTAGAAATAGATACTAGATTGAGTTAGAAAGTGTTCAGGAGAAGTATCAAGAAAGGAAGACTGACCATTAGGTATTCCTACTCTCTAGTTCATCTGTTGCCTCTGGGCACAGTTTTAAGTATGACACCATTTGCTCTGAGCAACAGCTTCCACGTCCTGTTCTTTGCTTCGTAACATCTTCTCTTCCAGCTCTGGTTCAGATCTTTTCCTTCCTTCTTCCTCCCAAAACCTATTTCAGCAAAGTATCAAATATGCAGGTGTGAAAATGCTTAATGATGTTTTATCTTCTTGAAATATTTACATTTTTTCCCCAAAACTACAAAGCTTTGAGCCAAAGGAGTAAGTAACTAAGGATGGAATTTCAGGTGCCAAGAAGCAATTAGCCAGGTTAGGGGAGTGTGTAGGTAGATCACTTTCCTACTTCTCCAGAGGTCTTACTCTTCTTTCATGAAAAATTGTTACGTGCCTCTTTAAGATTAATTTTGCCAGTGACATAGCAATCAAGGTGACAATAGTAAACTACAGGTCCCACTTGCAGCTGGGTGCAAATGCCCAGCATATTACTGGGCAATTAGGAACCCTTCATTTTCCTCTGCAGAGTTACTAGGTGTCCAGGTAAGGTGTGGCTACAATGGTTTGGAGTTACCTGTGGGTATTGCATATGGTCTGTTCTTCTGTGTGCTTTTGCTCTGTGGAATGTTCAGTGATATGTGACCCAGCTCGAGCCAATTAGTGTAGGGATTTTGGTCGTAGGATACCTCTTTTACCAGCACAGAGCACGGACAAGCATGTAAAGATTAGTCTTGTACAAATGGAAATCAGTCTTTCTTATAAAGGCCTCTGGAGAAAGGGCTTCCATAGACACACAGTGGCTGTTGCAGTGTTCATGACTCACACAGGAAATCATTCCTTCTATTTAACTAAAATCCTTGGGCTTCAATTGGTCTGTTTCCTTTTATTTTGCCCTCAGTGGAGATGGAAAACAGCTGTTTTCTGTGCAAGACCCCTTCATATATACTTGGATACTTATTAAATTGTATCCTCAGACTTTTCCTGGCTGAACAATTTCATTCCCTTTAACCTTTGTGCAGGTATTACTTTCTAAGCATTTAATCTTTTTTTATGAATAGCCTCTGGATCTTCTCCATGTTGTCTGTATCCTCCTTTGTTTCAAAGTACAGTCTGATGAAGTTAAGAAAAAGCTGATGTCAGTAGCTTCTGTATTAACATTCTGGTTTTTATATGTATTCACTGTACTCTTGGCAACAAATTAAAGGACAGATTCCCAAGATCATTAATCAGGTGGAACACCCACATCTTAAATTGTTTTAGAAGAACAAATTAGGTAATATTCATAAATCCTTTGATGTTGAAATATATTATGCTAAAGTTATGATTATTTCATTTTTGCATCTGGCTATCTTTGTTACAATCATGCTAAGAAATTAAAAATTAAATTACATTTTGTTAAAGTATTATAAAAATTCCTTTATATATTTAAATTTTCATGACAACTTTTCACCTGTTTAGAAGACGTGTAAATTAGAAAAGTTAGTGAATAATTGTGAGTAGACTGGCATATTTTGTAAAAGGTATTAAATACTGTACAATTTAGTTTTCTTATATATGTTTTAGGGAATGTTTGAAGGAGAAGAAAGAATTTTTTTCTTTAAAATTTCACATGCACAAAAGGATAGAGTGACGGTTATTTTATTCTTTATTGCTAATGGGTTTTTAGTGCCACAGCAAGTAGTTGAAGGAATTGGGACCAAAAGTGAGGGACAAGGTAATTTTGAACATCAAATTTATTATTAAAATTAAAAATATGGGCTTCCCTGGTGGCGCAGTGGTTGGGGGTCCACCTGCCAATGCAGGGGACACGGGTTCGTGCCCCGGTCCGGGGGGATCCCGCATGCCGCGGAGCGGCTGGGCCCGTGGGCCACGGCCGCTGGGCCTGCACGTCCAGAGCCTGTGCTCCGCGACGGGAGGGGCTACAGCAGTGAGAGGCCCGCGTAAAGCACAAAAAAAATTAAAAATATTCTTATAAGCTAGGGTCAGAATTCAACTACAACTGGAGAAATTGATGTCAATTTTATGTGATTATTTTCTGTGTATTTAAAAAAAGTATTCGCCATAGCAACCACAATCACATATGACAGTGGTTACTATCTTGAGATTTCCTGCTTTACTCTCCTGTCGAAGGGCCTACTATTTCTTCTTTTAAAAATAAATTGTAAGTCAGACGCATCATCGTCTTTGTCCCTTCTGTGAACATGCATCTCCCTGGAGACTCAGCTGCACACTGTGGACATGTGTTTCATATCGTGTGGTTAAATATGACTGGCCAATTACAGCTGCTCCCTCCCATTAACTTTTAAAACATACCTAGCCTATTTTCTTCCTTAGAAATTTTTAAAAATTGTTTTTAAAATTTTCTTTGTATATAAAAAAGATATACTCAAAATGTTGATAGTAAGTTTTAAACTAAACAATGGAAAATATTTAGAAGTATAAGCACATACATATGAATAAAAAATTGTGTATAAGCATATCTTGGTTAATAATATACTGTTATAAAGTCATCCAAACAGAAAAATCTAATGGAACAGACTACCTTCTTTTATTTCAGTTGATTTTTAGACTTTTGTTAACTCTCTGTGAGAATGTTTATTTCTAAATATAGGAATGGGTTATTTTCTTAAATTTTGAGTGTGGAATCCAACAGGCATTTCACCATAGGTTTTGAGATCAGCTTGTAAAAGACCCTTGAAACTAATATATCTGAAATGTACTGATAATTAAACCACTGTGTAGTAGTGGATTTCAAGTTTCAAATTGGGGTGTTCTGTAGTCAAATTGAAGGTTGCTGCCCCTATATCTTTTTACATCCTCCACTTGGGAATAGAAACGTAATAGTTAGGGACTGAATTTGGTTATAGGTACCAGAAAAACCAGGTAACGATTGTTTAAATAGAATAGTATTAATGTCTTCTCATTTAACAAGAAATCCAGAAGCAGAGTGTGCTGCATTGGTAGAGTGATTCCATTATGTCATTAGAGATTCTTTCCGTGACACCATCTTTAGGGTAGTACTCTCATCCTCCTGTTTGCAGAATAACTGTTAGATCTTCTGCCATTAAGTCTGCATTCCAGGAAGGAGAAAGGAGCAGGCAGAAACAGAGAGGTGATGCCTGTATCAAGAAAACAGAGCTTTCCTAGGAACCTTCTTCTTATGTATCATCGGTCAAAATTGTGTTATATGGCCACTCCTCCCCACAAGAGAGACCCCTTGTCGTCTTCAGGAACGGAGAGCCTCTAGAAATTAGGTTACAACTTTTTCACCTTGAGCCACTAGGGCATTAGTGGTGGCTCCTATAACTTGGGATAGAAGCTTCTGATTAGGATAGCGTTAGAAGTAGGCACAGGACTATTGCAAATGGAAGAGGAGATTCCTGGAATGAAATTTCCCAGTGGTTTTCTTGTTTTCTTTAGTCAGCCCCAAGTATTAGTCTTCCTCTTTCCTTTATATTGTCACCACTCATTTCTGATTGGACTTCTACTTCTCCAACTGCAGGAATTTTTACAAAATTACCTTATAGCTCATCCCGAGCCAGTAATGTTACCTAGTTTTCATAATACTTACTGTAGTTTTAAGCTGCGTTAGTACTATTACAAATACATTCTAAATTGGCCAGATTACTATTAGCAATGTCATGTCTGATTTTAGAGGATCATGTAGAGACTGGAATGTCTCCACAGGCAAGTAAACTAGATGATGATGAGTCTCAAAAACATGTCATATGAAAGGAACTGAGGATGTTTCACCTTAAAATGATAACCAAGACAGGAGTCATTATCTGTCTTCAGATATTTGAGGGACTGGTATATGAAAGAGAAATTTATTTGGAACATGAGTGTAAATTACAGAAAGACATATTTCAAGTTCACATTAAAAAAAAAACAACACTTTTTGTAACTTAGAGTTGCCCAGCAGGCTTCCTTGTGGGGAAGTGTACGTCCTATCACAGGAAATTTTTAAGAAGGTAGGTAACTTACTGTCTGGAGAACTGTATAGGGAGGTGTCTTTGTGGTGGTCACTTAGGATCTTTTTTTTGGAACTCTAGGGCTTAAGGAATCCAGTTTGAAAATCACTGGGAAAATCTAGTTGTTCTAAATGTTTGTTTTCTACTTTAATCATTCAGTGTAGAAAATGAGGAGCCATTGAAAGATTCTAAACAGAAGAAAGACATGGTTTGATTTGCATTTAGAAGGTCACTATGTTGTCAGTGTGACTAAAATCAAAACTGAGATGAGGGAAGGAGACCAGTTTGGAGGGTGTTACAATGGCCTAGGTAGGAAATGATTAGAAGCTAAACTAAGACAGTAGCAGTGGTGGATAGAGCAGTAGCATTAAAAAAGACCTAATGATCAGTTTGGTTTGGTGAGAAACGAGTCTGGGTTAATTCTCAACTTGATCACTTTGGGGATTATGTAAAGAATGTTGACTTTAGCAGACAAAGAGCATGTGGAGAAGCAGCAGGTTTTAAGGGAAAGATCTTGAATTTAGCTTTAGAACCGGGATATTTTTGTTATTTCTTCTTATTTTATTTTACTTTGTTCGTCATTAAATTGACTATGTTGGTCTTGAATCTGACCAGTGAAAACTTATTATATTGATTAATTAAAAAATCATACTTCAGTAAAAATCATAGTTCTTTAAGTAAATGTAAGAACTTATACCCTCCTTATGTTCTTTATTTACCTAAGGAAATGCGACTTCACCACAAGTACAAAGACCATCTTTCATGGATTACTTTGATAAACAGGACTTCAAGAATAAGAGTCATGAAAACTGTAATCAGAATATGCATGAACCCTTCCCTATGCCTAAAAATGTTTTTCCTGATAACTGGAAAGTTCCTCAAGACGGAGACTTTGACTTTGTAAGTACATTTTAATTCTTCCATATATGTTTTCTCCTACTCTGTTTTGTCACCACATTGAGAAACATAGGTTGTGTGTGTGTGTGTGTGTGTATGATTAAAATTATAGACTGTATATTAATATTCAGTATATTGCTATATATGGGTAGGGGAATGGTGAAATTGTAGTTTGCTTGTAGAAATGTAGTTGCAGAGAAATGTAAATAATTGCTTATGGTTAAATAAATTATAGCCCAAATTTAGAGAAATATTTAGGACTCTTTAAAACTAAAATGACAACTGTGTTAAAAGATGTTTTTAATAATGCAAATATGAGATATTTCTGACAGTAAATTCAGTTTCCTAAACAAATGATGCAAAGGTATTTATGACATCAACTTTGAGAAATTTGCCTCAACTATGAAAGTTAAGTCACATAGTGTTAACTCCACTTGGTTTGTCAGAAATAATAGTCCTATGTCTAGTTAGGAATATAAACTTCAGTATAAAACTGTGCCTTCTTTTTTTTTTTTTAATCAACTTTTTTGTTTTTAATTTAATTTTATTATTTGGCCGCATTGGGTCTTAGTTGTGGCATGCAGGATCTTTCGTTGTGGCACGTAGGCTCTTTGTTGTGGCGTGTGGGCTTCTCTCTAGTTGTGGCACGTGGACTCCAGAGCTCACGGGCTCAGTAGTTGCAGCATGTGGTCTCTCTAGTTGTGGTGCATGGGCTCCAGAGCATGTGGGCTCAGTAGTTGCTGTGCGCAGGCTTAGTTGCACGGTGGCGTGTGGGATCTTAGTTCCCTGACCAGGGATTGAACCCTCGTCCCCTGCATTGGAAGGCGGATTCTTAACCACTGGGCCATCAGAGAAGTCCCTAAAACTGTGCCTTCTTGCCTCTTATTACATTTTCTCCTTATTTCTTCTGTCCTGCTCCTTATTATTTATTTCTTTTAAAGAATGTATGTAATACAGATAAATAATTCTAAAACAACTCTTACCACAACTTGAGAGAGTAACTTTTTAAAATGAGTTCTTTAATCTAGAAATTTTTGAGGTAAATTTTTGCTTTAGCGTGTATTATAAATAGCATTTACTTTTGCATATTGTTCTGTAAGGTTTTCATGTAAAATAACTACAGCTATATTTGTTAATAAGTATATTTATAAGTAAATAAAATTTTAGATATATCTATATCATCTAAATTTTTAAATACTATCAAGCAGTTTTGCCTAGACACCATGCCTCTAAATGCTTTGTGATTATAAATACTTCTAATGTTAAATACTTTTCTCCTAAATATTGTGATTAAGTTTTTAAATAATCAGATAATAAAGTTTCAAAATCTGTCCTCAATAAATTTAGTACTAAGTGCTAGCAAATATTAGCCATGGCACAGGTTAGTCTGAAAACATTAATCGTAGTATCTCCTTACTGTTTTTTCAGTTTTGAGTTTATAAATTGGAAAAATAAAATCTGTATTTCTATAGTTCTAGTAAGATTTCATTTTATGCTACCTCCTTTTAAAAAATATATAAATTATTTAGAATGCTGACTTTTAGCTTAAAATCATTCGTAAACATGATGAATCTTTGATGAATCAAAGAACTCTGTCTTAACTCAGTTGGAATAAATCTTAAGAGTTTCTGGAAAACAGTTTGAAATGAGCTACAAAGTAATGAATAAATTATCATAGTTAATAAATAGCAAATAAAATGATTTATTTCTGTTTCAGTTAGTCTTTGCTACCACCCCCAAAATTTAGAACTTAAAATAACTATTTCATTTGCTTACAGTTTTGTGAGTAAGCAGTTTGACTAGGTTCAGCTGAGTGGTTCTTCTGCTAGTCTCACCTGGAGTCTCTCAAGTGGCTGAAATCATCTAGCAGCTTGAATGGAGCTGAATAATGTCTCTAAAATCACTCATGTGTCAGGCAGTTGTGCTGACAGTTGGCTAGGCCATATGACCCTGTCAGGCAAGCCTGGAGGTTTTATGTTGTGGTAGCAGCCTTCCAAGAAGGTGATAGAAGAAATTGTAAGGCCTCTTGAGTCCTAAGTTTAGAATCCATTTACAATACCATCAAAAAGAATGAGTACTTAGGAATAATCTTAACCAAGGAGATGAAAGACTTGTACATTGAAAACTACAAAACACTGCTGAAAGTAACTATAGAAGACACCAATACATGGAATGACATCTCATGTTCATGGATTGGAAGACAATATGGTTAAGATGTCAATATTGTCCAAAGCAACCTACAGATTCAGTGTAATTTCTATTAAAATCCCAATGACATTTTTTGTAGAAATAGAAAAATCCATCTAAAATTAATTTGGAATTTCAAGGGACTTGAATAGTCAAAACAACCTTGAAGAAGAGAAACAAAGTTGGAGGTCTCATACTTCCTGATTTCCAAACTGCTACAAAGCTACAGTAATCAAAACAGACAGACATGTAGACAGATGGAGTAGAATAGAAAACCCAGAGATAAACCATCACATATATTGTCAGAGATTTTCAGCAAGGGTATTAAGACCATTCAATGAGGAAAGGATAGTCTTGTCAACAAATGATGCTGGGAAAACTGGATAGCCACATGCACGAAGTTGGGCCTATACCTTACACCATATACAAAAATACAAAAATTAACTCAAAATGAATCAAGGATCTAAATAAACATACGAACTGTAACTGTAAAACTTGTCGAAAAAACATAGGGGAAAAGCTGTGTGACATTGGATTTGGCAGTGATTTCTTAGATATGACACCAAAAGCACAGGCAACAAAAGAAAAAATAGATAAATTGGACTATATAAAAATTAAAATTTTATGCATCAAAGAAAGTACACTGTCAGCAAAGAAAAGTCAACCCACAGAATGGAAGAAAACATGTAAATCATGTATCCGATAAGGGGTTAGTATCTAGGATATATAAAGAACTCAACAACAAAAAACTAAGCAACCCAATTTAAAAATGGTCAAAGTACTCCAATAAATATTTCTCCAAAGAAGATATATAAATGGCCAATAAACAAATGAAAAGATGTTTAATGTCACTAATCATTAGAGAAACCCAGATCAAAACCATGAGATACTATTTCACACCCATTATATACACACACACGTACACACACACAGAAAATAACAAGTGTTGGTGAGGATGTGGAGAAATTGGAACCCTTCCTTCCTTGGGCGCTGCAAATGTAAAATGGTACCTCTGTGGAAAACAGTATGGCTTTCCTCAAAAAAAACTGAACATAGATTACCATGTGATCCAGCAATTCCATTTCTGGATATATACCCAAAAGAAATGAGTGAAAGCAGAGACTTGAACAGATATTTGTACATCCATGTTCATAGCAACGTTATTCACAATTGCCAAAAGGCGGAAGCAACCCAGGTGTCCATTGACGGGTGAATAAACAAAATGTGATATACGCATACAGTGAAATATTTTTCAGCCTAAAAAGGAAGGAAATTGGGCTTCCCTGGTGGCGCAGTGGTTGAGAGTCCGCCTGCCGATGCTAGGGGACACAGGTTCGTGCCCCGGTCCGGGAAGATCCCACATGCCGCGGAGCAGCTAGGCCCGTGAGCCATGGCCGCTGAGCCTGCGCGTCCGGAGCCTGTGCTCCGCAACGGGAGAGGCCACAACAGTGAGAGGCCCGCGTACAGCCAAAAAAAAAAAAAGGAAGGAAATTTTGACACAAGCCGTAATATGGTGAACTTTGAAGATAATAAGCTAAGTAACATAGCCAGTCACAAAAGAACAAATACTGTATGATTCCACTTAATATGCGGTACCTAGAGTAGTCAAATTCATAGAAACAGAAAATAGAATGGTAATTGCCAAGTGCTGGAGGAGGGGGAAATAGGGAGTTACTGGTTTTTGCGTACAGGACTTGAGTTTTGGAAGATGAAAAGAGTCCTGGGGATGGATTGTGGATGTACTTAATGCCACTGAACTCTACACTTAAAAATGGTTAAAATGGTGGATTTTAAGTTATGTATAAAAAGAAAGTAAGAGGGGGAAAAAAGGATTCACATAGTGTCACTTCTGCCATATTCTTAGTCAAAATATATTCACAAGGCCAATCCAGATTCAAAGCATATGGAAACAGATTTCACCTCATGATGAAAAGACTAGCAAAGTCATATTGCAGAGGGTCGTGTGGAATGAATGGAATTATTGTGGTCATCTTTGCAAATAATCTACTAGAAGTTGTCCGTATTAAAATTCAACAGAATTTAAAAGAATGAATTTAGGGAATTGGAGGTCATTAGTGATTTTGATGAGGGCCATTTCAGTACCCTACTTTTAGAATATTCATACACAGCAACTTTTGACATGCAGCCTTCTACTGTCCCTTTTAAGCTCATTCTAGTTTTGTGAATGAGAGCATCAGTTTTTCTAGTGGCCAGCTCTTATAAGTAAACTTCTGGTAATATTTTCAGCCCGTTGTAGTTTCTGGAGTCCTTCTATCTGGAAATTCCAAAATTTGTTAGAAAACCTTAAACTAGTTTAACAAATGTTCTGTTTTCTGTTGGATTGTGCTAGGCACTATGGGTTAAAAATATATATATATTTATATACACATATGTATGTACATTTATTAAGCTGAGAAAATATGTTAGTAAAGTGTTAAATTATAATCCAGAGCAATAATTCAGATATCATGCATAGGAGGAGGACTCAGTAAAGGTTGGAGTAGTTTATGAAATTATATAGTAGAGGAGGACTTTGTCTAAAATTGGAAGATGGATAGTAGAAGAGAAGGTAGGCAGTACAGAGAACGATGTGCATAATAAAAAGCTTAGAGGTAGGAAGATATATATATATAGAAGATATATTGGGTGACAATGAAGTGGAGACCGTCAAGTTCATTTAAAATAATATGGGAGATAAAATGAAAGCTGGGTTTGGGTCAGATGGTGGAAGCCTTGAATGTAAGACTGCAAAGTCTGAAATTTTATTTCCTAGACAGTGGAAAGCCACTGAAGGTTTTTAGGTTGGAAAATGACATGATGAAAAGTGTTTTAAGTATATTAATTTTGATGGTAGCATGCAGGATTGATTGACAGAAAAAGACTAGAGGTAGGGGAAAATCAGGTATGTGAAACAGACTTGAAATAATAGGGTAATAAAATGGAAAAGAACCAAACAACAAAAACAGGGATAGATGTAGGAGACACTAGAAAGGTCGTTAATCAACAGAAATAGCCGACTTATTGGATTAAAGAGTACTATATTGGTTAAGATGAGGAGTTAAATAATAGAAGGTGAAATTTAAGAAAAAAAAAATAAAGAAGGAAAGTGTCCTCACAGCTGGAAAGAGGCTCCAAGAGATCATAGGACCGGATTTAATTTTTGCAGACTTATTTCTTTTCTGACTTATACAGGGCATGTAGCCTTAAAAAGGGAAGGCAGAGGGGGAGGAATGACGAGAGCAGGAGTTCTTTCTTCCCCGACATTTACTACATCTGTCAACTGCTCAGCCCTCTTCATCACCTTGAGGAAAGTGAAAAATGTTTGCAATAGCTACTGAGGGAATGCAAATGGGAATAAATAAGACATGAATAAAGGAAGGATTGCCAGGAGATGAACAAAGAATTTGCTAAGAGTAGTAGTGAGTGTGTTTAAAAAAAAAAAAAAGAAAAGAAAGGAAAAGAAAAGTGTGTAAGAGAGGCTAGAAGAGAGTAGGAAAAGAGGAAGCAGAGGTAGGACAAAGTGTAAAGGGTTTGATGGAATACTTTGCTTACAAAGTAAGGAAATGGACTAAAAGCAAAGAGATTTCTACTTAAGACACCAGCTGGTATTGATAAGGGAAATCTGGTCTTACTCATTCCATCATACATTAGATATAGAATGTTAAAAATGTGACTCATCAAAGTGTAAAAGCGTGCTAAGGTTTATGTGTTTATCTCCCCTCTTTATGATGTATCTCAAGGATACCTTCCAAGAGAACTAGATTTTATGTCATTCCTATGTCTCTTCAATAGAAGTTGCTTAAAACTACCCAAAGTCATTTTAACCATGTTTCTAGGACATAGAAGGCTTCTCTTTCTGCCATGAGAAAAAGAGGTTTCAAAAAAGAAAAATGAAAGTGAATACTTCGTTGTCTTTTGCAGTATTCAGAGCGGATTCCTAAAGGACAAAACTTATTCAGAGAGACACCTGCTAGGCAGATGTGTGGAGTAGGAAGCATTCTTTATCTTAAAGCCTGTATGCAACTTAATTGGTGTATTTTCTTTAGCATTTGTCTTTTAGATTTTCTGTGAATCGGTTGTTTCCTGTTACGTTCTTGGATGTAAGGAGCTGATAAGAGAAATAATTTGTGATTTCACCAACTTGAGGGTAGCATAAAGATAGGATAAAATATATTTAGGCTAACTGAACCAATTATTTTAACTCTACTAAAAAAGTTCTGTTTAGGGTGTGGCTGTGAAGATTTCTAAAACAAATGTAAAAGGCAAATCTGTTTATTATAGCACTAGTCAAATGTTTCAGTTTTTGTTAGAATTATTTCCAAACAGCCTTAGCATCCAGATTGTTTAGTGTTAAATGGGGAGCATGTAGATCATGTTTTGCAGAAATTACACTATCATTCATACATAAATAGATACATTTTGGGTAATGTAAAGATTTTGGAATAAGAACAAAAACTTTAAAAGCCATCTGTTAACCCACTATATTGGTTCCAAATTTTAAAAAAAGAAATTGGATTGACAATAGTTGCTAGTATAAGAGGAATTAGGTAAATCAGTTATTTTTTTGTCTTTGACTCAAACTGAATTGTAAGGTAATGTTTTTGGATTTCTGTGATTCTTAAATATTCAGTTTGTGTTGTTCCTTTGAGCTAAGGGACCCAAAAACCCTCCAGGGCAGCACTTGGAGAAACAGTCTCAATAATTGTGGCAGAAGGGAAAAAAAAGTCCTCTCCTTCAAGTACACATGTGCCTTGAACTTTCCTGAGTTTTTTTTACAACTCTGCCTCTGACTCTGGATTGGAAAATCAGTATGGTGATAGGGAAAACCCCACAAAACCCAAAAAACCTCACTGCTGCAAAATGCAGAAAGCAGTGAACCTGCAGAAGGTAGCAAACCTGCTGCTGGAGCCTTAGGGGCATTTTAGGAATCTTTCTTAGGATCTTTTCACCCTGCTAGAGCAGCCAGCAGCTGTGGAGCATAATAAGTGGTGGAATACAGGAGCCCCCGCAAAGGCTTGCAGTGAAGCCAAGGCTTTGGAAAGCCCTGAGGAACACAGGCCCTGTAGGAAGCCTGGAGGTAAAAGCTTAAGCCAAGAGCATCTGCCAGTTTTCACCAGTGTAGCAGTAGGCTACCACCTGCTCTCTCTACTTAAATACCGAGAGTGCTTTTGCTCTTTGAAGAGATGCTGGCTCCAGGTTTCTTTTGTGGTGCGCTCCTTAGTCAAAGAACTTCTTGTTCTCTTCAGGCCCTACTTGTATGGACTGAGGAAACCACTTCAGCTGAGTGAAGTACTTAAGCATATTGTCATCGATTAGTTTTGCGTTAATTAAATGATTATTGTCAAGTATTTCCAGATGTTTGGAAGAGTATTAACAAAGTATGAAAAGATAACTGGAGATATTTCAGGTTTATTTCTTCTGGGGTAAAGGAGAAATAAACACAAAATCTCAAATGCTTTAGTGGGTAGCCCTGGATAAGAGTCTATGATTACAGGTGTACATGTGGCGTGAACTTGAGCGTATGTGGCCCATTGTGCTTTCACTACTCTTTCCTTACAGAGCCAACAGGAAATTAAAATTAATGCGAACCCTGCACTTTGAAATACTTGCAGAATTCTGGACTCGTGCAGTCCTTCGCCAGCTCACGAAATCTGTGCTGGCACTTGTATCCAGCAGATGGTGTGGCATGTGCACAGTTGTAGCATGTGATTGTCTAGGTCCACGTAGAATTTTTATAAGATTTTGACCAGCAATCTCCTTAGGCGTTTAAGACCATCATAACCTTTGCTTTGAAAGGAGAGTGGCCTTCCTCAAAGATAAGTGTTTATATACGAGTAGGAAAAAAATGTTAATAGTCACCGGTCAACTACACTGAATTTGATTCTATAGTAGTTAAAGGCAACAAAAACTTTAGTGTCTCTAAACTACCACACTGTTTTTTTCTCAGTATAATTTAATCCATTTGGCCACCTAAGGTAGAGTGAGCATTCTGCTTTCTTATTCCTAAATATGCTCTTAAAGGCTTCAGAAATTTCAGGAAATTTTATTTGGTGGTTGTGTTTAGGCAAGATCTTCTGAAACATTAAGCTAATTCTGCTTATTTAGGTAATTAATGCCTTAAGTTAAAACTCACTCTATCATCATTTCCTTTACAAATTAAAGTGAGCAGGCCTGTACTTACTGGATTAATTAAGATAGAAAGCACAGGTGCAGTGTGTGGGTTCTGGTCACCGTGTTGGAATTTATTAAGATGTTTAAAACACATGGCAAAGAGAAAAATGGCCTTCCAAAAAGAGTTCTGAAAAGCATAAACTTTCCTCATAGTAATTTATTCTTTTAAAAATGTCGTTTATCTAGAAGATTGTGTTGAGAAATTGGCTACTTTACATTTTGAAACAAAGATGTTAATACTCCAAGCATATGTTATGGCTAATGTTGATGTCTGAGGAAGTTATTTTGACTGTGTGCACTGTTTGTTCATAGCCTCATTTTGAATGTTTAGTCAGTAAGCAGTGGAGGCTGTTGGGTGATTATGTGAAAAGAGATGTTAAGAACCAATAGTGGAATTTAGGATTATAGAGTGGACAGTATAACTTACTGCCTTTTAATTTAAGACTGATGCCCCACAGTATTTACCTCTTAAATAAACCATTAGATTTCAAATAAGTTGTTAGGATTGATTGAACTAGTTATCAGTTTGTATTGACAATAGAAGAGTTCTTTTTCACTTTAACTGTCATAAATGAAATTTCTTTAAGTCTGAAAGTGTGTTTGTACTTTCATACTTAATTCAGGTTTTCAGACTATACATAGTAGTTTAGTGTTAGAGCCCTTTCCGTAACTGATCCCATCATAACTTCCTGATATAGATCTTTCACAGTTACAAGTACATAGTTCTTTTGGGGTCTGTTAGATTTGTTGTCCTGGTTAAACTAATACACCTTTCTCTCTTGTCCTGATATTAGGTTGGGACCTTTTTCCATTCTACCTCTCATTTATTAAAAGTAGAAAACTTCCATTAGGTTGGATCCTTCGGATTAGAAGACATTCCAGTAAATAACAGCTTTTTAAAAATCAAAACCTTAGCTGTCTTGATTCAAAACCAAACTAGTTTTGTTTTATAATTTTGTCCATCAATAGCAGAAACATCTTCCCAGAAATATAGACAGATCTTACAGAGATAAGCAAAAGAGGTTATCAAACTAACGTACAGTAGCAGATAAAAGAATTTTGGTACAGAGATCTTAATTATATTGATTTACTTTTAAGAAACATTTACATGGCTTTTAACAAAGGAACTTTTTTTTCTTCGTGATTTAAGTAATGGTGCATGTTAAATTTGATATGCAGTGTACTGATGTAATTAAAGCTGTTATTTATTAAAGCGCCTTATAAAAGTCTCAGCAACCTGAGTTAGAGTATCAAGTTGTAATTCCACAAGCCTTCAATTTAGTTTTTAGCTCTCTCTTAATATGAGAATGCTAATTAAGCTATATAATAGTCAAGGCTACAAATATGTAAATATGCAAAAAGCTAATAACCAGCCATTACTAACTAGTCAAATGAAATGAGTGGTCAGTTGTGGATTATCGTTGCTATGGAAGAAAGTTCTAAAGCAGATAGTCATTTTCATGATTATAATCTTTTTTTAAAATTTATTTAACTTATTTTATTTTTTTGGCTGTGTTGGGTCTTCGTTGCTGCGTGGGGGCTTTCTCTAGTTGCGGTGAGTGGGGGCTACTCTTCGTTGTGGTGCTTGGGCTCTAGGTGCACAGGCTTCAGTAGTTGTGGCTCGCGGGCTCTAGAGCGCAAGCTCAGTAGTTGTGGCGCATGGGCTTAGTTGCTCCGCGGCATGTGGGATCTTCCCGGACCAGGGCTCAAACCCGTGTCCCCTGCATTGGCAGGCGGATTCTTAACCACTGAGCCACCAGGGAAGCCCATGATTATAATCTTTGATGAAAAAAATGTACCGTCTTTAACGCATTAGAACTTTAATGATGGTACAAAACTCCTGAAAATTGCCTTACTTTGATTTTAAACATTTAATCATTCTTACCCTGACTGTGAACATTGGAAGACTTTCCCTTAGCAGATCTTATAAGGCATAATAGAAGAAAGATACAATTAAGTTCCCCTTTGATTTGCAGAAATCAGTGAATTACAACTAATATCTGCAAATTCTACTCTTCCATTTTTCCTTTATTACCGAATTATAGGTATAGTCTTCCAGAAAAATATTCTTTAAATAACTGAAATTAGTAAATTATCCAACCCTGACCAGTGTAGTAGTCATCATTTAACAGCAGCTCTTTAGATATGCTAAAAAGTCACCTTTTTGTTGTCATTTTTAAAGCATTTTCCATAACTTAGTCAACCTTTGAGCTTCTTTCTGTTTTTTTATATCAGTTGCCCTCACCTGTAAGAATTTCCTCCTTGTCTAAAATCATTTATACTTTTTTTTTCTCTTGACTCCACACTGAAACTCTGAGGCTTCCATTCGTTTGGGTTCTATTCCACATTTTGCTGTGACTCATGATAGGATGCTTCATTAAGTTTAAAATCTCAGCATCTGAGATGGTTTTTCTAACTAACCAGTTCTTTAAGTTCAAAGTGGTAAGTGCAGTTTTGTCTACATGTGTAATTTTACTGCTCAGCATTTTCCCCGTCCTTTGTGATTCAGACAAAGATAGTGGAATTAGAGAAGAGAGATTAGACTATTTAAGAAATATCCTAGATTTAAGAATCATCTGGATATGATAACCAGTTGTATATAGGGGAGCTGAATGAAGAAAAAGTTTTCTGATTTAGAGAATTAGATTGATGATGTTGCCATTGTTTGAGATACAGAACAGAAAAGGAGGACAGAAGGGGTTTCGGAGGTTGGGCGCAGAGGTTGAGCTAATTCTGTTGTGGATGTATTAAGTTTTTAGTGTCTGGAGGACATATAAGTACACTAGGTAGTTGAAAATACAGGGTGAAGCTATGGATTTGGGAATATTTGGCTTAGAGTACGTGAGATCTTCAGAGAGAGCCTTGCAGTAAGGAGGGAAAGTTACCAAAAGTGGGTTTCTAGGGAATCCCAAGTATAAGATGGGCAGAGAATGAGCAGTGAGCAGAGGAGACCGGCTTTATCTAGCTTTGGATATAAGTTGAGTCAAGCTTAAGCAGGCAGATAACAGCTGTCCCTTGAGAATTTACCATGGCTGAAATTTTACTTGTTTAATTGGGGAGTAGGTCACCCTAAACTTGAACTTAAAGAATAGTTTCAGCTACCAAGTATTTTGTTATCAGCTCTTTGAGGATTCATCCTGGTACCATGATTCATGCTGCTACAGTTTAAAATGTAAGCACTTTTTAAACAATTACAACTCATTGGGTATAAACCTAAAATGGCTTTTTCTCCAAACCTACTTTGAACAATGGATACACTCTCTAATCTCCCTTTTCTGCTCCTTAACTATGCCTTTGGACAGATGCTACAAGTTTCTGGTCACTTTTGATTAGTAAAAGTCTGACTAGTTTAAAATTTCAAGCTTAAATATGATTTAAATCTCACCTGATCGTTCCCTACTCTATGTCTCAGGGCAGGCTACCTAAGTCAGGGGTCCACAACCGGTACCGGTCTGTGGCCTGTAGGAACCGGGCCACACAGCAGGAGTGGCAGGTGAGCAAGCAAACCTTCATCTGTATTTACAGCCACTCCCCATCACTCGCATTACCACCTCCTGTCAGATCAGTGGCGACATTAGATTCTCATAGGAGCGTGAACCCTACTGTGAACTGCGCATGCGAGGGATCTAGGCTGTGCGCTCCTTGTGAGAATCTAATGCCTGATGATCTGAGGTGGAGCTGAGGAGGTGAAGCTAGCACTGGGGAGCGGCTGCAAATACAGATTATCATTAGCAGAGAGGTTTGACTGCACAGAGACCATAATAAGTCAATTGCTTGCAGACTCATATCAAAACCCTATCAGTGAGTGGCAAGTGAAAACAAGCTCAGGGCCCCTGCTGATTCCTGCATTATGGTGAGTTGTATAATTATTTCATTATATACTACAATGTAATAATAATAGAAATAAAGTGCACAGTAAATGTAATGCGCTTGAATCATCCCCAAACCACCACCACCCCCAAGTCCGTGGAAAAATTGTCTTCCACGAAACCGGCCCCTGGTGCCAAAAAGGTTAAGGACCGCTGACATTAGTGGTTTAGGACAGTTGACTGCTTTCTCCTCTCCTCGGTCTGGCTCTTGGAGAGATTGGCAGTGAGAGGGAGGGGTGAGGAGCAGGCTAGAGGAAGGACAGAAGAGGCGGAGCTCATCATCTGAACCGGGTCATCTGAAGATGGTGGCTCCTATTCTGGCTTAATCTGGTTCTAACTGCTGTAGAATGTCTCTACTAATGTCGCAGTTCTCATGTGGACAGTATGTGTGCTTTTCTTGGGGTGATAGTTCTACCTTGCCTCCCTTTATCACTGAACTCTTTTTTAGAAATGGGCAGCTGTTTCTCCAGTTCAAGCCCCTTTTCTAGTAATAGGGAATCACTGATTTCCATGGCTCCATATGAGGGAACATTTTTAACTGTGAAAATAAACAGAATTCATGCAAAAGAGCTTAGGAAAATTCAGGCCAAACACCATCATCTCCATTTATGGTTATTATTCTGAAAGGTTAAAAAAAAAATCACATGCATTTAAACAGCTAAAGGCTATTTTAAAATATACTTACAGGATTTTTCATCCCAGTTTCTGTTTCACAGCTAAAATATTAAAAACAGTATCATCTATATCAGTTTAGATGTTGGTAGCAATTTAATGCATACTCTCCAAGTTAAATAAATATCTCTCTTTAGTCACCTTTATTTTGTAATTTAGGGAAAACCTGTTTTATATTAATATTTAAAATAAGTATCAAATAAAACCAGCTTCTAACAGCAGAGCAAGTACTTTGAAAACAATTGGACTTTTCTATTCTAGGTTCTACGTTCTGTGTTCAGATTGATAATACATTTCCAGGGGAAAGTGGATTGTATTTATACATCCATATATTTCCCTGAATCATTTTTAGGAAGCTATTATTTTAATTCATAATGAATTCTGAAAAGAAACAGTAACAATATAAGAGAAGGCATTCAAGAAACATACCAGTTCATACTCTTACTGAATTTCATATTGATGTACTTAACCATATATTTGGCCTCTTGTATTTACAGTAGCATCAATCAGCACTCCTTTAAGGGAAAATATTTTAAAATACTTAAGCGTGATTGTGTACATATTTATGTTCTTTTTATTTTTAGAATAAAGAGAAATTTCATTTAATTTTTTGCATCTCTAATAAATAAAAATAATCACAGGTATATAAAATATGCAATAGCTACTTTGTATTTTTAAAATTAACTATCATATATTTTAAAAGTTGTGAGATATATAAATATTAAATTATTAGATATTGCATTTTAAGTGATTCAAATGCAACATGTGAATAAGCAGTTGTGTCAGTAGACTTTATTCATTTATTTGTGTTTTAATTAGTATTTAATTACTATTAATTACTATTTCTAGTCCTCTACTTTAAAGACCCCTCCTTTGAAATTTTATAGGGCTCAATATTAAAGTATTTTATTAAATGGTAACCTAGAATAATTTCAAAAGAAAGGTTTAAAAAAGAAAAATGCTAGGCTTTAAAATGAATTCTGTCATTATTGGTGTCCAGGTTATACACAAATATTTAAAAAATCAGAGAAGAAACTGGCAAAATGAAAGAATTCTCAATAGTCATCATTCTAATACATAATTTCTATAATGAAGAAAGGATTACTGGGGACACAAGGTACCATTTTCTTATGCTGCTATTAAGTATTATTTAGTAGTCAAATTCAACTTAATGCCTAATCCAGAGGCACACCACAAATACACAAGTCCTATTTTTGTGTGTGTCAGAAGACAGCTATGTGTGCTATTTTTTTTCTTTCCAATTTCTTAATCAGTTTCTCAAATAATTAGAAAAACTTTACCAGGCCAAGGGGCCCCATGTTCCCTACCCGCACCCACAGACTTTCCTTCTTTTTTTAGCCACTGTAACGTCAGGATTTTAAAAAAACTGTTAATAAATTCTAACTAGTTGTAAGACTTATTCATACATGCTCTCAATGATACTTTGAACTGCTAATCATTTATACAAAATATTTAAATCCAGTTTTTCACAGCCAGAATTCACATTTGAACAAATAAGAAAACAGCAGTATGAGAGTAAATATATCAAATTTATAATTCATCTTGTAAGTAATTAATTCTTGAAGAAAGTTGCTGGCAGTTGGGGATGGATGAAATGCTGTTTGCTCCAATTTTGCAAGTATCTGATTTGACTGGGTGGCAAACCAGCTGACTACATTAGACTCTAAAGCATAACAGCTACATAATAGATAAAATAGGATGCTCTTTATTCTGAGGGAGAGGGGAAGAGCAGACCACAATACAGGGATGTTGAACAAGTGGATCCCTTGACTGAGTTAGTTTCTAAAGGAAGATGAAAAGGCCCACAGAGGGTACATAAAATACTTTTGCTGAATAAATGAAATGTTAAAAAACTAAAAAGGAGGTTTAATTGTTAGTATGTTACTCTAGAAAAACTTTTTAAATTAGACATTAAATATTAATTTATCTTTAAGCCATGTGATCTCAAGTTAAGTCTCAAAAATATGAAGAATAACTTGTTCTAACCTCAATGTTAATCTTATTCATATTTTCCTATGTTCTGGAAATACTATTGATAACCTATTAATAATCTGCATAATAGTCATCAAAGTGAACACAGGGTACATAGCTTATATAAAACAGCCTAAGTATTTTAGTGCTGTGAATCTAATCTCGATTTTTAAATGAATATACATTTTACACACACACACATACACACCTTTATTTGAAATTATTATGAGCATGAATTACATGTGTTATTTTTACAGGTTTAAAAGTAAAATAAAATTTACATTGATTTGCCAACCTTAAGACTGCTTAGGAAAATGTTAGAGAACAACCTAAGAAATTGCCATTTAACCTGTCTAAACATATTTTGTCCAAGTGAAGAGAAGGAAAGGTATTTTGTTCCTATAATTATTGACTATTTTACTTTCTGGAAGTTCCTTTTTATCATATGTTGAATCTCTAACAGGTTAGATCGTTAAGCAAACTTCTTAGACCAAAAAAAAGGCAGATGATTAGGAAAAGACTTGATTGGACAAATATGGGATGAGTTTTGGAAAGCTTTTTAATTTTTTAGATCAATTTCCCTGAGCTTTTGTTTACTTATTTTCTAAGGCATGTAAGAATACATCATTAGTTTTTTTTTTAATATCTTTATTGTAGTATAATTGCTTTACAATGTTGTGTTAGTTTCTGCTGTACAACAAAGTGAATCAGCTATATGTATACATATATCCCCATATCCCCTCCCTCCCACCCTCCCTATCCCACCCCTCTAGGTCATCACAAAGCATCGAGCTGATCTCCTTGTGCTATGCAGCTGCTTCCCACTAGCCATCCATTTTACATTTGGTAGTGTATATATGTCAATACTACTCTCTCACTTCGTCCCAGATTCCCCTTCCCACCCTGTGTCCTCAAGTCCGTTCTCTACGTCTGAGTCTTTGTTCCTGCCCTGCCACTAGGTTTATCAGTACCGTTTTTTCTAGATTCCATATATGTGCGTTAGCATCCGGTATTTGTTTTACTCTTTCTGACTTACTTCACTCTGTGTGACAGACTCTAGGTCCATCCACCTCACTACAAATAACTCAATTTCATTTCTTTTTATGGCTGAGTAATATTCCATTGTATATATGTGCCACATCTTCTTTATCCATTCATCGTTGATGGACATTTAGGTCACTTCCATGTCTTGGCTATTATTGTAAATAGCGCTGCAGTGAACATTGCAATACACGTCTGTTTTTGAATTACGGTTTTCTCAGGGTATATGCCCAGTAGTGGGATTGCTGGGTCATATGGTAGTTCTATTTTTAGTTTTTTAAGGAACCTCCATACTGTTCTTCATCGTGGCTGTATCAATTTACATTCCCACCAACAGTGCAGGAGGGTTCCCTTTTCTCCACACCCTCTCCAGCATTTATTGTTTGTAGATTTTTTGATGATGGCCATTCTGACGGGTGTGAGGTGATACCTCATTGTAGTTTTGATTTGCATTTCTCTCATGACTAGTGATGTTGAGCATCTTTTCATGTGTTTGTTGGCCATCTGTATGTCTACTTTGGAGAAATGTCTATTTATGTCTTCTGCCCAGTTTTGGATTGGGTAGTTTGTTTTTTTGATATTGAACTGCATGAGCTGTGTATATTTTGGAGATTAATCCTTTGTCAATTGCTTCGTTTACATCCTTATTGTTTTTTTGTTTTTTTTTTTTTGTTTTTTTTGCGATACGCGGGCCTCTCACTGCTGTGGCCTCTCTCGTTGCGGAGCACAGGCTCCGGACGCGCAGGCTCAGCAGCCATGGCTCACAGGCCCAGCCGCTCCGTGGCATATGGGATCTTCCCGGACCAGGGCACAAACCCGTGTCCCCTGCATCGGCAGGCAGACTCTCAACCACTGCGCCACCAGGGAAGCCCTACATCCTTAGTTTTTAACTGGACCTTTACTATTTTTTTTTCATCTTAAAAGAGATCAAGACCATACAGTTCAAATATTTATTGGGAACGCTTTTTAGAGTATGTCTATCAATAATTTTGCTTTAATTATTTTCTGTCAGATTTTTTTTTTCTGTCAGATTTTGATAGTAATTTTTAGTCCTAAATTGTTAGAATTTTATTTTAAATTTATTTTCTTAAAATCTTTTCCTTAAATTATGTCTTGTTTTTAACTAATTTAAAATGTAATCAGCCACAAGTATTTTTTTTTTAATTTTATAGCAATATTACTGAGATGTAATTTACATACCATACAGTTCACCCATTTGAACTATACAACAGATTGGATTCTTTTTTTCTGTAGTATATAGACAGTTGTGCAACTATCACCACAATCAATTTTAGAATATTTTCATCACCCCAAAAAGAAACCCTGTACTCATTAGCAGTCACTCCTCATTTTGCCACAGTGTCCCCCTCTCCTCTGTCCCTGGCAGCCGTTAATCTACTTTCTGTCTCTACAGGTTTGCCTATCTTGATATTTTATACAAATGGCATCACACAATATGAGCCACAACTATTTTTTCTACCTTTCTACTAGGTAGATGATTACAGTAGGAGGATGACTATACACATATATATATTTTGTAGTGAAGTATAGTTAATTTACAATGTTGTATTAGTTTCAGGGGTACATCAAAGTGATTCAGTTATACATACATATGTATATGTATGTATGCTTTTTCAGATTCTTTTCGATTACAGGTTATTACAAGATACTGAATATAGTTCCCTGTGCTATACAGTAGATCATTGTTGATTATCTAGTTTATGTATAGTAGTGTGTATATGTTAATCCCAACCTCCTAATTTATCTCTCCCCACACTACTATCCCCTTTGGTAACCATAAGTTTGTTTTCTATGTCTGTGAGTCTATTTCTGTTTTATAAAGAAGTTCATTTGTATCATTTTTTTAGATTCCACATATAAGTGATATTATTTGATATTTGTCTTTGACTTACTTCACTTGGTATGATGATCTTTAGGTCCATCCATGTTGCTGCAAATGGCATTATTTTATTCTTTTTTATGGCTGAGTAATATTACACTGTATATATATACCACATCTTAACCCATTCATCTGTCAGTGGACACTTAGGTTGTTTCCATGTTTTGGCTATTGTAGATAGTGCTGCTATGAACATTGGGGTGCATGTATCTTTTCAAATTAGAGTTTTCTCTGGACATATACCCAGGAGTGGGATTGCAGTATCATATGGTAACTATTTTTAGTTTTCTAAGGAACCTGTTTATTGTTTTCCATAGTGGCTGCACCAATTTACATTCCCACCAGCAGTGTAGGAGGGTTCCTTCTTCTCCACATCCTCTCCAGCATTTACTGTTCGTAGACTTTTTAGTGATGGCCATTCAGACTGGTGTGAGGTGATACCTCATTGTAGTTTTGATTTGCATTTCTCTAATAACAGCAATATTGAGCATCTTTTCATGTGCCTGTTGGCCATCTGTATGTTTTCTTTGGAGAAATGTCTGTTTAGGTATTCTGCCCATTTTTTGATTGGGTTGTTTTTTTCTTTTATATATTAAGCTGTATGAGCTGTTTGTATGTTTCAGAAATTAATTCCTTGTCGGTAGCCTCATCTGCAAATACTTTCTCCCAGTCTGTAGGTTGTCTTTTCGTTTTGTTTATAGTGTCCTTTGGTGTTCAAAAGCTTTTAAGTTTAATTAGGTCCCATTTGTTTATTTTTGTTTTTATTTCCATTTCTCTAGGAGGTGGGTCAAAAAATATCTCGCTGTGATTTATGTCAAAGAGTGTTCTGCCTATGTTTTCCTCTAGGAGTTTTATAGTATCCAGTCTTACATTTAGGTCTTTAATACATTTTGGATTTGCTTTTGTACATGGTGTTAGAGAATGTTCTAATTTCATTCTTTTATAGGTAACTGTCCAGTTTTCCTAGCACCACTTATTGAAGAGACTGTCTTTTCTCCATTGTATATTCCTGCCTCCTTTGTCATAGATTAATTGGCCATAGGAGTGTGGGTTTATTTCTGGGCTCTCTATTCTGTTCCATTGATCTATATGTCTGTTTTTGTGCCAGTACCATACTGTTTTGATTACTGTAGCTTTGTTATATAGTTCGAAGTCAGAGAGCATGATTCTTCCAGCTTCGTTCTTTATTCTCAAGATTGTTTTGGTTGTCCAGGGTCCTTTGTGTTTCCATACAAATTTAAAAATTTTTTGCTCTATTTCTGTGAAAAATGCCATTGGTAATTTGTTAGGGATTGCACTGAATCTGTAGATCACCTTGAGTAGTATGGTCATTTTAACAGTATTGATTCTTCCAATCCAAGAACACAGTATATCTTTCCATCTGTTTGTGTTGTCTTCAGTTTCTTTCATCAGAGTCTTAAGTTTTCTGAGTACGTGTCTTCTGCCTCCTTAGGTAGATTTATTCCTAGGTATTTTATTCTTTTTTATGTGATGATAAATGGGGTTGTTTCCTTAATTTCTCTTTCTGATGTTTTGCTGTTAGTGTGTAGAAATGCAACAGATTTCTGTGGTTAATTTTGTATCCAGGGACTTCCCAGGTGGCACAGTGGTTGAGAATCCACTTGCCATTGCAGGGGACACGGGTTTGATCCCTGATCTGGGAAGATCCCACATGCCGTGGAGCATCTAAGCCCGTGCGCCACAACTACTGAGCCTGCGCTCTAGAGCCCGCATGCTGAAACTACAGAAGCCCGTGTGCCTAGAGCCCACGCTCCACAACAAGAGAAGCCACTGAAATGAGAAGCCCACGCACTGCAATGAAGAGTAACCCCCACTCGCTGCAACTAGAGAAAGCCTGCACACAGCAACGAAGACCTAACACAGCCAAAATAAATAAATAAATAAATATATTTAAAAAATTTTTTTTGCATCCAGCAACTTTACTGAATTCTTTGATGTGCTCTAGTACTTTTCTGGTAACATCTTCAGGGTTTTCTCTGTATAGCATCATGTCATCTGCAAACCGTTTTACTTCTTTTCCCATTTGGATTCCTTTTATTTCTTTTTCTTCTCTGATTGCCGTGGCTAGGACTTCCGAAACTATGTTGAATAAAAGTGACAAGAGTGGACATCCTTGTCTTTTTCCTGATCTTAGAGAAGAAAATGCTTTCAGCTTTTCACCATTGAGTATGATATTAGCTGTGGATATGTCATATATGGCCTTTATTATGTTGAGGTATGCCCAGTTTCCCTCTATGCCCAGTTTCTGAAGAGTTTTTTTTAATCATAAATGGATGTTGAATTTTATTAAAAGCTTTTTCTGCATCTGTTGAGATGATCATATGGTTTTTATTCTTCAATTTGTTAATGTGGTGTATCACATTGATTGATATGCAAATCTTGAAAAATCCTTGCATCCCTGGAATAAATCCCACTTGATCATGGTGTATGATCCTTTTAATGTATTGTTGGATTTGGTTTGCTAACATTTTGTTGAGGATTTTTGCATCTGTGTGCATCAGTGATATTGGCCTGTAATTTTCTTTTCTTCATGTGATATCTTTGTCTGGTTTTGGTATCAGGGTGACAGTGGCCTCATAGAATGAGTTCAGAAGTGTCCTTCCTTGCCAGTTCTTTTGGAAGAGTTTCAGAAGGATAGGTGGTAACTCCTCTCTAAATGTTTGCTAGAATTCACCTGTGAAGCCATCTGGTCCGGACTTTGGTTTGTTGGGAGTTTTTAAATTACTGATTCAATTTTAGTGCTGGTAATGGGTCTGTTCTTATTTTCTGTTTCTTCCTGGTTCAGTCTTGGGAGATCATACCTTTCTAAGAATTTATCCATTTCTTCTAGGTTGTCCAATTTATTGGCACATAGTTGTTCATAGTAGTCTCTTATGGTCCTTTGTATTTTTGTGGTATTGTTCATAACTTCTCCTTTATCATTTCTGATTTTATTGATTGGACCCTCTCCCTTTTTTTCTTCGTGAGTCTGGCCAAAGGTTTATGAATTTTGTTTATCTTTTCAAAGAACCAGTTTAGTTTATTGATCTTTTCTAATTTTTCAGTCTCTTTCATTTCTTTCTGCTCTGAAAGCTTTATGATTTCTTTCCTTCTACTAACTTTGCGGTTTGTTTGTTCTTTCTCTAGTTGCTTTAGGCATAAGGTTAGGTTGTTTATTTGAGATTTTTCTTGTTTCCTGAGGTAAGCTTATATCACTATAAACTTCCCTTTTAGAACTGCTTTTGTTGTGTCCCATAGTTTTTGGATTGTTGTGTTTTCCTTTTCATTTATCTCTAGGTATTTTTGATTTCCTCTTTGATTTCTTCAATGATCTATTGGTTGATTAGTAGCATATTGTTCAGCCTCCATGTGTTTGTGTTTTTTGCAGTTTTTTCCCTGTAGTTGATTTCTAGCCTTATAGCATTGTGGGCAGAAAAGATGCTTGATGTGATTTCAGTTTTCTTATATTTACAAAAAGGCTTACTTTGTGGCCCAGCATGTGATCTATCCTGGAGAATGTTCCACGTGCACTTGAAAAGAATGTGTATTCTGTTGCTTCTGGATGAAATGCTCTATAAGTATCAGTTAAGTCCATCTGGTCTAATGTGTCTTTTAAGGCCTGTGTTTCTTTGTTGATTTTCTGTCTGATGATCTGTCCATTGATGTCAGTGGGGTGTTAAAGTCCCCCACTGTTATTGTGTTACTGTCAATTTCTCTTTTTATGTCTCTTAACATTTGTCTTATATATTGAGGTGCTCCTATGGTTGGGTGCACAAATATTTACAATTGTTATATCTTCTTGGTTTGATCCTTTGATCGTTATGTAGTATCCTTGTCTCTTACGACAGTCTTTATTTTAAACGGACTATCTCCTTTGACTTAGGAATTTGCCAACTATAATAATAGATAATATAGAGTATTTCTTTAAAAACATAGATATAATTTTAAGTCTGAAATGAAATATTTTTAATTGGATTTTTCAGGACTTTACATACTGGGGTAATGAAGTCTATTCACTATATATATAGGAAATTGGTTGTGATACATGTATGGTTATGCCGCAAGAGCCTAGTTCATCTTACATGGCAGGGGGTCTCAATCCACACTTATTTTTCCTGGACCTGGCTCAGGATGACAACTTTGTTACCTTGTCTCTTTTAAACCGACTTTGTAATGGAACCGCCCTGATCTCATTGTAGTCTGTTTACAGTGATCACACAGCGTGAGTTTTCCTGGACAGTTCTAATTTCAAATATTCTATTCTAGTGTCAAACCATATGTTGTGATTTTTTATTTAAAAATAAAAATTTCATAACGGTATATGTTGTTGGGAATTTGGCTCCACCCATCTTGGCCTAGTTAAACTTAGTCCATAAGTAATACTGGTGAGTTGTTGAAGTAAGTGAATATTTATTTCCTCAGAATATTTAGTGAATTTATTATGGGTAACCTTTCATTTAGGCATATTGTTGTGTGTTTCCCAGGTTTTCTGTTCTTCACAAAATATATAGTCCCTATATTAGGTGATTTTATAGACTTAGTGTTCATTTTCTTGGGCACAATAGTAGCATGTGGTAATGTAGGAAAACAACCTTATTCTCAGAAGATGCATGCTGAAGTATTTAGATGTAATGTGCCGTGATGTTCTGCATATACTTTCCAGTGGCTCAAAATAAAAATGTGTGTGTGTGTGTGTGTGTGTGTGTGTGTGTGTGTGTGTAGAAAGCAAGTGAGAAGATACAGTAAAATGTTAGTGTGTGTGTAGAAAGCAAGTGAGGAGATACAGTAAAATGTTAACAGTTGAAGCAAAGCAGAAGTTATATGGGTGTGTTCATTATACTACTACTTTAACTTTTCTATGGATATTTGGAAATTTTTATCATAAAGAGGGAAAATATATACACTCCCTTTCTGTAAATTATGCTCCTTTTTGTCAAGGTATGTAGCATTTTAAAATATTTGACCCAAGGCAACATATATAAATTATATTTATATTTCTACAGTTGCTTTTATTTATATTTGTTTCTACCTTTACCTTTTATAATTGTTATATTTGTATTTATAGTCTTAAATTTTTTGCATCAAGCATTATATGTATAGTTTTAAGAATAGTTATACACATGCCCAAATACCCACCACCTAGGTTAGGCAATATAAATTACAGTTTCTTAGAAGCCCCCTGTTTCCCCTCCTATCCCTATAGCAGTATCCAGTATTCTTGCTTTTGTGGTAATTATTACTGTTCTCTTCTTTGTAGTTTTACCAACCAGGTGTATATTCTTTTTTTTTTTCATTTATATATATCTGTTGACTTTTTTAAAAAAACTTTTGTTTGGAAGTATAGTTGATTTACAATATTATGTTAGTTTCAGATGTACAACATAGTGATTTGATGTTTTTATAGATTATACTCCATTTAAAGTTATTACAAAATAATGTATTTCCCTGTGCTCTCAATATATCCTTGTTGCTTATTTATTTTATACATAGTAGTTTGTATCTCTTAATCCCATACTCTATCTTGCCCCTTCCTCCTTCCCTCTCCCCACTGGTAATCACTAGTTTATTCTCTATATCTGTGAATCTGTTTCTGTTTTGTTATATACATTTATTTGTTTTATTTTTCGATTCTACTTATAATTGATAACATAGAGTATATGTCTTTCTCTGTCTGACTTATTTCACTAAGTATAATACCCTCTAGGTCCATCCACTTTGTATGCACTGTTGGTGGGAATGTAAGTTGCCACTGTGGAAAACAGTATGGAGGTTCCTCAAAAAAGTAAAAATAGAACTAACATATGATCCAGCAATTTCACTGCTGGGTATATGTCTGAAGAAAATGAAGACATTAGTTTGAAAAGATACATACACCCTAGTATTTATAACAGCATTATTTACAATGGCCAAGATATGGAAGCCTAAGTGGTCATCAAGAGATAAATGGATAAAGAAGATGTGATAGATAGATGGATAGATAGATTATAGACAGCCAGACACACACATGATATATATATGATATATATATACACACAATATATATATGATATATATACACACACACAATGAAATATTACTTAGCCATAAAAAGGTATATATTCTTAAACAATATATTATGTAGTCTTGCTGGATTTGACAATATATTATTTAGTCTTGCTGGATTTGAACTTTATATAAATGGAATAATATTTTGTGTATGCTTCTGTGATTTGCTCTAGGGTATACTTTTGAGGATCATGATCCCATTTTGATTTATGAAACTGTAGTTTATGCATTTTCAGTGCTATATAGTATTCCACTAAGTGATTTTTTTTTTCTGTTTTATACATCCATTCTCTGTTGACTAATATTCGAATCATTTCTCATCTTTAGCTATTACAGACAATGCTGCTATGAACATTTTTATACATGTTTCCCAGAGAACAAGTGCAAGAATTTCAGTATAGTATTTTCCAATAGGTGTTTAGAAATTGCTGAATAGTAGAATATTTGCATCTTCAACTTTACTCAATTATGCACAATTATTTTCCAAGGTGGGTGTACCAGTTTACATTAAGAGTTCCCGTTGCTCAGTACTCTTCATTAATTTGCTATTGCCAGGTTTTGAATTTTCACCAATCTGGTGGCTGTCAAATGATATTTCATTATCATATTTCCCTCACCACTAATGGGATTGAATATAATTTCATGTGGTTCCCATAGATTTTGGCCATTCTAATTTCCTCTTCAGTGAAGTGCTTGTTCAAGTCTTTTAGTTTTCTGTTAGAGTTATTTGTCTTTTCTTATTGCTTTATAGGAGCTGTTTATATATTCTGGATGTTGTTTGTTTTGTTTTGTTTCAGTTATATTGGTACAAATATTTTCTACCATTTTGTGGCTTATTTCACTGTGTAATTTTTTTTATGATAGAAGTTCTTAATTTTAATATAATTGGATTCAGTATTCTCTGTTAAGGTACACTCTTTCTGGGTCATATTTAAAACGACATAAATGTATCTTATTTGTTGAATTCTAAAATTTTACAGTTTTACCTTCCACACTGTTTTGTTTTAGTTAGTAGACTTCATATTTTAGAGAAGTTTTAGGTTTACAGAAAAGTTGAGCAGAAAGTACAGAGTTTCCATGTTTTCCCTCTCTCTCCCCTCCACCCTGCAGTTTCCCCCAATTATTAACATCTTCTGTTAGTGTGGTATATTTGTTACAATTGATAAACAAATAGTGATACATTATTATTAACTAAAGTCCATAGTTTACATTAGGATTTACTCTTTGTGTTGTACGGTTCTATAGATTTTGGCAAATGCATAATGTTGTGTAACCACCTTTATAGTTTCATGCAGAATAGCTTAACTGCTCTAAAATCCCCTGTGCTCCACCTATTCATCCCTCCCTCTTTTTCCTCAAACACCTGGCAATCACTGATCTTTTTACTGTCTCTGTAGTTTTTCTTTTCCAAAGTATTATATGATTGGAATCATATAGTATGTAGCCTTTTCAGACTGGCATCTTTCACTTAGCAATATGCATGTAAGTTTTCTCCATGTCTCTTCATGGCTTGATAGCTCTTTTTTTTTTAATTGCTGGATAATATTCCATTGTATGGATGTGCCACGGTTTGTTTATCTATTCACCTTTTGAAGGGCATCTAGGTTGCTTTCAGTTTTTAGTGGTTATGAATAAAGCTGCTGTGAACATTCGTGTGCGTGCTTTTGTGTGTACGTAAATCAATCCCTTTGGTTTCTGAGTCAGATAGGGGTCTAATTTTATAACTAGTTGGCTGGCATCCTATACTGGAAAGTCCATTCTTTCTCCACTTTGTGAAATTCCATCTCTCTCATAGATCAAGTGTCTGTATATGAAAGATTGTATTTGGAGGCTCTGTCCTATCCCATTGGTCTGTTTGTTTAATTCACTATGAAATACCAGGGCCTTTGTTTGTATATACAAGTTGGGAGTTTGGGAGAGACATGTAGGCTGGATTTGGAGAGTCATCAGTATATGGATGGTATTCAAAGCCATGAGGTTGAATGGCATCTTCAAGGGACTCTTCAAATGAGTGAGTTTATATGGAAACGAGAAGGAATCTGTATTAGTTTCCTATGGCTGTTGGAAAAAATGTGGTAATCAATTACCACAAACTTAGTGGCTTAAAACAATAGAAGTTTGTTTTTTTATTGTTCTGGAAGTCAGAAGTCTAAACTAAGTCTTACAGGGCTAAATTGTGCTATCAGCAGGACTGTGCTCCTTCTAGAGGCTTTCGCAGAGAAACTGTTTCATTTTTGAGCACCTAGAGCAGCATTCCTTGAAGCCTTGGTTCATAGCCCCTTTCTCCATCTTTAAAGCCACTGGAGTACACTAGCATCTTTTCTATCTTAACTGCTTCCTTCTGCTTCTGTCACATGACCTTTTCCATCTGTGTGGATTCTTCTTATGCCTCCTTTTTAAAAGGACACTTATGATTGCATTTAAGGCCCACCTAGGTATTCAAGGATAATCTTCCATCTCAAGATTATTAAGTTAATCACTTCTGCAAAGTCTTTGCCATGTAAAGTAATATTCATAGGTTCCAGGTATTAGGACATGGACATCTTGGGGGGCCTTTATACAGCTTACTGCGGTCTTCCCTGTGGCCCCCAAGGATTCATGTGTATCCACATGCAAAATACATTCACCCCAACCCAACATCTCCAAAGTCTCGACCCATTGTAGCATTCACTCAAAGTCCAAAATCTCATCTAAATATTATTAGCTTAGAAGTCCCAAATCTCATCATCTAAATCAGGTATGGGTATACTCTAGTTATGATCCATTCTGGAACAAAATTCCTCTCCATCATGGACCTGTTGAACTAGGAAACAAATTATATGCCCCCAGAATACAGTGGTGGGACAGGCATAAGATAACAGTTACAGTTATTTCAAAAGAGAGTCAATGGAAGGAAGAAAGGACTCACTGGTCCCAAGAAATTTTAAAATCCAGTATTGAAAATCTTACTAGGTTTCAAGGCCTGAGAGTAATCTTCTGTGACTTGAGGCTCTGCCCTCTGGGCCATATGTTCCACCCTCTGAGTCACCCTTCGTTTTTCTTGAAAGGTATCACATTTGTAGCTAAGTATTTTATCAACCTGTTTCCTGCTTGCAGAATTTTGGAAGTTCGACAGTCTTCCTTCATTTCATCCTATCCTTGATCCTTTTCAAGGCAAGCAGGTAGTGTTTCTGCTGGTATAACATTCTCAAAAATCTTGTGAGTTCCCTGTGTATGACACATTGTTTCACACCATTAAACAAGAAGTTTCTCCACAGATCTTTCCTGGATAATCCCATCACTGTTCCTGGCTTCTGTTGAGATGGTTGAGGGGATGCATGAATCACACACCTAATCTCTTCAACATTAGCAAAAGGTTGTCCAGCCACATCCTTGACCTTCTCTCCAGAACATGTTTTTCTAACAATGTATCTCCTAATTTGAACATCTTTTGAAATACAGATAGGCTGAGAATTTTCAAATCATCAAGTGCTGGTTTCTTTTTGCTTAGATTTTTGTTCATTTCTTCCCTCAATCTATCTCATTCCTCTTGCATTTTATTATAAGCTGTAAAAAGAATCCAGACTGCAACTTAAGTGCTTTGCTTGGAAGTCTCCTCAGCTAAATGTCCAAGTCCATCATTTACAGTTTCTGCTCTCCACATAACTGCAAGACACAATTCAGTTAAGCTTTCTGCCACAATATAACAAAAATCACCTTTTCTTCAGTTTCTAATAAGATGTTTCTCATCTCTTTCTGAACCCTCAACAGCAGCATCATTCTGAGCCCTTACCAATTAAATTAGTTTACTATTACTTGTTTCCTATGGTTGCTATAACAAACTACCACAAGCTTAGTGGTTTAAAGCATAGAAATTTATTTTTTTATGGTTCTGGAGGTCAGAAATCCAAAATGTCTAATGAGACTAAATCAAGATTTCAGCAGGGCCACACTTTCCCCAGAGACTCTAGGAGAGAATTTGTTTCCTTGCCTTTTTCAACATCTAATTAGAGCTGTATTCCTTGCATTTCTTGTCTTGTAGTCCCTTCTTCTGTGTGAAATCTCCTTCTCCCTTCCTCATGTAGGAACACTTGTGATTGCATTCAGGGCTCATCCAGATAATTCAGAATGATTTCCCCATCTTTAGGATTTTAAATTAAGACCCTCAACTTAATCACATTTCAGAGTCTTTGCCATATAAGGTAACATTCACAGGTTCCAGGAATTAGGACATGGTATCTTGAGGGATTATTATATACAGTCTCTAGGTCCATCCACCTCACTACAAATAACTCAATTTCGTTTCTTTTTATGGCTGAGTAATATTCCACTGTATATATGTGCCACATCTTCTTTATCCACTCATCTGTCGATGGACACTTAGGTTGCTTCCATGTCCTGGCTACTGTAAATAGAGCTGCACCCTTATGACAGTCTTGTGGTCTTCTCTTATTCAATAACTATTTTTCTGTGTTTGCTGCCACCATTTTCTATGTGAGCATTTCTGATATTCAGTTGTTATAACATTTCCCTTCTAATTTTGCCTAAATGCTTTTTTAAGAAAAATTTACTCTGAAATTTTAACTATTACTTCCTTAGGTAGGTTATTTATTATCACTGTACTACTAGCCACACATTGTTGTCTGAAAAGGAGAGCATTTTGGAGTTATAATGTGTTATAATGTATCTAAAGTGCAAACAAGTTCCTTATATTTTTAGTAATTTTTCCGTTAAGAATCAGGGAAACAATTTAGGTGTGAAGACATTGCTTCAGTCATTTGAAGCCTGGTACAATTGACCCTTGAACAACATGGGTTTGAACTGCACGGATCCATTATATGCAGATTTTTTTCAACAGCAAATACTACAGTACTACACAGTTGCAGTTGGTTGAATTCACAGATGTGGAGCAGCACTTACGGAGGAACCTTGGATGCAGAGGGCCGACTCTAAGTTATATACAAGTTTCCACTGCGTGGAGGCTTGGCACCACTAACCCCTGTGTTGTTTAAGGGTCAAATGTACTTTCGCATCATCATTTGCTTCTTCCCCAGAAACAGATTTTGGTCATTTAATATTCTAAATTGTCTGTGTATGTATATGTGTGTTTGTATAACAGCTTTATTGAGCTGTAATTCACAATTCACTCATTTAAAGTGTACAGTTCATTTTTAGTATATTTGTTTAGTATATTCACAGAGTTGGGAATCCATCATCATAATCAATTTTAGAACATTTTCATTAACTGAAAAACCAAACTAGCACCGCCAGCCATCACTACCCTGTCCCCCACCCCTAGGCAATAACTAATTTACTTTCTATCTTTTATTTATTTATTCATTTTTTCCTGGATGTATTTTTAACATCTTTTTTGGAGTATAATTGCTTTACAATGGTGTGTTAGTTTCTGCTTTATAACAAAGTGAATCAGTTATACATATACATATGTCCCCATATCTCTTCTCTCATGTCTCCCTCCCTCCCAGCCTCCCTATCCCACCCCACTAGGTGGTCACAAAGCACCGAGCTGATCTCTCTGTGCTACACGGCTGCTTCCCACTAGCTATCTGTTTTACGTTTGGTAGTGTGTATATGTCCATGCCACTCTGACTTCGTCCCAGCTTACCCTTCCCCCTCCCCATATCCTCAAGTCCATTCTCTAGTAGGAGGTCTGTGTCTTTATTCCCGTCTTGCACCTAGGTTCTTCATGACTTTTTTTTTTAGATTCCATATATATGTGTTAGCATACAGTATTTGTTTTTCTCTTTCTGACTTACTTCACTGTGTATGACAGACTCTAGGTCCATCCACCTCACTACAAATAACTCAATTTCGTTTCTTTTTATGGCTGAGTAATATTCCATTGCATATATGCGCCACATCGTCTTTATCCATTCATCTATTGATGGACACTTAGGTTGCTTCCGTGTCCTGGCTGTTGTAAATAGAGCTGCAATGAACATTTTGGTACATGACTCTTTGAATTATGGTATTCTCAGGGTATATGCCCAGTAGTGGGATTGCTGGGTCGTATGGTAGTTCTATTTTTAGTTTTTTAAGGAACCTCCATACTGTTCTCCATAGTGGCTGTGTCAATTTACATTCCCACCAACAGTGCAAGAGGGTTCCCTTTTCTCCACACCCTCTCCAGCATTTATTGTTTGTAGATTTTTTGATGATGGCCATTCTGACTGGTGTGAGATGATATCTCATTGTAGTTTTGATTTGCATTTCTCTAATGATTAATGATGTTGAGCATTCTTTCACGCACATATGGTCACCTTATCTTTGAAAAAGGAGGCAAGAATATACAGTGGAGAAAAGACAGCCTCTTCAATAAGTGGTGTTGGGAAAACTGGACAGCTACATGTAAAAGAATGAAATTAGAACACTGTCTAACACCATACACAAAAATAAACTCAAAATGTATTAAAGACCTAAATGTAAGGCCAGACACTATCAAACTCTTAGAGGAAAACATAGGCAGAACACTCTGACATAAATCACAGCAAGATCCTTTTTGACCTGGCTCCTAGAGAAATGGAAATAAAAACAAAAATAAACAAATGGGACCTAATGAAACTTAAAAGCTTTTGCACAGCAAAGGAAACCATAAACAAGACAACCATCAGAATGGGAGAAAATATTTGCAAGTGAAGCAACTGACAAGGGATTAATCTCCAAAATTTACAAGCAGCTCATGCAGCTCAATATCAAAAAAACAAACAACCCAGTCCAAAAATGGGCAGAAGACCTAAATAGACATTTTTCCAAAGAAGATATACAGACTGCCTACTTTCTATCTTTTAAATCTATAGGTTTGCCTATTCTGGACACTTCATCTAAATGGAATCATGTAATATGAGGCTTTTTCTGTCTGGTTTCTTGTACTTAATGTTTTCAAGGTTCATCCATGTTACTGTATATATCAGCACCTCATTCCTGTTTATAGCCAAATAATATTCCATTGTTTGAATATACCACGTTTGGTTTTCCATTTATCAACTGATGGTTTGTTGCCACTCTAAGCTGTAGCTCTCCCTAACTGCTATGACTTTCTGAGCCTTAGTTCTAATTACTGTTCCTCCCCCCCCCCATCTTTTATGTACTTTAGTTATTATAAATAATGCTGCTGTGAACAAGTTTGTGTAAGTTTTTGTGTAGACGTATGTTTTCATTTCTCTTGGGAATGGAATTGCTGAATCATGTGATAGTGCTAGGTTTAAGCTTTTGAGGAATTGTCAGACTATTTTCCAAAGTGGCTACACTATTTTACATTCCCACCAGCAGTATATAAGGGTTCCAGTTTCTCTACATCCTCACCAACACTTGCTATTATCTATATTTTTGATTATGGCCATCCTAGTGGGTATAAGTTGGAATCTCATTGTGGGTTTTTTTTGTTTGTTTGTTTTCATTGTGTTTTTGATTGGTATTTCCCTAACAGCTAATGATCTTAGTATTTTTTCATATGCTTATTTCCTGTTTGCATATATTATTTGGAGAAATGTCTATTCTGATCCTTTGCCAATTTTTTTATTGGGTGATTAGTATTTTTTTTGAGTTGTAAGAGTATTTTTATATATTCTATATCAAGTTGCTTATTAGATATATGATTTTCAGGATTTTCTCCCAATCTGTGGGTTGTCTTTTCACTGTCTTATGGGGTCCTTTGAAGCACAAAAATTTTTAATTTTGATGAAGTCCTATTTGTTTGTTTGTTTGCTTGCTTGTGCTTTTGGTGTTATATCTAAGAAACTATTGCCTAAACTAAGGTTATGAAGATTTGCACTTATGTTTTCTTCTAAGAGTCTTATACTTTTGGCTCTTACGATTAGGTCTTTGATCCATTTTGAGTTAATTTTTGTATATAGTGTGAGATAGGCATCCACCTTCGTTCTGTTCCTCATCAGTATGCAGTTGTCCCAGCATCATTTGTTGAAAAGACTATTCTTTCCCTCATTAAATGGACTTGCCACTCTTCTTGAAAATCAGTTGACCGTAAATGTGAGGACTTATTTTTAGACTCTCAATTCTATTCCACTGATATATATGCCTATCCTCCTAACAGTACCACACTATTTTGATTACTGTAGCTCTGCAGCAAGTTTTGAATTCAGGAAGTGTGTCCTCCAACTTTGTTGTTCTTTTTCAAGATTGATTTGGCTATTTAGAAAAAATTTTTTTTTGATGAAAAACATAACGTAAAATTCACTCTCTTAACCATTTCTAACTGTACAGTTCTGTAATGTTTACATTTGCATTGCTGTGCAACCATTCTCCAGAACCCTTTTCAGCTTGCATAACTAAAATTCTCTATCCATTAAACAACTCACATTTTCCCCTCTTCCCAGCCCCTGGTAACCACTATTCTACCTTGTTATATTTCTATGAATTTGACTACTTTAGATACCTCATATAAATGCAGCCTGGAAAACAGTCTGCACTTATTTGGAAAACAGTCTGACAGTTGCTCAGTCATACAGTATTCAACTTTTTATAATGGGCTGATTGCACTTTGCATAATGTCCTCAAGCTTGTGACAGGATTTCCTTCCTTTCTAAGGCTGAATAATATCCCATTGTATGTTTTGGCTATTTTTAATTCTGTGAATTTTCATATGAATTTTAGGATTAGCTTATCATTTTCTGCAAGGAAGTCAGCTGAGATTTGGTAGGGATTGCATCAAAGCTCTAGATTCTGCAGATCAAGTTGAGGAGTATCTCAACCGTAACAATATTGTCTCCCAACCCATGAACATGGGACGTCTTTACATTTATTTGGGTCTTCTTTAATTTCTTTCAGAAATGTTTTGTAGTTTTCATAGTTTAAGTTTTGTACTTGTTAAATTTATTCCTAAATATTTTATTTTTGTGTCATTGTAAATAGAATTGTTTTTCTTATTTTCATTTTTTGGTTTGGTAATTGCTACTGTATAGAAAAACAGTTGATTTTTATATATTGATCTTGTATCCTGCAACCTTGCAGAACTCATTTATTAGTTCTAGTAGTATTCTGGTGGATTCCTTAGAATTTTCTATGTACATGATCATGTCATCTCCAAATTGAGATAGTTTTACAGTATTATATTTAAATATAGTAATTCAACAAACATGTATTGAGGACTTGTTCTGTGTCAGGCACCGTGCTGCATGTTGGGAGTATAGAGATAAAAGGCATAAACTCCACTATCATAAAGTTTGCAATCTAGGTAGGGGACAGATCTTTAAACCAGTAATCACAATTCAGTGTTGTAAATACTGTGATTGAGAGATATATAAAGTACAGTGGTAGCACAGAGGGGAAGGGCTACTATACTGGGGAGAGTTAGGAAAAATTCCACAGATGAGCTTATACAGAGTCCTGGACCATTTTGTTAATAAGTAGCCGTGGTTATGATAACTTGTCATTTCAAGGCCAAAATGATCTTGGATATTTTAAAAGTATTATGTAGTACTTTGGCTTTAAGATTTTTTAGGTCTATCAAAATTTAAGCAGATTTGCATTAATAGTGAGACAATACCTCAAGTTTTCAAAGTATATACAGATGTTTGATTATGTAGTAAAGCTGTTGCTATAAAAGCATATGATCACATTTGGAAAATTGCTATTGCATGTCTTGGCAGTTTATTAAGAACTGAAAACTTTTAAAACTAACTGGGGTTTTGATAGATTAAGTTCAAGGCCACCTTTTGTTTAAATGATGTTTTGTTTTCTGTAATTAGACCATGCTAGGTGAATTAAGTGTGTAATTAAAAGCAGAAGGTTTGGCTAATTCAGAGTAAATGAGTACAAAATACAAGGTCAGTATCCATCTCTAGTGAGACTCCAGATGAAGAGTGCACATGGAACTATTTATAAAACATTTTGCATGGTCCGATCTCCTCTAGTTTGCTGTCCATGGCTTTTAAATTAAAGTATTCACAGACTTTCAAAAAAATGTACCTGTAATATAGAAGCATGATCCCATTTACTGTGCTCATCTGAATGGGAAAACAAAAAAGATGAGAATCAAACTTCTATCCCAAATAAAAAGGTAAAGTATACTCCTCCTCTTTCAAAAGTGAACATTTAATATGTTGCTTGGCACACCAAGTTCATGGTTAGAACTCTGATAACTTTTGAGAGTTCTGAGTCTCAATTGTTTTCATTTTCACACACCCTGGAGATGTGCAAGTAAAACATCTCTAGTTTAATCTATTTCCTCAATGCTTAGTGTGGGTACCATGGGATGGGAAGTCTGGGAAGAGTTTTGTTTAGAATATTTTTTCTCTATGGTTGAGGAATGTGGTGCTTTTAGAAAACAGGTGTTTAATTTAGTGGTTTGACTACTGGAGGAAATTTGAATTGGTCACTGCAAGTGCAAAGCTTAAACTTCTCTTAGAAATCCCTTCACAGTTTAGTTCCTGGTGCCTCTCCAGCTCTTTCCTCACAGTTCTCCTTTCTGCAGTATCTGTGCTTCGGTTTGTCTGGACTTCTCTGGCGTCACAAACCCTCTCTTTATCCACCTGTCTTTTGCCTGTCTTTCTAGGCACTGTTTAAGGTTGATATCCTCAGGCGAAAAGATAGGTTAGGTCTCTCAATAAATGTTTCTCTAGTCGTTTATCAAGCTGTCATTATACACTCTAGGAATTACTTTTTCACCATCTCTCCTCTCCACATTTTAAATTCCTCTAGGGTAGAGATTGTGACTGTCAGAACTGTATTCCAGCACCAAGGGTAGCTTCTGGCTAATAATAGTGGCTCAAACAATATTTGTTCAGTGAAATACTTGTTGGGTAAATGCTACAGATCTTTAATTTAAATTATATTTAAATCAAGAGCAATACACGTATCAAAAATCTATGTTTTGCTATGGTAAAACAAAAATAAGTGGTCTCTTATTCTTTACTCTCAAATCACCTAAAATTAATTAAAAGACCTTTCTTTCTGGGCATATGGTATTATAAAACTCTTTAAGTTGGGGAATAGTTTGATAACTGTTGACCTGAAATACAAGATCTATTTTAGTTTCCTAACCTAAACCAATTATTTAGTTAAGCTTCCCATACAAACAATTATAATGCAGTAAGGTCATTGTTTAATGGAAGAGTCTTTAAAACTACAATTGAGAATATACAAAGAACACCAAAATCTGCCTAATAGAGAAAGGGGATGCTGTTTAAGAAGTTAGCATTTAAACAGATACCTAAGAATGAGTAAGAATGTACTAGGCAGGCAAGTGGGAAAATTGTGTTATAACATGTACTGAAGAAGTGGGCACAGGAAGACATAGTCAGTGTTACTAAAACCTGAAGTTGAGTTGGGAAGTGGTGGGAATGAGGAACGAAAGTGGGCAGGTACATTTATGCCATATAAAGAAGTTTAGATTTTAGCTTATATAAAAATGAGAGCCACTGAAAAATTACAGTGAACTGATGTTCAGAAATTAGATTGCAAGAGCTTGAGGTTAGAGGTAGTGAAATCATTGAGGAGAATGTTGCAATATGACATGGTCTAAATGAGAAATGCATGAAGGCAATGAATGAATGGAAAGGGACGGTTTTGAGAGAATCTCTAGTGATTAGATCTAGGAAGTAAGGGAGAGCAAAGGATCTCAGATGATTCCCAGATGTTTTACTTGAACCACTGGGTGAGTGATGGCTCCATTCACTACGTTAAGGAATAATGACTTTTTAAGGGGTAACATGATGAATTAGTTTTAGATGTATTAATACTGTCAGAATTCAGAAAGAAGTGGTTTTTGAGACATATCCAGAATTAGAGCTCTACAGAAATGCCTATCTGGGGCTAGAGATTCAGAATTGTGGGTTATTTTTGAGCTGGTGTAATTGAAGTCATGAAAACAGAGGGAGACTAATAGACGGACTGAGGTGGCTCCCTATGGAGCACCGACAGAAGAAGGAATGTGATGTCTTAGATACTGAGGGAGGAGAGCTTTTCGAGAAAGAGGACGTAAATGTGTAAAAAGCTTCAGAAAGATTAAATCAATATGAGGGCTAAAAGCTGGAGATTGGATTTGACACGTAGAAGGTCAATGTTGCTTTTAAGTGAAGCAGCCTCCGTGAGATGGTGAGGCCTAAAGCCAGACTGCTTCAGAATGAGCAGTGAATCAAGGGGAAGAAATAGACTTCTTTCCAGGAGTAGCTTGTGAAAGAGGAGATATGAGGTGATAAAGGGAAACTTTTTTATTTTTTGGTTTGGTCTTAGATATGAAAAACTCGAGGATTTTTACATGCTGAAAAGAAAGAGCTAAGGTAGGAGTTCGAGGGTTGAATAAAGATAATCAATGGAATGAAGTGTCCCTGAGGAAAGAGGGTGGATGGGACCCTCATGCTCAATGGGAGCATTGATAGAGAAACCAGGTGAAGATGGAAGGAGGGAGAAGTGTTATTCTGGGTCAGAGCAGTTAGGGAATAAGGGTGGGTGCTGGCTTGGGGATGTGGAGAGGAGTGGCAGTTTGGAGATATTAATAATTAGTAATAATTACTCCCCTTTCCATTTCTCAATTCTGCCAAATATCTAGCAATTTCAAACCTGAACTACCATTGTCGGTCTCTCTGATTTTCCTATTCCCTCTAAGAACACAGCAAAACAACTTATTATTAGGATTGCTTCCATTATCCACAACACTGATTGTTTTTCCCTTTCTCAAAACTATTTCCTTTGTAAATTATTATTATTTTCAACACATTTCTCTTGATTTTTAGACCTTTCTCCAATTTCACACTTCTTTAGATTAGTTTAATCCCCCACTACATTCTCTCTCCCATTCCAACTTTACAGAATCAGATATCCTTCTAACAAACTCCTGACAGCCAAGAAAGATGTCATTTTCTTAAAACTCTCTTAAATCCTGTTTGTACAGAAAGATCCTTGCAGAATGAATCAGAAATTGAAGTTTAATTCATTTTTTGTAGAGGAAGATATCTTTCTTATTTTGTTTCTTGCTTTTATTTTTACTTTTCTCTCTCATTCTTCTCTGCAGCTCCCACACTGTCTTCTCATTTTCAGTGTTGGGAATTTAGAAATATTTGTTTGCACTATTTAATAATTGATACAATAATCAGTGTTTTTCATTGAGCTTTATGGAAAAGAAACTTTATGAAAATTTAGTAATAACAAATGAATAATGTAGTGATTTCACCAAAGTCATGACTTAGTTTTTTAGAATGTGTTCTTTTTTCTTAGCTAGTAATTTACATTCTTCCCCTTTATTAGCAGTTCTATTTTAAAAAATTTTATTTCTGGCGTATATTTGAGTGCTGCCTTTTATGTTTTGTTAAAGCATGTTAAATGGAGGTCAGTTAAGCCTTAATTTTGCTTGTGTATTAAAAATAGCCTTTATCTAAAAGATGAGTGAGAGCTAAGCATAAGTAACATGTATAATAGGATTTCTTTTTGTAGTTTTTAATTACTTTATTATTTGTGTAGACAAGAAAGTTTTATATGCCATTTTTAGCCTTCCTATATTAGTACTGTCCTCATGGTTCTTAAGATGCTGTTTTGATTTATGAACCCATATCTTTTGGTATATTAACTGCTAGTTTTTGAACTTCATAGCTGAGTTTCCCAGAATTGTTCCTACACTTGCTAAAGAATTAAGAATAAAATGAAAATATTTTTATATTCACTGCTATGTTTAAGTCTGTAATAGATAAGAAAGTAGAAATTGGTTTTCATTTATTAATAAGTATGCTAAATGGTCCTGAGAGCATTCATTATCATTTATTTGCAATAATAGATTTAAATATAATGCCAGATTATAAAATAATTGCTTTGCTATTATTTTGTTTTGATAAAAACAAAACTACACATAACACACACACACACACACACACACACACACACACACACACACACACACACACACACACACACACACACACCCCTCATGTTTGTTTTGTGTAAGCAAGGAAAAGGTATGGAAGGTTACCACTAGTTGGTTATCAACGGTTATTTCAAGGAGGTACAGCTGGGAGATTAACTTTTTCTTTATATACCTTGCCATTTTTTTCACTTTTACATATGAAGAACATAAAATACAGAAAACATAAAGGAGAAAAAAAAAACCCTCTGATCTCTTCTCTGAATTATCAGTAATTTCCAAACCTGCCTCTGAGTCATTTAGAAAGATCTGTTAAAAATCAGATCCCTGGGTCTGAAACGGAATCTCCAGGAGTGTTAAAAATATTAGACTAGTGGTTCTCAAACCTGGTGGATCATCAGAATTGCCTAAGAAGCTTTCAGAACATCTAGATTCCCTCCCTCGTGAATAGAGAATTTGAAGTTTTTAAATGGTTTATGGAACTTGCACCTCATTTTTTAAAAAGCTCCCATGTGATTCCAATGATCCACCAGGTTTGAGAACTACCGGTTTAATGATCTATTTGCTCTGTGGAAGACACTGTTCTGGGTGCTATAGTTATTTTAAAGAGTACTAAAACACAGTTTTTGCCTTCAAATTTACAGAATAGTTGGGGGTTGGGGGCGGTATAAAAAGGTGGAAAAGACTGATACGTAACAGCTGTTTTCACAGGACAAAAGAAAAATATGCCTTAAGTTGTAAAGTCAGTGAAAATAAGGTGTCAGCCATTACCTGTGTTAAACTCTATTATTTAATATTGTTTTGAAAGTTCTGCCTAATGCAGTAAGATAAGAAAATGAAATGAAGTATAAATATTGCAAAGGAAGTGAGAAATACCATAATCATTTAAAACTGAAAATATTATTGTCTAACTAGAAAACCCAAGATTAATCAACTAACATTTATGAAAATTTTAATTAAAAACACACCAGTAAGATGGTCAGTTACAAAATAAATTCAAAAATTAATGTTTCCTCTGTACCAGCACAAACAAAAATGTTTTTAAAGATCCTACTTATAATAACACAAATACATGAAAAAAATCGACAACCATACTTAAGAAATTTGCCTAACGAAGTAAACTTTAGGACTTAAGTAAACTATAGAACCAACCATATGAAATAAACTATGGAACGTAACTAAGGGACATAAAAACAATTTAGAGAAACATTCCATATTTCTGGATGGGAAGAGTTAATGTTTTAAAATTATACATTCTCCCCCCACCAAAGAAATTTTTTTTCTTTCCATCATGTAATGCAATTCCAGTTTTTTTTTTCTTTTTGCCAAACCTGACAGTGTATTTCTAAAGTTCACTTGAAGGAATAAACCAAACAGACTTGCCAAAAAAAAAAAAGAAAAGAAAAGAAAAAAGATATAATGTGAATAATTTGCATGAGCATGTTTTAAAACATTTCCAACGCCACAGTAATTAAAACAGCCTACTACTAACTTTTAAAAATCAGGATATAATAAAAGTGGATTTTTAATTACATACTCAATAAATAGGTATTATTGAAAGTGTTGAATCTGGTGTTGGTACAATCAGCTAAATATGTAGGAAAAATTCCTGTGGGGCTTCCCTGGTGGTGCAGTGGTTGAGAGTCCGCCTGCTGATGCAGGGGACATGGGTTCGTGCCCCGTTTCGGGAGGATCCCGCGTGCCGTGGAGCGGCTGGGCCCGTGAGCCATGGCTGCTGAGCCTGTGCGTCCGGAGCCTGCGCTCCGCAACGGGAGAGGCCACAGCAGTGAGAGGCCTGCGTACCGCAAAAAAAAAAAAAAAAAAAAAAAAAAATTCCTGTGGATTAAAGATTAAATGAAAGTTAAAAAGTAATAGGAAAAATGTGTACATAATCTTGATGTAGGGGAAGCCTTTTTAAAGGTATGGTAGTAAAGGCAGGAATTACTTTTTAAAAGGGTTTGATTTGACTGCATAAAGATTTTAGGTTTCTGGACAATAAAATAATCAGCTAAATTGAAAGGCAAATAAATTGGGAAGAAGTATTTATAATATGGTGCCCACACTCTTAATATAAAAAGAGCTCTTACCAATTAGTGAAAAAAGATTAACTCCTAATGTTGGACTGGGAAGGAGGGGCGCACATGTAAATTTAAACTTTGAGAAGAGCAAATTGGCCATATGTATCAGAATCTTTAAAATTTTTTTATCCTTTTACCCCCTAATGGGAATGTAATCTAAGGAAATAGATATGTGCAAAAGAGCTTTAAGGATATTTTTGACAGCATTGTTTAATAAAAATTGAAAACATTTTATATGTCTAGAGACCCACTTCTTGAAATTCACCACTCACCATTCCTAGGCTGGTACTCTCATTTTCATGATAGAAGGGAGAGGCATCTCCATTTCACACAGCAGGTTGGAAAAAAGGATGAAAAAGGGCATGCCCCAGCCATCTTTTGAGGAAGGTGCCCCAAAACTGCCATATAATACTGGCCAGTACTTAGTCTCATGGCTACACCTAGCTGCAAGAGAGACTGGTAAATGTCTTTATTCTGAATGCCATGTGGCCAGCTAAAAATGTTATTTCTATGGAAGAAAGAGAACAGATATTGGGGGGCAGCTACCAGTCTGCGACACTACCCCTTCTCTGCATTTTCGTCTTCCATTTCTTAGTTTAGCCCTTACTTTGAGAACGCTGACTCATTCTGTCTCTTCTTCTGCAAACTGTGTGTCCAATCTGTAGACCATCTAGGTGAGTTCTTGACTTTCTCATACCCAGGAGCTACATATCTACCTTTATCGTCAGTCACTGTATTCCCTGTCAGTATGTCATTCTTTCAGACATGAGGCATTTTTCCTATCCAAATATGGGAAATTAGTTGCAGTGCCTAGCAGATGAGGTTATTGCTACTAAACATTACCAGCTGGTTTGTAACATTTGGAAGTAGGAACAGAATCAATTCTAAATCTTCTGTTCTTCCTTTCTACTCGTCCCCATCCTCCCCAAGTAACTAGGAAACACTGTCAGCTTTGTACTGCATTGTTTAGGAGAACTCATGAACCTAGAGGGAGCAGTCCTACCTTTTACTGTCTTTTAATACGTTTGAGACGGTACAAGTTATGAAACTATCTGAATCCCACCCTTGAGGATCTTTCTTTCTAATCAAAAAGCAGCATATTTGTGCCCTATATGATAGGGAAGTATTTTTCAACATTGTATGTCAGTAAAACTGCTGCCAGAGCTCTGTTTGCTATCTGGTGAAGCCATGACAGTTATCTAGCTTTTCCTCAATATTTCACAGCCATCACTCATTGACTGGTTGGTACCAGAGAAAGAGAGAGAAGAGAGAGAGAGGGAGAGGGGAGGGGAAGGCAAGAGGAGGGGAAAAAAACACTGCCATCTTTTTCGGTTTTGTAACTTTTCCCTTCACATGATTCAGTGCTAGATTAATGTATATAAGGAAACTCTAGTATTCTGACAGTTATACCAAAAGTTATACCAACTCTCCATCATAGCTATTAGCTATTGCCTTCAATGGGAGGCAGGAAGGACATAGACATCCCATCTTCTAAGAGAGCACACAGATTATATAAAGTAACTTTGCTCGTGACCATATACTTAGTGAATGTTGAAGCTGGGATTCAAATCCAGCTCTTCCTAATTCCAGTGCCTGTTCCCCAACCATGGTGATACACTGAATCCCTAATAATGGAATGGAAACATGAGGATTGTCTTCATATATGTGAATGATGACCGTATGGCTATAGGATTGTATATGTTCTGTGTGTCTCCAGAGGGGGCCACTGGTTAGAAATGAAGGCAGTTTTTAACTAAATGTTATAGGAGGCATTTTTCAACAATTAGACTGAATTCAGAAATGAAATGGGTTGTATTTTTAAATAGTGATTGTTCGTCACAAAATAGTCAGACTGAGGGTTTTTGTGGGGTTTTTTTTGCGGTACGCGGGCCTCTCACTGTTGTGGCCTCTCCCGCTGCGGAGCACAGGCTCCAGACGTGCAGGCCCAGCGGCCATGGCTCACGGGCCCAGCCGCTCCGCGGCATGTGGGATCTTCCCAGACCGGGGCACGAACCCGTGTCCCCGGCATCAGCAGGTGGACTCCCAACCACTGCGCCACCAGGGAAGCCCTGAGACTGAGGGTTTTGAAGGAGACAGAATAAAGTATTAGAAAGTACTGGACTTGTAGCCTGGAGGTATCAATTCTGTTTTGACCTCTTCTTATATGTTTGAATTAGCTGTTTGAGTCTCTGGGCATTTGTTTCCTAGTGAATTAAATGAAGGAGTTGGACTAAAACACCTCAGAGTCTCATTGTCTTTTAGGTAAATGGCTTACTTATTAAATGTTTGTCAAATGAATATCACAGCATAGTCCTCTCTGACCTAATGCCAGTGGCACATCCTTAATGTTCCCAACTCAAAGTAATCTACCTCCCTTTTATGCTGTGTAGTACTTTATCTTCACGTCTCATTGAATCGATCACTTTCTACTTTACAGTAAACATATTTATGAGACTCATGATGGCAAGATCTATATAATATCTTGTATCTGCCATTGTGCCTTACACAAAGTAGGCACTCAATAAATATTTGTTGAATAACTTAGATAAAATTACCTGATGCATGAGAGAATTGAAGACAACATCTTTGCAACCAGGTTTTTCTCTCACTTTCTGGAGAAACAGGTTACTCTGACACTTATCAGTGGTAGACCGATGCATGCATACAGTCTAAACGAAAGTCTCTATATTTGTGGCTTGAAGTTAAATTAAAACTTTTTCAGACAGGGCATTGACACCGACAGTAGCCACCTCAACTCAGCTTCACCTAATGAAAAACATCTACTAAACCACCACCTGGAACTCGTTAGATTCTTTCATTTGAGTTTTGCTGCCTTGACATTGTATCACACTGGGAATCTAAATATTATCTGGCTTTCTTTCAAGTATTGTTTCCTGAGAAGGTATTTGCCTAAAATTCATTCATATTCCTCTAATCTTTCTTCCTTTTCCCTTCCTCCCCTTGCCCCACCTTTTTTTCTACCACTTTCTCTTGACTTGCCTTTCACCTCTAAAATTCAGATGGCACAATGTCCTAGGGGTTGTGTACTATAATATATATGGTGAAGCGGAGGACCTGGTGAGTCAAGGTGAAACCAAAACACCTCAAAGTTGTGAGTAGCCTGATTCCAACACCTCTATGAAAACTTCCTTGAATCCCTTCACCATTTTTTTACACAATCATTAATGCCTTTCTGCACTCTCTCTCCTCTCTGTTTATGTATCTGTTTTCCCAGCCAGATAGGGGCTACATTTTATTCTTCTTTGTGTCATTATATGGTGTTGAATAAATAAGTGTGTGGACATGATTTATCCAGACAACTTCCTGTTTTTCTTGTAGGTTTTTTCCTACACAGGCAGATTGCGAAATTTCTGTTTTATAGATGAGGAACCTATAGCTTAAAGGAGTTAAACTTGCCCAACGCCAGAAAACAAGTATTTGGAGGAGCCAGGATTCAAATCCAGCGCTTTCTGGAGCCCAAGTTCTTTTTCATTCTGCTGCCAATGTATGTCTTTCAGTCTATTCCCGTCTTCTGATTTACACTGCTACAGTCCTTAATCATCTCTCATTACCTCTTCCTTAGAGCTTTGTCATAGTCCCCTACTCTGTCTACCTAGTCCTGTCTTCTTTTCCATTCCTACTCATGCATCATTATTCTGATCATATCTCCTTAGAGGAATCTTTGATGGCTCATTTCTTGTAGGATAAAGGCTGAACTTCTTGGAATGTATCGATAACTACGCTGCCCCATAATCTGCCCCCGTTACCTCTCCAGCCTTATTTCCCACTCCTACTTCCTCTGTGCCCTCTCAACTCTAGTCTTACTCTGCCACTTCACTATCGTCTACACGTACGTGGCAGCCTCCAACTTCTTGGTCTTTACTTGTGCCTTTCTGTGTTATTTTGGCGGACCCTTCATCCCTGTTTTGCTAGTTGAAATTCCACCCAGCTTAACCCTATCCCTTCCGTTTAACATCAATTTCCCTGGTCGGAATTAATTCTTTCTCTGTGTGCTGCTTTTGTATTATAATTACTCATGACTCTATATGCCCCTGATATACTAATTGGAAGCCCTTTGAGAGTAAGGACTGTGTCTTCAGCTGACTGTATTCCAGAGGTTCATACAACAATTTGTCCATAAAACATACTCTGTAAGATTTTGTATGACTGAAATGAATCTGGCTTTTAAGGCAACAAAAAAAGTTCTACATACAATTTAATTTGACTAGTTGAATATGAGTTGTCTCCTGGCCTGCCTCTAAAGCATTGGATTTATAAATAAAATCTTCTGGATAAATCAGATGATTAAGTTTGCTTTGTCAAGAATGCCAAAAAAGATCAGACTTATTTTATTCTGCAGTATTTAGTATGCTATAGTATGTAGTTTGTTTATGTGAGTGTGTGTATATATATATATATATATATATATATATATTCACATGTACATATTATGTGTAATAAACATGCCCATATAAGAAAGAGGGTCTTAAATTTTTAAATCTTATATTTTCCATTATGTAGAGTATTTTTAGATTAATCATTATTAATTGCACTACTGAAAAATCTAGTTCCAGTGTTTTCTTTCTATTTGCTTTGAAAAAAAAGGCAAACAGTAAAATATGGTGAAATAGTTCATTCACATAGTACATATATTAGTATAATAAGTTCACAAACTTGCAAGACTTTAATGTGGACTGTTCAGTCCTTTACCTTGCTGACTCTTACCTACTTTTCAAGACTAATCTGAGGTGTATCTCCTCTAGGAAAGCTTCCTTTAAGGGCCTGCCATTCTGTATTAGCAGCACCGACAGTTGCTTTTCTCCCTCAGGCAATTGCCACACCCAGCGTGGCACCATACCTGAAATATAGTAGACGTTCAGTAAAAGTTTGTAGCATGAATGAATGAACAAACAAATGAAAGAATTTGGCGACTTGGGGTGGGGGGTGTGTGCCTGAGTGTATACGCCTTCATTCAAAGTACAGCGGCAGATTTGTATGTACAGATACGGAAGGCTGTCCGTGATACACTCTTTAGAGAAATAAAAACAAGTTGTAAGAAAAATAATTCCATTTTTGTAAAAAATATTTGTGTGTGTGTTGGGAAAAGGTCTGGAAGCTATGCAACAAGTCAGAGTTTTCCTCGGTGAGTTGGGTGGTTGGGAGTGGAGAGTCAGAATAGACTTTCACTATTTAGTACATTTTTGTATTGGTATTATTTGAACTTTACTATTCAATGTGCACTGCTTTTGTAATTTTTAAGTGACCAATAAAATATGTTCATGCTTCTGCTCAAAGTGTTAATGATACTTTAGTATCAAACGAAAACTATTTTTAAAGACAAAGTCTGGCATTTCCCCCCAATTTTTCTAGGAAGGAAATTATTTTCTTTGTTTAAATGTTTCCTGTTCCTTTTGAAAAATTGTAGGACTTAGAATAAAGTGGACTATTTTAAGTCTTTAAACCATGGTGGCACTTGTATTGGGAAACTGAATCTTCTCATTCAGTCTGTTAATGTTCATGGCCAGATTAGTAGAGACAGCTTTTTAAAGGTAGTAAGAAACTGACCAATTTTCACTGAATGGAGGTAGCAATCTTAGTTTTTTTGGACTGTCTTTCCCCCTCTTTTCAAACACATCCCTGGGTTCTTTTGGTTAACTTAATCTCGTGCCACTGAGCAGCTGGTCTTAATGATGATGGTAAACCATTTCTTCTGAGTCCAGGCCGGAATGAAAATACCACTGAAAGATACCCAAGATAGTTCACCACCCCTTACTTCCTTATCTTTTTTATGAACCAGGAAAATGGTCTTAGTAAAACAAGGTTTTTTGAGACTTCAGAATCTTGGTTATTTTAAGATCATTCCTAAAATTTTTTCACATGGTCCGGCTGCCAGACAGACTGTACGTCAATTTCCTGCAGTGTTTGGCAGGCCTACATATTCACTGACTTAAAAACAATTTGAATTTATTGATTTTGAAATTCGTGATTACTTTCTAAATTTTTTTTCCCCATCTAAATTTACTTTGGAAAAAAATATCCACAACAGAAAACACTGGCCCATTTTTGTGCCAAGACTTTCAGGGAAATATTTTATGTGATTAATATTGTGTAGCTAATCTGGTGTGAAAAATCAGTTTTATCCATTTTAACTTATGAGAGCATGACCATCCTGTGTGAACTATTTAAGGAGCCTATGACTTCACTAATCCAAATTTAAGTGTTTGTTACTGCCTTTATATGTGTTACATTAATCATTTCAATTAATATTGGGCCACTTTTCTTTTTAGGAATTGAATTATATTTCATCGACAGATCCGTATCTTTTCTTTCCAGGGTAATGTCCTAACCTTGCCATGGGCAAGCTGAGATTAGTGGACTCTGGACTTGGCTCAATGAAATACATAGTTCATGGTACCAGGCCATTTTAATAGGTCTGGATTCAGTTAGAAAGCTTCCTCCTAATCTATCTTTTCCTTTAAAACCATTTGTCCTAAAAGATTGGTGTTCTCTCTCTTATTAATAGTCAGAAGAGAAACAACTTTATAAAATCTGTATGATGATTTCATTCCATCAAACTCAAACTGTTTTTATAAAACATTGGATTATTTGTTACTTGGTGAGTGTACATTATTCTGGAAGCTTTAATGTAAGCACTTTGGGGAGTCAAGAAATAGCTATTCATAGTGCTTGTACAGTACTCTATTATCCTCAGAGTTACAGCACCTCGCAAATAACGTGGCTTCCGCCCAGGGAAGAATTGACTCACCATGGAGGTCTGTCTCCCTTGTCTCATTAAATCTTCTAGAATTGCTGAGAAGTGGCTAGCGATTATTCTTCTCTCTGTTTGACGTATGTGGAGAGCGAGGTGCCAAGCAGCGAGAGGTGATGCAGAGTCTCTCAGGGGGTGCCACTTGAATCTTGGTCATTGAATCGCTGCTGAGCAAGCGTTAGCATGAACTCCTGAGGCCCATCTTATAGGGGATGTGGTGCCCTAAATGCCAGAAACAAGTCCCCACCATTCTAGGCATTGCCAGTTCCTGCCTTCATTTACAAATTATTATATTTTATGAGTATATTTCATTTTGATTTTATATAATTTCTTCAAAAGGACCCATAAACATGTCTCATATGTCATTCGTACTTAAAATTGAATAATTTAAAAGAGCTATGTAAAACCGTTTTGAGAACATTGAGTTTTGACCTTAATTACTCTTAGGATTCAAACTCGCTGATTTATTTTTATTGAGGGAGAAGTAATGTTTTTAAAGTATATAACTGATCTATAAGAATGCTGTGTTATTTTATCTGCAAGATTTGTGTGTCAAAAATCCACCTGCAGGGTATTTTCTTTTAAAGCTCCTTGGAAAGGTGAATTCTGTAGATGAACTGACATTAGTATATGTTTACATTTATTTTAAAGTGTCTGAGATGAGGCAGGCAGGAAGAACCTTGAAATTGAATTCTTCATGACCTTTTAAGTTAATCTTGGATGCTAACTAACTCAAGGGAAGTGTGAGAAATGGGTGGAAACGGCTTCAGTTGAATAAATGTTACACTTCAATGACTTTAATTTTTTTTTTAGAATGGAAGGACTAGGTGACAAGTACAGGAGAAACCTGATTATCAGAACTTCATTCCATTATTTTAAAAGTACCAAATGTATTCTAACCAACAGACGATGTTTTCTTTCTTACACAGCCGACAGAAACTGGTAGTTGAACCTTAGCATTTGATAAGTATACAGTATGTACTCCCTACCCTTATATATTTTCCTGCCTTTGAGGGGGCAGGATGGTTTTTAAAAATTCTTTATTTATTTTCCACTCATGGTGGGTTATTTTTGGCAACAACCAGTTGACCTCCTGACTATTCTCTCTGGTTCCATTCTTGCCTCCCTAAATTCTGTCCTCCACTCTGGAGCCAGGTTGATTCATTTTAAATGTAGATCAAATTCTGTCACTCCCCTGCTCAAACACACCAGGACCTTTCCATCACAGAATAAAATCTGAGGGCTTTACTATGGTCTGTTGATGCCATGAATGTTCTGGTACCCGGCCATATCTCTGACCTCATTTTCTACACTGTTTTTTGCTCACTTTGCTTCAGCTCTGCTGGTCTTGTTGTTCTTCAAGTCAAGTTTACTCCTTCCCTGAGGCCTGTGCTTTGGCTGACATGGCCAGAACTGCCCTTCTCACGGATTCCCTCACTTCGTTCAGGTCACTTTCTAGTCACTCTATTCCCTTACCCTACTTGGTTTTCTTTCTTAACGAGTACTTACCACCACCCAACAACATATATTTTTGCTTCTTGTCTCTTCATCACTAGAATGGAGGCTAGGACTCCTCCCAGTGTGTCCACTACTGCCTCAGTCACATGATAGGTTTTCAGGGAATATTTGTTGAATGAATGAAAAGCGGCTATCTTGGAATTTTAAGAACTTGGTAACATTCCTAGACTTTATAATCTCGATAGAAAATTTTAATCATAATTCTGACAGTGTTTATCCATGTGGGTTTTCTTGCAGTGGCTGATGTATATCAAAATCATGTGAGGTTCTTTTTCAAAATATGTAGCTGGTGCTCTGACATCCCCCTCCTGCCAACTAGAAAATATTGAAGTAAAAAGAAAAGAGTGGGAAGGGTATTTTGAATAAAGCTCTTCCGGCTCATTTTCCTCCAAATTTTTTTCATCATGGAAATTTTTTAAAAGCTGAAAATAGTACAGTAAACACACATTCACCACCTAGATTCAACAAGTATAAACATTTTGCCATATTTGCTTTTTTTGTGTGTGCTTGTGTGTGTATTTTTCCCCCTGCCAATTGTGATGTAAGAGCATAGCCTGAATCCTTCCCCCAAATAGAGAATCTCTGACTTAGTAGGTTATTGTTATTTCTGATGGGTTTCATTGTGTGGGTGAGGAGACAGTAGTGGAGAGCATACAAAGGTTGGATTTCTCTCTCAGTGATCTCTGCAATAATTGTGATGTATGCCAGTCAAGGTTGTTGTAAAGAGACCCTGTCTTCTAGATTATCTGATGCAGTTTGAATTCAGTGCCACCGTGCATTTGAAGAAGCTTTTTTGTTTGTTCTTGGTAAGTGTTCCTTCTTTGTTGTTGTTTTTTTTTTTGAAATTATATTTTGTCAGCTAGGCAAGTGATAGCCTTTATTTCCTCTTGTTATTAATATAGTCACTCCAGCCTTTTTGTGTTTACTGTTTGTATGCTATATCTTTTTATGTTCATTTACTTTAACCTGTCTCTGCCTTTATATTTAAAGTGAAGTATACTTTTTCCCTGAGAACATTTAAAATGTTGTTCTACTTGTCTTCTGGTCTCCGTATTTTCTAAGGAGAAGTCTATGATGTTATATACAGGGGATTTGTATGTATCCCCTGTATATAATGTGTACTTTTTTTTTCCTGTCTACTTTCAAGACTTTTTTCTTTATTTTTGGTTTTCAGCAAACCTAGGCATTGATTTTTGTGATTGATGTTTTTAATTTTCTTTACAGTTCATGAGCTTCTTGAATCTGTAAAGTTGTATCTTTTTACCAAATTTGGGAATGTATTCAGTTATTATTTCTTCAGATTTTTTTTTCCCTCATTCTCTCAGTCCCTACCTTCTAGGACTCCAAATAACCTGTTAGACCTTTGATATTATCCCAAAGGTCCTCAAAACCCTATTCACTTTTTTCCTCAATCTTTTCTCTCTTCTTCGGATTGGATAATTTCTATTGATCTTTTTCCAGTAGATCTTTTGTCATCTCCATCTACTTTTGTCATCTCTCTTCTGCTATTAAGCATATCCAGCAAACTTTTATTTCAGATATTGAATTTTTTCCATTCTAAATTTCCATTTTTTTTTGTTATATTTCCTTTTTCTCTGCTGAGATTTCCCATTTTTTTCATTCATTGTGAGCATTTTCTCCCTTACCTCACTGAGTATAATTATAGCTGCTTTAAAGTCCTGTCAGTTTCTATATCTGGGTCTAATAAAGGCTGGTCTCTGTTGATTTTCTTTTCCTTTGAGAGTGGATCACATTTTCCCGATTCTTGATATGTCAAGTAATTTTAGATCGTATCCCAGACATTGTAAATGTTTGACTGTCGAGGGGAAAAATGTGTTTTGTTTACTCTCCATAGCCCTCAGCAGTTCATTTTATTGTTGTCGTTGTTTTGAGGTTTTTTTCTCCCCACAGTTTAAGGTTGTTCTTTGTGAAAGAGTTGGTCTATTAGGGACTTACTCTGACATGCCAAAGCTGAACTCCGGATATGCTTTTTAACCCTTTAACTGCCTCTCAAGTTTCCTGTTAAACTACATGCCTACACTGTCACACAGAAAGAAAGTCCTTCATGTCTTCACCCGGATGAAGTCAATCAGAGCTGCCAAGGGTGAAACAGTGATAAAGATGAAGTTTGTCATCCTCACAACTGGCATCCTTTTTTCTGCATCCTGCCCATTGCCACCCATGTACTCTTTTGTCACCAGAGATGAATGGAATGAATTTAGATGGACTTAGCAACAAGTACCACTGCCACCTCATCAGGAACACAAGGAGAGAGGAAAATCTCAGATGATGACAGAAGCTAGGAAGAGCAGTTGGAGGAAAGCTCTGTTGATGGAGTTGGGCACAGATGTGGGCATATGAACATGAACTGAAAGGGAAATAGAGTTTAAAAAGAAGGGGAGACAAGAGGGTGGGGAGGCAGAGGGCAGGGGGCCAGCTGTGCCCACCTTTGTGTCTGTGGTCTCATATAATCTTCAGAACAACCTGAACAGAATAACAGAACAAGTTGGCTAAGAAGCTGCACTGCAACGCTCTTAAGTGTGTCAGTTCTTTACTGTCTGCTGAGAATGCAAACTTGACCTGCCTTAAGCTTAGGTTAGCTATGGTAAGCCCTTCTCCACCTCTTAACTCCCCATCCCTTCCCCTACCTCACCCCCAAGTCTCAATCTTATTCTGCTTCCTGATGGGCTTTATAAGCCAGAGGCTTAAGAAAAAGACTCTGAGTGCTCTTCAGAAGACAGCATGGAGATCAGCTTGTCAGTGAGGGGCAGATGGTTCGAGGTTGGAATTCTTCCCTACAGATTGCTCTCGCTTCTCTGACCTCTAGTGTCCTTATCCTTGTGCCCATTCTAAAATTTCCATTCCATTGAATAACATGCAAAGAGAGAGAAGCATGTTACCAAGAGGCACTAACTTCTTCCACACATAGCCCAGGAGTCCTTCAGGTCCTTCTAATTTTCTTCCTACACCTTTTTTATGTCCAATACCCTCAGAGTAGATCATTAATTCTCAACCGGGGATGATTTTGCCTCCAGGGACCACTTGTTAATGTCTGGGCATTTCTGATTCTCGCAACTGGGGAACTGCTACTGGCATCTAGTGAGTGGAAGCCAGGGATGCTGCTAAACCTCCTACAATGCACAGGACAGCCCTGCATAACAAAGAACTGTCCAACCCAACACATCAATATTGCCAAGGCGAGAAACCCTGGAACTGACTCCTAGAGCCTTTTTCCTGTGTCCTTTCTCTTCCCTATCCCTTCCTTTCCTTCATTAGGGCTACTCCCACTGGTGTAATGATTGTGCCAGGCCAGTCTTTTTCAAGCCTGTCCCGCAGCCAGAGCTGCCGGGGTGGTCCCTTCTGGTGAAGAGTGGGGACAGGAAGTACTGAATGAACTGCTAGTGGACTCTTGGGGAGGAACCCATGAGTGGGATTTGTGGAGAGGAGGAGTATGCGAGCCCTCACTTCTCAGTCATGGGCATCGAGGTGCACCTTGGGAGCTGCAGTTTAAAGGATATGGGGCGGTAGCAATATGTAGTGATTTATAGATGTTAGGGAACTTGGAAAATTCAGAGGGAGACTATAAAAGTAACTTTGGCTATGGTTATTTTTGAAATGAAATCAATTATGAATAATTATCACTTGCGCAGTATCATGTCGTTAAGAATGCCACGTTGATATTTTTGGGGAAGCTTTGTTTGATTGCAACACTGAAATCTGTTCCTGCATTTATATTTGCCTTGTTCATTTGCCGGTGACATGGTTGTCAGTTCTCAAATTAAAGAGAGAAAGAGGCAATATTGTTCCTACCTGGAATCGATTTTTTTCTCCCCTTTTCTGTTGGAATGAGAATCCTAGTTACAAGGGGGCCACACAACCAGAACATTTACCCATAGCCATTTAAGACTGCTGATAAATATAGTATAACTTTATTACAGTGACCTCATGTCAATGTCCTTTGTAATTCTGATTAGTCCCCATAATTACCTTGGACCTTTCATCACCTAACCAGTATAATCCCAAATCTGCCCAGTATTAGAGTTTATGGGACATTGAAGTTCTCTGCATTGGACTAAGGTGTTCCCAAGTCTTCATGTCTGTAAGAAAATCACTGCATGATTTTCACCTTACCCCCATACTTCTGCTTTTAACAAATTATCTGGAAAAAACAGAAGGCATTATTATGTTGAATACATATGGAACATGAAACTTTTCTCTCCCACTGTTTTGAATAAAAACTTTTAACTTACATTAAGTACACGTTGAATTAAATATTAAGCCTTGATGTTTTCTCTGCCCAGGATATCTACTTTTGCCTTGAAATGTATCTAAGATGTAGACAGCCCCTGTAGTCCTAGATAGTTCACTTTAAACTGAACTAGAACATCGTGCTACATCAGGCCTTTGAGGGAAGCTAAGAGGGGCCATCTCTGCTGTCACAGTCTTCTTCCCCCATTATTTTTCTATACAAATGGGTGTTCTGCATTCTGCCTCTTCATCTGGCTCTTGTTCTTGGTGCTTTTGATCAAGGTTGTACTCACACCTGAGCACAGGCCTTTCGGGTATGTGAATCTGAGACTCCACCAACCTTCTGGCCTCTACCCAGCATTAAGATGTTAACCATTTGAATTGATGTTCCTAATAAGACTTGAGAATTGTGCTGTTACATTGATTAAGACATTTTATTAGCTTGTTGAATGTGGATAAACAGATGGACTCTGATTTCAGGAAATTTTATCACAGTAACATCTTTAATGATTAATATTGAATTGTTTTCATATTTATCTTTAAATATGTCATAGTGATGATAAACACTGATAAATTGATAAATAGAATGTTCCATGATGGTTTTATAGCTTTTTGACTATGGGAATATGCCTATGCTTATTTCTGGCTCTTAGTTTATTTAACAAGCATTTGTTAAGCACCTGCTAAATGCTAGGATCTGAAGAACAAGAAGGAAGGAGTGAACAAAGTGTCAAGTGCAGCTTGAGGGGTCAAATAAGATAGAAATGAAAAGAATTCATTTGACTTTGGTGACCTAACAAGAGCAGTTTGGAGAATGTGATGGGGGTGGGAGCAGTATGGAGTGAGTTGAAGCGTGATTCCCAGTTTAGAAAGTAGAGACTTTCTCCACACTTCTGAGAAGTTTGACTTTTCAGAGAAGAGCGATGAAATTGTGACAGCGGGAGGGGTGGGTGGAATTGAAGGCAGGTCTGTTTTTCTTGGTTTGTTTAAAATAGGATATATTTATAAAGTATTCAGTTTTGATGCTAAAGACTAAGAGAGTTTGAAGGAGCACAAGAGAAGGAAGCTAACCATGTAGTTAGGTTTCTGAGACCACTCCAGGGCTATCTGACCTTAGATCTGAGGGAGGCATGTGTCTTCCATTAGAACAGGGGTTGTGGAAGATGGGTGAGCAGGAGTGTTTCTAAACTGCATTGCTTTATAGTCAAAAAGAATTTGGGGCTTTGTATTATGATTAGAATCACAGGCTATTTTCTTTTAAGCAAAAGTAACAGCTTTCATAGTACTTTTGTACTGTGAAATGTTCTTGATCTGCCATGTAGAGGCTATTTTGCTTCCCAGTGATCTCTTAGGGGTTATGAAAAAAAGTATCAAATTTTTGAAGGCACTTTACAAAGTTAAAGAATTTTAAAGTGCTAAGTACTTTATGTAATCATTCACCTTAACCTCATAATTTTGGGACCATTTTGCTCCCAACTCAGTGGGGATTTTATGACTCATATCTGGTATTTTTTCTTTCCTATGATTTTTTACTTTCTGATTTTTATTTCCTCCTTCCGTGGATTTTTGCCAGTTCAGCAATAGTAATTACTGTTGAATTATTTATTGTAGATAAAGCAGAAATAAAGTGAAACCAAATTGTCTAGCATAAGTAAAATTTTCTTTTGGTTTATCATTGAAAATTGTCATTTTTATTTTCTGTGTAACAGAGGATAAAGATTATAGAGTTAGGCTAATTCACTGTACATTCAATCATTTGGGATATCTTAGATTTTGAGGAAATTGTGTTACTTAAGGAAGTTACCTAATCATTCTAAACCTTATTAATCGTATCTGTAAAGTAAGAATAATGCCTACTTACAGAATTATCTGTCCCATTTCACAGTTATTGTGAGGTTCATCTGATAATAATTTATGTAAACATGCATTGTAAATCATAAAGTATTTTTAAATATATTATGATTTGAAAAATATTAGATCTCAGGCTCTCATGGCCAATTATAAACTCCCCTTCAGCTGTAAAATGTACACGAATAAACATTGTAGGGAATGAACTCTTGGCTGGCATAATGATGCATAAGCATCATTGACCTGCAAGTCTCTGTGCTAATCTAAGTCTAATTTAAAATCTTTAAGAAACTCTTCCTTTCTTAAGGAAGGAGGGAAGTTTTTATTATGGCTGATAAACTGTGTATCTCTGTGTAGTGTAATGTTTAAAAGTGCCAGCTCCATAATTAGGTTGCCTTGGATTCAAACCCTGGTCACACCTTTCAGTGGCTAAATGTCTTGCATACGTTTAAACTGTTGGTGCCTCTGAAAATTTAAACTCTGAAAAATGGTGGTAGTAATGGTACTTTGTCACAGGGTTATTATCTATTAAATGAGATAACACTTAGAATAGTGCCTGCCAGTGCTACGTGCTCAAAAAACTTGTTAGCTGTTGTGTACATGAAATTTACAGCAATATGAATCCATATATAAAAGAATATTTCTCGTAAAGTAAGTACCTGTAGAGAATTAAATTTTAAATCGCTAAGTACTCACCACATCTTTCCATTTAAGTAGCTTTACCCATGGGATTTTAAATACATTCAAAGGAACACTTTTTGAATCATTCTAATAGCTTGCTTTTTTGGATGTCAAATTTATACCTAATAAGTGGTTTTCCACCTACCTGTAGACCAGCAGTGGTACTGATGATTCCTTCCATAACCAAAAAAGGTTTTGAAATATATTGTGCTTCGAAAGAAGGAAGGAAAGGAAAGGAAAAGGAAAAGGAAAGGAAGGGGGGGGAGAGAGGGAGAGAAGAAAGAGAGAGGAAGGAAGGAAGGGAAGGAAGGGAAGGAAGGAAGGAAGGAAGGAAGGAAGGAAGGAAGGGAGGGAGGGAGGGAGGAAGGGAGGGAGGGAGGGAGGGAGGAAATGGAGGGAAAGGAGGGAAAGAGGTTTCTGCTCTTAAAAGGCAGAAATCTGTGGTGCCAAATCTGGCCACTAGAGGGTGCCGGATAGCCGGTGACCTAGCCCTCTCTTAGAGTCTGAGATCTGATCTTGCCCTTATGAGAGTTCAGGACCTACCACTAATCATCTATGTGGAGCTCAGTGGCATCATGTTTTCTCAGTTCCAAATACCATTGATCTGATAGTGGTTCATCTTCCTTACTTCTCGTGGACCAGGGATCGAGCTGAAAGCCTGTTCCCATCTTCCATAAACTTTTATACTCTTGAAGTCAGTCAAGCTTTTCACTTCACCCGCTGCCCTTTCCAGAAGAGGCCCGCCCATTCAGAAGTCACTTTGGTTACAATTCAGTTGATTTAGGAGGATGTAATTTTATTCCATCCTACTGCTTCCGCTTTTGCTACTTTCCCTCATTCTATATGTTAATTTCTTAATGGGATTTAAGAGGTTTTACAAAATAGTTATCAATTATTCAATATGTGGTCACTCTGCGAGGTTAAAACCCCACTACTGCTTAAGAATCAATAAAGAGCGTCTTCCCTTTTTTTTTTTTTTTTTAAGTCAGAGCAGAGATTTGGCAGGGGATGGGGAAACTTCTACTACTGTCAGTCTAGCAAAACAGACTAGTGGGAAATCTGCCCTCTCTATTACTAGGTGGCATAATTCAGGATGATACTCATTAAAAGCTAATGAAAGACAAAATTTCTGGTGATTGAAAAATGAGGAGATAGCTAGCAAAATCTGCAGCTGCCTCAGTATGAATCCTCTCTCCTTGGCCACCGTGGTTCAGCACAGCTGTCTGTTCTGAGTATCAGGCGGGCTGGCAGTGAGAGTGGTCTGCTTAAAAGGCTGGCAGCGAGTCTGGGTGAAATGAGGCAGTGGACACACCTGTGAGGGGATAGCCAGGCTCGGGGCCATGCGTGTTTCTCACAGCTGCCAGTGAGCAGAAGAAATGCGGGGGCTGGTGGCAGCAGGCCTGGGGATGGGCCTAACAGTGATAGGACCGTGCGCTTTAGCTGAAAGAACTATGGCAGGAAGAAGTTTGTTCAAGCGGATGTTCGTAACTGAAAATAGGCTGGATATTGTGGGAATCCGGAAATGGACAGTGTAGTGTAGAATAGATTGCAGTTTTTGAGTTCATTTGAAAGTAATTCCTTTGTGCGCAGCGTTTTTCAAAACTACTTCATGCGTTGTGGTATTGCACGTCCACTCTGAGTCTAATAAGGCGAAGGAAATTTCACTCGTGATATTTTTGTATAAGAATGCTATGGAGGATTCTGGCATCTGTTGGTACCAGGCACTAGTCACTCAGTCTGTTAGGTCATTTATTCAGGATTGGGAGCTACATGATGCTGTATGTTAATACCACATAATTTCAGAATAATGATGCAAGTGGATTAGCTACTCTGAATAACAGCATATGTCAGTCACTTGCTAACAACATCTTATAAAAAGTTCCTCATTGAATTTAACAGCCACGTAGCTTTTTTGTTACTTTTCCACAGGAGGTAAACCAACAGTGTGTCTTTTATTTGGTCAGTAATTAAAGGTGCATTTTTCCTTTTATCCTTATTAAAATTGGACTTCTTAAGACTGAGCTGAAATTTCATACTGAAAAATAAAATGTAAAGATTTACTAGCATAACTACATTATATTAATGTATATTACTGGAACCAAAGCTCAAATTCTGATCCCCAAGTTTCCACTAGTGACCACAGTCTCCTGGCTTCCCAGTAGATGCAAAGTGAGACTATCCAATCGTCATGAAGTCCCCTCAGTCACAGTTCTCTGCCTCTGCTTCTGTGTCCACCCTAGTAGTGAGTCTGCTCAGAAAGAGGTGTTTGGCTCAAGGGAAGATCTAGCCAGAAGTCTTGTTGCATGTGAGACAGGTGGCAGCTTGGTTCGGCTCAGTGCTGAAAAGTTCCGGGAACATTTGGGAGCATGCTCATTTTACAAGGTGGTATTACAGATTTAATTTTGATGCCATGTTCTCTGTTAAATTAGTTGATAACAAAAACAATTTTTAAAAATTTGACTTGGTGTCATTCTCATTTTTTTAAAAAAGACTTTGTGGAAAATTCATTTACTGTAGGCATCTAAGTGTGAAATTTTTAGTTTGCAGTAAACTTTTACTCTAAGCTGTTTTGTTTGTAAATGACACTGGCATATTACTCTCTCATCTTTATTTTCAGTGATTTATACATATTAGTTGTCCAGTCTAAGATGATGACATAACTCACAAACACTACTGTCTCCTCTCCCCACACCAGAAAGTTGAAAGTTTGAAACATTTACATTTACATTTGAAAGTTGATGCCTCCTTCCTAAGATAAATTTAAGCTAATAATAAGCCAATTTTGGGACTTCCCTGGTGGCGCAGTGGTTAAGAAGCCACTTGCCCAGGCAGGGGACATGGGTTCGAGCCCTGGTCCGGGAAGATCCCACATGCCACGGAGCAGCTAAGTCCATGCGCCACAACTACTGAGCCTGCGCTCTAGAGCCCGTGAGCCACAACTACCGAGGCCAAGTGCCGCAGCTCCTGAAGCCCGCTTGCCTAGACCCCATGCTCTGCCACAAGAGAAGCCACTGCAATGAGAAGCCCGCGAACCGCAACGAAGAGTAGCCCCCGCCCGCTGCAACTAGAGAAAGCCCGCGTGCAGCAATGAAGACCCAACACAGCCATAAATAAATAAACATTTAAAAGATAATAATGATTAGCCAATTTTATTTTCACTTAGTCTCATTTTATATTTTCTTTTACTTTAAATTAATAGCACTTACGAACATATTTTAAAACAACTATTAATGAAAGGATAAGGGCAAAAGCTGTCAGATTCTGTTTTATTCACTTGGTGGTTTTGCTTTTAAGTTTGCACAAGACTGATTGTTATTAAAGTAGGCAGGGGTTTTATTTTTTAACATTTTCATAGGAGCCTTCCTATCCTTTTTTTCCCCCCTATCCTTTTAAATTCCTGAGTTTCTTCATGGGTTTTTAATTGAATTTGTACCTTTGTTTGGGAAATTAAAAATACTGTTTCAGTCACAAATCGTGCCATTCTAAAATTGATGATTATGTTAAAATGTTTCCTTTTTGGTAAATTTTATTTTCTAAAGCTCATGTGGCAACTAAGGATGAAGCACTATGATCAGAATTTATTGTTGCTCTTTAAGTTTTTAAAAAACTTTTTACCATGTTTTGAGTTCCTGTTGTTTCATGAGTAGCCATCAGACCATGATTCTTATTCTCTGGGGTCGTAGAAGAACTATGGATTTAGATGCCTCAACACTAAAGTATTAGGAATCCTGTTCATTGGTAGGTGTTGCTTCATTGTTTTAAAAAATCATGTAATACAGTCTGAGTTTCATGGTTTGTGGTTTTCGGCTGACCTCTATTTTATTTTAAAACCCTTCCTATAGGTGGGCAAAGTAGATTTTGCATCTTTATGGTATGAAGATAGACATAATTTAAATTGGCAGGATAAGTATTGTGGTATCACTGCAGCAGAAAATTGTATAAATGGTTGTGTGCACTCAGGGATATTAGTAAGAATTATGTCCTCCCAGAGCACTTCATTCCATGCATGTTTGCCAAAGGAGTAAACTATGGTATTTATTATCATTTTGAAGAGTTTTTTGACAGAAGCCATTTTTCTAAGAGAAGAATGAGTTGAGATCAAAACTAAATATATTACCAGACACACAGAATAAACATGTAGTGGAGCATGGGCCTATCCTATAGTGAAATAAATGAAATCTGCTGGGTAATATCTCTGGTTTTCCAAGATACTCTTTTTGCTTTTCTTCAGTGGCAAGTGCGCCTACTTGATCCCACACACACTTTTTTTCTTTTTTTAGAGTTAACGGATATGTACCACAACGTTGAAAGGGACTTTTCCTACTGCCACACACGAGCGCTGTTGTCCACAACTGAAAACAGCAGGCGCTAAGTATCCCATATTCTAAAGAGGGCCACCAACGATTGAGACCAGGCACCTCCCTGCAGGGTTTGCTAAGAGCCCCACCATTTTTCATTCATTCCGTATATATTTATTAGGCACCTTCTATGTTCCAGGCAGTGTTCTAGGCACTGGGGATGCAGCTGTTTGCAGAAGTTCCTATCCTACTGTAATTCACAATCTGGCGCTCTAGTGGAAGGGGAAGAAGGTAGCTCTCTTCTTGCTTAGATTAAAGGTGGAGGTGGGGGCACTTCCAGAGAGCCATTCGTAGTAATCGGTGTCCCTACAGGAAAACAGACTGGCCTCTGGTGTCCCAGCCAGTTGCTTGCTAAGCTGGTTGAACCTGCAGACCCACTGATGTGCCTGCCACTAGAGCCGAGTTCAGTGAGCAAGTTCCTGGGAGTCTGGAGGGTCTATTAACATAGATGTCTGCATCTCTCCCAAAGACTTCTGTTGGCGGAGCCAAGGCCTGCAGAATTACTAGGGACCACGGTGTAGTGTTCTAGGAAAGAAGAGACTAGGAGACCTCTCCCCTTCCTTAGGTCCTGGTGGCCCCTGGAGGGTGTAGAAAAGAACCTCTACAATCTCTGTGGCTCTAAAAAAGGTGATCAGAAGTCAGAATGCTACTGAGGGGGTTTCCAGGCCAGAGGAGACAATACCCCACCCAGGGAGCTGCCCCTCCTCAAGAGGGGTGAGCACCAGGGTAACACCGACCACCACATCAGAAATCCATACACACCCCTCTGCCCTCCAACACTAGGAATCAAGCCAGAGCAGGACCAGGGAAACATCTCCCCAGCTGACAAGCAACCATTTATGTCAGAAGATCCTTCCTTCTTTCCCAGCTCCTAACACCAGAGAAGAAGTAGACCTTGAGGTTGAAAGGGCGGGCGGGGAGAAAGTTCTGGGTGCAGATAACATCCCTTCCTGCCAGTCTCTTGGTCTTTCTGTGCCCGTACTGAGGGGAGGGATGAGATTTATATTTAATATGAGATTGAAGTTTGTAATTGGTCTGGACTTTCAATAATGAAAAGTGACCTGGGGACTTCCCTGGTGGCGCAGTGGTTAAGAATCCGCCCGCCAATGCCGGGGACACGGGTTCAAGCCCTGGTCCGGGAAGATCCCACATGCCATGGAGCAACTAAGCCCGTGTGTCACAACTACTGAGCTTGCGCTCTAGAGCCTTCAAGCCACAACTACTGAGCCCTTGTGCCACAACTACTGAGCCTGCAAAGCCACAGCTACTGAAGCCCACGCACCTAGAGCCTGTGCTCCGCAACAAGAGAAGCCACCGCAATGAGCAGCCTGCGCACCACAGCAAAGAGTAGCCCCCGCTCGCCGCAACTGGAGAAAGCCCGTGCGCAGCAACGAAGACCCAACACAGCCAAAAATAAATAAATAAAATAAATTTGAAAATAAATAAATAAATAAACTAAGAACAATTTAGTAAAAAAAAAAAATTATTCAAAGTGTTAATCAGAATCACCGAGATAAGGAATCAAAGCTAATAGAGCTTTTCCATCTGCCCCTTAATTGATCTGGAAAAATTTAGTTAGTAGTTGGTTTCGCGTTACTCAGATTTTGTTGCTCTGGGCCTAGAATTTTTTAGCTGCTTACAGTATAGCAGAGCTATGCATGAATTAAGTTTTTCCTGATATTTTTAGCAGGCAAAACTACTTACTAGAAACTGAAAAACATAAAAGGAATGGGTGTTCAATTGCCGTTGAGGAATGCGACTGAAATTTCATCGTTCTTTTTTTTTATACGGGTGGCTCAGATTTCTGTAGGACAAGATAACTATAGTGATGCCCATCAGCTTGTAGCTCATTGCTGGATCCAAGCAAAATAACACATCAAACCAACTATGGGACAGTCTGAATGGACACAGGCAGTCTTGCTTCTGTGTCAAGTGGACGTCATGTTAGTTTTGTCACTGCATATCTCTTTTTATTGATAAAATTATGGCATCTGTCCCAAAGGGCTATGCAGAAATGCGTTTATATTTCTAGAGAGCCGATTAAATACAAAAATGCTTAATAAACATACACATACTTATTTCATAAGGCTAATTATAGCTAAAATACATTAATATATTTTAAGTAAAATACTCCACAAGGTACAATCTGGGAGGAAAGGTGGGATTTTTTTAATGTTTCTCTATTTTTAATCTATAAACAATCGGTTAAAAAAAAACTGTTTTGTTTGATAATTGGCCTTTGAAGTGCTTTTGCAGTTCTTGGGAGACCTAAGAAGTTGTTCTCACTAGGCTCCAATCCAAACTTATGTGGGTGGATTTGCTGTTGTCTTTGAGTGCCTGCGTAAGCACCGCCAGCTATCGGACCTAGGGTGGGTCACTTGGTCTCTGAGTGTCCTCACCTATAAAATGGAGTTGGTAATATCTACCACATAAAGTGCTTGTTAGGATTAAATGCCTTAATGCACAGGACCTAGGATAGTGTCTGACCCCTTGTAAATGATCAATAATTGGCACTTTTCCCTTCTCCTCCATTGATAGCCACAAGAAATGATGTTCTCCCTTTTCTTTGGGAATGAAAAAATCTAAATGTCTTAAATTTACCATAGATGCTCTGAGGTTAAACAGACGCTTAATGCAGTTTCCAGTTACAATCCCAGAATATTTGTGGTCGTTCAGTCATTCGGCCATAGACAAGGGGCACTCAGCTCCGAACAGAGTTACATGTACAATCTTCCATCCAGGTAGGTAAATAGTGTCTATTTGAGGAAGAAGGCTCTGCCAGTAGATTTAATGTTAACGTAGATTTTAAGAACGTGTACGGTGAGGAATTCAGCCTTCCTTCTATAATGTGTCAAGAGTCTGAAATTATCACTCTCTTCATTAGTTTTAAATGTATATGTAGGTTTTCTGTAAGAAAGCTTCAAAGTTCATTGACTTGAGAACTCTTTTATTGTATTCTTCTCAATGCCAGAAATTAAATCAGGAAATTCCATAATATATTGATGTTTTAATTTTTTTTTTTTAACTTTAAGTGCTACCTATTATCCCTGTTGCTTAGCAGAAGGCCCCTTACCTGTTCATAGATATCTAAACTAATCAGTGGACTTCACTGGACTTTTGCGTCTCCCGTCTCATTGTTAGTAAAATGACTGTGGCAGCCTCCATGAATAGTGTTCTGTAAAACCAAACCAGATTCTGTTCAACACAGTAAAAATTTGAGCTAAAGTGGAGTGTTAGGGGGGAAAGGAGTATGTCGCTCCAGGCCACAAACAACTCAAAACAGTTTGAGGCATGCACTGGTAAATCTTACAAAATGCTATAGGCAATTCAGCATCAAAATTGCCATAGAAAATTATTGTTGTTAGCCATTCTGTTGATAGTTCGTATTGTTAGAATTGCTAGCAGATGGGAAAATGGATGAGTCAGGATACAGTATTAGCAATCCATATTGTTTTAATCACTGGCCACTAATAGGGTCTGTAGCATCTGTGAGATTTATTTAAACAGTTGCTAGGAAGAGTTTGTTTTCCCAGTAAACACAGCAAACCTTATACAAGGGTTTTTTGATTGACTCTTTGACTAAATGTGTTAACATTAACATGTAAGACCATTTGCTTCATTGTGATGGTTATCTCATTTGACAGACTGATTATACCAGCAACTCGTAGACCCATTAAGTCTTGAAATGTTATCATATTTAAGCATTTTAAAACTTCATGATCCTGTTTCCTCTATTTTTTGAAATTAAGACTTTTTAAAAAGCCTTCATGTAATTAGGACTATTTTTGACAAAACAAAATAATGTAGAAATCTGAATGTTCTCCCCCTATAGCTTTTAAGATGAAATTGTTTGGGAAAATAATTCCTTCTGACTTAATTTTACTGTCGGCTCTTCCTGATGTAGTCATAAGAATGTTTGCTCTTCTTGGCCATTTGAAATGACAGATAATCAGGGGGCAAGACATATTAATAAAAGCAGAGAATAAAATCAATTTCCATAAAAGGGTTTAAACGGAGATTGCGTATACTGAATCATAGGGGCCTGAGAGAAACACATTTTGAGATCTGGGATTATTAAAAGTCATTGCACATGACTAAGTCATTTGTTTAGCAGAAACATGAACGATAAAGGTGGGTTGAGTTAAGCCTCACAGAATCTCGCTGCAAAAGAGAACCTTAGACATGATCTAGTCTAACTTCCTTATTTTAGGCGAGGAAATGAGAGCTAGCGTGCTCAAAGTTACACTCCTGGTTAATGGCGAGACATGACCCGACCCTTATTAGGTCAACGCTGTTTTTTATTATACCAAGTCTGCTATTCTTAATCTAGCACGGCCAGAGAGTTCAACAAGTTAAGTCACCACAGATTTGGAGGTGTGTTGCTAATAATAATTAGCAGCTTTTCAATACTTCTCATAGAGTTCAGAAATAATTCTAATTATTAAAAGTTTGAACTGTCAGAATTATCTATGGGTTGATTTAGTCTTGTTTTCTATCTTAACTTCTCACATTACAGAGTTACTTATGCTGCTGTTTTATGTAAGAGCTAGTAAGTGAGTTTTTAATCTGAATACCTATCTTGGGTTTTCTTTTTTTAAGGGATACTGAAAAATATAATATTTTTGGATCTTGATCTGTAATCTTCTTACCTCCTGGATTAAAATGTGATAATCTAGGACTGTTATTAACAAAATGAGCTGCTTATTCAAAGCTGTCACTCATACACCAAACTGTACTAATTTTCAAACAAAATGTTGACTCCCATTAAAAAGTAGTTTTGACTTTTTCATTTAACTTATAAACAAGTATCCATCCACTCATCTATCTAATTATTATTCTTTAAAAATTTTGGGTTTTTCTTAGATTCTTTAACTTATTTTAAACTTTTTATAAAAGCTGGGAGATCCTAGTTTACTGGCCTGAAGCTTAAAGAAGATAGCCTTCCTATCTTTTGCTGAACTTCTGCAGTTTATTTCATTTGAAAAGACTGCTGTAGTGCTTTCCTGGTGGCGCAGTGGTTGAGGGTCCTTCTGCCGATGAGGGGGACACGGGTTCGTGCCCCGGTCCAGGAGGATCCCACATGCCGCGGAGCGGCTGGGCCCGTGGGCCATGGCCGCTGAGCCTGTGCGTCCGGTGCCTGTGATCCGCAACGGGAGAGGCCACAACAGTGAGAGGCCCGCGTACCACAAAAAAAAAAAAAAAAAGACTGATGTATAGAAATGTCAAATGCAGTATTTTCTATTCACTGTGGACTTCATAGCTGAACACCTAAAAACCATTTTCCCTTTCAGTTCAGGTTGAAGACCGAAGAAGTTTCTCAGCAGCACACCCCCAAATCTGTGGTGACTTAACTTGTTGAACTCTCTGGCCGTGCTAGATTAAGAATAGCAGACTTGGTATAATAAAAAACAGCGTTGACCTAATAAGGGTCGGGTCATGTCTCGCCATTAACCAGGAGTGTAACTTTGAGCACGCTAGCTCTCATTTCCTCGCCTAAAATAAGGAAGTTAGACTAGATCATGTCTAAGGTTCTCTTTTGCAGCGAGATTCTGTGAGGCTTAACTCAACCCACCTTTATCGTTCATGTTCCTGCTAAACAAATGACTTAGTCATGTGCAATGACTTTTAATAATCCCAGATCTCAAAATGTGTTTCTCTCAGGCCCCTATGATTCAATATACGCAATCTCCGTTTAAACCCTTTTATGGAAATTGATTTTATTCTCTGCTTTTATTAATATGTCTTGCCCCCTGATTATCTGTCATTTCAAATGGCCAAGAAGAGCAAACTATGAATAGAAAAAAAAGTTTCTCAAGTAATGAAACAATATTGTTCTAAAACTCATCACTTTTTCTGTGACTCTGCTTTTGAAGCAGCTGTGGGCTCTGTCTCTGCATTCGAGTTTTTCCTCTTAGTGCATGGCAGCTTATTTGGTCACTTAGCCAAGTCATGTGTCCTCAATGTTTGTAAAGGTTGTCAAACTACAATATTCTTTAACTGTGTTAAGGCCTGAAGATTTAAGAATCATTGTTAGTTGTGCAAGTTATCTTTTGTCATTAAGTTCAAAACTAAATTTTGTTAAATAGAATTAGCCTATAACATATAAAAGTCACTTCCAGATGAGTGATTCATTCTTGTACATTTTTCGTATACAGTAAAAACCACAATGTATGCATGTTCTAAAATTCTTTTATTTATTTGACTTGACTTACCAAATTCTAAACTCTGACAAATGTAGAACAGAGACTTGATACTCCAACACTAGTTTACTCTGCATTTATTTTGGAATTAGTCAACTGGCATATAGTTATGGTAATACAGCTACTTTGAATTGCACGTAGAAAGATGGTTCATAAGTAACATTTCTTTCCTATATATAAAAAAATGTAAATTCAAGTTGATTTACCACAAGCTCTGTTAATCCATAAATGTAATTCTGAAGGGATTTCCATCTTCCTCTTTATAGTTTCAAGAAACTTGATTTTAGTGAAGGAAATTTTCATCACAGTAATACTGATATTAGTTCAGGAAGCTCAGCTTTTTCTTCTGATATTATCCTTATTAGCCCTCAGAATTGTTTTAATTTGATTATTATTTTAAAAGGGTGATAGTGGATTGTATGGTACTGTAGGGTCATTTTTATCATTATGAGTCTATATAAATTGTTATCTGGTTTGCACATCATTTTACTGCCAAGGCATTGAGCATACTGTTTTCCAAGAGATTGCAAAAGCTGCTTCTGCCACGTTTCCCACCCCAAACCATTTTTATGCCTGTGGGAGCCTTGATAGCTACAGAAACACAGAGTGCTAAATATGTTATTAGGGCTTAACTAGAAGTCAAAACTCAACCGGAAGTTCATATCTATAAATCATACCCATTTTTATAAGAAGTGAAAATTTTTACCAGTTAACCTCACTTTTTTTTAGTCTAGATGACACCATAATCTAGAGTTATTTAGGACTATATGGATATTTCTGTTCTGTTAACAAAATAAGAAAAGCCTCTGACCACAGATGTTAAGGTTTAGGGATTATTTTCTGTTGGATATCATAGGCAGATTGTAAAATCAGGGAGAAAATCTTCTTTTCCTGGATAATCTTATCCTCATCAAGAACTTCAGTTATAAACTAAATGCTGATGATTCCCTAAGTCTGTGTCTTCAGCTTGAATCTTTCTCCTGAGGTCCAAAACCCCAAATTATAATCCATATCTGATATCTCCACCTTGATGCCATTAACTCCCCTACCTTATTAATGGTTTCAGTCTCTACCCCATGACCCCAGCTTGAAGCCGGAATCATCCTTAACCCTTCCTTCTTTCTGGCCCTTCATAATCAGTCAGTGAACAAAGAAAGCCCTATCAATTGTATTGATATTTTCAAGACTCTCCAATCCCTCTCTTCTTCTCAGTCTCCACTTCCATTTTCCTGGTTCAAGAGTCATCCTCTCAGTAGACTGTTGAACCTGCTAACAGGTCTTCCTGCCTCCATTTTTCCCCCATGGCAATGCATTTTCTCTACCTGCTATTGGAGATATTTTTGTAAAGCTCGCTCATATATGATCATGTTTTAAGCACCAATTATGCTCAAAATTATCAAGCATTTCTTTCTTGTCTACAGAAAGTTTGTAGCAACACACTTAAGGCCCTTAAGTCATCTGGCCTCTCCTCTCTTTCCTCTCCTAATCCCCTCCCCCCTGGATCCTTCCTACATCCCAGCAGTCAGCTGACATCTCGAAAGATGCCAGGCATTTGTGTGCCTTATACGTCTCTGCTCATGCTGTTACCCTTCTCCCCTGTCCCGTTTCCCGACTTCTCAGCTTTCTCCTCCACTAGTGAGTTAGCTGTGCATGGACCTGTCTTGCCAGCTAGATTGCAAGCTCTTTGTGGGGTAGTGTTCTATTCATCTCTGCATCTACAGTGCTTGGTCCGTAGAAAATATCAACAAATTTTTTAATAAATGAATCCTCTGAAGTTCTCGGATGGCCCACCAGAAAACATAACTATATATGTATCTCATGTAGAAGTCAGATTTCCTGTAACCTCGACCTTATACAGCCACAAATATGAAGTTAAATTTTAAACACACACATGCGCGCACACACACACACACAAAACAGATATAACAAGCTTCAGCACTAAAGCCATGCTCTGTCTTTCCTAAAACAGCCTCAAGCTTTCACTCAGAAGCTGTTTATTCTTATTTAGTATAATGCCTTATAGGATTGTTGAATTGCCCTCCTGGTTTGCAATAAGTGAACAGACTTGGAGTAGAGAGAGAAGGATATCCACTCAATGATGGCAAAGAAAGGAGCTCATAGCTTTACCTCAAATGAAGATAAAAAGCCAAAAAGAAGAGAGGAAATTAATACATGGTATAGATTAGTCATAGATATTAATAATGATGATTCATCATAAGGAAAGGTTGTTTTAGGTCCTGTATCCTCTGCTTTAGAAGGCAGCATAATCTGTAAAATACTTTATAAAGATTTTCTGTTAAAAATGGTTGAAACAGTTTTATCACTTAAAGAACTAAGATTTAGATACTTCATGAATTTACTTATATGGAACACCTAATTCCCTAGCAATGCCAGCTAATTGTTCTCTAGTATCACAGATCTGTTTTTCACAAATTCTACATATTGCTAATATAAAAGTCTATTAGAGAAGAAAATTTTTTTCTTCTAAGTAGCTTCTTTCTCTGAATTCGGTCCATTCCTTTAGTATAATATTTATAAACTATTGGCAATTTGCCCCAGTAAGATAGTATAAGATATTTATAAGATATTTAGTACAAAAATTGTTTGCTTTGTATGATGTTATAGCTCCTAATTATAGTGTAACCCATTCCTTTGAGTCATTTATTCTGTATTCCTGTTTATCTACCCACCTTTGTGTCTTCATATTTAGCAGTATAGTTTAATAGTTTCTAGGTATGTGTACAAGGTCTAAAGTTTAAATATTTTTGGAATATCTCGGGTAGACATGAAACCCATGCATAAAAAATCAATTATAAAATAGTCCATGAGTCTAGAATCAAATACTAAATGGTGGTCTTTAAATTTTGAATGTTATATAGAAATTCAGAGATAAGAAAGATAACATAGGCTAAAATAGAGACAAAGTGGAATTGGATCTTATGTAGATAGCACTCAGCCTTGTCTTTCTCAGGGAAGCGTGGCTGTGTGTGGTCTCTATTGGCCCTTCATCTCACTATCACAGAAGTTTCAAGATTCCCTGTTAGCTTATTCTTTATCCCCACAGTGATTTGAACAGTAGTGATCAAGTAACAGATTAATACTTACATTAAAAATTAATTACAGGATTTCCCTGGTGGCTCAGTGGTTAAGAATCCGCCTGCTAATGCAGGGGACACGGGTTCGAGCCCTGGTCCAGGAAGATCCCACATGCCGCGGAGCAGCTAAGCCCGTGTGCCACAACTAGTGAGCCCAAGTGCCACAACTACTGAAGCCCCTGCGCCTAGAGCCCGTGCTCTGCAACAAGAGAAGCCACTGCAATGAGAAGCCCGCACACCACAACGAAGAGTAGCCCCCGCTCGCCACAAACTAGAGAAGGCCCATGTGCAGCAACGAAGACCCAACACACCCAAAAATAAATAAATTTATTTTAAAAAACAATTAATTACAGCAGAAACTAGCACACCATTGTAAAGCAATTATACTCCAATAGAGATGTTAAAAAAAATAATGGGGGCTTCCCTGGTGGTGCAGTGGTTGAGAGTCCGCCTGCCGATGCAGGGGACACGGGTTTGTGCCCCGGTCCGGGAAGATCCCACATGCCGTGGAGCAGCTGGGCCCGTGAGCCATGGCCGCTGAGCCTGCGCATCCAGAGCCTGTGCTCCGCAACGGGAGAGGCCACAGCAGTGAGAGGCCCGCGTACAGCAAACAAACAAACAAACAAAATTAATGAAGTATGTAATAATATAATACTATGCTTTCTATATACATGTATATAATAGTATATAATATAATAAGCTAGGGTTTTCTTTTTTTTTAATGATGTTTGACTAAAAAATAACAGGACATATTTTAGATATATACCAGAACTTCTTATACACCAAAGCAAGTGGTAGTCACCTTCAGAGTCATCATCCCGGGAGCCAGTGCATTCTCTCCCATAACACTGTCATTCTTATATTCTTGGAACTCTTCTTTTGCATTTCTTCAGTCTCTGACTCATTCTTTTCAGTATCCTCAGTGGTGAGAAACCTTTTTCAGTTGAGAATGGATTTGATTTTGGGAACCAAGGGTCACTTAGGGCCAGGTATGATGAGTAAGGTGGAGGATCAAGCTGAAAAATGCTATTTTTGGTTAAGATTGACATGTGACTGTAAAGTCATGAGAGTGTTTTCTGGCTTGGCTTATAAAGTAACCAAAGACAGTTCTCTTCTGAAAACAAAATACAAGCTGCAAGTTTTATCATATTAAAACCGAGTCTGGATTACTCTCATGTAATTTCCTGCTCCAAAGTTGATCATGGCTCCCTGAAGTCCAAACCTGGCTTTGGCTGGCTTGCAGGACCCCACCAGCTCCTAGTTTTCTGTCTTGTTTTTGGTCCTTATTAGTTCTTCCTCCTCAGCACAGCAGGGCCTCCTCCCAGGGCCCTGCTCACTTCCCTGAGGTATCCCCTTTTCCAAGGACCAGCGCAGTCCCTGCTCCCTAAAGGGAATCATGTCTCCATTACATTTATAGCAAGCCTCCTCTCTTTTTTGTTGGGAATCTGCTTTTAAAAAAAACAAAAAACAATGGATGCTTTTCCCAGGAAAATGTACACATGAACATGCAGAATTTTTCACATGAGAAGCTTGGTCCCAGATTTGAGTTAAGAACCTGTCACTATAATCTGTACCACATACAATAGGGCTTAATTGTATAGGGTCTGGCATAAGTCCCTAAATATTTATAGTTGCTAATCTTACCCTTCAAGCTAATTTGTAAGTTTCTAAGGCAAGGAAATAGTTTAGTACTTCTATGCTTCCCTTACAATACCTACCAAGATGCTGAGTAAGAGCAAATAGTGGATCATTTCGCTTTAACAGAATTTTTAAAAATCACCTGTCTGCCACTGCCATTGCTTTAATAGTTTCTGAAGGAGACAGAGTGTTTGATTTTTTTAAATGTTAATAAGATAAAAAGCCCAAGTATTAGGTTATATATTTCAGGGCATCCTATAGGCCCTGAGGCAATATCCCTAAAATGTTTCTCAGGAGATTATCCATATCTTGCTGTTTTGACATGTAAATAAATACAGTAAAGCTCAGGATGCCACAGATCCTGTTATGTAGAACAGATTTTATCCCCCATTCACACAGGACATGAGGCCCCTCTTCTGTTGTTACACAGAAAACCAGTAAAGGATGTGCCAGTGTTGCCCCCAGAAGCTAGCATAATCAAACTAAATCATTATAGTCAAACTGTATCATTTAGTCAAATCATATCATTACTGTCAAACTATAACATATACAGTGAACATGTGACAGGTATTTCATTTTCAAATTGGCCAAGCCCATGTCAGAACTTACACAGCACTGTTTGTATCAGACTCGGGATATTTTGAATCAGAAATTTAAAAACGCTGTCTTACCAAAATGCTTGGGGTAAAAGTATTCTAGATAATTTAATTTTCTGGTTAACCAAGTGCTTAAAATTTAAGCATTTGGTAAAATGCTGAATAGAATGGTTAATTTAACCTGTATTCAATCTTGTCACATTCTTGGGTGATCTCTGCAAGTGTTTTTGATTATCGCAGCTCTCCATAGATGACAAGAGTGTGAGAGAGTAGAGTGAATATATCCGGAACATATCCTTAAAGTCTGTTTGTTGACGATGGTGGATTTGTCTTTCTGCCTTTTTTAAAACAGATACATTTTATTAGCTTATTTTTCTCATTTGTTTTTTCCTAAAAGCAGAGTTTTTTATTGTTTCGTTGCAGATTACTTGAGGTTCTTGCAAGATGTGGCTTCTTGGTTCTTGAGGGAAGGAATTCCTGTTTTAATTGTTGAGCCATATTTCAAAGATGACGTAAAGAGTTGAAATATTCATGCTAAAACTCATTAGACTTTAACCTATTGTAGATAATTTTACTATTTTAATATCTTCTTTTTATTTTCTATATCCAGTTAAAAAATCTAAGTTTAGAAGAACTACAGATGCGGTTAAAAGCGCTGGACCCCATGATGGAACGAGAAATAGAAGAGCTTCGTCAAAGATACACTGCGAAAAGACAACCCATTCTGGATGCAATGGATGCGAAGAAAAGAAGGCAGCAAAACTTTTGAGTCTAATTTCTTTTCTGTTTGTTTCTATGACTATTCTGGAGACCAAGAAACCACTAAGAATTGAAGGAATATTATGATTTTTTTTTTAATCTCTAAGATCTGTGCTCTATGACCAGGCAACAGTCAAAAACTGATGATGGTACAAACCCAGGTAAATCCCCAAAAGACAGAACTTAATACTCTTTCCACTGTGTTTTCATTCTTAAATGATGGACACAGCAGAAATGCATTCTTCTCTGCATCTGTCAGCTGCATACTGGCACTAAAACTGTGTTGTAAAATGAAGGCTGTGTTTAGAAACCTTGAAAATCCAAAGCTATTGTTTAATTGTACAGCACCGAAGGGCTTTATGTTACAATATTCTTTATTCTCTTTTAGTAGCCTATTTATTGTATCCCTTTAGGTAAATTTATTTATTTATGCTATTTCACTTTGTTTTGTTTTTTAAGGACAAGATCAGGATAGCTTTCGTGAAGGTAGGGACATATTAATAGATGATAATGTACAACCAAATTATACCGTAAGCAGGGAGCTATGGGGTTACTTACATTCCTTGATTTCCAGGATAGTTTTCCAATAGAAGCAAAGCAATAATAGCAATAGTACACAAATGGGCCAGACATTTTTTATACTGAAGCAACAATTCCATTTTTACCTTCTGAAATTTTAATTTTTTTATTTTTGATGTTTGGTACAAATAGGACTATATATATTTAGGTCATACAGAGCTATAATGTTTAAAACCAAAGAAATCAGCGGAACCCTTGCACAAAAAAGTATGGTAAATATTTTTAAAGAAATAAATCCTTAAGACAAATGTAATTGTTAATATTGTTTCATGTGTAGGTCTGATAGCTAAACTGTATCAGATTGTAATAAGCTAATCAGATTTATTTCTGTGAGTATGTGCTCAACTGTTACAGACTCTTGTTGATTTCACTTATTTCCTGGGAATTGGTAAACGTCATGTGCCTGAGGATAACAAATTAGCAAAAACATTTGTACTGAACTGTGCAAGCCTTGGGGACTGAAAAAAAAAGATTAAAACCATTAAAAAGAAACTCATTTCTAAGCTGAATGATCATTTGCAGGATTGAACTGGGACCAGTCATTTCCTAAACTACATATGGCCATCTTGACAGCATTTGTTCTTTTGTGTGTTTAATTACTATGTTTAAATCATAAAGACAAATAAATGTTACTGTGCCACCCAACACATTTCATCTCTATCTTTTTTTAAAACTGATGACCTGGATTCTGTCTTTTCCAGGCAAGGAAGGTATATTAGTCAGGACAGGCTAGATTATACAGTGGTAAAAACTCTGAACCTTCAGTGACTTAACATAACCCAGGTTATTTGTCACTCATGTGCCCTGCTCCTGTCCTTCACACCCAGGGACCCTGCTGACAGAGCCTCCACCATCTGCAACGTTGGTGGTCGCCACAGCAAGGGAAGGAGCCCTGATGAGTCTCACATTAGCTCCAGCCAGCCAGTGACAGAAGGTGTGTCATCTCTGGAAACTTCTATTCCTTTTTAAAATGGCATTTGTGCCCCAGGTAATGCCTGGAGTAACATTTGTCCTTGCCGTGTTAAGTCCTTACAAATAGTAAATTGTGTAATTGGATACAAATTATAAGATAGTTATAAAATAGTGGTAAATATTGAAGATTTTATAAGGACTATTAAAAATGAAAACTGAATTTACAGTATATGCTTCAGCCACATCTGTTTGGGAAAATCAGATGAGTCAATCAACTCAAACACCCCATCCTTTTTTTTCTTTTCTTAATTGTTTTTCTTTTCAGTAAACTGCCTAATACCTCGCCTAATTTGATGGAAACAAATGACTGACTTGTTATTAGCCAAGTAAAGCCACCTACATGAAATGACAAGAAATCTATGAAGGTGATTTCTCTCTAGTTTGCTAAGCTAGAAAATTTATGCAAATTAATTCAATGGGGCCTGTTAACTACTCTTACTAATAAAGTCTCAACAAGAGTCCTCCTTTTAATAATAAGTATCCCATGTTCCAATCGTATTGTAACTTTTATGTGAATAGACTTTATATACTGTTGTTATATTTGTCTTTTTAAATATATGTATACTAACGTATGTATATGTTTATGTAACTCTCTTAATATGTATATTTAAGAGAGTTGCAAACAATGGGCGTTGTTTTACTTTAGAGCCTTAGGAAGCTCCAGAACATTTCAGGATAACCTGCCTTAAAATTTTCCTATCTTCTCACTCTCTGCCCACCACCAATCAAAAAAGGGAATTTAAAATTTAGAAGAACCAAAAGCCATTAAAGAAACTTTCAAGTCTAGGTCAGCCTTGATTAATCATTATTCTTAGGAAAGAGTTTTCTATTTATTTTAATAAGTTTAAGAAGAAGCCTCTTATTATTTTAACCTTGGTTGCTGAGAACATTCCAAAAGTAGGTAAGTGTACTTTCTGCACACACACCACCACCCCCACCCCCCACCCCCATCCTTTAATAGATACGGTATTGTAAATGTAATTGAAGCTAATGAGTAAGGATTTCATCTTGCTGAAAAGCCAGCATCATTGTATATGTTGGCCTGTGGATGAGAAAACTTTTTCTTTGATTTAATGAACTTAGATGACTCATTTCTACAGACTTAGAATACACTTAGCTTATTTTAGCATAAATAGTTTTATGTTCAAAATATGAGCTAATTTGGCCAATATAAATTGGACAAGAAAATGTATTTATTTAAATGGTTTTCAAAATAATAACACCTATTACTTGGGACACTTATTATGTGTGTCAGATACTATGCTAAACAACCTTACATGTATTACTTACATGCTTTTGAATTTCTTTCTTCTGCTTATTTATTGAATCACATCCCCAAGGTTTAAAATCACTCTCTACTCACTAAAGAATATGTAGCTTGTCTAGCGGAAATTATATAATATATTAATAAGATGTTTTTAACTTAGTCACAGGAAATCTCTTCAAATTACTGACACATTAGCATTCAATAGGAATGCTATTTTTGTTTCATATCCTGTATTTTAAAGGTTAATGATTAAAGTAAATTCTGAAAGTACTAATTATAAAACATTCTAAATAAAACTTTTTTTTTGCGGTACGCGGGCCTCTCACTGTTGTGGCCTCTCCCGTTGCGGAGCACAGGCTCCGGACGCGCAGGCTCAGCGGCCGTGGCTCACGGGCCCAGCCGCTCCGCGGCACGTGGGATCATCCCGGACGGGGGCACGAACCCGTGTCCCCTGCATTGGCAGGCAGACTCTCAACCACTGCGCCACCAGGGAAACCCTAAATAAAACTTTTTAAAAAATAATTGGAATTGCATTACATTACTAAATTTATTAAGTACAGGCATTTAATTAGATATTGCATCAAAATGCTATCTTGGAATACTAGATTTTTTTTTTTTCTTTTTTGTGGTCCCAAAGCCCAGGAATCTGGAGCCTAACGAGAGAGCTACTTGTCTTTGCTGTCTGAGCAGTCTGATAGGATCTATACCCAGGGACGTTTGGATAGTCCCATGCACTGAATAGTGGCTTATCCTCCAAGGAGTCAATCAGCTTCGCCCTGTTCCACATCCATACAAAACACCTTCAACCTCAGCCAACCACTTCCCTGAGTCATAAAAAGACCCCAAGAGAGAAAAAAAAATGACCAACTCAATTCTTCCACCAATCTTGGAAAAACAGCTCCAAGTCCATTTTCTTCTCACGCCAGACCGTAGCATTAGCCAGACTCCCTACCACTATTCTTTTTTTCACTTGATTAAGTTCCCTAAATTAAAATTCTGATTTGCTGGGTCACTCTTAAGTTCACAGAATTTTGCCTACCAAGTTAAGAATGAACTCTGCCTCCTGCCATTCAAGACCTACAACATGTCCCAACCTACACGACCTCATCTTGCCTTACTGATTTCTTTGAGGCCTTTCTTCCACCAAACCAAACTGCTTCCAAACTATTATAATTATTTGATCTCCCTTATTACTGGATTGTAAGGTACCTGAAACCAAGAACTTAGTGTTTATCCATCTTGTTTCCCCACAGTGCTTCCCAGGATATTAGATGTGCTTGGTAGTAAATAAAGTTTCATTGACTGCAATTAGCTCAAATAACAAAATTGTCATCATTAATCATATAGGCTAATTCCTTTCCTTACATCCAGGTAATCATAGTAAAGAGAACAATAATATCAACCCGTTTTTGAGCATCTATTAAGCCATGAACTTGATATATTATCTCAAACCTTCACAAGAAGGTACATAGTCTTTTTCTCAGAAAAGACAGGATTGGAGAGATTAAATGAGGTCATAACGCTAGTCAGTGCCAGCATGAGTTTTAAACTCCCGTCTGTCTCCAAAATCTTTGCTTTTCCCACTAGACCACATTGCCTAATAAACACAGCAGGTCTGGCTTTAGAATTGCTGGAGAGGGTTGCTAAGCCTGCCTGCTGATCTATCTTGTAAGGACAGGACCTTGTTAGCTGAGTTGAACCTTTTCTCCATTTCATTGGAAACTACATTTTCCGAAACGGCACCCTTTCTACGTGTAGGGGAAAAAAGCAGGGTGCGTATACTTAAGTTTCCAAGATGACTTATACAAAAAGATTTTTTTCCTTCATTGGAATATATCTGGAGTTTGTGCGCCTTAAAAGCTGTTTTGTAAACTAAAACATATCATATTCTCTCCCTTACCAAAGTCTGTCTCTGGTAATGAGAACTTTAGAGAAACATTAATCAGCATAGTGGAAGGTGGAAGGCCTCAGAAGCTAAATTATCTGGGTTCAAGTCCCAGCTCCTCCTTTATACTTTTGTTGCCCTGGGCAAGAATAACCATTCAACCAATCTGTGTTTCAATTTCTTCATCTGTAATAATGCAGCAACTGTGAAAATCAAATGTTCTAGTACATGTAAAATATTTAACAAAGTTCCTAGCATATGGCATGTAGATATTAGCTTAAGAAATAAACTTTTAACCCTTTCCAGTTTATACATTGTTTTTAAAAGAATAAAGAAAAGGGCTCTGTTCTTCATTGATAAACAAGTTTATTGTAACTTCTAAAGTGCATTAGAGTCTTCTAGTACCCAGATGCGTCTTCCATCAAGGGTCTGGCCTGCTCTCAGGTAGTGATTTGCACTGAGAAAAATCATATTCAGTCTTTTAAGTATTTCCTTTCTACCTAGAGCAAAGTAAGTAGGTTAAGCTAAACTCCTCACACCCCCACCCCTTAAGACTATCCTTTCTATTTTAGGGATACTAAGGCCAACATCTATGGCCCCATTTGTGAAGAACCATCAGGAAAATTTCAAATTTATGCTTCTAAAGTTTTGCTTCAGTAACGTTTTAGCATTCTGGTCCTTAAAAATATGAATCATGTAATTGACTCGGTTTCCCAATTTGCTTTGGTCCCAGGAAGTTCAAAATCAAATTTAGAGTTAATAATTGTATAGGATTCTACAATCTACATGCTTACATTTCCCTGATCTTATAAAAACTAAAAAAGATTTTTTTTTAAGGAAAAGAAAAGAGATACCTGGAGGTATGAGTCCTTCCACTATACTTAGAAGGATCTGGTTCCCTATCATGTGTTATTTTTATGTCTTCTCATAGGGTTTGTGTGCGTGTCAAATATGGTGATATGTGTCAAGGGGATTTGCTGGTCAGGCCCTTGGCCTAGAACCCTGATGGAATCTTTCACATGTGAGTATCACCACCTGAGGAGAAAGGAATCTCTAGGGTATGAGGTTCCTGGGTTCTGAGATAACCACTGTGCTTCCTCTGGGGGGGAGCCAAGAGAGAGAATACCACATGCCCTTGGCCCTCATGCCTCCTGTCCTCAGCAACCTGTTCAAATCATATTTACAAAAAACTGAGACTGACCCGGCAAGCACCGTGCCTTCCAAACCCTGGGTCGGCAGCAGATCAGAATCCCTAAAAAAGCTTATCTCTCTCTCAGTATTTTCCCATTTGTGTGGTTCTATCCATAAGCCACTACATAGTCTCAATGAAGAAAAAAAGAAGTAGAAGAGAGCAAAGGGAAATAGGGTTTTTTTAGCGTGATAGAAACGACAGTTGTAACCAAACATTACAAAATAGTGTCATGCCCTACATTTCCACAATAGAAAAACAAGTATTCCATTTTATGAGAAAGCACTGAAAGCTAATGAGTTCTACAATGTTTCTAGTAGAAAATTCAGTGCCTGCCTGGGTTTAAACCAAGCAACTAGTTGTCTTTTAAATTTTTACAGAATTTTTCCAGGGTGAACTATAACTAGTTGAGTGGAAGCTAAATAAAACCTGATACTAAAGCTCTCAGCTTTTAAAATATTCTCTTTCTAATGTTCCAGTGTATACAGACCATGCTGGATGGGGGCAGTTCTGCAGCTGTGCATTTTTTTCAGCCTTTCCATTTACCCATGACACGTTTCTTTCCTATTGAAAAAGAAAATATTCTTAGCAAAAATTTTCAAATGAGAAGACATAATAGCATTTGGAACCAAAAAGCCTTTGATGTTAAAAAACAAGATGTACTGAGGAATCTGAAATGTAGAACTGTTTCATTATTAATGCGTCAATGTGCAGATTCATGAGTTCATTCTCTGTTGAACTTTCATAAAGTTTATAAGAAGTTTTTTCTAAAAGCACACCAGCTGATAACCATAAATCAGTTTCCATGCTTCGAATGTGGTCTTTGAAAATTATGCCTGATGTGAATGGACTAATGAACCTGGGCCTTAAGTTTCAACAAGACTTTTCGGTTTTGAGGATATGTTAGTTGCTTTAACAAGTGAGTAGTGATTTGGGGTATGATTCAGAATTTGAATGTGGTAGGCAATCACAGAAGTCCAAACAACGTTTTTAAAGTTCATAAGGCAAAATTGTTTCACACGAATATGATGAGTTACTAGTTTTTTATGCTTGTTCAATGACTCCTGATGTCTTACCAGTTCCCCTGACATTTATCCAAAGCAATGATAGTAAATATATATAATATATACAGATATACACAATATTAGTCTATGGTAACCATATCTAACTTGGCTGAAAGGAAGCAACACCTTTTTCTGGCAGAAAAGACCTATCCCTACTCTGTCCAATTTGAAGCAAATTCATTTCTTTAGTTCTTCAGGTTATTGTAAAAAGACATGAAAGCTTATCTCATCTGCAGGTTGGAACTCCTCAAAGGTATCTTTGACGCTATGCCACTGACTTGCCGCGTGACCTTGGGTGAGTCATTTAACTTCCCCGTAAGTCTCATCTTCTTTATCAGAGAAGGCAGCCTCAGAGGGTTGTGAATGTGACAATGAATGTGACACACATGTGACACATGTGTGTCACAAATGAATGTGACACACATGTGAAGCCCTTAGCACGCTGCCTCACACCTAGGGAGCACAGGCAACTAGCACTTTCTTTAACTCACCAACAAACATCTATTGAACACCAGCTCCGTGCCAGCTTCCGTGCCAGGTGTGGAAACACAGGCGACCTGGCTCCTGCCCGTGAGCTGGTGCTTGTCCCTGGTACAGGGCAGAGATACCAGAGTGCCGTACGTGTGATAAGAAATATAAAAACAAAGCCCTGTGGAGTAGGACGAGGAATGCTTCACTGAAGGGATATTCGAACTAGGCCTTGAGGCTTGGGAAGGCGGGAGAGAAAAAAGGGCACTGTGGCGAGGGCAGAGCAGATGGAAAGGCAGAGAGACGAGAAAGAATATTTGGTATACCTTCCAGAGTCAACAGAGTCAAAGAAAGTTTGTGACGCTTTTTTTTTTTTTTTTTTTTTTGCGGTACGCGGGCCTCTCACTGCTGTGGCCTCTCCCGTTGCGGAGCACAGGCTCCGGACGCGCAGGCTCAGCAGCCATGGTTCACGGGCCCCCGCGGCATGTGGGATCCTCACGGACCAGGGCACGAGCCCGCGTCCCCTGCATCGGCAGGCGGACTCTCAACCACTGCGCCACCAGGGAAGCCCTTTTTTTTTTTTTTAACATCTCTATTGGAGTATAATTGCTTTACAATGGTGTGTTTCTGCTGTATAACAAAGTGAATCAGCTATACATAAACTTATATCCCCATATCTCCTCCCTCTTGCGTCTCCCTCCCGGGATCATTTGTCTTGCTTGCTCTCTCTGTCCTGCAATTTAAGAGGTCATGTGGTCTGTTTTGGTTTGGGTTTTGTTTTCCCAAATCACTGTATCTTATCTAGATTAATTAATTCCAAGTAATATCTGACCTATTTCCTGGTACCTGTGTCTCCCAGTCACACTCAGCTATACTCATTTCTATTATTTGATAGTATCTAGAAGAAATGATTTCTGCAGAGCCTTGCTAAGGTTGGATGTTGGGACAAAGAGGCCAGAGAAAGTGGGTAGAGGGTTAACAGCAGCATCTAAAGAAATAGGCTTCCCTGCAAATGACCCAATTTCATTCCTTTTTATGGCTGAGTAATATTCCATTGTATGTATGTACCACATCTTCTTTATCCATTCATCTATCATTGGACATTAAAAAAAAAGTCTTAAACTCAGTTCCTCAAATCAGCTCACTATTTGCCTTGACTGAAACATTTGTCTTCTTTTTGTCAGCAGCATTCTTCTCAAGACCTTTGTCATTTTCCACTTTTATTTAAGCCAATTTACAAAGGAGGGGGTATAAAGCATAACAAGGTAGCATAAATTAAAAACAAGTTAGAAAAGATAAAACAAAGGGAAAACGAAAGTAGGGAAGCAATCTGGAGCCATGAATCATATTAATAGAAAGACTGCTTACTGTGAATTTGGTCCAAAGCTTCCTAGAAGCCAAAGTGAAGAAGGAAACCAGAAACAGTTTACGTTATCTAACAACACTGTCCAAAATGGTGGCCACTAGCGCTTGAAATGTGGATAGCCAAATTGAGATGAACTGTGAGTATAAAATACACGTATTACAAAGACTTAGTACAAAATAAAATGTAGACTATCTCATTAACAATTTTTAATATTTATTACATATTGAAATAATATTTTGGATATGTTGGGTTAAAATATCTTATTTAAATTAATTTTACCTGTTTCTCTTCACTTTTTAAAAATATATAACTGCTAGAAAATTTAAAATTACATATGTGGCTCACATGTGGTTCACATTATGAATCTATTGGACAGTGCTGGTCTGTAAGATAAAAGCTTTCATTAACTGATGAATGGATAAAGTGTGTTGTATCCATACCAGGGATACACCTGGTTATGGTTCAGCAAGAAAAAGGAATGAAATAATGGGCACAGGGGGTTTTCGTGGGGGTGATGTAAAGGTTCTAAAATTTGGGGTAATGATTGCATAACTCTGTGACTATATTAAAAACTAATGAATTATAAGCTTTTTAAAAATGAATGTGTTATATTTAGTTATGTTATAATCATAAAATAAAAGTTTTTGAAATTCAGGGAAGAAAAAAGACAAATGCATACTCTATCGCTCAGAAGAAACGCAATCATTCTTAGTACCTAGATAAGAAGTATCTCTCTAAGGGGACCATTGGAAAGCACACATTAATATTCAATTTGATATCAGTATTCATTATCAATATTCTCAGAGTAAACAGAGGGTTGACTTTTGCAGGTCTGTGCGGTGTTTTCAATATTTGTCAATGGCATCACACACACTCAATTCAGTAAACACCTACATGCTAATGGCTCCCGAATCCCTTCCTTCAGCCCAGACTTCTCCTTATAAACCCCACACCCAGGAAGTCTTAATGCCACACGCGTACCTCAAGTTCAGCATGCCCAAACACTGTTGCTCCTGCATTTTCTGTCCAGTTGGTGCTACATCTGCCGTCCAGTCGCCGGTGCTAGAAGCCTGGGAGTCCTTGAATCACCACTGTCTTCCACCCCACACCACCCTCTGCCGATTCAGCCTTCCAAACGGTTCTCAAATCTGTGTCCTCATCTCCATTTTCTCTCCGCGGCTGCCCCTCAGTCTTCTGTCATTTGCTGCCCAGACGATTGCAGAGGCCCCTGAACTGGTCTCTGCTCCAGGTTTATTCCCCTCAAGTCACCGGCCCCCCATCTGCTGGCACCATCAATCCAGAATGCAATGGAGTTCCATCACCCATGGGATAGCGTTCATTAAAGCAAACATGTCCTCTAAGACCAGAGACCTGCCTCCCTCTCCCTTCCCAGCTCTGAATACTCCTTCAAGTGACCTATGGCTGCTGCCCACCCCTCCTGAAATTGAAGTGGCCAACTCCTGCTCATCCTGGCAACTCTGCTTAGGGATAGCACCTCCGGGTGCCCACATACATATCGCGATCACCACACTTTCCAGATGGTATTGCAGCAGCCACTGCTTCTGTATCTCCCACCAACTAAGCTCCCTGAGGGCCAGTTCTGTGCCCATGTTTTCCTCATCTCTGTAACACCAGCACAGGCCCCAGCATAGTGATGCTTAGTATATGCTTGTTGAATAAGGGATAAGCCACAGGTAACAGAAATGTGATTTAAATTTGAGATCTAAGCAAATGGCTAAGAAATCGTAGAAGCCCAGTTTTTAGGTGCTAAATATCCTTGCTCGTCTCCATGAGAACATGGGTTATGTCTGTTTTGCTCATCACAGTGTCTCCAATTTGTATTCAGTATTTGTATTCAGTATTTGTATTCAGTATTTGTATTCAGTATTTGTATTCAGTATTTGCTGGACAGGTGGATGGGAAGATAAGCAACTGAATGAACAAAGATGCAGGCAGAGAAATGAACTGAAAACAAACTGCTTTCATGAGAATAGGCCTGACATTCACAGATTTATATCTGTGTCATCTCCCAAACCTGAGTCAGTACTCGGTATTCAATATTTCGGAACCTGGGGAAGCACTGATTTTTCCCTTGAGCAAATAATTATCTGATCGGATGTGAGAATTTAGGTGACAAATACCGCTGAATTCCCTGCACTCAACTATACTATAAGGCCTGAAAGAATACACCCCAGTTTCTAAAGGGGGAGACGTGAACTTCTTTATTGTCCTTATGTAGTGAAAATGGTCACATCTCTGGAGTTCTAGATGCTCTGATTCATACAAACAGACTGAAGCAAATCACATCTGCTTTACAAAAATATGAAAAACAGAACAGAGTCTTTCTGTTTTTTTTGGTTTTTTGTCCCAATAATTCTGTTGTCAGTGGTATAAAAATCTGTATGGAAAGCAAAGGATGTCTGTGCTTTTCAGAAGAGTCTCAGGGCTTCCTGGATCATGAGGAACCAACCACAGTATGAAAAAGTGCTTTAGAAAATAAAACATTCGGTCGATGTGTTGAGAAAATAAAAATGTACTTGTAAGCAGTAAAGCTCGAGCAATACTATATATTTTGCTACCAGTTTATTTTTATTGTATAAACTTGCTATATGTGTGATTAATATGCAAAATCAAGCATTGATGACAGACCACTACCACCACACAAAGGTAGTGAAGAAGATATTATCTGTACTGCTCCTAAAATGCAAACCTGAAGGGTGAGTTGAATGGTAAGAAATTCTCAATCAGCTTAACAACACATTCAAGTATAGGAGCCAGACATTCTGCTTTGTCCTTATTCCCACTCTTTCACCCAAACCCTGATGAAAAAGTGGAGGGCCTTAAGTAAAGCACCTTTCTTGGTGGTTTGATCTACCATTTCTGGAAACATCATCAGTGCTAACATTTACTCAGAAAACATTCAGGGAAACTGGGTTCTAGACACTTATGATATTCAGATGACTGGAACACAGTCCACACTGCAACTAGAAACATACCTGCAATCTCAGAGCTGAAATGAAAGCTAACAGAGGAACGTATTAGGGGCTTCAGGAGCTTGGAGAACTGGCAAGGGGTGGGGGGTTCTGTGCTAGTTTAGGGAAAGGGGCTGAATTTTCACAGAGGATTGGCAGTGGAGAGGAGAGGGCAAATCCAAGAACTATTTGGGAGATTGAACCATTGGGGGTGGACTAAATTGATCCAGGGGATAAAAAATAGTGAGAGGGTCAAAGAGAGCACTGAGGACCCCAGGTTGGGTCACCCCAAAACAGTGATACAGTTCATTTGGTTAGGAATGGATTTGAAGGGTAGGAAAATGAGATCAGATTTGGACATGAGGAATTTTTGAAGCCTATGAGATACCCAGGAGGAGGCATCCTGAAGGCAGTTGGAAGCATGACCCTGGGGCTGCATGAGAGAGGTTGGCCTGGAGATGAAGACTTCTATTGTCAGGTAGAAGAGTGGACAAAACGAACTCTGAAGATTGTGCCAAGTGAGGAGGCAAAGGGGGAGGACTAGGGATAAAACCCTGGGGCAGGCAGGGCAAGAGGAACATCCAGCAGGTTTTATAGTAAGCAAGGAGGCATGAGGGGGAACTGGGCATCTAGAGAGGAGGAACTTCAAGGAGGACGTTCCCCATCACTTGTTGTAGCACATAGTAGATGCTTAAGAAATGTGTGGTGAACAAATAAATGTGGTCAGTAACTACTGAGTTTACACCTGACTCTAAAGCAAACCTTTATGTTTGTGTTCACTTATACTACAGTGGTTACAACAGTTGGCTTTGGAGCCAGATAGAAGTGGGCTGGAGCCCAGCTCTGCCACTTTCCAGTTGGGTGGCCTTGGACAAGGTACCCAGTCCTCAAATGAAGAAAATATGACTCACCTTGCTAATTGATCATTAGTGGAGTATGGCTAAATAAACAGATACAAGCATACGGGGGATACTAGGAGCAGCTACCAAGAATGAGACTGATTTTTATGAACTGACATGAAAAAAATTCTCTGAGTGATATTGAGGCATTACCAGAATGGAGCAATTTACAAAATCACTCTTCAATTCTCCAGGTACAAAGATCTGTATATAAATTAACAGGAAGTTCTGGAGGATATATACCAAAGCAATAATAGCAGTTACTCTAAGGAGGGGACTGAGGTTGGAGGGTCATGTGGGTTTTGAGTTCTCCCTATATGGTTTGATGTTTTAATGACAAATTTATTCAACTAATACTTGTATAGTTACAAATAAATTCACTTAAAAAATTTTTTTTAATTATCTATCCTATAGCGTTGTAGTGAAGACTAATATGAGACAATGACTATAAATCTCATTGCCTGGCACAAAGGATGCTCTTGTTATACTGTACCTGGTAAGGATTCCTAAAAAAGACAATGGGAACAAACATTCCTGAGTACGGACTCTGCACCCTGCACCATCTTTAAAAGACCCTCTTGACACACTATTTTTTTGGAGGTTGGAGACTAGATGGCAGAGTAGAAGGACTTGAGCGCACCCCTTCTCATGAAAATGCCAAAATCACAACTAACTGCTCAACAACCATTGACAAAAAAGACTGGAACCTACGAAAAAGGATACTCTACACCCAAAGACAAATAAGAAGTCACAATGAGATGGTAGGAGGCGTGAATTCACGATATAATCAAATCCCATACTCGCCAGGTGGGCAACCCAAACTGGAAAATAATTATGTCACATAGGTTCTCCCATAGGAGTGAGAGTTCTGAACCCCACATCAGGCTCCCCAGTCTGGGCATCTGGCATTGGGAGGGGGAGCCTCCAGAGCATTTGGCTTTGAAGCCAGTGGGGCTTGATCACAGGAACTTCACAGGACTGGGGGAAACAGAAACTCCACTCTTGGAGGGCACACACAAGCTCTCATGTGCACCGAGACCCAGGGAAAAAGCAGTGACTCCATAGAGGCCTGGGTCAGACCTACCTGCTGGTCTTGGAGGGTCTCCTGGGGAGTCAGGTAGTGGCTGTGGCTCACTGTGGGGACAAGGACACTGGTGGCAGAGGTAACAGGGAGTTCTCATTGGCATGTGAGCTCTCCTCACGGCCACAATTTTGTCACCAAGACCTGGCCCCACCCAACAGCCCTTAGGCTCCAATGGTGAGATGCCTCAGGCCAAACAATGAACAGGGTGGGAACACAGTCCCACATTCTGCAGACAGGCTGCTTAAAGTCTCCCTGAGCCCACAGCCACCTCTAAACAAACACTTGACACAGCTATGCGCACCAGAGGGACAAGACCCAGCTCCACCCAACAGTGGGTAAACACCAGTCCCTCCCACCAGGAAGCCTGCACGAGCCTCTGAGACCAGTCTCACCCACCAGGGGGCAGACACCAGAAGCAAGAGAAACTACAATCCTGCAGACTGTGGAATGGAGATCGCAAACAGAGAAAGTTGGACAAAATGAGACAGCAGAGGAATATATTCCAGATGAAGGAACAAGATGAAACTCCAGAAGAACAACTAAGTGAAGTGGAGATAGGCAATATACCCAGAAAAGAATTCAGAGTAATGATAGAAAAGATGATCCAAGATCTCGGAAAAATAATGAAGGCACAAACTGAGAAGATACAAGAAATGTTTAATAAAGAGCTAGAAGATATAAAGAACAAACAAACAAACAGAGGTGAACAATATAATAACTGAAATGAAAACTACACTAGAAGGAATGAATAGCAGAATAAATGAGGCAGAAGAATGAATAAGTGAGCTGGAAGACAGAGTGGTGGAAACCACTGCTGCAGAACAGAATAAAGAAGAATGAAAAGAAATGAGTACAGTTTCAGAGACCTCTGGGACAACATTAAATACACCAACATTCATATTATAGGGGTCCCAGAAGGAGAGAGAAAGGGCCTGAGAAAATATTTGAAGAGATAATAGCTGAAAACTTTCCTAACATGGGAAAGGAAACAGTCACCAAGTCCAGGAAGCACAGGGAGTCCCATAAAAGATAAACCCAAGGAGGAACACACCAAGACACAATCAAATTGACAAAAATTAAAGACAGAGAAAATATTAAAAGCAACAAGGGAAAAGCAACAAATAACGTACAAGGGAATCCCCATAAGGTTATCAGCTGATTTTTCAGCAGAAACTCTACAGGCCAGAAAGGAGTGGAATGATGTATTTGAAGTGATGAAAGGGAAAACCCTACAACCAAGAATACTCTACCCAGCAAGGCTCTTGCTCAGATTCAACAGAAAAGTCAAAGGCTTCATAGACAAGCAAAAGCTAAGAGCATTCAGCACCACCAAACCAGCTTTACAAGAAATGCTAAAGGGTCTTCTCTAGGAGGAAAAGAAAAGGCCACAACGAGAAACAAGAAACTTACATTTGGGAAAGTGCACCAGTAAAGGCAAACATACAGCAAAGGTAGGAAACCATCCACACAAAAATATGATATCAAAACCAGCAATTGTGAGAAGAGGACAGTACAAATGCAGGATATTGGAAATGCATTTGAAATTAAAACAATCTTATATATATAGAGAGAGAGAAACTGTGACATCAAAACCTTATGGGAACCACAAACCAAAAATCTACAATAGACACACACACACACACAAAAGAAAGCAATTCAAACACACCACTCAAGACAGTCATCAAATCACAAGAGAAGAGAACAAAAGAAGAAGAGAAGAAAAAAGACCTACCAAAAAAAATCCAAAACAATTAACAAAATGGCAATAAGAACATACATATCGGTAAATGGATTAAATGCTCCAAACAAAAGACATAGACTGGCTGAATGGATACAAAAACAGGACCCATATATATGCTGTCTACAAGAAACCCACTTCAGATCTAGGGACACATACAGACTAAAAGTGAGGGGATGGAAAAAGGTATTCCACACAAATGGAAATCCAAGGAAAGCTTCAGTAGCAATACTCATATCAGACAAAATAGACTTTAAAATAAAGACTGTTACAAGAGAAAAAGAAGAGCACTACATAACAATCAAGGGATCAACCCAAGAAGAGGATATAACAATTGTAAATATATATGCACACAACATAGGAGCACCTCAATATATAAGGCAAATGCTAACAGCAATAAAAAGAGAAATCAACAGTAACACAATAATAGTAGGGGAGTTTAACACCCCACTTCCATCAACAAATAGATCATCCAGACAGAAAATCAATAAGGAAACACAGGTCTTAAATGACACATTAGAACAGATGGGCTTAATTGATATTTAGAGAGTATTCCATCCTAAAGCACCAGAATACACATTCTTTTCAAGTGAACATGAAACATTCTCCAGGCTAGATCACATGCTGGGCCATAAAGCAAGCCTCAGTAAATCTAAGAAAATTCAAATCATATCAAACATCTTTTCCAACCACAACGCTATGAGATTAGAAAAAAACTACAAGAAAAAAACTGTAAAAAACACAAACACGTGGGGGCTAAACAATATGCTACTAAACAACCAATGGATCACTGAAGAAACCAAAGAGAAAATTCAAAAATATCTAGAGACAAATGACAATGAAAACATGATGATCCAAAACCTATGGGATGTAGCAAAAGCAGTTTTAAGGGGGAAGTTTATAGCAATACAATCTTACCTCAGGAAACAAGAAAGATCTCAAATAAACAAACTGACCTTACCCCTAAAGCAACTAGAGAAAGAAGAACAAATAAAACCCAAAGTTAGTAGAAAGAAAGAAATCATAAATATCAGAGCAGAAATAAATGAAATAGAGATGAAGAAAACAATAGAAAAGATCAATGAAACTAAAAGCTGGTTCTCTGAAAAGATAAACAAAATTGATAAACCTTTATCCAGATTCATCAAGGAAAACAGGAAGAGGGCTCAAATCAATAAAATTAGAAATGAAAAAATAGAAGTTAGAACTGACACTGCAGAAATATAAAGGATCATAAGAGATTACTACGAGCAACTCTATGCCAATAAAATGGACAACCTAGAAGAAATGGACAAATTCCTAGTAAGGTACAATCTCTCAAGACTGAACCAGGAAGAAATAGAAAATATGAACAGACCAATCACAAGTACTGAAATTGAACTGTGATTAAAAAATTCCCAATGAACAGAAGTCTAGGACGAGATGACTTCACAGGCAAATTCTATCAAACATTTAGAGACGAGTTAACACCTACCCTTCTGAAACTATTTCAAAAAATTGCAGAGGAAGGAACACTCCCAAACTCGTTCTATGAAGCCATCATCACCCTGATACCAAAACCAGACAAAGATATCACACAAAGAAAAGAAAATTGCAGGCCAGTATCACTGATGAACATAGACATAAAAGTCCTCAACAAACTACTAGAAAACTGACTGCAATACATTAAAAGGATCATACACCATGATCAAGTGGGATTTATTCCAGGGATGCAAGTATTTTTCAATATCTGCAAATCAATTAGTGTGACACACCACATTAACAAACTGAAGAATAAAAACCATATGATCATCTCAATAGATGCAGAAAAAGCTTTTGATAAAATTCAACACCGAATTATGATAAAAACTCTCCAGAAAGTGGGCATAGAGGTAAACTACCTCAACATGATAAAGCCCATACACCACAAATCCACAGCAAACATCATTCTCGATGGTGAAAAACTGAAAGAATTTCCTGTAAGATCAGGAACAAGACAAGGTTGTCCACTCTTGCCACTATTATTCAACATAGTTTTGGAAGTCCTAGCCATGGCAATTAGAGAAGAAAAAGAAATAAAAGGAATACAAATTGGAAAAGAAGAAGTAAAACTGTTACTGTTTGCAGATGACATGATACTATACATAGAAAATCCTAAAGATGCTACCAGAAAACTACTAGAGCTCATCAATGAATCTGGTAAAAGTGCAGGATACAAAATTAATAGACAGAAACCTGTTGTATTTCTACACACTAACAATGAAAGTTCAGAAAGAGAAATTAAGGAAATAATCCCATTTACCATCACATCAAAAAGAATAAAATACCTAGGAATAAACATACCTAAGGAGGCAAAAGACCTGTACTCCAAAAACTATGAGACACTGGTGAAAGAAATCGAAGATGACACAAACAGATAGAAAGATATACCATGCTCTTGGATTAGGAGAATCAATATTATCAAACTGACTATAGTACCCAAAGCAATCTACAGAGTCAGTGCAATCCCTATCAAATTACCAATGGCATTTTTCACAGATCTAGAACAAAAAATCTTAATCTCTGTATTGAAACACAAAAGATCCCTAATAGCCAAAGCAATCTTGAGAAGGAAAAACGGAGCTGGAGGAATCAGACTCCCTGACTTCAGACTATCTGTAAAGCTACAGTAATCAAAAGAGTATGGTACTGGCACAAGGACAGACTTAGAGATCAATGGAACAGAACAGAAAGCCCAGAAATAAACCCACACACCTATGGTCAATTAATCTCTGACAAAGGAGGCAAGAATATAAAATGGGGGAAAGATAGTGTCTTCAATAAGTGGTGCTGAGAAAACTGGACATTTAAACGTAAAAGAATTAAATTAGAACATTCTCTAACACCATACACAAAATAAACTCAAAATGGATTAAAGAATTAATGGAAGACCAGATACGATAAAACTCTTAGAGGAAAACATAGGCAGGACAGTCTTTGATATAAATCGCAGGAATATCTTTTTGGATCCACCTCCTAGAGCGATGCAAATAAAAACAAAAATAAACAAATGGGACCTAATTAAACTTAAAAGCTTTTGTACAGCAAAGGAAGCCATAAACAAAATGAAAAGACAACCCACAGAATAGGAGAAAATATTTACAAACAATGTGTCTGATAAAGGATTAATTGCCAAAATATACAAACAGCTCATGCAGCTCAATATCAAAAAACAAAACAAAAAAACAACCCAATTAAAAAAATGGGCAGAAGATCTAAATAGACATTTTTCCAAAGAAGACATACAGATGGCCAAAAAACACATGAAAAGATGCTCAACATCACTAATTATTAGAAAAATGCAAATCAAAAGTACAATGAGGTATCACTTCACACCAGTCAGAATGGCCATAATCAAAAAGTCTACGAACAATAAATGCTGGAGAGGGTGTGGTGAAAAGGGAACCCTTCTACACTGTTGGTGGGAATGTAAATTGTTACGGCCACTATGGAGAACAGTATGGAGGTTCCTTTAAAAACTAAAAATAGAGCTACCATATGGTCCTGCAATCCCACAACTGTCTGACTCCAAAGCCCTCAATCTTAAAGACATTCACAAATTTCGTCTGTGGCAATGGGAAGGCATGCTGGGGGCAAGCAAGAAAGTAGAGATGTCAGTTCAAATTCTGTTGCAGTGGTTCAGGTGAGAGATCCTGGTGGCATGACAGCAGAGGAGATGGCCAGAAAAAGGTAGATATAGGCATCTTTAGGAATAAACAAGACTTACTGATGGGTTGACTTGCTGAAGGGTTTTGGCTTGAGCAACCAAGGGAATAATGGTGCCATTTTCTGAAACAGGAGGTTAGAGAAGAAACCCACTGGAGGGCAGGGAGAATCAAGGATCCTGTTTTGGCCTTGTTAGGATTTGATGCCTATTAGCCATGCAGGTGGAGCTTCCACATATGGACATGCAGAGCTTCTATAAATGCATGTGGATCTCAATGGTGAAGGTGGGATGGGAGATATAAGCATAGAATTAAAAAAAAAAATAGACCCTCTCTACAAGGTATGTGGCCTTGGGCTGCTTAGTTATTTAACTCCTCTCTGCTTTAGTATCCTAATCTACAAAATGAAAATAATATTAGAACCTATTTTATAAGGTTGTTGGGAAAATTAAATGCATGAATACATGTCAAGTTCTCGGAACAATGTTTAGTGAGTGCTAGCTATTAACATCATAAACGTCACCCTGATCCTTATATTTTAGCTGAGAAGACAAGTAAATGATCAAAAGATGTTACTTAAACAAGTTCTCACAGCTAGGAAATGTCTGACCTAGAATTTTAACACAGATTGATGTAGGTTTTTTCCACTGAACCCTGGGGGGCGTGTCCCTCCTCCTCCCCTCCCCACATGCATGTGTGATAAAACTGAATATGGACCAGGGGCGGGGGTATGGGTAGAAGGGGGAATGGGGAGTTATTGCTTAGTGGATTCAGAGTTTTTGTTTTGCAAGATGAAAAAAGTTCTGGAGATGGACAGTGGTGATGGTTGCAAAACAATGTGAATGTGCTTAATGCCACTGAGCTGTACGCCTGAAAGTGAGCCAGGAGGGAAGGGGCACAACGTTTAAAAGAATGACACAGCCATTCTGGATATGACGAAAACTGGTTAGAACCAGTTAGGCCCAAGATGGCAGAAGGTTTGACTTCCTGCAGACGTTGGGCCTCATTGCAATACGTTAGCATGTGCTAAACGACACACCCACAGGTGCCAAGAGAGTTCAGAGGCCAACAGTAAAAGGCCAAACAGTCGGCGGTGCCCCAATTCCTAGAAACTTCCCCAATTCCTGCCCCTTCCCGAAATAGTTGGAATAATCCTCCCACTCATTAGCCTATTTAATTACCCAGCCCATAAAAACTAACCACCCCATGTTTCTCGCCTTTTGCAACAGACCGCAGTCTGTCTGTGGAATGTGCATCTCTCTCAATAAATCTACTTCTTACCTATCACTTTGCCTCTTGCTTAATGCCTTCTGCTCTGAGACACAAAGAAACTGAGCTCATTAAATCCTGAGACCAGGATGTGAGATTCTAATTAAAAGACAGTGGGTTCAAGTCGCATCTGAGGTGCAACTGGGTTCGAGTCCCAATCTAATCTGAGTTGTGCGGCTTCAACATGGTAAATTTTATGTTACACATATTTTACACAATATTAATTAATTCATTCAACTGAATATGGAATCAATCTGCCTTTAAGACTGCCAGCCTAGGATCTTGGCAGAAGCGGAGAGCCCCACATTTGCTCAGGGCTCTCAGAGCCTCCTGGCCACGGCCTCCCACGTGCAGATCTGGATTCCTCCGCAGGACCCCACCATCCATCCATCTCTGCGTGGATGCTGAAGCAGCCTCCTGTCCTATCCCCTCAGCCCTCTTAGTTCTGTCGGGGCCCATGGAGAGGGTGTGATGCTGGCTGCATCTGTACCTCCTGGGTCCTGCCTCCCAGGAACCTGGGCACATGTTCTTCACTCTGACGCCCCTCCTCGTGCTGTAAGTCTTAGCTCAGACATCATCTCTTTTCTGAAGCCAGAGAGGCGCCTTGCAGTACCCAACATCTCACGGTGTGCGGGCAAACAAGTTCCCCTCGGAAGTTCCACTTCCAGTACCGGGACACACCCCACCAGCTTCATCAGCGTTCCAGCCGGTGAGCGGCAGGGCCCAGACAGTGCGCAGGCGCGTTTTGCTTAGCTAGCCATAAGGGAGAGACAGCTAAACGAAGGGCTCAGGTTCAGTTTTTGGTTTGTGCTGGAGGATCAGCAGTGAAACAGTGTCAAGACCGTTCCTCTGACCAGTAAGTACAAAGCGATCCATCCCCACCGCTGGCACATCCGGTGCTCTCTGCTCTCAAGCCTGGCAGTGCGGGTGGTGTCAGTGCTACCACAGAGGAATGAGGTGCCTGTGCGTGGGTCCACGTGGACATTATTCCCCTGCAGACTGCGTCACGCATTAGTCATTCTCCGATGGGAATGTCTTGGCAGCCCTTCCTGGGTTCTGGAGCTCATTTAGAAACGCACATCTCAGGGAGGCTGTCCCTTCCAACCTTGACGGTGGTACTGCCTGACCAGCACGTCACAGGTCTCCAGCCTGGGAGGCTTCGCTAAGGATGGCCGCACAATGAAACCCCTTTACGAAGGCCTCCAAGCCCTCAGTTCAGTTATGCAGCAGCTCAGTTAGACTCCCCGGGGACCTGCTATTTATCCAGCATCACTCCCAGTGAGAAGGCCTGAACCCCATAGTTCAGCTGGCCCCCTTCCCTGGCTTCATTTATGATTTGTTAGCACTTACTCCGTGCCAGACACTGTGTTGAGCACTGCAGACAAATATCCCCGCCCTCTGAGCTCCCCATGAGTGGGGTGACAGACATCGCCCAATAAATAAAAGTGACAAATCCCAATAAGAGCTCAGATGGAAAAGTACTGAATGCTGTGAGACAGAAGGCAGAGACACCGGGGGGTAGAAAGGTCTCATTTAAATTGGGGCGGGTGCAGAGAAAGGCTCTCTATGGAAGTAACATCTAGTGGGAGCCCTGGAGCGCAGCTGTTGCCACCTCTTTTCTCTTAAAGGGTAAGACTGCCCCCTGTCATTTCACCCCCCCCCCATTCACAGAGGCACAAACACACCCACATACATACACACAGGCACATGGACGCACAGACACACACACGAATTCACAGAGACCCACGTGTGCACATAGACAGACATGCACACACACACACACACATGTGTACTCCCCTCTCTGCTGCTGAGGGGCCATGTGAGGTACCTTTTCACCTGATGGCACATGTGACAGTATTGGGGACCGGGGGCACATGGAGAAGTTATAGCCATACCACTCAGCACAGGGCTTGCCAAGGAGCTTGGCTCCCAGCGAAACGATGGCTCTCAGTCGATTTAATTCTGATTCTTGGTACCCCTCCTGGCAATTTTTGCTGAGGCCGGCTCTCCAGTCTTTCTGGACATGTGACATCTGCACATTGCAGTTTCCAGGCGTCAAGCCCATCCCTGAAATCTCAGCACAAATGAGGCCCTGAACATCAGGACTCAGAGCGTCCCCCATGGGCGGGGGGAGCACAGGTAAAGGTGAGGGGCGGTGGGATAGTTTGGTTCGACTGGAATTTTACTTTTTATCTTTTTAACATGAGAGTGCTTTTTAAAAGATGGGGAGACTACTGAATCATCAGGGAGCTCATGTGTTAAAATTGGCAAATTACATAGTAATGTATTTAAACGCCTCAACTCTGGGCTCCTAGGTTCCACGGTAGGGTGAAGGGCAGAGTGGAAGATAGCAGCTTCACCTGCTGTAGAGAAAGAACCCAGAATGACTTCTGGGGTTCCACTGGTTCCCAGCAGCACCTCATTCCAAAAGCAGTCCTCAAATCTCAAACCTGGGAGAGGCATAAGTAAAGCTTATGGGAAAACAATGGGAAAGCCCGGGGACACCCTTGGTTTTGTGCGTTGTGGTTTCCCTCCTCTCCTCCCACGTGTTGCACAAAAAAAAAAAAACCTGCAGGCTGCAACCCGTGACGGTGACCTTTGTAATAACTGACCCTGAACGCGGTGGGTTACAATTCAACTGTGCCCAGCAGAGCTGGCCCTGGCAGACCCAGAAAATTTGCCAGAAAGATCGATACAAAGCTGACAGATCCGAAGTGACTCATGCCAGCTCTCCTCTTAGGAAATGGTTAGACGGGTGCCTGACTGATAACACCTCAGTTCTTTTCATAGTAGGTCTGAAAATAGCTCAGAAGCCTTTAAATGTCCGGAGATGTAGGTGATGGCGAAAAGAGTTTTGAGTGGAGACCTCCTCACCGCCCAGGAACCCCAGTTCTGTTTCTACCATATTCCCCCAGCGTGCCTGCCTCACGCCGTATCCCTGCACGTCAGGGACGACTCTGCGCTGGACACACCCACCAGCGTCTTTGGGAGACCAATATTCTAGGACTCAGGATTGGCCATCCCTGGACAGGTGGGGAGACTGGTCGTCCAACACGCAGGCCCCTCGTGCTGTCAACTTTTGTGTCCCTTGTTGCAAATCTCTTATGTCTCTATCACCTGCCCCTGGTTGCCCCATTGAAAGGCAGCTCCTTCCTCAATGGGCCCTTTTCTCTGTCTAGAGCCTTAATGGGCCCGTGCAGATTTTTCACCTCCTCGGCTGTGACCCTTTATATGTCTGGTGCTTATTTTGAACATAAGCACGAGCGGTAGCCAAAGAAGTCCCAGTAGGTCTAAGATACAGGAAGGGGAAAGATGAGCCTGGTAGGGGGTTGCAGAAAAGGATGGATTGGAGGGGGATGGGCATGAGTCTGTTGGAAATTAACAAAACATGAGTTAACAAGGACTGAAGTGGGGTGGGAGCCTTTAGAACGTATACCAAGGGCCCAATGTGTGAGATCCTGTGAAGAAAGCATTGATAAAACCTGTTGTCCTAGTGGGTCTGGGAATGACAGAGGGACAATGAGAGGACTGTAAGGGGTACCCCTGAGACCCTGAGCTGGTGTTTCTCCACGTGGGGTCTGAAAACCACTTGCATCAAAATCAGCTGGGAGCTTAGGAGTACAAATTCCTGGGGCCCACTCCTAAGGGTTTGATTTTGTAGACGGAGCGATGCCCAGGTATCTACAGCATTAAAAGCTCCCCGGGTGATTCCAATGCACAATAAAGTGGCTGTAAAGTCTACACTGCTGAAGGGCTGGGAGCAATACCAGAGGAGTATCGCCCTCACCTCTAACATCGTGCTTGGCGATTAGTCAGCTGTCAAGAAGTGTTTTGCTATGGTGAGTGAATAACTAAATCAACGGAGAGGATTCACAGATGACTGAAATCGCAATGTGAGTGGCCCAGAGCACGGAGGGTCCATCGACAGACGTGAAGGAGAAGGCAGGAGGAAGAGGAAGCTCGGGGTGACTACATGGGGATACACATGGTGACTTCCAAACACACACAGGTAACGTGCATGGGGGCTGGAAGTCAGGCAAGTTGACACGTGGGTCGTCTGCACACTAGTTGAGGCTACGGCTTACAGAACAGCAATCTGGGGGACAGGCATGATGAAGATCCAGTGGGGAAATGAGAGAGAGAGGCAGAGCCCAGAGAGCCAGCAATGCAGGGTCCAAAAATCAGAGAGGAGGGAGGGCAAAGGACTGAGAGGTTGGTCTATGGAGTCAAAGACTCTGGGGGAGCTGACGAGGGGCCGTGGCTTAGCGATTAGGAAAGCACCTGGCGGTCTTCAAGAGAGCAGTTTGGAAAGAGTGATAGGCACAGAAGCCGAGCACAGAGATAAAATAAGGAAGCGGATGAGGAGGAAAGCTGAGGTCATTAGTAGCGTTTACCCTCTGGGGTTTTCTCAGGCGAAAGGAAAGAGATAGGATGCCAGCTATAATGAGCCGGCAGAGAAAGGCAAGGCCTTGGAACTCATCATCCCTGTGGCTGCCCCTCGGACGCTGGTCTTCCGCAGGGAGCTTTTCTTTCTTCTGTTTCTCTCGGTGCACTTCCTGGGTAATCTCACCCATGGCCTCAACTTCCATCTCTCAGCTAAGGAGTCCCGTCCCAGGCTTTCCTCTGCCCTCTGCACACCTCCATCTGTGTGTCACCCAGGCAACACGACTCAACCTCGGGATGGACCCAAGTATTCCCTGCCTCTCTTGGTGGTACCGTCATCCACCCATCCGCCCAGAAGCCACCGCAGCCCTCCATCTCTCTTCCCCACATCCAGTGGTTGGCGGAGTCCTGTGGGGTTGACCTCCTTGGCAATCCACTCTGCCCCTTCCTCTCCAGCTCCCTCCCTTCTTAGCTGGCAGTGACCTCAAGTAGGTCTCCTGGCCCCTCCCAAGCCTCCAAGCTGCTGCCAGAGTCCCATTCCGACAGGATTAACTGGTCAGGGTGCCCCAACCCAGTGACAAAAGAATGACACCCAGGGTCTTTTGGTGGCTTTGCTGTGGACTGTTTTTGCACCACACTGATTCACATGTGTCTCACACATGCTGGCCCGGGGGCAGGTCCCTGTGTGTGGCAGTTTCCTCCCTTTCCCTTCCCTCCATCTCTCTGTTCCAGACCCCTACCACCACCTCTGTCTGGCCGACGTCTGGTCCTCTTTCTGTTTGTAACCCAGAAGTCCCATCTTCAAGAGGAAATATTTGTGCCTCCTTTCCTTGTGTCCTCAATGCCCTCTTCATGCAAAAGGCTTTTAGTAGTTGTCGGTATCTCTATTCCACCAGACCGTGAACCCCTTTAGTGGGAAGGGGAGGGGAGGTGCCGGGGGGCGGGTGGGAGTTGACTCCAGCTATAGTTACCCCCCAGGAGGCCACCGTTGGGCTCAGAGCATGTTATGTTGACTGGAAACAAAATGAATTCAATGGAAGGCCTGAAAGAACTGTGTTAAACATAGCTTCTTGTCTCCCTAACTGATGGCTCTCTCCCTTCTTTCTTCTCTGCCTTTTCTTTTATTCACTCTCTCCTTCTGTACCTTCATTTGTTTTTCCTTTTCCCTGGCTTCTTCCTATCCCTTCTTACTTCTGCAGGACATGCACCAGCTCCTGGGCACTCCTGCCCTCTTTTCCTCCCCTGTTATATCTCCCTCCTCTCGGCCACATCTTTGAGACCTTGTTTGTGCCTACGTTCTTCTGAAAGCATCAGCTTGTTACCTTCAGGCAAAGTCATTCGCTTTGGAGAATTTCGCCAGGAGGATGGTGATATTGACAAACTAGGTCACAGAAGGAGGAACACGCTTCCGGTTTTCAGATCTACAGTATTAACTGAATCTAACACCCAGATAAGGGCCTTGGGTAGAAACGTTGGTTAAAAGTTCTCCTAAAAATAAGAGAAAGTAATAACCATGTGAGCTCAGCATTTAAGTCCTTCCTTCAAGAGGAGGTGTTTGTGTTTTCCTTTTAAGATGCAAGGGATCCTGGCCCCCCAAAATATCCCTGAACATCCATTTATAGCCCTGCTGGAGAAGACATGCTGTGGCCCGCGTGGTGGGGCCACGGGGGCTGTGGGGACCGCGAGTGCCCTCTCCCCGTGCTGCACGTCATTCCCCTCCTCAGCCGCCACGAGACGGGCGGCAGGTTGTTGCCACGCGCTTCTGAAGGTTACATGGAAGAGAGAACCCACAGATGCCACTGCCCCTCAGTTAGGACCAAGTGTGGGCTGTGGGTGCTCCACCTGCCCCTGTCCACTTAGGGGCCCTCGTGGGAACGGGTGCGGGATCTACAGGGCTTCACAGAGGGAGCAAACACAAATGGGCGAAGAGTGAGCCAAATGGAATCAATGGGATTTTCCTCTCTGATGCTTTTTTAATAGCAGGAATTTGGATTAGGTGTCACTAGCCTAAAGCCCAAAGGAGACACGCATTGATTATTTTAAACCTCTGTTTCCCTGACACAGACACCAGCCCAAGCATGTCTCTGATATTGTTGTCCCTGAAACTGTCATCTGTTATGGTTTGGCTTTTGAGGAGAGAGATGAAAGCAAATAGAAGGTTGTTGGTGAGCAGCCCCTCTGCTCTGCTTAAAAATAAGTGAAGGCTATTGGGTTCTGCTCAGGGCTACAAGGGGCATGGTGGGGTGGAGGCATGCAGAGGTTCTGTTGCTTTTTTTTTTGCGGTATGCGGGCCTCTCACTGTTGTGGCCTCTCCCGTTGTGGAGCACAGGCTCCAGACGCACAGGCTCAGCGGCCATGGCTCATGGGCCCAGCTGCTCCACGGCATGTGGGATCCCCCCGGACCGGGTCACGAACCCGTGTCCCCTGCATCGGCAGGCGGACTCTCAACCACTGAGCCACCAGGGAAGCCCAAGGCTGGGCCTTTTGAGCCTTTGTTGGGAAGGAAGAGCTGTTAGTTATTCTTTGCAGGCACAGAGGGTTGGGAGCCCTTTTTTCACCAGGACCTAGAGCCACCAGCCTGCTCTGTAGAAGGGATGGTCATGAATTCTTGGAGCCCCCATGAAACAGACACCCCTGTCAGGGTTTGCCCCGCCCACACAGTCTGGTTCAGCACCACATGCGCCTGCTGGTGCCAACCCCACCCCGCCTGGTTGCCAGGCTCCATGCTGCTACGGTGCCTCCCTGGCAGCAAGTTGGGTCCTGGGTAACCTGAGTGTTCTGGCTGGTTTGGTGTGACTATTGCTAGGGGAACTGGCCCTTAGCACCTACTTAACCCAGTAGCGACATTGACTACGAGCCATTCCGAAGGCCACATGAATCTTAGGAAGCTCACTGGGCTAACTGGGGTCTGCTCCCAGTTTTGCCTTCAACTCTGTGATCTTAGGTGCCTCGCTTGGCTTCTCTGAGCCTCACATCCCCTTGCTGCAAAATGAGAAGGTCAGATTAGATCATCCTTAAAGCCCTGACCAGTTCTTCATCTCGATGTAAAAACAGAACCTCTGGGCTTCCCTGGTGGCGCAGTGGTTGAGAGTCCGCCTGCTGATGCAGGGGACACGGGTTCGTGCCCCGGTCCGGGAAGATCCCACCTGCCGCGGAGCGGCTGGGCCCGGAAGCCACGCCGCTGAGCCTGCGCGTCCGGAGCCTGTGCTCCACAACGGGAGAGGCCACAGCAGTGAGAGGACCGCGTACCGCCAAAAAAAAAAAAAAAAAAAAAAAAAAAAGGCCCAGCCTTTCTCAGGAAATCTGGTCCCCAATGTCGAACGCCCTTGTTGTGTTTGCCACTCCACGTGTAACTGAAGTGCCCTAAGGGAGTGTCAATAATTGTGTTCTATTTAATCTGCATTCTCCTCGAGGCTGGAGTCCTGAGTGTGTCCGTCTTCTTCCTCATTGCTGAGTCAAGGCGCGGAGAGTAACGTGCGGTCATCACACAGAACGGTTCTGCGGGGCTGCATCAGTGCCCGCACAGTAGCGTGTTAATGAGTGTTAAAACGGACAGCGCAAATACAGCATTCTCAATTTTTAAAATTACAGCTCTGTAACAAGTCATGCTGTTAAAACATACAAGAAATACCGTTTAAGCCTTCAAGTAGATAGCACACAGCCTGTACAGATCACTGCGATTCCCAAAGTGCGTAACAGGTCATTTTCTTTGAAATGAGGCAACAATTAGCAGGTAGTTCCATTATTTGAATACTAAGCCAAGTAGAAATAACACATCCAAGGATTAAATACCAATTACTACCTTAGGAGCTACGAATCAGCCTGGCATTATAACATGCCCCTCCTCAGCAGCAAACCCAGGAAATGCAGAGGGTTGGCAGAAAACACCAAACTATAACCAGTGTGCATCTGTGCAGAAAAGACACGGTGTCACTTCCCAGCCAGCGCTTTCAAAATGCTCATCACATATATTTCCAGAAGAGCCCGGTGCATGTATTTGTCCCAAAGACATTGAAAAGAACAACCTTCAAATGTTGGGAGTGAAGCTGATCTCAAGCCCACCGCTGGAAATAGGCGATTTGAAGCTTTTACTGGGTCCCCCTAAAGGAGGTTTACAGGTCAGTCTGACAGCCTGGTGGCAAAAGATGTCACCTCACAATTATGTTCTTAACTCCAGAAACAGAGCAGAAAATTCACCCCCACCCCTCTTCCCCGCACCGATTAGTTTCAGGGACCAGAAGAAACTGCTCCATAAGATGTTATCTAACAAGGTCAATCAAAGCCCAGCTGAGAGCACTTGTGAACTGCGTACCTTGGTCATACTTTGTGGGAGAGGAGTGTTCTTCCTCCCCGGATCACAGTTCTGTCTCCATCCTCTGTGGGAATTAACTCCAGTGTTCAAGCCAGCTGGGTTGTTCTCTCTCCCTCTTAACTGAAACCACTGCTTGGAGTACTTAATGCTATTAGGACATTCTCATGCTCGGAAGTAACTGAAATTCCAGGATGGGCAAAATAATATTTTATACGAGTATATATATGTACAAAAGATATTAAAAAGACAGTCTCTAAAGTACTTTGGGATTCCCCCAATGAAAGGCACCAGATAAACGCAAGTCATCACCAAAATGAAAAGTCAGGTTTTCCAGTTTTCACATCTGCAAAAAGTAACCACTAAAGGTATCTCTGTTTTGGTGGTAAAACCTGCCTGTTTAAAAAGAATACTCATGAGAGTGACTGAATTATTCAGCCTCCTTCCTTGTTTCCACTCTTCACAAGTTTTATGGTCAGTGACCGTGGATACCACACTCAGTGACCCAATGCCATCAGCCTTGGCAAACTGAACAGTCTTCACGAGTTTGTACCATCACCTGCCTCAGTGCAGCTGGAGATTATTTCGTAAATCTCTGCCTTCCAGTGCTGGAAACGTCAGCCAAAGCCAAGTGCTACATGTGCAAATTCTGAGAAATATCCCTGCCCTTCTGACTTGGTGGTTGGTTGCCCCTAAGTCATCTCACCTTTCCTGATGCTTCTGAGAAACAAATGTAGACGGTAGACCAGGTAGCATTAGGACGTGGCTGCCTCCCTGCCCACCATAAGGCTCCAGTCTGATGGAAAGATTTGAATTGGGGACCTAAAGGCATAAGTGACTAGTGCAAATGGCCCGCTCTGTAGTAGCCATGGCAACTACAAGTACACAAAGCCTCTGACAAGATCCTCACCACATCCCCAAGAAGTATGTACTACCTTCAACCAACTAAGACACAAAGTGGACCTTTTTAAGGAAGATCCAAGACATAGATGAAAAGCCTGCCTGACTCCGCATGTAGATCCCTGGATTCTGCAGCCTTTCCAAAGACTGAACAACAATGGAAGCCAACTGGAAAACCACCTGATTACCTAGAATATAACAGAGAACTATCTTACTAAGGGGTCCAGGTTAACCCTTCAAAACGCTATGTGCTGGTTAACTGAAGAAGAAGAGAGAGGGCATTCTGGAGAAGGAAAGAGTTCTCAACCTTAACACAAGTTTAGAAGTTTAAAGGTCTTTTAAGTAGCATCAAGCTTTTCAAGAAGTTTACAATTATTTATGACATTTTATTAAGTAACAATGCTTTTTTGTTTTACAACTCCTTCCTTTCTCCTGGCCTCCACCAACCCTCCCCCAAGAAAAGGCAGCTGAAATGGAAATAAGAACTATAATATTTCCATCCTGGATAAGCCATTTGTCTATATTTTGAGTACACACTTCCACACCACCAGGTTTCCATGTCATACCAGGAACTCTGGGGCAGTTAGAGCATCATATGTAACATACTGTATCATAGAAGCAAAATTATCTAAGTAAATTCTGCTTGGAAATAAAAGGGTTCTCATTTTATAAGCTTTCAGAGCAGGCAACAAAATTTTCTAAGCTACTGCCCTTGCTAGCAACCCAACAATGTTTGCCTCAGACAATACAACAGTCAACTTTTTAGTTGATAAAGACAATACAATCTTATTTCTAAACATCTTTAAAAGGAAACATTTCAAAAACATGCTAATATCTAAGACACAGCAAAGTTTATTCAAATGACCTAGACCAGGAACCTCAGCAAGAAATAAATGTCTCTACGACCACCCTAGAAAAGATGGAGGGCTGACTTTGAAAGGTCTTCAAGCATCCTGTGATTTGGCCTATGTTTAGCTGAAGCCCCTGTCCCTAATGCATCTGTTCTTGGTAAAGATTTCAATCGTCACTACGTGATTAACAAAATAACATTCTCTAAAGAGCAACATTTAAGAGATGAACATCAGTGTACATCATTCTAAGAGTGAGCAGGGTACCCATGCAAGCCACAGGGCTACAGAGTTACAAAAACAACTCACAGACTTGCATCAGTCATGTGTACTTAACTTCACATTCCCTTTGTTTTGGTATTAAAACTAAATGAAAGCACTGGATAAAGAATTGAGATTTTGTTTCTACATGACTGTGAGCAAAACCTCATCATATCCTTGCTGACCCCATAGATGTGTTTCCACTGGACATAGTTGTGGGGGCTTTTTGGTACAGAACTCACACGACAACCTCAGAAACAGGAGCACAAACAACTGAGACAGTACTGGGCCACAAGCGCTACAATAGAGAACACAATGAACAGAGAAATTAGGTACTCATCCGGCAGAAAGGTGAACATTTTATGCCCGCGATGCAAAGACCAGTGAGTGTCATTTCACTGAAAGGTGCAAAGGCATGGTGTCAGACACACCACCCTCTAAAAATGATCCTAAATACTGTAAAAGCAACCTGGGGTGCATATCCCATGCATCTCTCCCCGTTGGGGCTGGGCATACTCCTTACGCCATAACCCTAATGTGCCTGGACTGTGCCAGAGGCACGAGACACAGCTCAGCAATGTGGGTTTGAGGAGGTCAAGCCCTCGCAGCTAATGCAGGGAATCATTTAAACTTAGTTCGCTTGGCGAGCTCCTGCTCATGCTCGTCAGGCTCGCCATGAGGGATTTAACTTTATGGGCATAGTAGTCCCTTAAGTTGACGGAAGGGACCTCCTTCATTCCATCCCCAAAGTCACAGCTGCGCATGGCACTCTCGAGTTGCTTTTGGCGCCGATAAAAGTGGGAGAACTTATTGAAGATCAAGGTGATGGGCAGTACCACCACTAGGATACCCGCCAAGATGCAGGCAGAGGCGGTCAGCTTCCCTGCCGTGGTCCCTGGGACCACATCCCCATACCCTACAGTGGTCATACTGACGGTGGCCCACCACCAGCAAGCGGGGATGGTGGCCAGGCCCTCATTCTCCTCCTTTTCGATAGTGTAGGCCACTACGGAGAAGATGGAAATCCCCACAGAGAGGTAGAGCAAAAGCAGCCCTACTTCTTTGTAGCTGTATTTAAGTGTGGCCCCCAGGGAGCGGAGGCCAGTGGAGTGTCTGGCCAGCTTTAAGATGCGGAAAATCCGCATCAGCCTGAGGACCTGGGCCACCCTGCCCAGGTTGGCCAAGGTAGGTGTGCTCTCCACAACCAGGTTTACCACCAGAGTGATGTAAAAGGGGACGATGGACATGAGGTCGATCAGGTTGAGGGCATTCTTGAAAAACTTGAGGAAGTCAGGGGCCACGGCAAACCTGGCCATCAACTCAAATGTGAACCAGGCGATGCCAAAGTGCTCCACGATTTCGAACCTGGGGTCCTCACCAGGGTTGCCCTGGCTGTCAGGGATTTGGAAGTCCGGCAGGCTATTGAGACACATGGTGATGATGGACCCCAACACCACGAGGATGGACAGGACGCTGAAGACCCTGCTCAGGACCGAGTAGCCGGGGTTGTCCAGCGCCAGCCACAGCTGTCTGCGGAAGTTGCCCAGGGGCTGCCCATCGAACTTGGATGCATCGTTGTAGAAGGCCAGGATCTCATCGAAGGAGGACGTGGTGCTCTCCTGGTCGCTCTGCTCGTCCCACTTCTCCTGTTCGGGCTCCACTTTGCGGCCGTGGTAGCTGTAGCTGCAGCAGGAGTCGATGAAGAACTCGTTGATGCCCCAGTACTCGATCTCCTGGCTGAAGGAGAAGACGCACAGCTCCGCCATGACGTGAAGCTTGCCGGTGTGGTAGAAATGTAGCACGTAGGGGAAGAGCTCGGGGTTGCGGTCAAAGTAGAACTCACGCTGGACGTCGTCATAGTCGTCGCAGAGCTCCAGAATGGCCTCGCGCGAGTGGCAGAGCAGCAGGCGGCCCAGGCGCGTCTCGGGGAAGCGCAGCAGCGTGTGCGAGCGCAGCCGCTTCTTAAAGCCGCCTACGTTGATGCGGATCTCTCCATCCTCGACGTTGGCCTCCGACAGGTCCCACAGGCTCTGGCCAGTCATATTGGAGACGCCCAGCCGCCCGCGCCGCGCGGGGGCGCTACACCTGGAAGCCGAAGGAATCGTGTCGGGTGAGCGCCGGGCGCTCAGGGCTCGGGCACCTCTTTCTATTTCCCCATCCGTCCCTGGCGAACCCAGTCCTCTCCAGCGGGTCTCTGGGTGCTGAAGGACACTGGGATGGGGAGCCGGTTCTATGGGTTTTGGCCCCCTCCCGAGGAAAGGCTTGGAGTGGGGGCTATGTTTCCACTAGCATGGCCGCGTTTCCACGCCCACCCTGGGGGTTCTGTCGGTCCCTTTACGCTGGCGGAGGTCGCGCCCCAGCGGCTCTGAGAGCCCAGGGAGCTGCGAGCTGACCTTGCCCGTGGGCGGGTCGAGGAGACGCCCCCGCCCGCTCGCCGCAGACAGGCGGGACCAGAGCTGGGATGCGCACCGGCCGGGCTGGGCCGAGATGGGGGGCGCGTAGCCTCGGGAGGGGGCGGGGAAATTCACCTCTCGAGTCATTAACCCCGGGTGGGGTAAGGGGGCCGGCCTGGCGTCCCCTGCGCCCAGCCCCCGCGACTGGAACCCCCTCGCCCCCCGCCCCGGGCTTCCCCGCCCGCCTGGCGCCGTGCCCTGGAGCCGCGTGCGCCGCGCGCGCCGCGCCTTACCCCGCGGAGCTATCCGGGCTCGCCCTGCGCGTTCTGGAAGCGCTTACCTGCGAGCACTGGGGCCCGCGGCCGAGGCCGGCGGGAAACTTCCCCGACCTGCCGGCGAGCATCGCTGTGGCCGCAGCTGCCGGCTGGCTGTGCGTGTGCGCGCGGGTGCGAGTGTGTGTGCGCCTGGGTGTGCGCCCGGCGGGAGGGCGGGCGGGGTCCGCCGAGCGTCTCCTGTCTCCGGCCGGGGATGCCGCCGCCGTCCGCAGTTGCAGGAGGCTCACAGGTGGCTGCGTGGCCCCGATGCTCGCAGAGCCCTCCTCTCTCTTTCCGCGCGCCCCTCAGCACCGAAGAGAGACAACAACGCGCGCCACAGCGGGGGCCGGAGCGGGAGATGAGCCGGTGCGCCTCGGCGCGGGCCCTGCTCTGGGGCACGGCGCGGTGGTGCTGAACGGACAGCTCCGCGCTTCCCAGCTCCCTGCGAGGCCGCCGCCCGGACTCCGGAGATGCTGCCGCCTCGGCTTCTCTGCTCTCCTCCCGCGCGTCGCGGCGACCCCTTCGGGCCCCCGGCTCGACGCAGAGCCAACACCTTTCCCAACCCCTCGCCTATCCCCTGGTGACAGCTGTTATTGCCACAGGGCGCAGGCAGGGGACTGCCTATGGTGACCTTTCCCCACTTGGGTCTCGGGCGGAGGCGAGCTGGGGAATGAAGGATGGCTTGCGTCGGGGGAAGAGCAGGACGGGAGGAACTCCAGGTTTCCCCTTTTAGGCACCTGCTGAAAAGTTTCCTGAAGCTTCGGGGGAAAGAGGGTGGTGGGGAAAGGCATCTGGAGGGGTGAAGACGGAGCCGGGAAACCCAAGGTCGAGCTCAGCTTAGCTTGCTGGGGGCGGGAGTGCAAGCCCCACCGGCGTGGGAGGGAGTCACGGAGTTCTGTTTGGGAGCTCTGTGTGGGCACTGCGCGTGTACAGGCCGGTGTGGTGTGCCAGAGTTGGAGGATTGTAGGGAGGTGTGTGTGTGTGTGTGTGTGTGTGTGTGTGTGTGTGGTCTGAGGAAAATAAGACTTTTCAGTGTCTGTGCAGCGCTGATAAAAATTGGACCTCTGAGCGGTGGGAGGATGTGTACAACATGTCAGAACAGGGGAACCTAGGGCATGTCAGCGTGGTGTGTACACACAGTGGCAGACTGTGAGCTGTGTCTACAGTGTGCAGTGTACAGTGTAGTATTCAGTGCGACTGTGACGGGTCTGTGTGCGTAATGAAATGAGAACTTTGTGTATGCAGACACAGTGGGGACTTGGAGTGTGGGTCCAGCGTAGATATGCTCAGTACCAGTGTCCCCATTCCCCAGGAGACTTGTGGCCCAGATTCGAGCCCTTGGTCTCCAAGGATTGTTCCTTAAAGCACAGCCAGCTGGGCTGGAACTGAGAAATGGACCCACAGTCCCCGGGAAGCCCCCTCCCCTTGGTCTCAGCCCTTTCTCATGGTCCCCATTTGCCAAGATCGGAGCAGGACGTGAGCTTAGCAAGGAGCTCACGGGCTACAGGTTTTGGACAGAAGTCCCGGGAAAGCCCTTGTGGCTCTGGACTCCCAGGGCAGCCATCTCAGCCACGGTGGGCAGCATGTCTTTTACTTATGATGCCCTGGCAATGTCATCCCCACTAGATGGGTGCTCTGCACAGCTTGCATGCTTTGGGGCTCCTCAGAGGGCCTGGTGAGGACCCTTGAGCTCGCTTCATGTGGAGTGTCCTGGAACCAAGCCTGGCTTCACACAGAGGAGACCTGTGCCAGTCACCTGCCTCTGGGTGGGGGTGGGGGGGGCGGTGTGCCAGCGTGCTGCCTGCGGAGGGAGCTCCACACCCATGTCCCTGCAGCCCCCTGCAAGTGCGGGGAGTCCAGGGAGGCAGGCCACGTGGGAGGGAGAATAGGGTGGAGACGGCCACATGAGCTTCCTTTCTCTTTTGTCTGATGCTTTTAGAGAGGGAGGGGTGTGTGTGTGAGAGAGAGGGGAAGAGAGAGAGACAGAAGGAGACGGAGACAGAGACAGAGAGGCAGAGACAGACAGAGACAGGCACACACACACAGAGATAGAGGAAGAGGGAGAATCTGGTATTTGCTGTCTTCGTCTCCATCTCTGTTTCTTTCGAGGTCTGTGTTTGGAGCACACGGCCCTCACCCCTGTCTAGGTCCACTGGACCTATCATTGAAGTCTGGGGCCCTCTCTACCCTCCCTGGGGCCCTCTCTACCCTTTGCCCCCATCCTCTCACTGTGCCCTGCCTGGTTTCTGGCCACCCTGAAGCTCACAGCCCCACTTCTGCTTTGCCACCACATGTCTATGTGGCTTCTGCTGTGTGGCCACCGTCCCCAGCCACTCCCGTCACCTTGACCTCGCTCCTGACTCTTCTCCTAGTTGAGTTTAATGCATAAATCACCTTTTCCTGCCACATTTGGAGGGTCCCTTTTCCCCAGAAACACTTGGGTTTGATAACTATGAGGTTTTCCTCCCTCCCCTGCTCTATCTGCCCGCCTCCTTCTGTTCCTGTCGGTTTTGTTCTAGCTCGTTCCTTCTTCCTTTGTGGTTGTGGGAGATTTCGTCCCTGGAGGGAGCCCCCGCCCTCCCCCCCGCCGCCCGCCTTCCGTTTCTCTTTGTTTCTTCCACACCCCCGGCCACCCACCTGCCCGCAGACACCAGGGCTCTGCCGGGCCCCCGGAGCGCTCACTGTCTAGAGGCGCTGCTCCATTCTCCTCTCAGCTCTGCCCCTGCTCTGGCCAGCCCCCTCTCCCCCCTCCTTACCATTCCCCCTCCCTCCCTCCCTCTCCTTCTCTCCCTGTTCCTCTTCAGCAGCTGACTGAGACATGCCCCAGCCACTCAGGGGCCCAGGGTCCGTACCTGCCCTTTATCAGCTTTTCCCCCCGGGGTCAAGGACAAGGCCCCACGCCCACCTTTCCTTGAACAACACTGTGCCCTTGGAGCCACAAGGAGAAGCCTGGGTCTGGGGCACATCAGTTATTTCTTACAAAGGCTGAGGCAGGAGCTCTGGGGTCTGACAGATGCCTTTGCAGAGGGTTAAGTGCATGTGACAGGCAGAGCCACTGGTTTATTTCCCAGTCACTGCGCTGAAGAGAAATGGAGCCGTCTCCCTCCTTCTGTGCCTGGGAAGCTGGCTGTGTTTTTGGTTTATTTAGAAGCCTGAGCCCTGATCTTAAAATACAGCCGCCTGTTCCAGGCACAGTCAAGGCCTGCCCCTGGGCTGGCCTGCCAGGGAGATCCTGATGCGGCAGAGGGGGTGGGGGGAAGGCACCCCGGGGAAGGAGAAAAAGGGGCCCCAGGCAGCGGCCCAGATCCCTGCACCTTGGCGATTATTATCTCTGCCTCTGCCAGCACTGATCTCTCAGTTGAGCCCACACATCTCAGTCGGCTTTATTCTCTGACAGGCGAGGGGGCTGCACTGACGGCTTCGCTGAGGGTGCTGGGCTGCCTGACCTACATTCCCCCCGCGGAGGAGCTGAGTGTTCATCCTCTCCCGGGGGAGAGCAGGGGTGCCCCCGCCACCCCCGCCGGAATGGACTGATCACGGGCATCCATCCGGCTTCCCACCAGCCACCCTCCCCATCACAGCCAGAATGTCTCTTAAAAACACAAATTAGGTCATTCCATTCCCTCCGGAAAACCTTCCAGGGGCTTCCCGTGGAACTGAGCATGAAAAGCATGCCGTCCCATAGTTCCAAAATCCCCCACGATGCACCTCTGCCTGGCAGACTTCAGCCCATTGGTCTCTTCTCCAGCAATTATGCTCCAGCCCTGTACCCCCTTTGCTCCCTCCGCAGGGCCTTTGCACCTACTGTTTTCTCTGCTTGTCATGGCAGCTTCCCAGGCAGGCTCCTTCTCGTCACTCAGGTCTCGATTTAAATGCCACCTCCTTAGAGAGGCCCGACTACCCAATCTAAACTGGATCCCTCAGTCAGTTTCTAGCATTTTCCCCACAACACTTATATTAAGTGGTTACTGAATACATGATTGAATGATGAGTGAGTGAGGCTTCATCTTCTGTCTTACATTATTCTGTGACAGCTAGAGTCTTGGCCCCCGCCTTCTTCCTCTGGGCGGATCAAGAAGGTAGTTGGGGCTTCCCTGGTGGTGCAGTGGTTGAGCGTCTGCCTGCCAATGCAGGGGACACGGGTTCGTGCCCCGGTCCGGGAAGATCCCACATGCCGCGGAGCGGCTGGGCCCGTGAGCCATGGCCGCTGAGCCTGCGCGTCCGGAGCCTGTGCTCCGCAACGGGAGAGGCCACAACAGTGAGAGGCCCACGTACAGCAAAAAAAAAAAAAGAAGGCAGTTGGAGGGGAAAGAATTGCTGTGCCTGGGGCTGCGGCCTGGATCCCCCAGGCTCTAGGGCGCTCTCCCAGGCAATTGATTAGCCTAAGGGATCTCATTCCTAGAATCACTTGAGATTTTAAAATAACCGATGCCCCTGGATGCCTTGGACCTCAACCCAGACCAATTAAATCAGAATCTCTGGTGCAGGGTCCGTGGAATCAGTGTTTTCTTTAAGCCCCCTAAGCCATCACAGTATGGAGCCTGGAGCCGAGACTGAGAGGCTGAGCAGCCCTTCTTTAGGGGTCTTGGCACAGAGCTGTGCCCAAGTGCAGCCCAGTGATCAGCGCCAAGGGCAAGGGCTGTGTCTTAGCTCAGTTAACACCCACCCCTGCCCTGCCTCTAGGGCCAGTGCCTGCCCAAGCGGGGTCACCATAAAGGCTGGGTGCCTTTTCCACCACCTCCCTTCAATTCCCGGCTCCTGCAGGTCTGCCTGAGACACTGCCTCTCAGAATCATTTACCTTGGTTCCTTCCCTGCCTTGGATTTAGGGTGAAAGAGCCCAGAGAAGCTGCTGGGAGCAGAGGCAGAGCAGAAGAGAAGAGGGAAGCAGGCAGGGAGACCTGAGCTGGGGAAGTGGGACTGAGGCTTGGGAAGGAGAGTGTGGGGAGGGGAGGACCGGGGTGGGGGGGGGGCGGGATTGAGAGAAAAGTAGGGGTTTTAAGAAGTTTTGCCCTATTATGAGTGCAACTCCTCACTAAGGGTTTTCTCAAGAGGCCACAGTAAGTATTTATATAGTTTCTGCATTGTTTCTGAATGCAGACTGAATTTATTACATGTGAGTCCTTGCCTAGACTGTTTGGGTTTATCCCCAGAGACCACCCTCCTCTCCTCCTACAGCCCCCCATTCCTAGGTGCCCCTGGAGGTCGATAAGGGAGAGAACATTGTTTCCGAAGGGCTCCTCTCTGAGTTCCTTATTACAAAGGGGACCAGATGCCCCAGAGCTGACCTACATAGGGGACTTTGAGGTCCCACATCTTGCACCTTCTCCTCCAAAACCCCTCTCCTTGGGAGGCTCTCCCAAGGTATACCCAAGTGGTGCAATGGGTATTGCTCCACTGGGGCCCTTCACTGAATCCCCCAGAACATCCTGGGGCAAGGCTAGAAAAAAATTAAGATAAACTTGATTAAATTTAGAATTAAGGTCGCCACAAGGGAAATTAACAAGAGGACAGCTTGGCTCCCAGTCTCACTCTTGACCACCTCTGGGGTCTGGCTGTCTCTCCTCTCTACCCCAGGCCCTCCTCAAAGCACACAGTGTGGAGTCTGAACCCCAGCGGCCCAGGAGCTCCCTCTCCATCTGCCTCCGGCATGTCACTTATACTGTCCCTCCTCTCCTGACCCTTCTTTGGGTGACTGACAGCCTGGACTGAAGCCCCCAGCCCCTCCCACTGGCCCTACTCTCTGGGCCCAAGGGGGATACCGGATCAGGAGGGTTTACCTCAAGGCCCTCACCTGTGGCCGATGAAGATGAAGATAGTGGCGAAACGAAGCTGAGAGTGATGGTGGTGAGGGTGGCAGTAGAGGAAGGCCTGGCACAAAGCAAGTGCTTAAAATGTCAACCGTGACTAGTACCAGTTACTGAGTGCTTATGTTGTGATCGGCCCCGTGCTAAGCTCTCTGCTTGCCTCCTGCCCTCACTTGGGTACCATTATTAACAGTATTTTACGGATGCCCATGAAGTGAGATGCCTAGACTCAAACATGTCTCTCTGGTTCCAGAGTCTGGCCTCTTAACGATCTCCAGTGCAAGATTAATTAGGGTAGGCGAATTGCTGTAAACACCAACCCCCAATCCCAGGAGCTTAACCTAATAAAAGTATCATTTCTCACTCATATTACAGTTCAATGGGGGGTTTCCACCCGCTGATTCCAGAAACCAGGCTCCTTCCATCTTGAGCTCTGTCAGTTTCTAAGAGCCTTGGAATCCTTCCCTGGGATCCTCTCCATCAAGATGAGAGATGAGGGAAGAGAGCGTGGAGGATGGCATGAGACGTTTCCAAGGCCAGGTCTGGAAGGGGCAGACTTCTCTCCTGCCCACAATCCTTTGGCCAGAGCTCAGTCATTGGCCCCATGTAACCAGGAGAGGCAGAGGAAGTTGCAGGGAGAAGAGAATTTGGGGGCATCAGCATTCCCTGTTGCCTGTGGGAAAGTAGATGCTGGTGGACCTCTGCATCCATTTCTCCCCAGGTGGGAGGAGAGAGCCCTGGAGAGTCCCCACTCGCTGCTCACCATGGGGTAGCTGAAGGTATCCCCAGCTGGAAGGACTTCAGGACACAGGCCCAGGGGAGTCCTGAGCTGGAACTGAGGGATGATCTCTCAGCGTCAGAGCAGACTTTGTTTCCCTTTTCTCAGAATGACGTTTTCAGCCCTGAACCACCCCACAGGTCTGAAGAAGGGTCAGGCCCAGTTCTTGGTTACAAGCAGCAGAGAATTAGGCAGGAGAAGCAGGGAATAAAGGATATTAGGTAGGTCAAGACTCTCTAGGCCAGAAACCCAACTTGGAAGCTGCAGAGGCTGAAAGCCCACTCCTTTCCTCCTCCTTTGATCTCTACTCCTTCCCTAGGCTGGGAACTTGGGGGAAATCTCTCAGGGAAAGATTCCCTTTCTGCCCTGGCCTGCTTGTCCTTTACCATTGCCAACCGTCTCCGTCGGACACATTCCCACCTCCCCATAGCTCCCCACAGCTCAGAGGTACTCATAGCTGTAGCCCACAGGCCTTCACTCTTCTGTGAAAGTGACACCCACCCAACTACCCATCCCTTGCCCATTGATGGATCCATCCTTCCACCCACTTACCCATCCCTCTGTGGGCTCCTGTTTCCATGGTTACCCCAGGGCCTGAGTCTGCTCTGGGTTTGCTGAAAGATTCTTCACTCTAGGCTGTTCCCACATCTTTACTGCTGGACTCAAACCCTGGATACCTAACGGGGTCCCATCCTTCTTACAGTTCTCCCCACCTGCAGATCACACATTCCTTACACATTGGTCCACCAAGGCAATCAGCTTCCTGGATTTAAAATAAAAATTAAAAACTCTCCAGTATTTGAACAGGGAGGTGCTCTGGAAGTACAGTGTCCGGGAGGCTGCCACAGGCAACCAAGTGGGAGTTCCCAGAGGTAGGTAGAGTCCCCTTATAATAATAACAGAAGCTAACATTTACTGGTCACTTACTATAAGCCAGGCACTCTTCTAAGGGTTCCACATCTATGAACTAGGTTAATCCTCAAAATGACCCTTTGGGGTACATATTATGATTTTATGAAGATGAACAGGCACAAAATGGTGAAGTAAACCTGTTCAGAGTTACAGAGCCACCAGTGGCAGAGATGGGATTCAAAGCAAGACAGTCTGACCCTAGAGGTTTGTTCTTAGACACCTTATTCATGGCCTCTCTACAGCCATTCCTCCCCACCCCAAGGATTCTGGAAGTTTCCCTGATTCATTTTTTCAAGACAGGAAGTAGGATTCCGAACGCCCCCTCCACTGCTCAGCTCAGCCCTAGGGGTGACAAACGCCCACAAGGGACCCACTTGGCATCAGCTTTCGGTTGCTCAGAGGCCTGGGGTCAGGGGCACAGCTTTTCTCAGGAGGAGTTCCCCAACCCTACCCAACTTGAGCTGGTCTGTCTGTGGCCTCTTGAGGTTGCCTCAGGTTAGAACCAAGCAGCAGCTTGTCCTCAGAGACCTTCAGGAGGGTGGGAAGAAGCAATCCCATCAGAGAAACCCAGCTGAGGGAAGACACAAGATGTTCCCCACAAGCGACAGAAAACCAATTCACACCCTTCCCCGCAGCCAAAAAATTAAACTAATTTTTCATTTCTTTGCTTACGTGCGACTCAACTAAACATAGGCATCTAGGAATGCAAACAATGACTAGATTTTCTTAATTTAGGGCAGCTTTAATTAAACCTTGCTAAAATGACAGAGGCTCCGGATATTTTTATCACAGTAGGAAGCTATGTGATTTGGGACGAGGAGACGTGGGGAACACGATGCTAGAAATGCCTCCTACCCTGGCCATCTCCCACCCCGGACTGGCCTCCCAGGCCTGCCCCGGCAGCATGTCTCCTGAGAAAAGCTCAATCCTCCTGAGATTCTTGTTTGCTTTGCTCTTGTTTTTATTAAAGGAAATGCATTTCCTTACACTGCACTCATTCTAACTAACTGGAGTTGGGAAATCCAAATGACTTAGCAAAAAAAAAGTTTAAATTACAGGATTGTTTTTGGAAAAAAATTTGGACTTACCAGAAGTTCGTAGCAGAAATATTAAGAAACCGAAATTAAAAGTTTCAAAGGTAGAGTTCTCTAGTACCTACTGCTCACTATATCCAATTCTCCTGTCCTTCTGGGCATACGGAAGGGTGTTTTTCCTTCCCCACACTCTCCAAGTTTGGAGGAACCGTGTGACTTGTTCTGGCCAACGCACTCTGTCTGGAGGCGACGTGTCATATGTGGGCCAGAGCATTTAACTGCTCTGCCATTGTTAGAGGCTCCAGCATTCTCTTCCCCTGCTGTGGAAGTATATATTGAGATGACGGTGCCACAAGATCAAAGCAGCCTGGATCCCTGAGCTACCCCATGGAGCACAGCTGCCCTGGAGTCTCCTGGATCTGAAGCAGACTTTGTATGTTTGAGAGATACATTTTGGTTGGGTAATATCACTGAGGTTTGAGGGGAGTTGGTTGTTTCCTACAAGCAGAGTCTATCCTATCTTGATTAATACAAGAAATAATGCTTTCCTAATAATCATTGTACAATAACACCATATTATTTTAATTATTTCCTATTAGATTATTTTAGAATTTCCAAAATCATCTGTCTTGTTTAGTCTGGAATGAGATGAAGTTTACAATTTTTGGAGAACATATTTAACTTATTTAAGCAAAACTGATGTGTCAGCAGGAAGGTTTTTAAATTTATCAAAATTCCAGGGTAAGGTTAAAAGCCGCCCTTCAAAATAAAAGTCAGAATGGAAGGTAGATTTATTTCTCAGAGTATTGTGGGTGTGGGCAGTTTCTCTCAAAAGGTGACAGTGATTAAGTGTTTGGGAAGGAGGAGGTGAGAAGATGTTTGAAGAAGGAGTTTTTTGTGCGATGTGCTATTAGTTAAGGGGACGCCAACCAGTACAATAAATAAATGTATTATGGCTCAAACATGATAGAAGTTTACTTCTTATTTACATAAAGTCCAAAATATTTGTTGTAAATTGGTGGGCAGCTCTCCTACAAGTGGTGATTCAGGGAATTGGGCTCCTTCCCATTTTCAACACATCCTTCCAACGTTGCAGAGCTTATCTACATTCAGCCTGGAGAAGGGGAAAGAGAGTGGAAATGGATGTGGGATGTTTTTAGAGCCTAGGCCTAGATGTGGTACCCATTGTATCCACTGGCATTTCACTGGTCAGAGCCCAGTCACATGACCACTCCTAAATGCAAGGGAGGTTGGGAAATATCATCTAGCTGTGTGGCCAGGAGGAAGAGAAATCAGGTTTGGTGAAGAGCTAGCCGGTTTATGTCACAAAAGACCTCCATTCTTTCCAAGCTGGATTGGAGTAATGCTTTTAGAATGTAACCCCGTGTAAAAAGGACCATTAGTGGACCCGACTTCGTGCAGATTAGACCTGAGAGACCTGAGTGGGATTTTGCCTAAGCACAGTTTTCTGCTTCTTCGATTAAAATAATAGTCATTTTCTGAGCCACAGATATACCTTCTAGGATTCCCAAAGTGTTGGAACCGTAATATAAACAAAGGTAGGTGAATGAGGTATAAGCGCTACAGCACAGGAAAGCCTGAGAGAAACATGGAAACTTCTCTGACATTACAATTAGAGTTTTAGAGAACAGGTGGCAGCACACAGAGGATTAAACGAACGCAGGGTCACGCGAATTGGTTAAATGGAGGACGCCTACAAGAACTTGCAAACTTGACATTAGCATTTAATCTAATCCTCAGAGACGCCCAACTCTGTTTTAAGAAATAAGAGACTTTTATGCAAGGAGTGAGGAGGTCAATGATAAGCAAACTCGAGCTAGTTCAAAGTTGTTGCCCTGCTCTAGCTGGGACCAGCTCCCCAGGAGCAGGGCTGCTACTGTAAGCCTTGCCATCAAGTGGGCTTTGAACTGTTTATACAAGCTAATTGCTACTAGAAACATACGAAATTCGCAGGAAGTTCCATGCAAGGAACCAGAGAAAAGGACTTTGAGTTGTGTTAGTGGTTCTTGGAAGGTTTCGGGCATGGCAAGCACTGAGGGCAGAACAGAAGCATTGTTAGATGGAGTACTGAACAGCAGAGATTATTGCAACTCTCAAGCCACCAGGCATCTGATTTAGTGGTCAACTGTCTCACTGGCCTAACGGTAGGGCATCCTAGGGCAGGGAAGTTAGGATTTATAGATTGAGTTCATAATTAGGAATCTACCAGCAGCACAAACGTTCTCCTATGCTGGCAGTAGGAGGAGCTGCTATAGCAAAAGGCAGCCTGAGGGAGCCATAGAAGCAGGCTTGGATAATGAGAAGCCCTTGGATCAATCCTTGCGGGAGAAAGATCTGCAACTTTTAGCAAAGAGTGCCGGAACAATTTGAGATCTGATCTTAAACTTGGAGAAACTTCCTTAATTCCCTCTGTTGGTATTGGCTAATCACGCCGAGGAACAAAAAAAAAAAGGCAACATGGCACCTTCCGGAAGCAAGATGGAATAGTGGGATTTAAACTAGGGCAGCCAGGATGGGTTTGGGGGGCAGTGCAAGATGGATGGGAGAGCAGCTTCCTTAGTCTCATTCAAGAGACACCCCAGGGGCTTCCCTGGTGGTGCAGTGGTTAAGAATCCGCCTGCCAGTGCAGGGGACACGGATTCGAGCCCTGGTTCGGGAAGACCCCACATGCCGTGGAGCAACTAAGCCCGTGCGCCACAACTACTGAGCCTGCACTCTAGAGCCCGTGAGCCACAACTACTGAAGCCCGTGCACCTAGAGCCTGTGCTCCACAGCAAGAGAAGCCACTGCAATGAAAAGCCCGAGCACCTCAACGAAGAGTAGCCCGGCTCACAGCAACTAGAGAAAGCCCGCGCACAGCAACAAACAGCCAACACAGCCAAAATACAGAAATAAAATAAATAAATGTATTTTAAAAAGAGAGATACACCCCAGATCCAGCCCGGGACTTAGGGTGAAGACAGTGCCCTTTCATTTGCTCCCAAAGGGGTAATGTTGGTCACATGAGAGGCATTTCTCGGCGCTCAGCATGAATGAGACAGTATCACCCTCAGGCTGCCCTGAACATTGGAGTAAGTGGTGTGTGTTTTGTTTGTGGCAAGAAAGAAAATTTGAGTTTCTAACTATGTAGAGACCTGCAAGGAGCAGAGACTCTGGTGGGAGAGGCTGGGCAGGTGGGCTCAGATATTTACGATGTAATAAGTAGGGGTGGGGGGCAGACTGCCGAGGCACCATGCCCTCACCTTAAATTGCCATGTCTCCAAACTGCACCAGGAAGGAGAAGAGCGGAGAATGCAGGTTGAATGAGGAGATGGGTTGAGTGCGGGGAGTGGACTCATTATAATGTCATAGGCATGGTCAATATTCTATTTTGACTGAGACTTTGTACTTCTGAAAGGGAGTTGTGTAATTGGTTTGTTGGCTCTAGAAAAGTTGTAATAAGATGAAGGATTTTATTGCATTGCATTCAAAGGGAGTGGAGCATAGGTTGGTGGCTTCTCAAAGAAGAACAGTTAAGATAGTGAAAAATCCTTGTGCCACTTCATCTAGAAAATCCATCCCCAAATCTCCATTAAATCCTCAAGGATTTAAGAGTTGACTGTGTATTTCTTTTGACTGTGAAAAAGCTGAAAGGGCCATGAGGACACTCAAATTTATGTGGGTTACATTTAAAAAGCACATAAAAATGGATGTGGCTGGCTGGCTGGATTTAAAATAAGCCTTATCTAATTATCAAAACAAATTGGCCAAACTCCTTTGGCGGGGGGAGCTGGTGGATACTTTATTTGTATGTAATTAATTGTAATAATGAAATGTCATTGTAAAGTTATGCCACCAGTAATTATGTTCCCAGTTGTGGGACCTTGAGATGTACCAAAGCTACTATTGATCTGAGGGTAAATCATTAATTGAAAAGAAGCACTTCGAAGAAGCACTATTCCCTACCTTTCTTCTTGTTCCTAGCACCGGTACCATTTGTGATGGTTTTTTTCTTAGGAAACATGTGAGAGTGTGTGTGTGTGTGTGTATGTGTGTGTGTGTGTAGGAGGAACTTATTGGAGGTAAGATGTAAGAGGAATGGTAGAAACACAGGGGAGTAGTATCATAGACACATTTAATACTATTAATTAAACTATACGTTGTCAGCGAAGAGAGATAGAAATATAAATGGTGTGGTTCATATCATTCATTAAGTGACAGTTTGAGTGTTCATTTATTTCTTTTTATTAATAAGATTATTTATTTTTATTTTTGACTGCGTTGGGTCTTCATTGCTGTGCGCGGGCTTTCTCTAGTTGCGGCGAGCAGGGGCTACTCTTCTTTGCGGTGCAGGGGCTTCTCATTGCGGTGGCTTCTCTTGTTGCACAGCACAGGCTCTAGGTGCGCGGGCTTCTATAGTTGTGGCTCGCGGGCTCTAGAGCGCAGGCTCAGTAGTTGTGGAGCACGGGCTTAGTTGCTCCGCGGCATGTGGGATCTTCCCGAACCAGGGCTCGAACCCGTGTCCCCTGCATTGGCAGGTGGATTCTTAACCATTGCACCACCAGGGAAGTCCATGAGTGTTCATTTCTTTACCCCTATATCCACCCATTCAGACGTGCATACCTAATTCTCTAGGAAAGCATTTGAGGCAGCCAAAATATGTTTTATCCCAGTCCTCTATTCAACAGATATTCATTAAGGCTCATGAGCAAGACAGACAAGCAAAGGGTGATAGGGCCACACTGTAGATAAGGTCCACCTATTAGGGATGCCTGGGCGAATCCCTGATCCAAAGGGCAATCCCATACCTCTATCCCATTCTTTCTAGAAGGAGATGGAGATAAGAGGACAGACTCATATGTTTCTACATGTGTTTTCACTAGGGAGGGAGGCACGGCCTTCAGCAAGACAGCTGCTCCTTGGCCTGTAGACTCCGCCAGCTTTGACTTCTAAGACCTTCCAAACTCACTTTAGCTGGCTGGTTTTTAATGCAATAACCACTAAGATACTCTATTATCTTTAGATCAGTGGTTTTTAATCTTTCCCCATTTCTAACAGCCCAAATTAGAAATAATGTGGGAAAACTAAGGAAACACAAGTACAGAGAAAATAAATGAGACTGATTCAATGGCCTTCTATCCTAAACAAAATCTGATTGTTGGACCTCTGACTTGGGTCAGTTCTTTCCTCCTGGAGGTGTGGCACTCTCTGGCCAAGGAAGGGACCACCGAGGGTCTTTGAGAGACCCAGGCTTTCCCTCCCTCACTCAGCCTGGCCTAGAAGGCATTTGGCAGACAAGGTGTAGGAGATTGTCCTGAGCTTGAAGACAGCTGTGAATGAGTCAGAAGGGACTTAAGGCCAGTACAAGGCCTCAGAGCCATGTTGACTGTATTTTTCAAGCCTTAAAATTGAAACACATGGCTTGCCACATGGGTTAAAATTCGACAGAAAATCTGGGGTTTGAAAATTCACATTGCAGCATGTTGTAGCCGAGTCCAAAATGGGATTTGGAGGTTGGCTGTTGGTTGAACTGATGGTCCCTCCGTCCAACTTCGAGCATCTGTTTACATGAAGCGAAGTGCACAGGGCCTTTGTTGGCTGGAGAGCATGGGGGGAGTTGGCGGCAGAGTTGTCTTGGGAAGGAAGAGAGGGAGAGACTGAAGGGATGGAGGGAACGGCAGAGTGGTCAGTGCCTCATGGGCCCTCATGTAGACAGAGGGCTTAGAAAGAAAGCCAAAGGGGATATTTTCACGAGGAGGTTGAACGCACTCTGGGTACAAGCCAAGCTGCTTTGGGGCTCACCCACAGAACATGAGAGATGCCATTCTTCTTACTTTGCACGGAACCCAGCACTGCTCTCCCATCTCATGGTATGGTGACTTTAGTTGCTCCAAGAGATGGTGCCTCTCTCTCACCCAAAACAGCATTGTCCACGGGGTACCATTAGCAGTGCATTCCCAGAGAGCCTCAACCGAGTGGATGGGGGCATGGGGCTTAGTAGACCATTTAGGGATGTGAGGTCCTGAGTGAGGAAATAGGGGCAGGAATTTGGGGTCATTGATGTTTATGAGGCTTAAATAAGGCAAGCTGCACTATAGGAAAAATAGAAGACCACAGAACAACAGGGGGCGTTTTCTTTCAGACTCAGAATTGGGTCACATGGTGGTATTCACTGTTGGATAATAGGACAGATGATCCAAATTCGGGACTGGTCCAGAAAAATTGCCAAAGCAGTATCAGATTAAGTTGATTGAAGATTTCATTGGATTAGATCCCTAAACTCCGGTTACGAGTGCTTATTATGCAGCCTATTGTCTCAGCAGAATGGGAACCCTTGCTCGACTTGATGAAGCCAGCAGAAGGATTGCCAGTCAGCCTCTGGCTTCGGATTATTTTGTGATCTAACATTTTAAAGAGCTCGTGTCACTGAGACCAATTTGGAATACAAATGATCGCTTAAAGTCTCTTAAAGGCTTTAAGAATATATTTTAATCATTGAATCTTCCCCTAAGCCCAGCAGAGTTATTCATGAATAAATTGTTGTGCCTTTGAGTCAACAGGAATTGGGAAGACTTACTGAATTATTGGACATTTCCCTTTTTCTAGTCCATCTCATGGTGTGGCAATGTGTATGTTCACTAGCTTTGTGAAATGCAGATGGGGTACAATTTTCCCCAAATTGATCTGTTTTACATCATTGAATTTCAGTTTTTTGCATTTTTATGCCAGAATCAAATTTAGCTTATTATTATTGTTGTGGAAAATAATTATAAGCCTTTAATTGTCATGGCACTTGATGATTTAAAAAGAAATTCACAAGTGTTATTTAATTCCGTCCTCACTGTAACGTGGGGGACTGAGCAGAGTAGGAACGATCAAATGTGCCTCCAACTCCAAAGTGCCCCCTGTTTTCCTGTTGGTAAATTGAGGTTCTCAGCAGTTAGGTGACGTGCCCGTGGCCATGCAGATGTAAGTTACGGAAGCAGGAACAGAACCCAGAGTGAGTGGCTCTGCCAGTCCAGAGCTGTGTCTCAATCAAGCCCTGTCTTCAAAGTCTGTCAAGTGGGGGAGATCGGATTTGCCTTGCAGGCTCACTGTGAGTGTAACGTATTCGTAGGAGCTGGCACAGCACCTGTCATCAGCTGAGTACTTAGCTGCTCCTTCCTCTTCTCATCTCCATGCAATGCCGTTTGGAGGTTCTAAAGCCCCCAGGCTGAGCTGTGAGATCATAAAGGCTTCCTCTCAACCAGCCTGGAGGCTAAGGAGCTAGCAGCCGCAACACCCAGGCACGCATATGCACATATACATGCACGTGCGTGCACACGTCCACCTGCCAGCATGCACACGTGTACGTACACGTGTGCGCCAGCCAAAGAGTGCCTCTCTGAATTTCAAATCTCCAGTAGGTTAAGAAGATACCTCTTCCCCATCTCCTACGGTCTAGTCTCTAAAATTAGCTCCATAAATGTTTCCCCACTACACGTACATTGGTGGCAACACACTCTCCAGGTCTAAATTGTACAGCCCCTCAAGTCCTCGGCTTTCATGGCCAATCAGTCCTTCCACTTGCCTGCTGACCTCCTCCAGGCCTAAAGCCTCTGCTGGGTGTGTCCTCACTGCCTGTCCAGTGGTCCTTTTGCCCAGAAGTTTGGTGAAAGATGTAACAATAGCCGGGATAGTCTCTGTTTGGGCCTCTCACCCCCTTAGCAAGCTCCGCTGGAGTGGAGGGGCAGGTTGGAGCTCATAGGATGCCCCCACCATGGCCTCCTCTTCCATGCTGGACTCCAGGGCTGGAAGCAACTTTTGCCATCACCTGGCCCATCCCCCTTCTTTTACAGAAGGGGAGTGCCAAGCTTAATTCTGGACTTGGGCTACCTGAGAGAGGTGTTCTTCCTCATTCGTGACGGGACAACTAGATAAGCCATGTCTTGTTTACCCATCGGCAGCTCCTCAGGAAAGAGGCAGAGTCCCCCCACCTTTCAGTGAGGAATCGCATTCAGGTGCAAGTAACAGAAGACTCAACCGCAGCCATTTGAACAAACACCCTGGGGGCAGCTGTCTGGAGGCCCCGTTTATGGCCCAAGGCCCAAGGCTTCTGTGTGATTGTCTCAGTCTTTTCCTCCTGCTGCTACCTCAGGATCTCCAGAGGATGGCTGCATCTCCTGACATTTGTCTGTGTATCAGCTGGGAAAAAGAAGGAAAGAAGAAGGGACAAACGTCTCCTCTCATCTCATTGGCCTATACTGTGACTCTGCCGAAGGGCTTCTCTGGCCGTGGGAACCTGCTCTCTCTGTGCGTGGAGCGGACCAGAGGGACAGAGGATCACCGCTGACTCCCTCCCCAGGGGCAGCCCTCAACTCATCGGTAACTGAGAGCAGTTGGTGGATTGGTACCCCAGCTCCCTTGCCTCTGGGGGTGATGGTGGATAACTTCAGGGTATTGGTTCTACACCCATCTCCAAGAGTCCCCAGTGGGATTAAGCTTCAATTTTGCCTACTTTCTTGATAATGCATCTCCCATCGGCTTCTTTTCCTTCCTTGCCCACTCGCCTGCTGGTGCTTGTTGGGATCCCCTCCCAATCAAACCGCTTGCACTAGAATTGCTCTTTCAAGGTCAGCTTCTACTGGAAACCAAACTAAGGTGATCAGGAACCCCAGGATCAGAGGAGATAAGTAGATGGTCTAGGGTTGCCAGTTAATAAGTAGACAGCTAGGATTCAAATCTGGGGCTACTGTATTCCAAGCCTGTCTTCTTCACTCCTACCCTGAACTGTGAGTGTCTGACGGCCCCTGCACGGAAGGGAGACTCCAGCAAGGCAGGGCCCACCTTCAGGTTGGGGGCCGTGAGGAGGATTTGGCTGCCCTTGACCTCCCTCCAGTGTCAGCAGCTGCGAGAACAGCTGGGGGACAGACTGATCCCAGAATTCAGTTTTGAATTCTTCTTCACAATTAGCTCAAGGCTCATGGAAACTGTCAAAGGAAAGGTCAGGCTCTCCCTGGAGGCTATTCTTCCTCTTCTGGGGTTACAGGACACTCAGCATGGCTTCTCCTACCCTGGCCTCCCACCCAGAGTCCCTCTTGAAGGGGACAAAGCAGATGCTGGTCCCCTGGAGCTGGAAAATATGCTGATCAGGGAAGGATGACGGAGAACACGTTGCATGTTCCTTCCCAAGGAAGAGCAGGTCCCACCCCGCAAAGTCTCTTCGAGGGCTGAGGGAACAAGAACAGGCTCTCCTCACAGGCGTGTCCTCCTCGTACAGCTGGCCCTGACAGATGCAGCCCTCATGACTCAGGACAAACATTCCCGGGGGCGGAGGAAGATGATACATGCTGAACTCACAGGAGGCCACCCCCAGACTCTCCAGACAGCCGAGTCCTCTCGATCTAGCAGATGTGGAGACGGAGGGGGCCCTTATGTGGCTCCGCTCTGCCCCTCATGTGGGTCCAGACCCTCTGTTCTCTCAGAGATTCAGCCCCACCAGGCAAATGAGACAGTCACAGACCCCAGGGAGCTTTGAACACTTTGCAGAGAGACAGGACTTTGTTACGGTGCTAGGTCTGGTTCAAGATATGCAGGGCCAGGGTAGTCTCTCCACAGTGGTATGTAGGTTTGGGGAAAGGATTCAGAGAGGAGCCTATGCTTCAGTGGAAAGAGCACAGGACCTCGAGTTAGGTGGGCCTGGATTCAGATCCCGGCCCTGCCTCTCGCCGAGGTCCCTTAGGAAAAAGAAGGTATTGGTGATGGGCATACACTTCAGGGATGTTTTAAGGATTAGATGATGTCTCACTTGTGGAGCTACCAAGTACATACCAGGTGCTACATAAATGGTAAAGCTATTATTACTACTAATGATGCCTGGGGAAAATATAGGACAGCCAGGATAGTGTGACCCCATTTGTGTAAAATCGTGGTGTACGGGTAGGATATTTACCACAAACGTTAATAGTAGTTACCTCTGGATAATGGGAGTTGGGAGCAATTTTTACTTTTTTTTTAATCTGTGTGCTCTTTAAAACGTTTCCTTTTTTTTTTTAATGCATGTGCACCTAAGAAAAATTGCCCACCTGTAACCTCAACAGGTTCCAGTAAAGGCTGGATTCTTTTTTTTTTTTAATGGCAAGCTGCACTTTTTTTTTTTTTTTTTTTGGCTGCGTTGGGTCTTCATTACTGTGCATGGGCTTTCTCTAGTTGTGGCGAGTGGGGGCTACTCTTTTTTGTGGAGCACGGGTTCTAGGTGCACGGGCTTCAGTAGTTGTGGCGCGTGGGCTCAGTAGTTGTGGTGCACGGGCTTAGTTGCTCTGCGTCATGTGGGACCTTCCTGGACCAGGGATCGAACCCATGTCCCCTGCATTGGCAGGTGGATTCTTAACCACTACACCACCAGGGAAGTCCAAGCCTGGATTCTTGATATGCTTGAGTGTGAACATTTTGGATGAGAAGCTTGGGGGAAGCTGAAATACTCTTCACAACAGGAGAAAAATTTGGGTTCCCAGAGCAACCTGCGTGGCAGGGTGAGAATGAGGAGAGGTGTTTGTGTGGGCAGGAAAGAGGCAGCAAGTGGACAGAGGCCTGTGTGGTTGGCAGTGTCCCCTTAAATTTTCCATGAGGTTTACCACTCACTCAAATGCTTGGTATGAATGATTTTTGTTTTGGGAACTGAAACTGGGGTTTCAGAGTTAATGTTAATGTAGGATAGGACAGAGGCAGCACCTGTGAACAATCCATTCTATTCCAACAGCAATCAGCAGAAATCATGAGAAGCTTCTTGAGTTCCATGGGGCATGGAATTGCTCGAGCTTGAGTCGAAATGCCCTGGTTATCAATCGCTGCATAACGAACCATCCCAAACTTAGTGGCATAAAGCAACAATAATAATTGATTATTCTCTCTCACGGTTCTGGGGATTGACTGGGCTCAGCTGGGTGGTTCTTGCTTGGGGTTCCTCCTGCTATTGCATTCAGATGGCTGCAGCTGGAGTCATGGCAAACATTTCCCCGCTCATGTGTTTGGTGCCAAAGGCTGGAGAGGCTCAAGCGGCTGAGGCTCATTGAGAACATCTCTCTACCTCTGTGGGGTCTCTCCACATGGTACCTGCCTCTGGGCTTCTTCAGGGGGCCTGCGCTTCTTACATTCATGGCTCCAAAGGCATGTGTCCTGAGAGAGACAGACAGAGAGAGAGAGAGAGCCAGGTGGAAGCTATATTGCCTTTCTGACCCAGCTTTGGGAGTCACACCACGTCACTTCTACAGCATTCTACTAGTCAAAACAGCTGAAAGGCTCACCCAGGATCAAGAGAGATGACACAGGCTCCATCTCTCGGTGGAGGATCTGGAATGAGCATGTGGGATTGAAAATACTGTTGTGACCATTTTGGGGAAATACAATCTGCCACAAGACATTTCACAGATGTCGAGGGTCAGGGTGGTCCCCAACTGATAGCTGAGTTACAATCAGGACAAAACAAAACTCTATGCTTTTTATTTATTTATTTTTTTAGCTATAAGCATTCTTATTTAAAGATTTTACACATTTTCAAGGGTGTTTTTTAGCCTAAGAATCAAGTACACAGACAATCCAATCAGAAGAAAACGAACATAGATTCCTACTAGCCACATACACAAAAATACATCCCAGGTGGATTAAAGGTGAAAATGTGAAAAACAAAAATAAAATATTGCAATGAAAATTAAGAAAAATACTGTATACTCTTGTGATGTGATTATCTTCTTAAACATGAAAGAAAATCCAGAAGTTGTAAAGGAAAAAAAAATATTACATATCCAAAATGAAGAAATAACCTGGGAGAAAAATATTTGCAATACCATGACAGATAATGGGAAAATATCTCTAATACCCCAATAGCTTTTACAAATGGAAAGGAAAAACGTAACAAACCCATAAAAATATGTACATACCATATTACCCAGAATTCCACTGCTTTGTATTACACTAGAGATATATGTACACACGTGCACAGAATGCCTAGATGGATGTCTATTGTGACATTGTAAGAGCCAAAATATTGGAAATAGCCTAAGTCATCAAAAGGGAATGATCAAATAAACTGTGGTCTAGCTATACCAAGAAAACTACATGGTAGTTAAAAAGAATGAGATTCTTATATTGAAGCCTCTCCAGGAATATTGTTAAATAAAGACATTATATATCTTTATGTTGCTATTGTCACAAATAGTGAATTACCTGGTTCATCTTAATATACTGCTTTAACCACACATCCAATTTCAATCTCCTTCCCACAATTAAACACTTATCAGTTTAATGGATATCCATCTAGAAATTTATATATTTCTGTTTTGCATTTTAACTAAATATTATGATGTTACGTTATGACTTTCAGCAGCTCTTTTTTTTTTTTAAATAGATCTTTATTGGAGAATAATTGCTTCACAGTACCGTGTTAGTTTCTGTTGCACTACAAAGCAAATCAGCCATAGGCATACACATGTCCCCATATCCCCTCCCTCTTGAGCCTCCCTCCCATCTTCCCTATCCCACCCTTCTCGGTCATCGCACAGCGCCAAGCTAATCTCCCTGTGCTATGCTGCTGCTTCCCACCAGCCACCTATTTTACATTTGGTAGTGTATATATATTGATGCTACTCTCACTTCACCCCAGCTTCGCCCTCCCACCCCATGTCATCAACTCCTCTCTCTATGTCTACCTCTTTATTCCTGTCCTGCAACTAGGTTCATCAGTACCATTTTTTTTTTGATTCCATATATATGTGTTAGCATACAGTATTTGTTTTTCTCTTTCTGACTTACTTCACTCTGTATGACAGACTCTAGGTCCATCCACCTCACAACAAATAACTCAAGTTCATTTCTTTTTATGGCTGAATAATATTCCATTGTATATATGTACCACATCTTCTTTATCCATTCATCTGTCGATGGACATTTAGGTTGGTTCCATGTCCTGCCTATTGTAAATAGAGCTGCAGTGAACATTGGGGTGCATGTCTCTTTTTGAATTATGGTTTTCTCAGGGTATATGCCCAGTAGTGGGATTGCTGGGTCATATGGTAGTTCTATTTTTAGTTTTTTAAGGAACCTCCATACTGTTCTCCATAGTGGTTGTATCGATTTACATTCCCACCAACAGTGTAGGAGGGTTCCCTTTTCACCACACCCTCTCCAGCATTTATTGTTCCTAGCTTTTTTGATAATGGCCATTCTGACCAGCATGAGGTGATACCTCACTGTAGTTTTGATTTGCATTTCTCTAATGATTAGTGATGTTGAGCATCTTTTCATGTGTCTCTTGGCCATCTGTATGTCTTTCTTGCTGAACTATCTATTTAGGTCGTCTGCCCATTTTTTAATTGGATTGTTTGTTTTCTTGATATTGAGCTCCGTGAGCTGTCTGTATATTTTGGAGATTAATCCTTTGTCTGTTGTTTCATTTGCAAATATTTTCTCCCATTCTGAGGGTTGTCTTTTTGTCTTGTTTATGGTTTCCTTTGCTGTGCAAAAGTTTTTACGTTTAATTAAGTCCCAGTTGTTTATTTTTGTTTTTATTTCTGTTACTCTAGGAGGTGGGTGAAAAAAGATCTTGCTGTGGTTTATGTCAAAGAGTGTTTTTCCTATGTTTTCCTCTAAAGGTTTTATAGTGTCTGGTCTTACACTTAAGTCTTTAATCCATTTGGAGTTTATTTTTGTGTATGGTGTTAGGGAGTGTTCTAATTTCATTCTTTTTCATGTAGCTGTCCAGTTGTCCCAGCACCACTTATTGAAGAGGCTGTCTTTTCCACTGTATGTTCTTGCCTCCTTTGTCGTAAATTAGGTGCCCATATGCGCGTGGGTTTATCTCTGAGCATTCTCTCCTGTACCATTGATCTATATTTCCGGTTTTGTGCCAGTACCATACTGTCTTGATTACTTACCTATATCCTCTTCATTTATTTGGTCCTGTAGGTTTTTACCTTGCTCCTTTATCTGTGACATATTTTTTTGCCGTCTCATTTTTTTTTTTTTTAAATGAGTGGGATTGTGTTTCTGTTTTATTGGTTGTTTGGCATGAGGCTTCCAACACTGGAGTTTGTAGGCTATTGGGTAGAGCTGGGTCTTGGTGCTGAGATGAGGACCTCTGTGAGACCTCACTCTAATGAATATTCCCTGGGGTCTGAGGTTCTCTATTAGTCCAGTGGTTCGGACTCCGAGCTCCCACCGCAGGAGCTTCCACCCGAACCCAGGCTCACAAATCAAGATCCCGCAAGCCACGTGGGGTGGCAAACACAAACAAACAAAAGAGAACGATAACAAAGTAAAAAATAAAATTAGACTAGGAAACTAACAGATATGTTAGAAAGAATGTAAAAGTAAAAATATAGATGAATCAACAACTGGAAAGTACATCAGTACCAAAATAGTAAAAAAAAGAGGAGGAAGGAAAAGGAAAAAAAAAAAAAAAGAAGTGGGGGAAAGGCCTTGGCTGTGGAGGGCGGGGCCTAAGCCAGGGCGAGGTGTGGGCAGTGGGCGGGGCCAATGCTCAGGACCACCGAGCTGGAAAAGGCCCTAGGGCCCGTGGGGAATGGGGCTTAGGCTCAAGGAACAGAAGGGGCCCAGACGTGCCCCCCACCCCTGGTCTCAGGGGGCAGAGCATCTCACCTGGGAGCCCAGCAGGCTCCCCGGGCCCCAGTGAGCAGGGCAATCACCCTCCGCTCCTCTCCCGCTCCTCCCCGAGGGCCCCTCCCTCCTGCCTCTCCTGATCTCCCCAGCCTCCCTCCTCTGCCCCCAGGACCCACGCGGCCTGGATGGGGCTTTGGAGGCCGGGGGACTGGCTTGGGAGCTCATCAGGCTCCCCAACCCCAGTGGGCCAAGCCCTCCGCTCCTTTCCAGCTCCTCTCACGGAGTCCCCCCATATTCCTCTCCTGGTTTCCCCCGCTTCAGGGGCGCCGATCTTGTCTGGCCTCCACTTCTCCTCCCCCCTCAGTCCCCCTCTGTCCTACCGGTTCACTGTGGGGTTCCTCCCATCTCCTTGGGCATCAGAGCCCCCCACCAGTGGCCGGCAGGCACCCTAGTTGTGGGGAGACGATAACTCCGTGTCTTCCCACACCGCCATCTTGACTCCTCCCCCAAAACTAATTTGTTTCTTTCGTTTTTGAAAGGCAAAATATTAACAGAAGTAGAGTTCAAATCAAATCTAATGATGAATAAGGGCTTTTAGTGTAGAAGATTTACCGGAATTGGCTGTGAAAATCATAAAGAAAATGAACGAGCCAGAAAGCCAAAGGTTAGTCTCCTGTTCAAAACCCTTCCTGGATGGGGTTGACAGTGCTGGAAACTGAGTGGGAAATGCCTGGAAGAGGGCCTGAGGGTCAGAAGGGTCATACCTTGGCTATTGGCAGGGAAGGCATGCATGAGCATAAGTTTGCTGAGATGAAGTGGTGAGGATGGAGCCGGGGTGGGTGCAGGGAGGAAGGAGTGAGGGACAGCAGAGAACACCTGGGTTGCATGGCCTTGGGGGCCCCAAATCTCCTGCCCAACTTTGCGCTCCAGCAAGTGAGTCAAGGACTTAAGGGGCTCGGCCTCTTTTCATCATTGGAGTCCCTGAACTTCCACCTCAGTGATCTTCTCCTGCAAGTGAGGACCCTTCACTGCAGGGAAATCCCTCCCTCTCTAATGCTCTGCTCCTCACTGGTTGCATTCTGAGTCCCTACAGTCAGACCTGGAATCTCTTATCCTGGACCCAGAGGAGCCTCAGGGCCATTTGGCCTGGAAAGCAGCTCGCTCTCTCACCTGTGGATCTGATGGGCGGGTGTCAGCTTTTGTGTTGAGAAGGATCCTGAGGTTACATTTAAGCTCAGAGGAAAGAAGACCTCGATCAAGTGGCAGTAGAAGGTGCAGTGGAGATGAAAGTTTAGAAAACATTTCTTGAATGTTTTAGCTTTGGGCAGCAGACACCTTTCAAAGCAGTTGGCCATCTACCTTTCCCTCCCAGATTTTCAGGCTAGCATTCCATAGCCTCCTGTACCCATCCCTGCCTTCAGAAAGCCATGCCCACACCTCCTGCATCCCTATGCTCTACTGATCTCAACTGATGACATTTTGGTTCTGATTCTTCTTGAAATAAGTTGTCTCCTTGATCTTCTTTCAGACACCCTGCTAAAGTAAGTCTTGAAAAACCCTTAGAGATCATCTAATTCTACCACCCTCTCTGAACAAGGGAGGAAACTGAGGCCTAGAGAAGCGAAGAAGACTGCCTGCCAGTCTCCCCATCAGCGTTTCCACCAGAGCGTGCAGAGGGGCCTGCCTGGGGGCATGGTGTAAGCCTCCTGCCCCATTGCCAGCATCCCCCCTCCAGTCCCCGTCCTTGCCGTGGCCAGGCCATGCTGATGATCAGGCCAAAGAGTGTCAACCAGGAACGTGTCTCCTTTCTTGAAATACATTGTGGATCAGCAGGCAGGCCCCTCAAGACCCCAGCGAGGCAGCTTACGCGGAGCCCAGCACTCAGTAACCCAGAAACATATGTGGTGAGCAATAACAGTCATAAATTTTATGAGATTATGTGTTCCTAATATGAGATTTCAGGCTGATCTGTCTGTTGAGCTATGCCAAGCTTCAGTATGATTCAGTCAAGTTGTGCTTAATCGTCCCTTATTTACACTGGGTGAGGGTGAGTCATGGTGTATGTCTCTAGGCCAGTCTGCTGAACTAATTTACCCCAAGGATTCTGATGGACTAGTGATGTGTTTTCGCCGAATGTCCAGAGTTTATTTACTTCTATCATTAGAGGGGGTCTCGATTATACACAGTGAATATCTGTAGCTGTGCTGAGGACCAAGACCTCTCAGGAGAATCCACTGGGATCTGAGGGCACCTCGGAGCTGGTCACGGTTTCTTGTCCTTCGCAGTCAGATGGTGCCAAGTGTTTTCTCACCTGTACGTTAACTCACTGATTTAAATCTCTGGTCTCTTTATCACAGAGAAGGACACTCTGGACAAGTCCTCATGTCTCTGACCCTGGGCCATGTGGATCTGAAATGAAGGGAGAATATTGCCACCGCATCCAAAGATGGAAAAGCCTGGAAATTTTGCCCGAGGCTGGGAGTGACTCCAGCCACCAAACATCTCCATCTCGCGGGGTCCAATTGTTTGCGCCCTCTGGGGAAATGGGAGCATGCGGATGGAATTCGGGGCCGTGTCCTCCATGCTTTTTCCTCAGTGCTCTGAGGGAGATGTCACGTCCCCTTGTACAGAGAGCAGTGGAGACTGCTCCGTGGCCTGATGGAGCTCCTGGCTTCCATGGAGGTGGAGAAACGTGCGGGCTTGAGGCTATGGTGAAAATAGTTTCCCTTGATTTCGACTTTCATTAGCATGCCAGCTGACAGGGTTTGCTGGGGCCCGGCGGCGGGTAGGGGTGTTTCCACGATGTGACACTTTCAGTGCTAAAACCAAGAACGCTCTGGGCAAACCAGTACAACTTGGTCACCTTAAATTTGGTGTCCCTTGACTTTGGCAAGTCAGAGCTTAAGATGTAGCCAGAGCTTTGGTAGGGATGGGAGGGTAGGTCCTTCCTAAGCAGCTCCTGCAGGGCCTCAGCCTCTGGAAGCCTGGTTCCCCACCCGCCCCCAACAGGGGACTTGTGCTCATAAGTCCTGCCTGCTTGCCAACCACACGATGCCCGCTCCCTCTGCTGAGGGCTGGCGGCTGGTTTTCCTGCCAGCTGTGGGGCATTGATAGGCTCTTAGCCCACCCTCAGAGGTACAGAAGTCCATGTCCGTGTGGGGAGACAGACGGGCAGGAGCAACTGTTACAGGGAAGATGGTGTGACCCTGCTGACGGGGGTCATATCCTGAGGCTGGGTGTCAAAATTCCTGAAACCCTGATGGTCTGAAGCAGTTTCGAGCTGGTGGCAGCTTTTGGATTTGTCTCTTAGGGGAAATTGTGTGTGTGTGTGTGTGTGTGTGTGTGTGTGTGTGTGTGTATTTCAGGGGTTAAAAACTCAGAACACTATGGTAAGCCTTTTAGTTATAAGGGTAATACACAGATTCTGTTGCACCCTGATTAAGTGTGTAAACTCTGGGGTGAGAATGTTGGGGTTAAGGTCCCAGGAGCCTGCCATTTAATTTGACCTAGACTAAGAAATAGAACCTCTCTGGGCCTCAGTTTCCTAATCTGTAAAATGGGCACATTGAAAGGATGGCTGAGGACTAAATTATTTAATACACACGGAGAACTTACAATAGGGTCTGCCACATGGTAATTACTCAGAAAATATTTTCTGTGGAGCTGGACTGAAATGGCTGAATCAAACATGTTCCACGGTTCGGTATGGTGGTGTACAACGTGTCTCGTTGGTCATTAGGACTGTGTGCCGGTAGTGAGCTCTGCTCTAGGAACTGTGCTGGCTTGTCACCTCTGCCAGCTGTTCTCACAGTGTCTCACTGCATCCCTTGTTCTCTCCTGCTGCCTGGTCACTGCGTGCCAGGCTGCTGTGAACACACTGCACTTCCTACCTTGAGTGGAGACCTAAGTTGAGGCTGTGAAGTTGGACAAAGTTTTACCAAGGGCCTGGGCTGACAGGAGTCTGTGCAGAAAAGATCACTGTTCCCTGGTGGGTGGACATGAAAATTCCAGAATCTCAATGGCAAAGGCCCTTCCACAGGGATTGGTCTCCTGCTTGCCATGCTGCAGGGCAGGCTCGCCTCCTCCCACGGGGTGCTTTGACCACACTCCCTCACCCCAAGTCTGGATCCCACAACCTTCTTTAGGTTCCAGCAGGAGAAAACCCGCACGCTTTCACCCAGTCACCCCAAGCAGTATCCACAGATACACAACTTCTTTGGACAATATGTTGAATTTCAGCTCCTGTATTATTTTGCATATAGCACTAATTTTACTTAAAACGTCTTGCCAAATTAACCCTGAGCAAATAAATTTAACAGTGGATGTTTTTGAAAGCGTAACTTTGGCTTGAATTCTACAATCTGTGTCTTTATTAATACAGCAACATTTTCTAAAAAAGAATTGCTTGGAGTCACTAATTGAGGTTTTAGTGCCATAATGGCATAAACTCAACTTTTCCATCATGCATTTGACAATGTTTCAAAGTTATGTTTGGTAAATGTGTTTTTAATACATAAGGTTTCAGTGAAGCTGAAAAGCAGTTGTATAGACCCTGGATGGTATAAAAAATATCAGTGGTGTCAGAAGAGACTTTTATTGCACCATTTACTACCAAGATTCAAATACCCAGTCAAGGAACAGAAAATGCCCTAGAATTATTTCTTAGAATCATCTATTTCAATCTGTCGTGTTTTCCATACATAGTTGCCATATTGTGCTATGCATGGCCCCTCAAATTATTTTATTCTTGATTGTTTTTGTAAGTGGTCTACTGACACTGTTTATAATCCTTCTTCAGTTGTATCAACTTCTGGACAAAAAGTCCCCAAACATGTTTATATAGAGAAATATTTGCATTTTGGGAATCTACAAATCTAACAAAATTGTTATCTATTCCATATTCATCAGGGGTGTGTCTCTAACACAACATCAGGTTTCTAGCCAAAATAATGAGTAATATTTAGCTCTTCTTACTGTATTCAGACTGATTTCATTCATTGCATCTGCCACAATTTTAATTACTTAGTTTTCTATTTCATCCCCTAAATCGTTGCAATATTATTTGGCGTTGATATTTACATTATGCATAAACATTCTACCATAATATCAAATTTTCCTCTGATTTCTGCCAAAGGGATAAAATTCCCATTATCATGTTTATGCTCATAAAGTTTCTTGGGTGCTCCTCTGAGCACTAGACCTTGCTTGCCAAAGATTAAACCATGTATAATCTGCGTTCGAGAACAGCACAACAATTTTTTCCCATTTTTGTAATTTATTTGCAGCATCAATAGTTTTTTCTTTCTTTTAATCAGACTTTTAAAATTTCAGCCCTTCAATATTATTAGTCAGACTGGGTCAGGAAATGCTTTGGGAACGAGCAATGCCAAGACATTGGCGGTTTGCACAAGCAAAGTTGATTTCACATTCATGCAATACCCACTGCAGGTCTGGGTGGCTTCTAAGACAGATGCCCTTCGTGTTGTGACTCAGTGATCCAGGCGGACAGAGGCATAACGATCCTGCAGCTTTACCGTCTGTGCTGTCGAGAATGGTGGAGGGTCTTAGACCAACAAGCAAATGCTTCAGCTCAGAAGTGACAGGATCACTGCTGTTCACCACCCATTGGCCAGTCACATGGCCTCTCCTGACAGAAGGGGAGCAGAGATGTGTAACCCTCATGCTAGCCTGGAAGGAAAAGAGAACCAAGTATGAACAAGCATCAGACTTCTCTGCCACGATAACTTCCTATTTATTGTTGTGCACTTTATTTTTTGCTGTTTGCAAAGAACATGTGGTAAATGCTGTCAGTCTTGCACCCATTTCTCATTTTTCATTCTTAACTATCCCCAAGGAATTGGCAATATAGACAAAATACAGAATTCTTTGATTTTTTTCTTTTTTTACTCATTGGAAGAATTCATGTGTAATACATTTATGAAAACTTCTTACTTCTAGTGGCTTTAAATAATTTCTTAGAGGTAAAAAAAAAGTTCAACAAGCGAATACTCATATTTAATATTCAAATTATGTGATCCATCCGGCTTCAACCATATTTACTCTGTAAGACCACCGGCCCTTCCATATTTCTCCTAAATATTTCTGGGAGTCCCTGGAGATAGTTTTAAGACTGCTTCTCCAGCTGATCCCATAGGCTCCTGTTTATTCCATTCTCTTCCTGCTTGGGCTACTCCTGTCACTGCCAAGTGCTGAAAGAGCAGCAGTGTCCCCAAAGACATAACCTTGTATTGCTACTTACAACTGTCCCCATCCTTTCCTGTCTCTGTTGGATGATTGGTACCACTAAAACCTTGTGCTTCCAATATCCCAAGAAATGGTAGAGAAATGGCTCTTTCAGTGCTCAGCTCCTGCATTGGTTAGCAGTACTCTATAGTAAACTACCCCAAAATTCAGCAGCCTAAAACAATGAGCATTTCTTATTGCTCGTGATTCCGTCTATAAGTTGACAATTTAGGCTGTAACTAAATGGGCAACTCCTCTGGTCTTGGCTGGGTTTCCCCCTGTGTATAAGGCCGGCAGTGAGTCAACTTTCCAGGTCAGATGCGAAGGTGGAGAAACCAGTATTATGCTTCCTCAAGTGACATCAAGCATCCAGCATCTCTAAGGGGTCCCTGGATCCCAAGAGATGGATAAACCAATTATAGGTCTGGGTCAGACTGAGAAAAGAAGGCTTGGTGGAAAGTCCTTGTCTTGGAGTTTCTAAGGCATGGAGTCCTCAGAGGACACCTGGAGATCTCTAGTGTGGCTTCCAAGCTGCTTTCAGCCTTAGTACAACATTCAACAGAAGACGAAAATGTAAAATAGTTCATCTCTGTTTCAGCAGGATGTGTGCCAGCGGATCCTCAAGCCAGCCTGTCTTGGCTGGATGCCAGCTTTCTCTTCCATAGAGGAGGTGTGTGTTACCTTTTCTTCCTCACTCACATGGTTTTTTGTTGTGGGTGTTGTTGTTGTTCTGTTTGTTTTTTAGGATGAACTATGGAAACAGGTGTGAAAGCAGCTTTGGAAATATGAAGCATTCCACGAATACAGTCTTTTTTTCATTTATTTGTTCACTTATGGCTCGACTACTTCCAAACAGAATTTGAGGCAGCTCACAAGATTAGTATGGTAAAAATAAGTCCCCAGACTACTAACACAGAAATGCAAGAAAGCCAAGTAATAAAAGGCATGGGAATGAGGAAAATTATATCCAAAAACCAGACTGACAAAGGTTTCTTCTACTGCGCGTAAATTTAGCTCTTGGGGGATAACAGAAGAGACCGATAGGTAGAGATCAGTTAATGTTTACGAAGTACCTCCTGTGTACCAGACACTGCAGCTTGATTATATGAGCCAAATCATTTTTTTCTGAGCTTTTCAGTAGCCAGGGTAAAAGAGAGGAATTAAGTCTAATTTTAAAAATCTGCATAAATTCATCACTACCTTTTTCTGAGCTTGAGTTCTGAGATGAATCTAAGTAAGTGTACTGTGTTCACATTCCAGGTAAGATGGAATAAGCACACTGCACCCTGTCTCTCCCAATGAAGTGCAGATATAAAACTGGGAGAGAATTCATGGGACACTATTTGAGAACTCTGAAAAGCAAATAGTAGCAGGCAAAGTGGGGAAGAAGACCAGCATTTGATGTACCATCCGACTGGCAGTGATTCTCCCACTTTCCCCCCCACCCCAGTCCTCCCACAGCTTGGACTTGAAGGTGAGTGCAGTTGTAGGAGTACACAGCAGGGTGGGGTAAGCAAAGCCCAGATCACCATGGGCTGAACTGGTTACAGAGTTTTCACGAAGAAGGTGAAAGGGGGTAGAAAGAAGGGTGAAACACCCATAAGCAGACAAGACAGAGGGGAATACTCTGGGTAAGGGGAAATCACACGAATAAAGGCAAAGACTCAGGTATGTCTGAAGGAATTGTGTAGGTTAGTTGTGAGAGATGGCTTATGTGGTTTATATGGTGCTCTCATATTCATTGTCTTATATTTTTGCAAGAATCTAGTAAGGTGGTATGTTTTGATGTACCCATTTCACAGATGGTTCCATGTCATTGAATGACTTCCTCAAGGATACATAGCCTAATAAGTGGCACATCTAGAACTTAAACCAAATCTTTTGGTTCAAATGGAAGGCACTAAATTCCAGGTCAGAGAGTGAATTTTTATCATAATGGCAAAAGACATCAGCTAATACTCAACAACAATTTCCTAATATTGTCAAATAGTCACTAAATTTTTTCAGTTGTCTTTTTAAAAAATTTCGATGTGTTTAAATCAAGATTCAAACAGGGTTCACAAGTTGAATTTAGTCAAATATGTCTCAACATTTATAGGTATGCTTCCCTCTTTTTTTCCTTGTAATTTATTGGCAACATTCTGGATATTGTAGACTTCATCCCAACGGTGTCAAGTAACGTGTTCTTTTGCCCCCTTTATATCCTGGAAACTACGGTTAGTTAGATCCTGAGGCTTGATTAGATTCCAGTGCATTTTTGGAAGAATACTTCATGAGTGGTGGTGTGGACTTCTAAATGCATCGTATTAGAAGGCAAGCAACGTTTCGACATTTCTCTTTTTGTAATCTTAAGATTGACTATTGTATTAAGGTATTATCAGCCTGATTTATTCATTAAAGTACCCTGTCGGTTGTTCACCTAAGGGTTTTAGCAGCCATTGATATTGAGAGAGTATACTGTGATAGCAGTCATTGCTATTTCCTCATCCATTGTACAATTGGGGCTACAAAATGGTGATATTCTGATTCTATAATTCCTTCTTCATTTATAGGCTAGAATTCTTATAAAGACCTTCCCACATTAACTATTTGGCTACCTGAAAAGGTAGAATAAATATTTATTCTTTCCGTTTATAAGTTTTCAGAATAATGAGTTATTTCCCCAGCATACTCCACAGGTGACCAGTTAATTATTATTATGAACTCAGGGATTTCAATTTTTTTGTTTTTGATTTCAATATTTTTTATTTGTTTCGATCCATTGCAATTACTATTTATTTTGATGCTCAAATTGTCCCATCTTTGGTCAATGGGAGCCCCTCCAAGTTGACTTCTGGGTCTTTTTTGTATGATCTCAACAATCTTTAATATCTTCCTTGCTTCCCAGTCTCATCTTGAACATTTCCTGCTCCAAATCTGAAATCAGCCATTTCACAAATACCTTGATTACTTTTAGTGGAAAATGGTATTCAGAGACAACACCCTGGGCTGTAGGGGTGCTCATTATTCCTAGGTAGGTCATTGTCTCTAGGTCTTTTCAGCAGACTGAGAAAGGAAATACATATTGATATTTTTTTCTTTTGAAGAGAAAATATATCCTGAACTCATGCTGAGATTTCCAATTCAAATTTAAAACCACATGGTTTTTACTTAACTTCTTTAATTTTATATTTGTATCTCTCTCCTCTTTTTCTGAAAATCTTGAAACCTAAAGTGAACTGCTTATTTGCTTTATTCTATTATAGGTATATTTCAGATTAACAGTAGAAATATTATTAATAACATAATTACTTAAGGACTTCCCTGGTGACGCAGTGGTTAAGAATCCGCCTGCCAATGCAGGGGACATGGGTTCGAGCACTGGTCTGAGAAGATCCCACATGCCGCGGAGCAACTAAGCCCGTGTGCCACAACTACTGAGCCGACGTGCCTAGAGCCCGTGCTCCGCAACAAAGGGAAGCCACCGCAATGAGAAGCCGCGCACTGCAACAAAGAATAGCCCCAGCTCACTGCAACTAGAGAAAGCCCGCACACAACGATGAAGACTCAATGCAGCCAAAAAATAAATAAATTTATTTTAAAAAAAACAGCTTGATATTTCTAGTCAGGATTTTTTTTAAAAATCCTTAGGCTATACTCACTAGAATTGTATAATTAAATTACTGTGTTTTAAAGTCATTTGAAATAATTTTTCCCTATGTGATTGAGCCACCAAATTGATACACAGGCTTAACTGTTTTATTTACTTTCCATTTTTAAGGATTGCATTTTTCTACTTAATTTTGTTTCACAATTATGTAAAGTATTTCCATTGTTGCAAGGTAAAAAAATCTATAAAACAGGTACATTCAGAGAAGTCTTTCTTTCATACCTGTCTCCTCCACTTTATTTCCTCCCTCATCTATAAGTAACTATTATTAGTTTTTGTTATTTTGCATTTTAAAAATATATGTCATGTGTATATATAATCAGATAACCTTGCCTTTCTCAGATAAATGGTAACATACTACATGTACGTAGTATTCTGCACCTTTTCTTTTCCATTTAATAGTATGTTCTGGAGGTCACTCCACAGTAGAGTGTAGAAATACTTTTCACTGCTTGGTAATCTATTGTGTGTTCTAATAAAAATAAACTCCGTAACTTACTTAACCCCTTTCCCTATTGATAGGCATTTGGGTTGCTTCCAATTCTTTGCTAATATAAACAGTGCTGCAATTAATAGTCTTGTGCAAACATCCCTTTACTTCTGCCAATGTTTCTTTTGTACAGATTCTTACAAGTGGAATAAATTTTTCAAAGGACAAATACATATGTAATTTTGCGAGGTATTGACAAATTCCCCTCCATAGGGGTTGTACCATTTTGCATTTCCAATTGCAATGTATTGAGTGCTTACTTCTTCACAGCCTCCCTAGAGTATGTTGTCAAACTTTTGGATTTTTGCTTGAAAGATGGCATCTCAGTGTAATGTTAATTGCATATTTCTTATTATACTCCATTGAAGGTTTTTAATCCCCTAACGCAGCTCCTAGCTCATTGTAGCTGTTCAGTAATTACTCTTTGAATCCATAAAAGTATGAAGTAGTATTTTAGGAAGATTGATCTAGTTGCAGAATACGGAATAGTTTGGAATATGGAGAGAACAGAGGCAAGGAGCATGTAGGAATTTCAGGACACAAGATCAAGTTGTAAGGAAGACAACTTTATGGTTCTACAATTCCTCTTCCAAAGAGAGGCATAGATTTAATAAACTCTGTCAATTCAGATTTGCCCTGTTCCTTAACCCTTGAGATTATGTCTGATTTCCATGGTCTTAGGTCATAGCTACAATGGTGGGCTGGGGCTCTGGGAAGGACAGTCAAGTTCTTGGTCATCATTTGCCTACCTGGGCACCTGCTGAGACACCCCTTTCCTGGCAGGTACTCAGTCACCAGCCAAGGAATTTGCAGCAGGGTATGGCCTCTTTCGCTTTCATCTAGAGTGCCTTTTTTTGGGTTGGCCCTTAGCTATTTTCATTTCTCTCTCAGGACCCTAAGGACATTTGGCTGTTGTCCCACCCCTCCTGGGGGCCACAGGAAACTCTGGGAGGACAACTGAGATCTTATCTTCCAGACACCCTATGTAGCCATTTCTATTCCTCTGCACCTGGGCTGTGCTGGGTTCCTTCCTGGAAAATGAGACATATGTTTCATCTCCTCTGAAATGCCTCCCAAATCTATCTAGGGCTCCAGTTGGGTGTGGAATGAAGGCACAGGGTTTCTTCTCAAAAACCCACCAGTTTCTCCCCTGCCACACCTTCCCCAATGCCAAACAGAAGGAATATTTATCTTCCGGAGAAGAGGGAATTTTCTCTGGGGTCCTTTCCCTCAAGCCTGACCACCAGCTTTTGAAATTCGAAAGCCAAGAACTTGACGGTTTTATTAAGCCCTAACAACCGTCTCTTGAAGCAATGGATGGATGTCCCACAGTCTAGATTGAATGGGAGAGGGCCATGGGGTGAAAAAAAGAAATGGCAGGGGTAGGGGAGCCTTAGTCACTATCTCCAAATATTATCCTTGTTATATTAGTTCAGAGCATTTAGCAATGGCCAGGTATGACATGATGAGAAATGGAATGAGACATTGGCTGAGGGTTTGGGGCTGATTGATGAAGAAGGGCAGGGAGAAAGGAGTCAAGAATAAGACTGGGATTTGGAGCTGCCCAAGTAGAAGAAGGATGGTGCAAGTGACTGAAATGAGGCCAGCTGGAGGGTGGGCATGCTGACTCTGGGAGAAGGTAGTGAACTTGGCTTTAGGCTTGGGTGAGATGTAGAGGTGACAGTCAAATCCCTGAGAGGGGCTGAGATCCCTGCTTTCTAGAAGACAAGGAAAAGAGAGAAAGAGTTGCTGAGGTCCCAGGGCTGAGTCTTGGGATGCTTGGTCTATATGTGAATCTGACTGTCTATCTGCTGCCCCAGCAGGCAACACCAGAGCTGTGTCATTTAAAGTTATGCCTCCTTAGGAATATTTAAGATTATACCTTTTTTCCCCTGCAGATACGACTATCCCCAGAATTAAGGCTGGCTTACTTTCCATTTAATGAAACAAACATTCCCTGCACACCTAAGATGCACAGAGCACAGTGTGCGCAACTGCACGGAACAGAAGTGCAAACTGCTAGCTCAATGGCTGTATCTGACCCAAAGACTTCTACTGTTTAGCCAGCATACTGTCGTTGTTTGTTTGTGTTTTTTTTTTATTTTTATTTTTAACTAGTTTCCAAAATTTAAAAACCAGGACATTTCACCTAAAAGTGTGGATTTCAAATTCTTCCAGAAAATTCCATTTGGCTGCAGTGGGCCTGCATTCCTACGTGGCAGAGTCAGCTGGAGGGGCGAAGTGCCTGCTCCCTCAGACAGATGCGCACCTCCTACCTTATGATAGATCCTGCCTTCTCCTTATCTCACACTTATCCTTCTGGTCTGAAGCCTATGGTTCTTCCTGGCTTCTTCTTTTTTTTTTTTTTTTGCGGTACGCGGGCCTCTCACTGTTGTGGCCTCTCCCGTTGCGGAGCACAGGCTCCAGACGCGCAGGCTCCAGACGCGCAGGCTCCAGACGCGCAGGCTCCAGACGCGCAGGCTCTGTGGCCATGGCTCACGGGCCCAGCCGCTCCGCGGCATGTGGGATCCTCCCGGACCGGGGCACGAACCCGTGTCCCCTGCATCGGCAGGCAGGCTCTCAACCACTGCGCCACCGGGGAAGCCCTCTTCCTGGCTTCTTGATTCAATGCACCAGCTTTGGTAACGAACAGGCTCAATTCTTAACTCAGCCACCTACCGGTGACCTTAGGGAAGTTACTTTATCCCCTGAAGCCTCCGTCTCCCCATCTGCAGAAGGGTAATAATATTAGCACCTGTGCCTACCTCTCAACGTGAGGAGCAAATAAGATAACACGTGTGTAGAAATTGCTTAGCAAAGGGCAGCTACTACTCTTAGGCATGAGTGAAACACCTTCCCTGCTGACTAGATGCTGCCCCTCAAGGCAAGTGAGAGCCCAAGCCGTGTGGTCCAAGGTAGATGGTACCCTGAGGGAGGGGAGGGCCATGCGAAGGGAGCAGGAGAGGCCCTCAGGCTGTGGGGCAGGGAAGGCTTCCTGGCTGAGGAGGGGGCCTTGGGGCCAGGATTTCTTTGTCTTCTGTGGGAAGCAACAGCCCAGCTGGGGCCTGTGTGAACTTTGAAGCCCCGCCATTCAGGACGGAGCCCAAGCCCTGGGAAGGCTGGCCTGCACCCTGCGAGCCGCCTCTCGGCTGCGATTCCAGGAACTGGGCCCTATCAGTTGGGCCCCGTTTCAGGAGCTGAGTTTCTTGCCATTTCCCCTCAGTCATGTGGCCGCTGGTGTGGACAAAGTGGGTGGGAATGTGATTTGCTGTCAGGCGACCTTCCAGGCCGAGGGAGTGGGAATGTTTCTCAGAGGGGAGAATGGTTAGAATGTGGATGGGGAACGTGGGAGCCCTGGGCAAGCTGGGCAGACCCCACCTCACAAGCTGCCTGGGCTGGTCTCTCCGCTCAGAGAGCTGAAAAGAGGCTCCCCTCGGTCCCTAGCCCAGACCCCTCTCCTTCCCATCCTAGAAACACAGCCCACTCCTGGGAAGGCCTGTTTCTGGGCTGGAGGAAGCAGTCTGGACTCTGAGGCCTTTTTCTCCCATCACTTGGGGCCTGGGAACATCTTGTCTGACCTCCTCTGCCCTGTGGGAGCCGGGGCTGGGAAGGAAGTGTGCCTTTTGAACAAAATGATATGTAGACCGTGATCATTTCAAACGCTACTCGTTACCAAACATCAAAATCGTGTCCATTAAGCGGAACGTCTTTCTTGTTTGGCACGGGCATGTTGAGCACCACGTTCATTTTCCAGCCCAGCTTCCAGGGCGGGAGAGGCAGATCTGCTCCCTACAGGCCAAGAGGCACAGAAGGCCAAGTGTGCGGCTTAGAGCCACACAGAGTCTCCATGGGGAAGTGTGTCCAAACCCAGGTCTCCCGACCCCAGTTTGCACTCAGTTCACCAACCTCACCCCTCCCCAGGTCCCCACCTTTATTTCTTTGAAAGGATGGAGGTCCTTACCCTTTAGGGTAAGGTCAGTGAGGCACTCACTTGGGTACAGAATTGAAAAACGAGGGGCAAAAAATTCAACACTGAAGATAAATTATATTTTAGTGCAATATATTTTTAAAATAAAAATTAATGCAAAAAAATCCATGAAAACTTTTTAATGAAGGCAAGATCTGATCCTGCACCTACATGACTCACCTCACTCACTTCCCCCTGGTCCCTGCCCTGCTGAAGTGTACCGTCCCCAGAACCCATGTGGAGCACAGGAAGCATGGGCCTTGGCACTAAACCGACAAGGGTTCCATTTTGCCACTTGCCAGCTGGGTGACTTTAGGTCAAGTGACTAAAACTCTTTGAGCCTTCATATCCTCATCCGTAACACGGGGGCAACTAGTCAAGGTTCTCCAGAGAACCAGAGTCAATGGGCTGTATATATACATATATAAGTTTTGTATACATATAAATTTCACATATATTCCCCAATACATACATAAATAAAGAGATTTGTTGTGAGGAATTGGTTTATGTGATTATGGAGGCTGAGAAATCTAGACGCAGGAAGATAATGGGATCGTTCCCATCAAAATCCAAAGGCCTGAGAACCAAGAAAGTCAATGGTGTTAATCCCAATCTGAGTCCACGTCTAAAGACAGGAGAAGAAGACCAACGTGCCAACTCAAAGACAATTCAGCAGAGAGAGAGTTCTTTCTTACTCAGATTTTTTTATGTATATATATATATATTTTTTAACATCTTTATTGGGCTTTAATTGCTTTACAATGGTGTGTTAGTTTCTTCTTTATAACAAAGTGAATCAGTTATACATATACATATGTTCCCATATCTCTTCCCTCTTGTGTCTCCCTCCCTCCCACCCTCCCTATCCCACGCCTCCAGGCGGTCACAAAGCACCAAGCCGATATCCCTGTGCCATGCGGCTGCTTCCCACTAGCTTATGTATATTTTTTTATTATTTTTTGGTTGTGTTGGGTCTTCGTTTCTGTGCGAGGGCTTTCTCTAGTTGTGGCAAGTGGGGGTCGCTCTTCATCGCGGTGCGCGGGCCTCTCAGTATCGCGGCCTCTCTTGTTGCGGGGCACAGGCTCCAGACGCGCAGGCTCAGTAGTTGTGGTGCACGGGCTTAGCTGCTCCGCGGCATGTGGGATCTTCCCAACCAGCGCTCGAACCCGTGTCCCCTGCATTGGTAGACAGACTCTCAACCACTGCGCCACCAGGGAAGCCCCTTTACTCAGCTTTTGATTCTATTCTGGCCTTCAGTGCATTAGATGAGGCCACCCATATTGCAGAGAGCGATGTGCTTCACTTAGTCTACTGATTCTAATGTTCATCTCATCCAGAAGCATCCTCGGACACACCTAGGAATAATGTTTAGCCAATCAAGTGAACATAAAATTCACTATCACAAATACCTACCTCAAAAGTTGTCAGAGGGTTCAGTGGGGAACAGAAGACAAAATGCCCATCACAGAGCCTGGCACGTAGGAGGAATTCATGAAATACTGGTTCTCACACCTACGGTTTCCCACCAGGTTTTTTTCTCCTTAGCCTCACGGGAGACATTGTAAACTGGAAATAATCTGCGTTAGCACCTAGCCCAAGTGCCTGCACATGATTGATACGGAAAGGAAAACAACCCAGAGCTAGTAATGAAGTGATCAGTGAAGCAGACCTACAAATGGGATTGGAGAAGTGGCAGGAGCCCAGACAGAGGCCAGAAATAACAGTTCTCCGGGCCCCTGGGGTAGAAATGTGGGCCAAAAAAGATAGTAAAATTAAAAACAGACAACAGCCTGAGGGAAGTATTTGTAACTGATAAGACAGACAAAAGATTGATTTCCTTGTCATATGTGTGTTTTTATAAATCTACAAGAAAAAAGTGAAGAATACCCAATGGGAAAATGAACAGGCAGGTAATTCACAATAAAGAAATGCAAAGGACCAGGAATCCCATGAAAGTGTACCCAACTTGGGACTTCCCTGGTGTTGCAGTGGTTAAGAATCCGCCTGCCAATGCAGGGGACACAGATTTGAGCCCTGGTCCGGAAGATCCCACATGTCACGAGCAACTAAGCCTGTGCGCCACAACTACTGAGGCTGTGCCCAGTAGTAAATAATTTAATTAATTTAAAAAAGAAAAGAAAGTGTACCCAACTTTACCAACAATCAAAGGAGTGCAAATTTTTTATGTATCAAACTATGACTTTAAAAAAAAATGTACAATTCCTGATACTAGTAAGGGTCCGAGGAAACAAACAATCTCATTCATGTCTGAGAGTAAATAGATATAATTTTTCTGGACATCAGCTTGAATAAAAAGCTTTAAAAATGTGCAAACTCTTTGACTCAATAATGACATTCCTTGAAATGACATCTATTCTAAGGTCATAATAGGAAATGTGAGCAAAAATGTTAGCAGGAATTCTTTAGCAGGACATAGAGCAAGGGTTATTTAGCAGGGCATTGAAAATAACCTACGTGTCCAATACAGGGGATTTTTTTTTTTAGAAAAAAAATTTTAATTAACTAATTGATTTATTTTTGGCTGTGTTGGGTCTTTGTTGCTGTACGCGGGCTTTCTCTAGTTGCGATGAGCAGGGTCTACTCTTTGTTGCAGTGCGCGGACTACTCATTGCAGTGGCTTCTCTTGTTGTGGAGCACTGGCTCTAGGCGCTCAGGCTTCAGTAGTTGTAGCATGCAGGCTCAGTAGTTATGGCACATGGGCTTAGTTGCTCCGCGGCATGTGGAGTCTTCTGGGACCAGGGCTCGAACCCGTGTCCCCTGCATTGGCAGGTGGATTCTTAACCACTGCACCACCAGGGAAGTCCAACAGGGGATTTTATAAAGTATCTAGAAAGATATGTAGACGACATCAAAGTAGTAATGGTGGTTATCACTGGGTGATAAGATTTTAAGTTGTATTTTCTGCTTTTTGCTTTTCTGTATATTTCAAATTTTCTGCAATGAACATGTGTAACCTTTTGTAATATTTTTGTATTAAGAGTGAAATTGAGTGTCTGATTATCCTGGGGAGTAGGGGAGTGTGGCATGCGTGACCTTGCACCTGTGACCTTTGGAACTGTTGTGTCTAGTTCTCCAGTCCCAGGACTCTTGAAGGAAGAATGAGGCTGGAGGCAGATTCCCAGCTGCACCAACATGTCACTGCTAACCAAGGTGGCCAGAGCAGTGTGGGAGGGATTCACAAGGCCTGGTATAGGTTACTGCAGCATTTGGTCCACTTGAAATAATACTAGTAAAAAACAAAGTTTATGAGTAGAATGATTGCATTATCTAATACTCCAGGGGCTGAGAAGAAACCTGCTAATACCTGTTTTAAGCTAATTAGTCCCTAAAGGTCAAATAGTCCTTATGTACCTTAGTGGCCACATTTAGGGAAGTTGTACAAACAGATCAGTCATCATTGTGGGGATATCTACTTTTGAGCTTAACCTATTTTCACGAAGGCTGTTTTTCCTTATGAGAGCTTTTCAGCAGCTGAGAATCCAGACTCTCTAAAGATTCTGGAGCCCCCACAGATGTTAACCCCTGAGCTACTTGACTTGCTCAAACCATGCTTCCCCCATGCCCACCCTGAGCAAGGTGAATAGCAGACCAGTTGAGACCAGCCCCCAGTGAACCCACAGACCTGGGCCCAGTGATGCCTCCAGCAGCCAGGGCTGGGAGCCTCCTAGTCCCCTGGTTATGCCCCAGCTTCCTCCTCCCATCTACCCCACCCCCAAATACCACAGGGCTCTCAGTGGGGTTTTTATGCCAATCTCTGAGTTTTGAGAGGATTGCAAAGGTCAAGGAGACCAAAGCCCACCTGGTGGAGATGCCCCATCCTGAAGAGAGGGGCTGCTGTAGGGAGCTGTCTTTTATAAGTAGATATTTGCAGGTGATTCTCAGCCAGTGGGTTTTCCAACCTGGGCCCTCCCAATACTAAATAGGCCAGAGAAGGAAGTGGAGCCTTCATAATCATAATCATAATCATATTCATAATGTTGATGAGGAGGAGAAGGAGAAGAAGGAAGATGCTGATAAAGATGATGACCACTGGACTTCCCTGGTGGCGCAGTGGTTAAGAATCCGCCTGCCAGTGCAGGGGACACGGGTTCGAGCCCTGGTCCGGGAAGATCCCACAAGCCGCGGAGCAACTAAGCCCGTGCGCCACAACTACTGAACCGGCGCTCTAGAGCCTGCGAGCCACAACTACTGAGCCCATGTGCCACAACTACTGAAGCCCACGCGCCTAGACCCTGTGCTCCACAACAAGAGAAGCCACAGCAATGAGAAGCCCGCGCACCGCAACGAGGAGTAGCCCCAGCTCTCTGCAACTAGAGAAATCCTGTGCTCAGCGACAAAGACCCAACGCAGTCAAAAATAAATAAATGAATAAACAAATTTATTTTTTAAAAAAGATGACTACCATCCATTGAGCACATATTCATGCTGTCAGGCAGTAGGTTAAGTGCTTCACGTGTATTACTTCATATTATTCTCACAATCTGAGCACTATTCTTATATCCATCCTAGAGACAAGAAAACCAAGGCTTAGAAAATATAAATAACATGCCAGAGTCACAGCTAGTAAGTGACAGAGTTAAAATATGAACCAAGGTCTGTCTGAGTCTGGGACCCCAGCTCTGAACCACCTAATGATATTGATCCTGAAACATACAGGAGAAGGCTGGTAAGGAAGAGGAGACAAGCAGGGAGTGCTCTGACAAATTTTTTTAAATGAGAGATTAACTCTTCAGGAAACCAAGCGCTAGGAATCTTTGTTCAGCTCTTGACTGCAGACAAAAGTGGACCCTTTTGCAAGCCGAGGGACTGTTCAGGATAGATGTCTCGGCTGGATATTACTAGGGCTAAAGGTCGGCCCTCTAATTCTTCTCTCTTTCCTGGAGTAGTACTGCTCAGAGAAGCCCAGCTCTTCTCGTATCATTGGCTGCTCTAGAGCAGTGCTGCTTCTTCTCCTTGCCTCTCCTTTGGATCTGAAGGAGGTGTGTGACTATGCAGCCCTGCTATGAAAGATTTCTCTTAGGAAATAAGCTGGGCACCTGGCAGGTGTGGTCACTGGCTTGACCCTTATGTCCCTGAGCTAACAACTTCTCCACAAGAGACAGGAGACAGTCAGTGGAACTTCAACCTTACTAGCTCTTGATACTAAATAAACACACTCCCCTCCCTGAGGCCTGCAGGGTCCACATTCTGCAAAGCCTCAACTGTGGAGAAGTGGCTGAGGCTGGGAGTAACCTGAGGCCAAAACCTAGTCAGTGTTTCTAAGGTCTGGAACTACTTCCAACCCATGAAGGGAAAAAGAAGCTATGTCAGGACAGCAGGGCTAGGTGTGGGCCTTGAAACCTCTTGGGCCACGAGAGGGATGTGCCTCAAATCACCGTCTTGCTGTATTCCCAATGCCTGTTGGTATAACAGCCTACATAAGTTGTGCATAAAGTATTTTTTATGGTTTGATTGTTTTTTAGATTTAATTTTGAATAGGTAATACATTCATATGGTTTATAAGTATAAAAATGCTGGGCTCCCGTTCCCTGTGAAATGGAATTAGTATGCTTCACCCTTTCTCTCCCGCTGACGGCAACTATAAAGCCTGAACAGAGTACATGAAGCATGATTTGAAAACTGTGAAAAGTAAATAGCAGCAGGCAGATTGAGGAAGAACACCAGGATTCAAACTACCATCAACTCTCACCAGTGGTGAGTTCACAATATTTTTTCCCTTCAGTCTCCCATGACCTGAACTCAATGCATCCAGAAACCTAGAAGTAAGCACGGTTGAGCAGAGAGAGTTCCAGGAGAAGCCCTCTAGCTCTGTCTCAAGGACCAGACAAAGAAACTTCTAATGCTCCAAAGAGTAAGAAAAGATCCCATTTTATTTTCTCTCATCTCCCTTCTCTTGGGCTCCAGCCTCCAGGCAATCTGGTGATTGCAGTATCAGTAGCAACCCATGAGAACCCATAAGATCCAAAATTCTCAGGGAGGGGAATCTTCCTCTCTGGTAGAGCTACAGTTCCAAGAGGACAGGACGAACCCTGTTGATTGTTATCCCTCTCTCTGTCCTCCCTCAACTTGGGCCAGGATAAGGACCAAGTGAGGAAGTATGTGACAAAGCTCAACAGAGTAAAGTAACTAGCACTCCAAGTTCTGGCCAGAGAACCAAAAAGCGTAGCCCAAGGGAACTGAAAAGTACCTGTGAGATTGCGGAGTAGGAGGGGCTTGGGGAAATGACCCAATAAAGGTGTTTATGAACTCCAGAGCTCACCCTTGAGCTGAACAATGTGGATCCGATCCTTGTTAGCATACCAAAGATTTTGAGAACTGAACTAATAAACCATTGCTTAGGTCCCAGAGTGACCACTGGGTGGTACATATCTGGGACAGATCCATAGAACAATAGGCTTCTGGGGACTGAACTTATACTGGAACCATAGCCTATAGAAGATGGATTGTAAGTTGCAACTGAAATTAGCCAGAATAATTTTGTGCTAAAACAAAAACATCAACATTCTCTGTGGAATTTAAACAAGACCCAAAGACTCATAACGCAGTGTTCAAAATGTTCAGAATACTATTTAAAATTATTCTACATATGAATAACCAGGAAAACTGGATGGGAAAATACAATCAATCAGTAGACACCAATGTTGAGATTATATAGATATTAGAATTATCTGACAAAGACTTTAAAGTAGTTATGATGAAAATGCTCCAACAAGAAATTTCCAACATTTTGCAGCAAATGTTAAAATAGAAAGTGTCAGAAAAAAAAAATAAAAGATACAAAGAAATATGAAATGGAAATTTAAAAGATAGTAGTATATAAAAGTCTCTGCTATCTGAATAACAGGACAGAGATAACAAAACAGTCAATGAACTTGAGGATAGATCAATAAAAATTATAGAATCTGAAAAATAGAGAGGAAAAAAAGAAAAAAAATAAACAAAGCCTCCAAGATCTGTGGGACATTGATAAAAGGTCTAATTTCATGTCATGAGAGTCCCAGAAGCAAAAGAGAAAAAGTACAGTGGTGAAAAAAACATGTGAAGAAATACTAGCTGAAAACTTTCTAAATTAGGTAAAAGACATAAACTAAAAATTAAAGAAGTCAAGCAAATCCTAAACAAGCTAAACCTAAATAAATCCATACCCAAACACTTTGTAATCAAACTGCTAAAAACTAAAGACAAAAAAAAAAAAAATCTTAAAAACAACCAGAGAAAACTTATGCATTACTCATACAGAAACAACGATTTGAATGACTACGTATTTCTAGCAGAAAACCATAGAGGCCAAAAAGAATTCTCACAACATTTTTTAAATGCTGAAAGAAAAGAAGTGTCAATCCTGAATTCTGTATTCACCAAAAAGATTCTTCAGAAATGTGGGCAAAATAATATTAGGGCATTCACAAATGAAGGGAAACTAAGAATTTATTGCCAGCAAACATGCTCTAAAGTAATTGTTAAAGGAGCTTCTTTGGACAGAAGGGAAATGATACCTGAAGGAATTTTAAAATATTAAGAATAAAGGAAGAACAGAAATGGTAAATATCTAGGTTAGTATAAAATACTAGTCTCCTCTTGTGTTCTTTAAAATATATTTGACAGTTGAAAGGAAAAATTATGGTCCATATAGTCTGATGGAGTTTTCAATATATGTAGAGTAGACATACATAAGGCAACTATAGCATAAAAGAAGGTGGGTAAAAGGACTTATGAGGTGTTAAGGTTTCTACATTCCAACTGAAGTGGTAAAATGTCAATTCTACATAGGCTGTAAAAAGTTACATGTGTCCTTTGCAGTCCCTAGAGTAACCACTAAAACAGTAATATAAAGAGATATAATCAAATCAAATAGGTAAATTAAAATGGAACAATAAAAAAGGTTCAAATAACCCAAAAGGAGGCAGAAAGGAGAAACAGATGGGAAAAAAAAAAAAAACCCAGAATGGCTAGCAAACGGAATTCAACAGCATATTAAAAGAATTATACAAAAAAAGAAAAAAACAAAAGAATTATACACCAAGACCAAGTGAGATTTGTTTCTGGAAGGCAAGGATGGTTCAACATATGAAAATCAATCAATGTAATATACCACATTAATAGAATGAAGGAAAAAACCCACAATATCATCTCAGTTGATGCAGAAAAAGCATTTGACAAAATTCAGAGTGCTAGCAGTACTCTAGCAGAGCAATTAAGTAGGAAAAAGAAATGAACGGCATCCAAATTGGAAAGGAAGAAGTAAAATTATCTCTGTTTGCAGATGATGTGATCATATGTGTAAAAAATCCTAAAGATTCCATACCAAAAAAAATTTGTTAGAATAAGCGAATTCAGCAGAGTAGCAGGATAGAAAGTCAACACATAAAAATCAGTTGCATTTCTGTATACTAACAATGAACAATATGAAAAGGAAATGAAGACACCAGTTCCAGTTGTAAATTAACTATACTTCAAGAAAAATGCAAAAAAGAAAAATAAGAAATCAGTTTCATTTATAACAGCATCAAAAAGAATAAAATACTTAGGAATTAACCAAAGAGGTGAAAGGCTTGTACAATAAACAATAAAAATATTGCTGAGAGAAATTAAAGAAGACATAGATAAATGGAAACACATCTCATGTTCATGAATTAGAAAGCTTAATGAAAACTAGAATGAATATGTGGATTTAACAAGTTGTAGGATTCAAACTCAACACACAAAAATAACCATATATTAACACACTAGCAATGTACAATTGGAAAACAATAACACCTTAAAGTAGCTCTAATAAATGAAATACTTAGGTATAAATCTAACAAAACACATACAGGATCTGAATGCTGACAATGGCAAAATATTGATAATAGAGATTAAAGAAGACCTAAATATAATAAATAGAAAGACATTTCATGTTCATGTATTGGAGGACTCAATACAGCAAAGATATTGATTCTCCCCAAATTGATCTATGGATTCAATGAAATCCAACAATAATCTCAGAAGAATTTTTGTAAATATATACAAGCGATTCTAAAATTTATATGGAAAGACAAAAAATCTGGGTGGCTAAACAATTTTGAAAATGGTGCAATTTTAATTGGAGAAGTTGCATACCTTGATTTTAAGACTTATTATACTATACAGTAATCAAGACAATGTGGTACTGGCAAAGAGTTAGATGTATAGATCAATGTAATAGAATAGAAAATCTAAAAATAGGCCCACACAGATAAGGCTAAATTATTTTCAATGAAGGTGCAAAAAATAATTCAATGGTGAAAGTATAGATTTTTCAAAAAAATGATGTTGGAACAATTGGATCTATATGCAAAAAACAAACCTCCTCTTAAACCTCAGAACTTAAAAATTAACTCAAAATGCCTCATAAATCTAAATATAATAAATAAATCTATAAAAATTTTAGAAGAAAACATAGGAGAACTCTATATGGCCTTGGGTTTGGCAATAAGCACTTAGACATGGCATTAAAACAATTTTTTTGAACAATGATGAGTTGGACTTCATCGAAATTAAAAAGTGTCTGAGAAAGACATCGGTAAGAGTATGAAAAGGCAAACTCAGACTGGGAAAGAATCTTTGCAAATCACGTATCAGACAAAGGTTTTATATACATGATATATCAAGAACTGTCAAAACTCAACAGCAAGAAAACAAACAATCCAGTTTTTAAATGGGTAAAGGACATGTACAGACATTTCACCTAAGTGGATAGAATGATGGCAGAGAAGAACATGGAAGGATGTTGAACAACAATAGTTATTATGGAAATGCAAATTAAAAACCACTACGAGGTGCCACTACACAACTGTTAGAATGTTTTTTTGTTTGTTTGTTTGTTTTTTGTGGTACGCGGGCCTCTCACTGTTGTGGCCTCTCCCGTTGCGGAGCACAGGGTCTGGATGCACAGGCTCAGTGGCCATGGCTCACGGGCCCAGCTGCTCCGCGGCATGTGGGATCTTCCCGGACCGGGGCACGAACCCGTGTCCCCTGCATCGGCAGGCGGACTCTCAACCACTGTGCCACTAGGGAAACCCTAGAATGTTTTTTTAAAATATAGACTGACAGCACCAATTGCCGAGGAAGATTTGGAGCAACTCAAACATTGAGTGGCTCCCATCCATTGTTGGCAGGAGGGTTAAAAGGTACAACCTCAGTGGAAAATGTTTCACAGTTTTTCATTTAGGGAAACATATACTTATAACCCAATAATCATGCACTGGCATATCTAACCTAGAGAAATGAAGACGTATGTCCACACAAAAACCTGTACACAAATATTTATAGCAGGTCTATTTATAATTGCCCCAAACCGGAAATAAACAAAATGTCTTTCAATGGGTGAATGGGGGTCGGGGTGGGGAGAATCTGTGTTGCATTCAAGAGAGGAGCTATACTAAGCAACAAACAGGAATGGACTTTTGATCCATACAACAATCTGGATGAATCCCAAAGATATTTGGTGAGTGAAAAATAAAAAAGTGGTCTCAAAAGTTACATACTGCACGATTCCATTGACATGACATTCTTGAAAAGATAAAATTATTAAGATGCAGAATAGATGACTGGTTGCCAGGAGTTAAAGGCAGTAGAAGGCAGTGCCATTAACAGGATCGCATAGGAAGTCTGGGGGGTAATGGAATTGTTTAGTATCCTGATCGTAGTGTTATTTTATATGGAGTTTGTGAGGTTACTCAGCTGATGGCTGAGGTTGCCAGGCTCTGGAACTTGGAGGCTGCCCACAGGAGCCCTCTGTATTAGTTTTCCAGGGCTGCCTTCACAGAGTACCACAGACTGGTTTAAAACATCAGAAATTTATTCTCACACGGTTCTGGAGCCCAGAAGTCTGAAATCAAGGTGTCAGGAGGGCCATGCTCTCCCTGAGACTGCATAGAATCCTTCCTTCCTGCTTCCTGGCTTCTGGTGCGAGCCAGCAATCCTTGGTATTCCTTGGCTTGCGGCTCCAGTCTCTGCTCTGTCTTCACACAATGCTCTCCCCTGTGTTGATGCCTGTATCCAAATTCCCCTCCTCTTATAAGGACATCAGTCACATTGGATTAAGGGCCACATCCAGTATGAACTCAACGCGGTTTCATCAGCAAAGACCCTATTCCCTAATAAGGTCATCACATTCACAGCTACCAGGGGTTAGGACTTCAACATGTCTTTCAGGGGGCCACAACTCAACCCATAACACCCACCATGCCACCATGACTTAGGACTCAGATGGGGTAAACACATTGCCTCACAATAGGTATCGTCTTGGAGCCCTCAGTACAGCTAAGACAAGGGTTCCGCCAGGTGGCCCTTGGACAAATTAAAAAGCATAATCCAGAGAGGTCAGGCTACAGAGTTCCATTCTCCTGCAGGTGTGGGACCATCCCTCTCTTTTCCACTGAAGACTTGCCAGGTCCTGGAAACATCTGGGAAGTGCTTTTGTTGAAGAGAGTTGAACACTTGAAGAAAATATCGGCTCAACATTCCTGCCTGGTGGCTCTCCCACCCCGATGCACTGCTCCCGCTCTGCCTCCTGTTGCTCCAGAAAGAACAGGGCCTAGAACGAATGCTGGCTTCCAAGGGAGAGCCCGGCTCCATTTCTCACTGGCTGTGTAACCTTAGGAGGAGCCTCACTTTTCTCCAATCTGTCAAAATGGGACCATCAGTACTTACTTGGAGTTGTTCTGAGGATGCAATTGTATTATGTACATGAAAGTAGATGTAAGTATACACAGTAAATGTTCAATGATGTGTTCATTTCCTGCCCTTCCCTGTCTTTAGCAGATGGGAGCAGAAGGATACATAGACCAGTTATCACTTCACCAGTCCAATTCAGCAAAAGTTTATTGAACATCTAGGAAATACCTGGTTTTGTCCTGGGTCCTCGGATACAACAAATGGTAAGATCAATTCTTGTCCTGTAGGAACACACAGCTAAGTGAAAATAAGATCATATGAAGTGCTTACTCTGTGCAAGGTTCTTCACCTATAACATCCCTAATTTTTACAACATTCTGTACAGTCTTAACATCCAAGGTAGCAGATGAGGAAACTGAGGCTCAGATAGGAAGAAAACAACCAAAGGTCATGCATCCGGGATTTGAACTGACCTGACTGAACCCAAAGACCTTGTCTCCTGATGGATACCACCTACAATTTTAAAACTCTGGCTCTAAGGGAACAAGATTATATTTTGCCTAAAGCCTTGCCCAAAGGGGAGCTGGTTGCAAGAAGAACAGACGCAGTGCCAGATTTCTGGATGCTGCGAGGCCCCTCAAGACCAGCTTGGAAGGACGACGCACATTTGAGTTCATTTTCTGGTGTCTTTTTGGTTTTATTCCTACTCTTACGCTGGATGATATGTGTTTGATGAGTAGCCGTGAGAGGATCAGCTTTACCTTGGGAGCTGCCATCCTCTTCTCTCTCTTTTTTTTTAAATTAATTAATTAATTAATTATTTTGGGGCTGCATTGGGTCTTCGTTGCTGCACACAGGCTTTCTCTAGTTGCGGAGAGTGGGGACTGTTCGTTGTGGTGCACGAGCTTCTCATTGCGGTGGTTTCTCTTGTTGCGGAGCACGGGCTCTAGGCACACAGGCTCAGTAGTTGTGGCGCACAGGCTCAGTAGTTGTGGCGCACGGGCTTAGTTGCTCCGCGGCATGTGGGATCTTCCCGGACCAGGGCTCGAACCCGTGTCCCCTGCAATGGCAGGCGGATTCTCAACCCCTGCATCACCACGGGAGTGCCCATCTTGTTCTCTTTAGTATATAGTTCAATTTCTCAATCACAAAATGAACCAGTTCTGATAAAGAGATCCAGTCATTTCGTTATAGAAGACTATGAAGCTTAGGGTCAGTGTTAAAGTCAGTGTTCTTTAAAGACACACACACACACACACACACACACACACACACACACACACACACTGCAGGCCGGGAGGTCTGTGGACTCAGAAAATATTTTAACAGGTTTCCCTAGTTCTTAAAAGAATGAAAGTTCCTGGTCCACTAACCTGAGAATGCTGAAGTCGTTTCAGCTCTTGCCCAACATTGAAGACTTGTAAGGGTTCCTAGTTAGGGGGTCTTGATAAGCCATGGAAACAAACAGGCTCTATGGCTCCTCCCTTGCTTATAAAAACATCAAATCCCCAGTTTTGATTTTTGACTGCAGACAGCTTTCAATCCCCATCACTCTCTTTCCCCTTCCACCCCACATCTGGGAAAGCTGATAAGAATGCCCGGGGACACCTTCCTTTAGCACCAGCAGGAAGTTCCAGCCATCCAAGCCCTTGCCAGCAGGCGGGAGCCTTCCCACTGCCCCGCCCCCTAACCAGCAGAAAATCCCCAGCCATTCTCAGATCTTCTTCGGAACCTGACCTGCTCTCCCTAGAAAGACTTATTATGTGAGTAATAATCTTTTTAATACCCTCTTGGTGTATGTGTGGTGTCATCGGTCTTGACATCTGAACCAAATTTGGGGTGGGGCTTCAACCCATCTCTATGCAGTGACTTTTTTTTTTTTTATCTCTAAGGCCTGTGCTGCTCTAACATGGCTGGAATTTCTTCTTCTGATTCCTTCATTGGGCCCTTCTCCTCCCTGCAGGGGAGTTCCCAGTGTGAGCAGGCCCTCACCAAACTGTGCAGTACTTGAAGTGCATTTCCTACGGTCGCAAGCCTGCCCTTTGTTTTTCCCTTCAGGACATTCCTCTCACACCCCGCAGGAGCTAAGTCCCCTAGCCTTCTGCCCTACCTCCACATTCTCCCCTCACCATCTTTATTAAAAAGGCACTGATAAAAAGGCTCTGAATAACTTCTTCCCACCAAGGCCTGAATGACTTCTGAATTTTAATACATTACTTTTGTGGGGAGGAAACCCTCAGTAGTTTCAGCAAAAGAACTCACTTGCTAATGCTGAAATTTCAAGCATCGGCAATAGAATAAGCCTCTGTGTAGCCTGGGTTCTCACTCCAAACATCAAACATCTCCCCTTCAACTCTCCACCTAAAATTTCACAAGGAGGGCTTCGTTCCTTTGGTTCAAAGCTCCATTCTTCTCTTTAAAGGCAACTCCTCCTCCCTCATTAGAAAACGATACTCAGCATGCATACAATTATCACATCCTTTCCTGAGGGCACAATTTTAGGAAGAAGGGATGGAGACCGGGAGAATGTTTGGTAGTCAAGGGGGCAGGAAATCAACAGAAACTTCCTTGGGGGAAAGGTCACAGGGCCCAGAAACAATGGTCAGAGGCCTAAAAATTCTGGTATGTCCTGATTTCCAGAGACCTCAGACACGTGTAGTGACACAAAGCACACGAGTGTGACCTCGAGAAAGGTAGTGCTGCCAATGTCCTCAGATGTCCAACCTCACATTTTCACAGATGAGGAAACCAGTGTTCAGAGAGGTACCCTACCCAAGGTCACTGATAGCGCCAGGACCAGGACTAGAAATCTGATCTCCTGCCTCCGTGATGGTACCATGAATACTGACATGCATCAAAATGTATGTTACAATCAAGAATGATCTTGGTGAGTGAGCTCTTTTTCTAATACATTCCTGGAGCTCATTTGTGTTCTGATGTGCTTTTATGAATGTAGAAGAAACGGATTTGCCGCTGCATGGAACTGGCCTGGCTCTGGACATGACCATAGACGTGTGGTGGGCACGTGAGCACTGCACGTGTTTGGGGGTGGGGCGGTGTGACAGCAGGTACAGGGTGGGAACCCATGTGCTGTCATGTTAGCGTAACAAGGAATGGGGTCACTTTGTCTCCCTAGAGTGGGCAGCTTATCCTTCAAACCTCTGTAATTTTTTATATATATATATATATATTTTCCATTAATTAATTTATTATTTATTTTTGGTTGCATTGGGTCTTTGTTGCTGCGTGCAGGCTTTCTTTAGTTGCGGCGAGCTGGGGCTACTCTTCATTGCGGTGCGCGGGCTTCTCATTGCGGTAGCTTCTTTTGTTGTGGAGCACGGGCTCTAGGTGCACAGGCTTCAGTAGCTGTGGCACACGGGCTCAGTAGTTGTGGCTCGCGGGCTCTAGAGTGCAGGCTCAGCAGTTGTGGTGCACGGGCTTAGTTGCTCCATGGCATGTGGGATCTTCCCCGACCAGGACTCGAACCCGTGTCCCCTGCATTCACAGGCGGGTTCTTAACCACTGCACCACCAGGGAAGCCCTAACCTCCGTAATTTTAAACACAGGTTGAGTGTTCCTCTTTCCTCACAACCATCTAGAAAGGTTCTGGGGACCCAGGGTCCCCACTTGGTTTGGGGGAACAATAGGGACTGTTTAAGGAAAAGTCCTGCCCTTTCTGAATCAGTCATGTTCAAAGGAACCCCATGGCCGTGAGCGGCTGCCTCAACACTGCAAGCTGGAGCACCAGCAAAGGAAAATAGGCTGTAGCCCTTTTGGGTTTCTCATTCAGTAACCTGATGTAGTTTTAGCACCCAAAATATTGCTTCTCATAAGACTCAAGCAGGATTTCCAAGTTAAACAAGGGAGAGAGGGCACTGTCCTCTTCCACTGTTGTTTTCTTGTTATTCTGACACCTGCAGAGTGTCCTGGGGCCATGGCTGGAGCTGCCAATGACAGTGCAGATGTGAATGGTGGAATCAAAGAAAGTCGGTAACCAGAGTGTGCAGACCGCCGCTTCTGAATTAGAATCAGCGTGGAAGCACACCATACATTTGTATATATGTGTTTGCTTTTCCTACCAAAACTTCAATTAGCAAGAAAATTGCAAATGACCATAATCCCCCAGCATTAAAGGGAGCCTGTGTGCTAGCACTGGATTTTTCAAGTCAATCAGCTTCCTATGCCAATGTGGTTCCCATTAGCCAGAGAGCTGCCCGGAAAGGCTATCTTGTTTCACCTGCTTCCTCTGCGGGAGGCCTATAGTTGCCTTATTGCCGTGGGAGTCACTAAAGGGATGGTTGCCCAGAGTGTGAGCCCAGGCAGCCCAGAGAGGAAGGCAGATTGCCCCTCCAGCTCTGGGTGCCTGGAGATGTGAAATCTGGGTCACGATGGCCATTCAATGGTCAAACTTACTGTTTAAGTCCAGAGATACAGAACAGCTGTTGACCCTCAGCCCTGAGGTTCAGCAGGAATAAATAAGATACCTAAGGGTTTCCCTCCTTGTCAACTTCCCCGTCCTTGTCAGCTTCCCCTTGTCAGTCTTCCTGTTGTTCCTGGGGAGCCCTTAACCAGAGGAAGCAGAGTGGAAGAGGTAGCTATCCAAAGATGACTTCTATTCCTACTCACTCTTCCCCAATTCCCACTGGGATTCTAAAGCAGAGATAAGTGGGCTGGGGTAAACTTCCTTCCTTCCTTCCTTTCCTTCCCTCTTCCTTTCTTTCTTTCTCCATTCTTTCTTTCTTTCTTTCTTTCTTTCTTTCTTTCTTTCTTTCTTTCTTTCTTTTTTTCTTTCTTTCCCTTTGACAACTGCTGCCTACTTCCTATTCAAATTTAGCTAATGTTTATTGAGTACCTATTATGTGCTAGGCACTGTCAAGTGCTTTCACATTTATAATCTCACACAATCTTTATGAAAACCTTGCAAGGGAGGATTAATATCTTGATTTTACCGGTGGAAGGATTCTGAGATCAGATGGGGACCAGACTGTGGAAATCTTGAAGGCTAGAAATGGAAATGGAGTGCCATCGATCCTCTGGGGACAAATACATCTGGGATTTGTCCTTTACTGGCTGTGTGACATGGGCGAGTTACGCTTGGGCAAGCCTCAGTGTCCTGATTGGCAAAACAGGGATTGCCTTATAGAGCTGTGGGGAATAAATGAATAATGCATGTGTAGCACACTGCCTAGCACACAGTAGGCACTCAGTAAGTTAGGTGATAATGATTCTTGGAAAGATGGGTCTAGTGATGAGTGCAGGGCAAAACTGAGGGGGGAGACATTGGAGATGGACAGTGAAGATACGAGGCTATGTGGTTTAGTTATCATTTTCAACTGGAGTGAATGGGGGGGGCAGGGATAGACTAATCTATCAATAAAACAGAATAGAAGGGGACATAGGAGGGGAATTCCCTGGCCGTCCAGTGGTTAAGACTTCCCACTTCCACTGCAGGGGGTATGCCATGTGTCACGGCCAACAAAAACAACAACAACAAAAAAACCAGAATAAAAGGCCCAGAAATAGATTCAACATAAATTGGACTTTAGTTTATGATAGAAGAAGCATTATAAATTAGTAGAGAAATTATGAGCCATTTAATAAATATGTTAGGACAACCGGCTTCCTTTTTAGAAAAAAATTGCATTAGATCCCTATGTCACACCACACCCAAAAATAAACTCCAAGTGACTTAAAGACCCAAATGCTTGTGAGACTGTTTTTATGACATGAAGGTATGGAAGACAGGAAAATCAGAAATCAAAAAGGAAAATGTCAAAATTTAAAACTTCTGAAAAAATAAAGGCAAGTCATAAGGAAGGACTAATATTTGAAATGTATAAAGAAATTCTTCAAGTCAATTTTTTAAAAGGGCAAAGAGCCCAGCTAAACTATGAGTAAAGACTATAAATCACTAATTTACAGAAGAAATCCCATAATCTGAATATCCAATAAACATATGAAAAGGTGTCTGGGCCTCACCAGTAAATAGGGGTATTCACTTAAACAAGGAAATTCAATTTCACTTGGTAAAAATGGAAAATTATGACAATACAAAGTATTGGTGAAAATGCAGAGAAACAGGAATTCAGCAGGTAGGTAAAATAATTTTGGAGAACTGTTCTGGCAAACTCTAATAAAATTGCAAATATACATACCCAATGACTGAGCCCTCCACTTCCAAGATATATCCTAGAGAAAATTTTGTACATGTTTTATAAACATTGCTTATAGAAACCAAAACATTTAAAAACCACAAAATGCCCGCCAGTGAGGGTGGAATACTATACAGCATCTAGAATACACGGATCCAATCTATATGTGACAATGGAGCCAGATCTAGACAATACAACGTTGAGTGATAAAAGCAAGTTGCAGAATCTTATGTATAGGAGATACCATTTCTCACACAAGTTTAAAAACATGGAATCATGTTATATGTTGTGTATCAATACATGAATGTATAGTGAAAATATAAAGACAAGGACTGGCGGACACATGGAATTCATTACAGTGGTTGCGTTAGTAAAGGAGGGAGGGGAAAAGATCTGGTACAAGAACATGGGTATTTAACTCCGTAATGTTTTATTTCTTTTTTAAAAGATCTGAAGTAAAGATTTAAAAGTAAGCATTTGTTCATTTCGGGTGGCAGGCACATGGATTCTTTCAGGTTTTTGGGGTTTTTTTTCCTTAAAAGTAAGCAGATCTGGGATCACTCTGCCTCACTCTCTTCTTCCAGGGCCTGGCTCCCCCCCACTTCTTTTCATCAAGGAGTAAGAGCCAGGAGTCCCATCAGTCATGGGAGACACTTCTTACTGTTCTTGGGGGACCTTTTTATCTTGTCTCTGAGCAAGTGTCTTTTCTTCCCATGGCTCATGGCTTTATGAAGGAATTTAACCTGTCTAGAGTTCTTCTAGGACATCTAGTAGGCGTAATATTAAAAGCAAAGCATTCACTTTAGTGATCTTGGTGGAAAAATTATATAATTTTAAAAAAGCAGAGAGTCAATCTCTGAAATAAAAACTAGAGGACTATTGCATCAGCATGGTCACAACAGGAAACGGAATTCACTCCCAGGAGGCTCAGAGACTTTTACAGACAGGTGGGCAGTGCTATGGGCACACACAGGGATGGTGAAGCGCCCAGGGATCAGCGCCCGTGGGAAGCCATTACCACCCTAAGGCAAGGGGAAGAGGAGAAGGTACAGTGTAACTGAGGGCCAGGGAAAACTGAAACTACAGAGGAGAGGCCGCCTGATGGAAGCTAAGTCAGGGAAAGCCAGAGACAGCACCAAAGCAGAGAGAGGATAGCGAATAGGTGAGAAGAAATACCTTGACCACCCTCTCCTCTCAGCCTCTAACCTCTTCTGGGTGCCTCCCATTGGCTAAACCTGACAGGAAGCTGGTTACAAGGAATTCTGGGTGATGTAGTCCCCAGGGGGCAGTCCCCCAGGGGCTCAGAGTAGGGAAGAGCTGGGTGAGGTTGCAAGCAAATGGTGACTACCCAGCCTAACAGCTAAAAGAATCCCAGGCGTGGAGTTAGTGAGTGATAGGCACACAGTTTAGTTTGGAAGATCAGAAAAAAAGACCTGGGCCATAGCCTTTGAAGAAGTCAACGTTAAGGAAGTGGAAAGCAGAGAGGAAAAAGGATGAGGGCTTGGGATTTGGGCTTTTACTGAGCTTCTGGGAAAAGAGTCTGGTAGAACTCACTAGTCCCAGTGTGAGAGGCAGAAGGAAGGGGGCAGGGGCTTCAAGGTGGGACCAGAGAGTTGGCCATCAGTGACCATAAAGCTCCAATCTGTTTCTTCCAAGTGGGAATTTGTAAGCAAACATGGTTACTGAGTGCACAAACGTGGAAGGAAGCAGGCTGTTGATGCAAAGCAGGGGAGTGGGAGGGAAAAGCGCCTTGCGTGAGACCCAGCATCTGAAGGTAGAACTGCCAAGACCTCCCTTCAGCCTGAGGCTGCCTGGGGACCCATGGGAAACAGTACTTGTCCCACTCACCAGGCACCAGGTGGGCTGGAGGTACCTCCAGGAAGTGTGGAGGTACCTTCAGCAGACAGCGTGACACCCACCAGCTCATTAAGAAGATTTCTTTCAGCTTCGGGCTCCTTGGCTAAGTTCTCCTGGCTTGACTGAGACACAGAAGAGCGCTGGGGACAGCTCAGTCCAGGGCCAAATCTGGCCCTTGCTATACTCTTCTCCTTGCCCCCATCAGCAGTTTTCTAGTGTCTGGTGGGGAGTGTGAATTTAGAGTCTCCGTAGTTTAGCAATGACCAGTAGTAGAAGGAGAGAAGACGTCCACAGGCTGTGACATTTCTGTGGTGACATCACTTTCACTCACCCCAACCTGAGGCTGCTCCCTGCACTTGCCACAGGGAGATGAAAACTCAGCCTCCTAAATCTGGGAGTGGTGCCTCTTAGCCTCCTTGGGGACCCCAAATTCTAACCATGCAGCGCCACAGTTATCCATCCACAAGACTGCATGCTCCTTGAGGACAAGGGCTGAATTTTGGCTTTCTAAAAATACGTTCATTCCCACCGTACATATCTGGCAGTCCATGATTGTGGAATTTAATCCGGCCCAGCCCCTTTCTTTCAGAGACAAGGAAACAAAGGTTCAGGGAAGGTAGGCATATTCCCTAGGGGACCTCAGTGAGAATAGCGCCTGCGCTGGAACCCAGACCTCCATTCCTTGTCTGCTGCACTTTGTACTCTGCCAGCCTGGCTCTCCTCACTGCTCAGTGACTTCCTGGGGGGATGTTTCCGCCAGGTGAAGGGCATAGTATTTGGCCTCATAGGCTTCCCAACTGCTGGCTTCACCACCAAACACAGACGGGCTCTTCCTGGCATAGAGCTGGGTGCCACGGAAAACTCTGAACTCAATTTTTTACAAGAAATACGTGCTGTGAAGTCGGGCTCCCCAGGGGACATTTTAGCTGCATGACTCATAGGGTATTCAGAGATCCTGCTCCATTTAAGGGTGATCTATTTACAAGCATGTGTAGGTTTTTAGAATTTTACAGTGGTTTGTGGGGAGGGTGGAGTATATATTCAGAAGGCATGGGCTTTCCCTGGACTGTAAATAAAACTGTGTGTGAGTGAGTGTGTGCGTGTGTGTGAGAGAGGGGCGTGGGGACCCACTGATAATGATTATGTAGGAGCTTTCTAGAAATAGACAGCTAACTCTTTTCAGAGCTGAAAGGATTTTCTGCAGACTAGACCTGCAGAGCATCCTCCGTTGCTGCGGTGCCTGCAGAGGGAGCAGACGCCGAAGAGAGGTGGTGGAGGAAGTGAGTACAGAAGCCTCTCCCCCGGGCTCTGGGCTGAGCCATGATTCTGTGATCATAATTCAGGTGGACGCACCACACTCTTTTGTCTCTTTACACCAGTTTCTAAACCCGCCCTGCACTGCAGGAGCCCCTGTGGGAGAAAGATATAAGCAGCCTTTGCCCTACATCTGGGAAGAGATGGACATCGTCCCAGCAACCCACCTGGGGAGTCGGGGAGATGCCCAGAGATTTTGCTGGTTGGATGCAGGCTTGACCTCAGGAAAATGTGCCCCAAAGTGCACCCTCCCCCATGACCCTGGACCCTCTAAAGGCCAGTGGGTCTGTCTTGACTTCTGGGGAGGGGAGCTTTGATGAGTAGGATGATAGAGAAGGGGCCAGCAGCACTGTCACCGCCACCCTAGCTCAGCCTGGGAAGGGAGTGTGTAGACAGAGGCACCACCAGCCACCCAGTTGTTCCCCAAAAAAACATTTGGAGCCTGTTCTCTGTCTCCCTGACCCCACCGATCCATCAACAAGTCCCGTCAGGCCTGGTTCTTGTGCATCTCCTCCCATCTTCCCACTGAGCTACCCTTGCTCATTCCAGGGTTCTCCTGAAGGGGCCTGTTGATTGTTAAAGGCTCCGAACTCCCTCCAAACCACCCTTCTTCGCTCTCTTCTGAGTACCTCTCTTCCTGGGTCAATCCACCTTCAAACACCCTGTAGGAAAGAACTCTTTTGCTCAAGTCTCCCCCCAGGGACAGTCACCACCTGGAATGCAGCTAAGTGGTCCCACCAGGGAGCTGGAGCAGTATCCACAAGGTCAGCCGCAGTTTACGGAGGACCCACGCTGGCAGCGGGGACTGAGCTGAGATCACCAAACCCTGGGGACTGGCTTGAGTTCAAATCCTCTACTGCCTGAGCTGAGAAGCAGCAGCTCTCACCCATGGCTCCCTTGTCCTGAAAGTACAGGGCCACATTCTGGAAGCCTGTTCCCACAGCTCACGCCAGCCTGATCAGACCAGCAGAATGGCTTCATTTCTAAGTCCCTTCTAAAAGCCAGCCTGCCAGGGGTCAAAACATCCAATGTCCTGATGAAATATACACCACTTACACAAGACTTGCTGCTTTGTTCATCACTGTCAACACAGCAGGGCCTCATTTTGAGCTCTTCTGAATTTTTTAAAAAGGCAACCCAAAGAGATATTAAAGTCTGTCCACCCTTCTTGTAAATTTCATAATTATAATTCACATTTATTGGGATGCTCACCTTGTGCTGGGTATTGTTCTAAGCACTTCATTGGCTGATTTAATCTTCTTAATAACCCTGAGAGCCCCTGTCCCTAGCACTGTGGGCCGGAAGCAGAGCCTGGCCTGCAGGATGTATGGGCCTTGGACTCCCAGTAAGCAGCTCTTCAGCCCCCAAGGGTGTTGGCCATCTCTGAGCACTCAAACACCTAATCTCTCTGTCGTCCACTCTGGCTGAGAAGGGGGTGTGCAGTGTAATCTCCTGCTCTGGTTGTACACCTCCTGCAGGTTTCTGCATCTCCGGGAATCTGACAATAGTAATTAACAGACTGATGAGATCAGGTGTTGACCTTGTGATCCGCTATTCTGCAGAGCTTGGGTCCTATAGACGTGGAGGGTGTAAGAGAGTGAATTGAACATTTATTTTTGTGACCCTCTGACACCCCTGGAAAATGTTTTCGCCATCCCTGATCTCTATTTGTTTACATGTCATTTTGCATAAAGGCAGACTTGAGAACATGTAATCACACAGCCTCAGCCCAACTGGCCTGTTAACAAAGCTTCCTAATTGCTGGAACGCCACGGGAGTCACTAGCCTTGACTGTTCTACTCCGGTGTTCGGTTAAACAGAGATGATGCCCTTATAGCCTGAAAAATGGCTGCATAATAAAATATTAAGGTAATGGAATCACCTGCAGAGAGAGCTCTCGAAGAAGGATGGATATTCCCTACAGCATAAACACAGCAGCCAGACCCGTCTGTCCATAGATGTACTATTCACAGGCCAAACTGTGGCATCATTAACAGTGGATTTTACTTGATCAGAAAATAACTGATCTCAAATGCCAAGGTAGTCTTTCAGTAGTCTGGGGCAAAGGAATATTTTCATTCAGAAAAGATTATTTGAGCTCCTACAGTATGATGGGCATTGGCCTAGCCATGGGGACACAGCAGAGAAGAAGTCCCACCTCTGTGGGGCTCACAGTCTTGAGGGGTCAATGGGCAGGTCAGCAGGTGGTTACACACAATGTGCAAAAGTACAACAGGAATACGCTCAGGGTGACAGGGGTGGGAGATATCAGGGGTGTCCCTCCCCATCCCAGTGAGTCAGGAAACACTTCCGTAATGAACGATGTCTAACTCAGCATGCAAAAGATAAAACAGAAGTGGTGGGAGGTGGAGGTGAAGAGAAAGCCCTGGGTATGTGCAAGGATCCAGAGGGAGAGTGACAGCTATCCAGAGGCAGAGCAAAGGGGGAGCAGGAGAGGGCATATGTCCCTGTCTATGGGGATCCCTCAAAGATGTGGGTCTAGACAACTTCTAGTCAATGTAAAGAGAAACTACATCCCAGTGCCCCCAGCACCGCATACCTGTCCTGTGGCACTGAAAACATTTTCTGAATGACCAGAGTAGAAAGGGCAAGAGATGAGATTTGGAGATATCCTTAGAGACAAGGGTCTGGAGAGCCTTGTAACTTATATCAAAGAACTGGAGCTTTATCCTGAGAGCACTGGGAGTCACTGAAGGATTCTAAGCAGATCAGATTTAGAAAGATCCTCCTGGCAGCACTGTGTAGGGTAAATTGGGGAGGGGATGAATATCAGAGGTGGGTCCTACAGTAATGGAAATAAAAACAAAAATAAACAAATGGGACCTAATGAAACTTAAAAGCTTTTGCACAGCAAAGGAAACTATAAACAAGACGAAAAGACAACCCTCAGAATGGGAGAAAATATTTGCAAACGAATCAATGGACAAAGGATTAATCTCCAAAATATATAAGCAGCTTATGCAGCTCAATATTAAAAAAACAAACAACCCAATCCAAAAATGGGCAGAAGACCTAAATAAACACTTCTCCAAAGAGGACATACAGATTGCCAACAAACACATGAAAGGATGCTCAACATCACTAATCATTAGAGAAATGCAAATCAAAACTGCAATGAGGTATCACCTCACATCAGTTAGAATGGGCATCATCAGAAAATCTACAAACAACAAATGCTGGAGAGGGCGTGGAGAAAAGGGAACCCTCTTACACTTTTGGTGAGAATGTAAATTGATAGAGTCACTATGGAGACCAGTATGGAGGTTCCTTAAAAAATTAAAAACAGAATTACCATATGACCCAGCATTCCCACTACTGGACATATACCCAGAGAAAACCATAATTCAAAAAGACACATGCACCCCAATGTTCATTGCAGCACTGTTTACAATAGCCAGGTCATGGAAGCAACCTAAATGCCCATCGACAGACGAACAGATAAAGAAAATGTGGTACATATATACAATGGAATATTACTCAGCCATAAAAAGCAACGAAATTGGGTCATTTGTAGAGATATGGATGGACACAGAGACTGTCATACAGAGTGAAGTAAGTCAGAAAGAGAAAAACAAATATCGTATATTAACGCATATATGAGGAATCTAGAAAAATGGTACAGATGAACCAGTTTGCAAGGCAGAAACAGAGACACAGATATAGAGAACAAATGTATGGACATCAAGGGGAGAAAGCAGGGGGAGGGGGACGGTGGTGGCAGGATGAATTGGGAGATTGTATAAAAAATAAAGTAAAATTTAAAAAAAAAAAAAAGGTCAGAGGTGGGAAAGCCATTGCAGTCCTCCTGGAAGGAGATCACAGTGGCCTAATTCCAGTGTAAAGTATTCAAGAGAACACTCATTTCTCATTTTCATCACTTCCCCTTGCTTGGGTTCCCCCATCTTTTGGGACTCTCTGAGGTCAAGACATTTGCTTTTACTATTAATATTCAGTGGGACTAAAGGGATGGTTCCTAGTCCTTGCCCTCCGGAGCTCACGTCTCTTCCAGAGAATATTATGACTGCATTCCCCAGCACAGGAAGGAAATACCATTTTCCCAGTTCTTTTTTTCAAAAAAGTCACTCTTCATTTGCTTCTATGAGATGTTTGTCTCTGGACAGTGTTTGGATTCCATGAGCATGTGTGTGTACCCACTGCTGTCCAGCTAATGGTTGGCTCTGCTTTTCCTGGTTTCCTGGATGCAGGCGAACTTCAAACAATGCAGTTTCCTCCCGATGCTTATCTCCACAACCCATTTCTCAGAATGTCTTGCCCATTAACTTTCAAACAACACCATTTTCAGTGCCAAACTGCTTGCTTCAAGGCTTGGAGGTCCTCTGGAGCATAAAGTGATAGTATATCTTCCTCCACCTCCTTCCCATTCCCCTAAACGTTGCCTATCTTTCCCCTAGTCCCCAACGAAAACAAAGCTATACACTTTCTTAGAAACACCCCTAATCCTGAACCTACCCTTGGTCCCTGAAAAGTATTTGCTCGTGGGTCATGACTGTAACGTATTTGAAGAGGAGATGAAAAGGCATAGAACACCATTCCTGAAAACGTGTTCCCCGAAGACATCAGAGACGCTGGGCAAAAAAGACAGGATGATTCAGTACAACCCCATACGTCTCTGAGAATCCTTCAGTGGCTCCCCATTGCCCTTAACATAAAGCACAAACGCACTAGATATCTGTGATCTTTTGGACAGTGGGCTTCAGCCCTGACTCCTCACCTTTTAAGCTCCAGCATGTTTTTGAGACCCGTGGCGGCCGCCTGAACCAGGGGAAGCACTCCCCCTGCTGGCGGGCAGCTCTGCTGCACCTTAACCCCAACTGCCCATGTATGTACCTTGCTCTACAGAGTTGGGGGTGTTCCTGGAAATTTGCGTATTAAATTGAATGACATGGTGAGTGTTCCTGGGGTGTGCACGTAAAATGGAGATCTGTGTCAAATCCTTTTTGTGAGGCAAGAAATCCTTTTGTGATGGGGAATAATCACTGTCCTTCTCCAGCCCTTCATTTGTTGAAGCTGTGGATTTGGGGGTTTAATGAAGGGGTTCTCTAGATGCTGGTGTTCCTGCTGAAGACCACGTGCATGGTTCCTGGGGAAAGGCCGCGGTAGCTGAAGCTCCGCTCAAAATGCTTGCACGTCTGACATTTCCATGGTTTGTTGAGGCTCCTTGTAACCCAAAGCTTGTCTCTGGGGAGTGGTTGGTGTTTCTCAGAGCCTGTTGGGGGATGTTGTCAGCAGCCTCAAGGGCCCTCCACTGGTTGACCCAGCTGGACCAACGCACACATTTGGAAATGGGTCAACTCCTCCTGTGGGCCTTGGCTATAGAATGATCAGGAGGGAGCAGGAAAGAGAGGGCAAAGAGAAACACCCCCTGCATTGGAAGGGTATCAACCCTTACCCGAAGGGATTGTGCCTGTCACAATAAGGGTTGTTTTTCCTCCCTCCAGATGTTGCGTGTTACAGAATCCTTTGTTGGTAAGCACACGCATGGCAGCCTTAGCAGCAGCCAGTGCCAGCCCAAAGGCTTCAACAATGGGGGCTGCAATTGAGCACGAAGTATGGTGTGCCATGCACTGAGGTATGAATGTGTACTTCTGACAACACCGTGCTGTGGTGTTCCCAAGATCACAGACCCAGTTCTGTTTGTGAACTTTTTGTCACCGGATATAATGAGGCCCCTGATTGAGCCTGGAGACTTGACCTGAAGGAATGATTGATGGGATTAAGCTTCAAGGCTTTCTTGATTTTGTGATTTGAATCCTTGCCATGAGAACCCACCTTCAAGGCCAGTCTCGTGGTTTCACCTGGAGACCCAGGAAGGTGGGCCCTGGGTAGTTCCCAAACTAGACTCTGTGGAAGCCAGAGTCTAGAAAAGCCAGGCTGCTTCTCTATAGTGGGTGGGTGTGTTGCAAGTCAGCAAGGAGACCAACTGTGGGATCCCTGCTAACTCAGCCATCAAAGGAGGCCAGAAACCACTGGACTTGAAAATTATGTTCACAGCACCTTGAGCTCAGAGCATGAAGGGAAACCCAGAATAAAAAGCACAAAGACTCTTTCCTTCTTCAATTGAGAGGGCAGACAGGCTACATGCATTTGAAAGCAGTTATAAACACCAGACCCACCAACTACAATTTAGGAGGTCTTACATGTAATCTGCCCAGTCCCAGATATTTTAATTCTATGTTGCAGGGAAGTGAGTGCCAGCTGGCTGCTGACCGACCATGCTCAGGGTTCAGTTCTAAACAGCACTGTTTGGGAAAAGCTCAATCTAAAACAGACAGCTCTGGATGTGTTTAGGTTTTGCTTTCTTTCCACTTTTAAATATTAAAAATTGACTCCAGCTGTGGGGTAGAAAGTAACGCCTAACCTATAAAAACATTGACAAATAAATCACAATGCAATTTGCTGCGCATTTTTGTGAGGTCTAAACACCAGTTCTTGAAAGGAATTTTCCATTATTGCATCTTGGGAAGATAACTTCTTCATGAAAAATTCATTTGACTTTTATATTTCATAAAATCATCACATCGCATTCCCACATTTGGGATCTGCATGTGCGCTGGAGCACCCATGACTTTCAGCTCGTCTTTCCAGACTCCTAAGCCTCCCTTCATGACTTTTGCAGGGCGGGGACAACATCAGAAGCCTTACCTGGTCGTTGAGGTTACGTTGCATCCCCTGCCCAGGACCCTGTCCTCCTGAAAGCCAGGCGGAGTCCCAGCAAAGGGAGAGCTCTCTTTGAGCCTCGTTTGAGAACCAAACTCCCCTACCCAAACTCGGTTCACGTATGCACACCCCTGGGCACCACCCCCATCCAAGCAAGAAATAAGCTTTCACCCACATTATTTTTGGGGGGCATCACTACTAGCATTAGCGCTTTTCTTTCTGAGGTAAGGATAAAAGATTCATGGGAAACAGAACAGAGGCGAGGAGAGGGGTCTATGTAACAGACTTGGTGCTATAAGTTGGAGTCTTCAAATACCTTTTTTTTTTTTTTTTTTGGTGGTACGCGGGCCTCTTCACTGTTGTGGCCTCTCCCGTTGTGGAGCACAGGCTCCGGACGCGTAGGCCTAGCGGCCATGGCTCATGGGCCCAGCCGCTCCGCAGCACGTGGGATCTTCCCGGACCGGGGCACGAACCCGTGTCCCCTGCATCGGCAGGCGGACTCTCAACCACTGCGCCACCAGGGAAGCCCCAAATACCTTTTTTCATAAATGATGCTGATCCCAGCCCAGTTCCCATGGTATCAGCCATGATAGGGTAAGCACGCTGCTGCACTAACAAACAACCCCAAATCTCAATGACTTATTTCTGCTTATATTACACGTCCATCATAGGCCCACTGCATTGTAATGGTTATTCCAGGATCCAGCCGATGGGACAACCACTATCTGAGATGCTGTCAGTGTTCGTGGCAGAGGAGAAGGGTATCTTGGAAGGCCTCTCATGAATAATTAAATGTTCACGCTCATTGGCCAGAACTCATTGGTCGTATGGTGCCATCCAGACTCAGGGGATGCCAGGAAATGAAACCCCCTTTACTTACCCAGAAGACAGACAGCAGAAAAGACTTGGTGACTGGCATTGATGGATGTTACATCCAACACGTCTGCCTAATGGTGGAGGTCCTTCAGCAGTCTGTATCCTAGCCAGCAACCCTTCTGCACCCTGGCCTTGACAAGGTCACAGCCCTGGGAGTACGGTCATAGAGAGCAGTCAGACTTGTAGTGAATACCCTCTTGGGGTGTCTTCCCAGTCCCTGTACCTCTTCTCTGAGTGCTACACCCAAACTACCTACTCATAGGGGTGACCCCAGCAGTTGCTGTCATGTCAGTACTGCACAAGCCCTCCCTAGATCCAGTTGATTGGATCAGAGGAGTGCGCCTAACCAGAGCAGAGCTAACAGGATTCTATGCCCCAGAAATTCAGAATTGTGGTTCAGAAACAGCTAGTCTGAGTGATGCATGGACATTTGGAAGCTCTGCTAAAGGCATTTTCTGCTTATGCATGGAAAAACTAAGAAAATTGTACTGCAGAAGGACGCGTCAGGCATACAGAGAGAATCCCAGCCTCACCCTAGCACGTAGACACTTGATTCTAGCTCGAACCTGGCACTTGGTTGGCAAAGAAAAATGAACGTTGTGTGGGCTAATGCAAGCATCCACCACAGAAGGTAATTACTTAGGTCAAGGGCATTGAGTGTCTGTAAGATTCCTATTAAAACACTGTCACTCATGGAATAGATAATAGCTAGCACCGTTACCAGCCATGGCCACTTTATGGTGGAGAAGTTTAGCAGGTTGGGCAGCCATTTGGTGATATCTTTAGAGAAAAGAGCCCCAGATTAGTCAATTTTGATAGACTGGAATGTATGGGCTTATAATAATGAGGAAATGTTTAATTGCAGATAACAGGAAGCTCCCAAATAACAGTAGGTTATTTCTCTCACACACAAAGAGGTAGGTAGTCTGGGGCCAGCACAGCCACTCAACAAAATCAACACTGGTGCAGTTTTTTCCCTTCAGTTCTCTGCTCTGCCTGCCCTTAGAAATCTCATCTTCACGTTCTAAAACGATGGCTGTTGGAACGCCTCCATGTTGTTCCTGCCAGGTGGAAGAAGAGAAGAAAGTTGTGTTCCCTTCTTTGAAGACTTCCCAGAAGTCTCAGTGGCCAGAACTTAATCACTTAGATGAGAAAGGCAGGAAAGCAGCTCTAAGAAGTTCTTCCTACGTGGAGTTGCCCGGGCTCCACCAGGTGCTTGTGGTAACATTAGCTCTGTTACACTGGCTCCAACTAACTGGAGTAGGAACCAGGACCCAAATAGGACACCCATGGGTACACCAGGCATGAAGAAATCCGGCCTTGATGGCAAGTTGGTTTGAAACTGTCTAGTTGGAACGTTCTGGCCAGTTGGAGCCTTACATAATGAACGGTGACATAAAGACCAGATCAGATCCTCCCTTGGAGGGTGCACCACGCAGATGGAAGGGAGTCACGCAGCCTCAGGCTATGTCCCAAATGGTGCCGACTCATTGCTCCATGTCTCCTTGAGTTCTGTTGTACATCCCTGACTTGGAAGTCCTGGGATCCTCAGGGACACCATATTAGAGGCCACGCCTGTCTCATGTATCCTTGTAGTAAACCTCCTTACCAGATGTTATCTAGGAGAGTTTCTTTTTTTGTTTTGCGGTACGCGGGCCTCTCACTGTTGTGGCCTCTCCCGTTGTGGAGCACAGGCTCCGGGCGCACAGGCTCAGTGGCCATGGCTCACGGGCCCAGCCGCTCCGCAGAACGTGGGATCTTCCTGGACGAACCCGCGTCCCCTGCATCGGCAGGCGGACTCTCAACCACTGCACCACCAGGGAAGCCCCCTAGGAGGGTTTCTTTATCAAACCTTTAAAAGCCTGATTAATACAGGAATTATTGTGATAATTATAATTATTGTAATTAACGTCAGAGAGTTTCCAGGAGAGGGAAGGGAAAGAGAATGACATTGATGATTCACCACTTTGCATCAAACTGATCTGGACACGGAGAGGACTGTGATCACTCTAATTTCTGTCTGCCTACAGAACAACAAATGTACGTCTTTCCCATACCTTTCCTCCTGGTTCCTATGGCCTCTATACCTACTTTCACCTATATGTGTTAATTCACTAGGAGTTGCAAATTGGTGATATTTTAGTTCTAATAATTTGTTTTCATTTACTAATTGGAATACTTTTATAAAGAAACTCTTGCCCTCATCTACTATTTGGTTACCCAAAGGTACAGTTCAAATAGGAAAAGCAAGATATATAAAAAGCCTGCCTCCTCTGTAGATGACTAATTCTTTTTTTTTTTAATTTAAATACCATTATGAAATTGTGGGTTTAAACATATGTAATGGATTTCAATATACTAAAATTATTTCTCATTGTCCTTTCATTGGTGGAGTTCTCTTCAGGTTGGCTCCTGAGTCCTTTTGACATAACCCTTTGCTTCCTGTTTCCTGCTAACTGGTCTGACAAGTTGTTCACCTTGTATATTTCCTGTCTTATATTTGGAGTCAGTCATTTGTCTAAGTAGCTCTGTTTCTTCTGAGTAAGAAATAGCATTTAGAAAGCCGTCTGGGTGTTAAGGATGCCATTGCTACTGTGTTGATCATTGTTTCTAGACATTTTCAGCGGACAGAGTGCTGGGGGTGAGGGAGGGAACATATATGAAGCATATATATATATAAAATTTATAAATAAATTGGAGATGAGTGAAAATTTATAAATATAAAATTTATATATTATATATATAAAATTGCACATAGTCATAAAGAACTGTTTTATTGTTCTTGACTGTTAATTTTAATGTCTATGTCAGTTCTGGGTTGGTTTCAATAATGATTAATTATTCTCCTCACTATGGCTTGTGCTTTCCTGCCTCTTTGCAAGCCTGGCCACAATAGGCATTATTCCCAACACTGTGTAAGTGTCAGGTACTCTTCCCCTCAGTCTTTTCAGGTGGTTCTTTCCCCAGCTTTGGGTAGCACTGATCAGTACTCTGTTGAATACCCTAAGAGGACCCTCTTCAGATCTCTAGAGTTCTTTTTCTGTGCTGCTCTCTCCTCAGCATTCTGTTCTGCTAACTCTAGCTCCTTTTGGTCTCCCTAGGCTCATAGGTTTGTCTCCTCAACTTGAGGAATCTGCCAGACTCCTCCTTGGTTTCCCATCTCTGCACCAAAACCTGGAAACTCTCATAAGGCAGCAAGTTGAAGCAATCATAGGGCTTACTTTGATTGTTTCCCATGTCTCAGGGGTCACTGTCATTCATTGCTTGATGTCCAGTGTCTTGAAACCACTGTTTCATATATTTTGTCCAGTTTTTCTTTGGTTTTTCCATATTGGAGAGTAAATCCAGCCTCTGTTATTCCATCTTGGCCTGAAGCAGAAGAGTGATGTGCTTTTCAACCTTTTTTTCAGGAATATTTCCAGAATTGTGCATGCTAGTATTTTTTCTGTTCCGTTGTTTTAATTTTCATCTTCAGAAATTTCTGTTATCTGTATGTTGGATTTGTTTTGCCTATCTTCAATATTTGTTCTTTTGTCTCAAATTCTTTTTCTGTCATTCTTCACTTCTTTCTGATTTTTAATTTTTTCGTCTTTCTTGTGTCTACCTTTCTTAAGACATTATCTGTTGTGTTTTTTTGCTATCAGCTTTATAGTTTAGTATTCATTTCTTTTTTTCTAAATTTTTTGCTGCATTGGGTCTTTGTTGCTATGTGCAGGCTTTCTCTAGTTGCAGCGAGCAGGGGCTACTCTTTGTTGCAGTGTGCGGGCTTCTCATTGCAGTGGCTTCTCTTGTTGCAGAGCATGGGCTTTAGGCGCACGGGCTTCAGTAGCTATGGCTCGTGGGCTCAGTAGTTGTGGCGCACAGGCTTAGTTGCTCCGTGGCATGTGGGATCTTCCCAGACCAGGGCTCAAACCCATGTCCCCTGCATTGGCAGGTGGATTCTTAACCACTGCGCCACCAGGGAAGTCCTAGTATTCATTTCTGAAATAATGTTCTTGTTTTTTTTTAACATCTTTCCAGAGTTCTGTCAGCTCATTTCTGAGTTTTTCTATTTCTGACTTTTGTTGTTCTTTCAAGTCTTAAATTATCTTCCTAGTGTCTTTTGGTTCATTTTGAAGTAATAAGTTGTGATTTTGATATGTTTTGTGGACACGTCTTTCTGGTGTGTTTTTTATTATTTATAGGATTGTTATTCTCATTGACTTCTGTTTTTAAATAGTAACTTTGTATGGGCTTTGAGTGTTGCTCATTATGTGACATTAGTTTTCCTAGGCATGTAGAATGAGGTAGGAAATGAGGTTCGGGAAAACTTTTCTAACCGCTCAGAGTGCCATCTTCTGTTGTTGTGTAGAGTTAATAAATACATGAGCTTCTTTCCTGACACTTGCAGGCTCTGTTCTTTCCCTCCATGCCAGATTGGACTTTTGCTTTCATCCTTTCTTATTACCCATGTCCTGATCAATTTTGATTCCATTCCCATAAGTTCCTCCTAACTGTGTAGCCCTGTCCTAGAAGGGAGCTCTGGGTTAGTTTTGAGAGTTCAGAGGGTTAGATGGATCCAGCCTCTTCAGTCATTCTTACCAGAGCCCCTTTTTATTCACTTGTATGGGAAGAAGCAATGCCCTCCCAGTTTCACCTGCCATTCTCAAATTGGCTCACTCTGCTTTCCAGTGTGTACCTGCTGGGTATTTGTTCTTGGGCCCATCAAACCCTGCCAAGTTGCTTCTTGCCTCTTCCACTTGTGCAGATCCTTGATACTGTGCAGTTTTGTGGCTGCTGTTGGTTTGCCTTATCTGCTTCCATTTTGGGTTGTCACCTAGTTTTGTGTCCATGTGTTTTCAGTTTTGCTATGTATTTGTACTGTATTTATGAGAGGGTTCAGACAGATTGAAAAACTCTGCTGTGACCACCACCATTTCCCAAAGATTCTGTATCTGGCATATGACATTTTGAAAGAGTTTCTTCCCCATTGGCAAAGCCCTAGACAGACCGAAACCAGGAAAGGGGAGTGAGAGATAGGATTCCCACTAAGATGAAATGGAGAAAAGCATTAGGAGGTTATCCAGTGCATTCAGTGTAGGTGCTGAGGGTAAAGGAATGGTGTTAGTATTTGAAGAGCTGCTTTATTTACTTCTACTCAATAAATAGGATGTCATTTTTCCATTATGAGAGTCAAGAGGACCTGCAGTAGTTTGGGTATGTATTTCTAGATCCAGTATATATAGATCTCTTACTTCAGGCTCAGTAACTTACAATATTTTGTTCTGTTTTATATTAAAATGGCCTATTGCCACATTCTCACTGATACCTAGGACTCTCAGTTCTAACATTCTGTGCTTCTAAGGATCTCAAAATATTTGATAGATCTTTTAATTGTATGTGTCCTGTAATGACCTTAGAGATGCAATTCAGGATTTCAACTACCCTATATTTTCCTACCCTATATTTCACTAATATGTGTGATAGGATTAGCAGCACAGGGTCATAAATTGATGAGTCCCAAACCTCCCATTCATGTTCTCCTGCTCTGGCCATGTTGCCTTTCCCAGTTGAGTTTGTCTATCCCACTTTTGAAAACAAACCCAGGCCATTTGCCGAAGAGATAAAAGACACTGAGCAGTGATGATGCCTAAACTATGCTGAGCATGTTGCCCAATCTTTCTCTTTCTGGGCTATTGGGCTTTCCTGGCAGACTGACTTTGTGGGGCTTCTCAGAGTGTTTGCTACAGGTAACTGTCCATGTCTAATTTTGAGTCCATGGCTCCAGAGCTATAGGGAGCCAAGGAAGGAAATGGGCTGGATTCCCAGATGAAGGGGAATGTGGCATTGGAAAATATGGGGGAATTAGGGCAAACTTTATCTCCAGATGTAAACAGCGCCTTTCTAAGGACTTGTCAGATGATTTGCAAAACAATTGTGTTTTCTTCAGTGGCCCGAAACAATGTCCAAATGGAGTTTTTATGGTTCTAGGGTCCCACATGGCCCGATCTCTTTTCAAAATCACATTCAAAGAAAATGCACTTCAGAAACTAAAAACAATTTTAAAATCACACTAGTCTTTATTGTATCTCTCAAAGATGGGGATCCAATATTGAATCCTAGGCAACACAGGGTACCATAAAATTTTCACTCATCTCCAATTCTCCACAGCTATTCCATAGCCTCTAACTCACTCAGTCTTCTCCAAAACTTTCCCTGACATCCATCCTGCGGGTCATCATACATGATTTTCTCCACTATCATTATTCTCTGCCGTGCTGCCTCACCAGAAATTGCCACAGGGGTTACCACACCTCCAGGCTGCTCTAGGAAAGCTGGGAGACCTGTGGCTCCTTACTCCCTGGTCTTCCCTTGTTGCCCGAGGGAAGCTGGCAGGACCTCTGGGAACTATATTCTTTGCTTGCTCTGAATGGTTTTTTTTGCGTGTAAGTCCAGGGAAGAATTACTAATGAATAAAGCTCTCCTCCTTTATATATTTAATCAATTATGGAAAGTACATTTGAGAAAGCTTCCAAATGAGTCCCTGGGGTCAGTGATAGTGGTGAGAAGGGGACTAATGCTGAGCAAAATCATTAATAGCCACCCCAGTGGATGGGCAGGGCTTCCAAAGGGCAGACCTCCAAGGGAGTACTGAGGAGTGATCTTGCTTGCTGTAGAAGCTGACTGTGTGGTCTAAGCTCCCTGGCACCCCTTTAGGAAAATCCAGTTTTGCTTGTAGTCCCCTTATAAGTGCTTCAGTGTCATCTGGAGTGGTTTAAACCTAGGGGACAGATGGGAAAATTTGATGAGGTATTAGCAGTGATCAGAGATGATCAAAAGCTTACAATTGGGCCTAGAATAGAGAAGAGTATGGAGGTCAGAGAGAGGCAGTGTGGTTTCACAACAGGATGGTCCACTAGGAGCAACGAGAAAGTGATAATTATCTACAAACCTAGAAGGTACTGGGGCACCCACCCAGTAGGCTGGGACTCATGGGCAGTACTGGAAAGATCAAGGCACATATTTTGTCCTAGAGAAATTGAGGTGCTGGCTATGACAGGCACTCCATGCAGGGGAACTAGAAAAGGATGCAGTGAGCAGAAATGGGGCCTAAAACAAGGAGACTGGTCATAGGGAACAAGACACAGCCTAGTTTTTAGAATCCAGGGACAAGATCAGAACTAAGCCCTAGGAAAACTGAGTGAAGCTGAGCCCACAAAGTACAAAGTGTAAGAGCATGGGCTGGGTTGGAATCCTGGCTCTTTGACCTCTCACCTTTGTGACCTCAGGAAAGTTAAAGAATCCCAGCCCAGTTTCCTTATCTCTAAAAGGGGGTTAGTAATTCCCACCTCACAGAATAGTCATAGACACTACATGGCATGACTGTTCTCAAGCACCGGTACTGCAGAGTAGGGCTATAAAGCATGTTAGCTCTTCTTTTCCCCCAGTCATCATCATCATCATCATAGCTCACCCACCCATTCAGAACACGACTCACCCCAGAGCCTGGGCTGCTGATTCTGCAGAGAAGTGATGGGGAGAAGTAGGCACAAAATACCTGCACGTGTACAAACGAGATAGCCCCATCTTCCTCAAGTTTGTTTGCAAGTCAGTTTTTTGGCACTCGGAACCCCTGTCCTTCAAAACTATACTATAAACAATGGTCGAGGTGTCAGACTGGCCCACCCATGCCTTTTTCTTCAGGGGAAAGAGGCTAAGCATTGAGTTGCCATGAGGTGGGGCTGTCATCTTCACTCTGACCTTCAAAGGAGAGGACTTGAAAGCAGAGGAAGGGTGGAAATCTGCCTTGAGATGAGACAAGGTCTTCGAGGCCACACGAGGGCTTTCCCAAACCCATAGATCTCTTGGAGCCATGCTACGACACTGATCCTGGAGAGCAGCGCCGAACCCCCAACCATGGAAGCCCAGATGTTCCAGGCTGAGAGCTGGGGAGAAGGGGGGCGGCTGGACCTTCTTTGCGATGGTCCATGATCCTCATTCTTTTCCCTGCCCCTACTGAATCTGTGCTAGTTGAGTGGGTGCGTCTATTTCTGCCATTTGCCAGCTGTTGTAAGAGAACTAAAAGTCCCATCTGAGGCTGTGATGACCAATTTAATGATGTGGCTGTGAATTAGGGCCTAACAACAGAATTGTCACTTCATTTTCGGGCTTAGATGAGTTGAGTTGACTTTATGCTGCTTGACCCTGAAGTGGGCCCTATGATGCAGCTCTGCGTGGAATCCTCCAGGAGGGAGAAGGGGTGGAAGAAGGGCAATGACAAAACTTGCTCAGGCCATTCTGAACCAGAGGACAGAAAGTCTCAGATTAAATGGGAACTGCAGCAATACCCAACTTACCCTGAATTGTTGGAGAATAGGAGCTCTAAATTGATGCATTTTTTAAACAACTGAAAGCAAATGCTTCTTCCCCAAAATGGAAACTTCTAAAAGCACATTCATCATTGTTCCATGCTGTAATGGAGCTGTGTCCCGAGGAGCTTTCCCTGGCACTAAATGACCCCCAACTAATGTGTTTTTCTATTCGGGGATTCTTTTGTCCCTTTTTTTATTGCCAGCTACCACTTCTCAGCATGTCATCTCCCAGCATCTCCCACTCTGCTTGCTTGGCTTTGAACTCTGCAGGAGCTAAAGGTTACCAGAGAAAATGAGAAAATCAATCTGCTGGAAGAGTATCTTTATATTTCATTTGATTCTAAGGCAATAGAGTTGGATGAAGGATTGTTTTTCTTCCTCATCTTCTATGTGTCATCACTGCCACCCACCTCCCCAAAACACACACAGAAACACTCAAGGAAGACCAAGGCCCTGACCCATAGCCTTTTTCTTCATCCCAATCCCTGCCATTACTACCCTTAGACCCAGCCCACCAGGGCTCCTGCCCTGGACCCCCTCTTTTAGAGGACCCTGCTGTGACCTTCCTACAGCCATCTTCCTTCCCATGGGGCAAGGAATCCAAGGAGCCAAGGGAAGAGTCCCATAGGGAGCCCATACTCCCTATTTCAAGCCCATGTTCTGGGTACCTAGGACCCTGGGCGTCCCATGCTCAAACAGCCTTGAACCCACTTCAAAGGCCTCTTCCCTCTAGAGGGTGGACAGCGCTGCTGTGGTTAGAAGGGTGTGGGTGGAGCTTGGATGCACAGGCTGAGGTCACACAACTAACTCCATCTGGGAACGGAACAGGGCTGGGGTTGGGAAGAGAAGGAAGGCACCACCATCTGCACTCTTGCCAACGCTGCACAAATCTTAGGGGTGGACTAAATTCCTGCTGTATTTTAGGACATTTCAATGGCTTTGTGAGTGTCCCATCCAACACAATACTAGCCTTTTTGGGTTCTTGGCCTCCTGAATTCCAAGTACCTTCACCTGCACTCCAGATTACAGCATTGCCCTGAATTTCACTAGTACTTCTGAATTTGTGGGCACTAAGCACGTCAAATATTATTTGCCCACTTGGGCCATTCCCCTCCTGCCCTCTGCCAGCTAAGGCACTGAGCCTGGGAAACCCAGGCCACCATTTCTTTCAAAATCTGAATCTCCTTTTCCTTCTCATTGCTGTGACATCACCCTTTGGGGAAACAATCTGCTCCCTCTTTGACAACCAACTTTAGTTCTTTGATGAGCCTAGAACTTTAAAAACACAAAGGCCTCTATTAGGAATATCTGCAAAACAGCTGACCCTCCCTACCTAAAAAGACACAAAAATCTGAATAGGAGTAGCACAGAGGTGAGGGAGAAATACTTTTCACGTCTCTACAGATCTGACACATCTCTCAAAGGCCACCCAACCACCCTTGGACTCTCCCTTGCTCAGAGGGTTGCCACTTGTATTTCAGCCTATTCTGAGACATTCTGTTCCGATTCTTGACTTTGTACCTTTCCTCTTTTCATTACCTGGAGAAGGCCCTAACCACTTCTGCCCTCAAATGTCATATTATTCTCTCACGCGGCCTCTGTTCTTTAAGCTTGCACTTCATGCTGAAGCAAAGCAAAATCAGGCTGCCTTACCCTTTGTAAAACCCTTCACTGCTCCCCATGTGGAAGAAAGCTCCCACTCTACAGCCTGCCTGTCCATCTCTCCATACTCATATCCCATCAGCCCCAGTTTCAGTAATATCAGATCACTTGCTTCTGTGTGTTTGTTCATGCTACCCCTCTGCCTGGACGCCCTTGCTGCCACCCTGCCCCTTCACTGTTCACCCCTCTTCTCATGACCAACTCTGACTGTCCCTTGACACTCAGCTCAGGTGTCCACTTCCTGACCCTGCTCCTATCTCCTGGCAAAGGCCAGGTTGATGCCCCTCTACTGGGCATCCACAGGACTCGTTAAGCCCCTGTATGTGTTTTTAAGTGTCCTTAAGTTCCTCAAGAGTGGCCACTGAATTTTTTTCACCTCTGTGTCCCAGCCCTACCGCACCAAGCCCTCAATAAATATTTCCTGAACACATTCAAACTGAGAAGAGGATGTGGATTTGGGGGATACTTATTTCCTCACTAGTGACTCACTCAAAGGTCTGCTTATTTCTGGGTCTCCTATGACTGGGGCTAGTAGAAGTCAAACTACTAGTAGATCAATCTTAATCAATCAGTTAATTATTATATCAATAGATTCATTAAGCATCTGCTATGTGCTGAGCATTCCGAAAAAGTACGCAATTATACTCAAAGGTTTCTGTCTTCAAGGAGATGAAAACCTTGATAATTTTTCAGGAAACTAAAAATAACGTTATTCACAACACAGCATTTTTAATAGAAAAAGCATGAAAAAAATTCTTTTTTCCCTTTTCATGTCTCAAAATGTTTGATTATCAGCTCGCCTAAGGTTCCCAAGCCTCGGGTTTCTGGACTGTGTTTGGCAGCCACAGTCTGCCTGAGAGGACTGAGAAAATCAAATAAGGACAAAGTATTATAGGGGAATGTTATTTTCAGGCAATAAAAAGAGACCAGAACTAGAAAAGCAACAACAGACCAAAGCGGGGAAGGGTGAAGACCTGTTTCTTTTATTCTTCTGAGAAAAAAAAAAAAATTGAACAAGCCACTTAGAGAGATTTTGTGGAATATTTGCTTCCAGAGCAGTGATTTTGTGACCCTTCATCAGTGATTCTCAAACAGGGGCGATTTTGCCCCCCAAAGGACATCTGGCAATGTCTGGAGACATTTTTGGTTGTCACATCTTCAGAGAGGGATGGTCTACGGGCATCTGTCTATCCCATGGAGGCCAAGCGTGGTTCTAAACATCCTGCAATGCAAGGACAGACCCCACAGCAAAGAATTATCTGGCCCCAAATGTCAGTAGTGCTGAGATTGAGAAACCCTGCCCTGTATTAGGGAGTGGGATCGACACTAACTACTTTCCAAAATTCCACAAAAACAATCAAACGCAGTAATGGTGTTTCGTAGTCACAAGCTTGACCCCTGGGCAGCTCTGACTCACACGTAAGGACAAAGCTGGGACTTTGACAGACGCCGGAACAGAGCTCTTGGATGATTTTTATGCTATAATTAGCCTTTAAATACTCTCACCCGCCTTTCCCTTCCCTGCCTCCAGTTTTGTTTTTTTTTTTTAAAAAAAAGGGAAATTAAATAAACAAGAACAACCCCAAAATACCCTTTGTTTATGTCGTTGGCTTTTGTTTTTTTTAATTTTCTTTGCTGATGGAGTAAAACACAATATCATAGAGAAAGAAAATCACTAAAGGTTACTGCCGAGGCTTAGTGGCAGCTCATGGAGCACAGCAAAAGCCTTGCTTATGTGAACTACTCAAGAGAGTCAAACGCCTCAGACAGAGATGAAATACACAGGGGAAATATGATCGTCACAACTTGCTAATTGTGCTTTCCCCCATGGTAGGTATTTCTGGGTTATTTATTTATTTAAACACGGTGGTGTATGTTTGAAGTAAGAATATCCCAATCCATATTGTTCTATTTTCCCCTGAGAGGGTCATATTTCTTCTGTCAATAACCCAGGCTCAGTTCTCCTTCAGCCCCATATTACACTTCCTCATAAGAGATGAAAATGCCACATTTTCCTCGAGATCTTTATTCCACATGACTTTGCTAATGACTAGAGTAAAACTGAGAAGTTCAGGAGCAGGAAGTCTCTCCCTCTGTTAAAGTGAGTAGACAAACCAAAGGCAAACAAGACGCCAGAAGCTGAAATGTACTTTTAGAGTGTTTAAGATATGTTCCACAAACCTGGAGGCTATCCTCGATCTGTGCTAGGACCTTCTTGCCTCTCCACCTAATTCTCCCTGCAACATACAACCATGTCACATAGCCAATGCTGACAAAATCTTCTCATCATTTTGTTGTAGATTTTTGTCTCTTGGCATTGAAAGGATGTAATGCAAATGTTTATCAAGTCTCGCCAATCTTACCTCACCCCTATCTCTTTACCTCCACCCCACAGCGACTCATCTGTACCCAGATACCCACATGAGCGTGCTAATTCACATGCCCAAGCCCTCGTAATATCTTACTGCTCTGAAGCACTTTCCCGACTTGTTCACCTGAAGAACTTTTCACCTTCAAAACCTTGCTATGACAGCACCTCTATGAATATTCTGCTGACCTATAATACCCTCCCCCCCACAAACATAATTCTGTGTCAATGTAGGTGTTGTTGACACCTCGCTCTTATTCCCTGGGACAACCCCAGAAGCCACCTGGAGATTCAGTAGACAATTCCTGTACATGTCTATGACTTCATTTCTCAGGATGCTGTGTCTCTTGACTTGAGGACTTTCTCTGACCACAAGAACATGTCATCCCCACATGTGGTAGGCAAGAGTGGTGGGGGAAGGTTGCCTCAGAAGCAACCCTTAACCATTGAGGGGTGGGAATTCATTCCTTATTTTACAAAGAAACCATCTTGAGGGATGTTCTCCACCATGTCTCTGATGGTTCCTGTAGGTCCGAGCCCCTGTTACCCACAGCCTTTACCCACTTATTAATACGCTCTTGATTGTCTCTTTCTCCTTCTCTGCTTTACTCTCTCATGCCTTCTTTGGACCTCCTTGGATCACCTCTCAAATAAATGAATGGCACCTAAATCTCTGTCACATGATCGACATCTTAGGAGAATACAAACTAAGACAGTCCCATACAAACTTCCATTATCATGTGTCTGTTCTGTGTTGTAATTATTTTTTCTGTGTGTTTCAGATAGCTCCTCCGAGGATAAGCACTGTGTGGTATTTATTTATCCTCAGTGCCTGACAAATAGTGGACCCTCTGTAAATGCGGTTGAAGTAAACTGAGGGGGAAATGGATGGAGGGGCTTGAACAACCATCTGCAGAAGAACTGGAAGAGTGGACCAGTGGGAATAGAAATAAAGAGAAGAAGGAATTTACTTATACAAACTGAGTTCTGAGGAAAAATCAAATAACTAGTGAGGATGGAGAACTCCCAGAAACAGCAATTAGAAAATGCATCTACTGAGGGGAATTCTCAAGAGGACAGAAGCAGCATTATAAATATGTGGAAGGAGGACTCTCGGGTGGGACAGTATCCAGGCTGGCATTTGGGTGGCCAAGGAAAGGGGGTTTCCTGCTGAATGGAAGGTGTAGATTAGACTGAACACAAGGTCAAGATGAAGGAGTAATCTGGTTCTTTATTTATAAATTATTTATTTATTTTTGGCTGCATTGGGTCTTCGTTGCTGCATGCAGGCTTTTTCTAGTTACAGAGAGCGGGGGCTACTCTTCGATGCAGTGCACAGGCTTCTCATTGCGGTGGCTTCTCATGTTGCAGAGCACAGGCTCTAGAGCACAGGCTCAGTAGTTGTGGCGCACGGGCTTAGCTGTTCCTCGGCTTGTGGGATCTTCCTGGACCAGGGCTCGAACCCGTGTCCCCTGTATTGGCAGGCGGATTCTTAACCACTGCGCCACCAGGGAAGTCCTGATCTGGCTCTTTTTGAGGAGAAACCTCCTTGAATGGTTAAGCCCCAGACTGATGTGTCAGATGACATCAAGGTTTAGCCCTCTGAGCACTTGCCATCCACTTGCACGTAGTTTCTGTTCAGCAATGAATGTCAATATGGTAGAAAATACACGATGTGTGTTCTAAGTGGCTGAGCCTGGGCTGGGCTGCAGATGCACTGAAGAAGAGTCAGTGGAGAGAAGGTAGAGGCAAGGTGCCCCAGGTGCCGAGGGAGTGGAAAGCCCCAGGAACAGAGCGCTGGGTGTTTATTTGCGCGGAGGTGTGCATTGTTTCATCACAATGCTATATCCTTCCTTAATTTTCTTCTCTTTGTAGCCTCTATTTTTTTTTTCATTTTTCATGATGTAATGCTAATGAAAACTCTCAACGGATGTGAATGGAGAGGCAACGAATGAATACAGGATTCCATCTGACAAAAATTCACTGACAATCCACTAAGTACCAGGACATGTGCCAGAGACTAAGCTTGAAGTGGGTAAAAATATAATCCCTACCCTCAAGGAGCTTACAATTTAGCAGGACCGTATTTGTAGCACATTTTCAGGAGGGCATGGAGAAGGGCATGCTAATTCCACAGAGGGGACAGAGAAGGGACAGCTTTACAGAAGAACTGAAGTTGGAGCCAAACAAGGAAAGCAGGGATTTCATCAGGGAGTGAAGACAGGGCAGGCAACCAGACAGCCATTCACTTGTTCATTTGCTCACTGATATTGAGTTCCTATTAAGTGGCAGGCATTGGGTCAGTGATAGTGAATAAGATGACAGTCCTGCCAGTTAGGTAGAGTCCAGTGCTAGAAGCTGATGAGAACCAGGTGTGACCATACAGTGGGACAAGAACAAAAGTAAGTAATTAGCATAATTAGTAAGTAATTAGCATAGTGTGCTCTTGTACACTGATGGCACAGTATGTTTCCAACCTGGAGGGCAGTGGGTAGGGGCAAGAGTAGAGGATGGTGTGCTGGAGGAGATGACATGCCAGCAGAGACATGAAGGTTGAGGCGTTGGCCAAGTGAGCCATTGGCCATGTGAGGACAAAGCAGAATATTTTAGCGAAGAGGCCCTTCTGTGCAAATGTCTGGGAAGAAAGGGTCCATTTAGGAGGATGGTTATTGATGAGCCTGGAGAGATAAACTGGGACAAGATCTTGAAGGGCACTTTGAAGGAATGTGGACTTTATTCCTCTGACAATGAGAAATTATTGAGGCCTTAAGCATGGGCATGCCATGTTTGTCTTTGCATTTTAGAAGGATTAGTCTTGCCACCAAGTAGAAAATGAATTGAAGGGGATAGGAATAGAGGCAGGAAGACCAGCTGGGAGCCGGCTGCAGTAATTCAAGTGAAAAATGAGGTCCTAAGAATGAGTGGTAACGGCACGTAGAGATGGGGAGAAGTGACCCAAGTAGCACATGCACACGCCCATAGACACCAAAGAATACAGTGGAGCTGAGAGATGCCACATAACGTGGCTTCAGCCCAGAGGGAGCGGTAGAAATTGAATCAAGGTCACCCAAACTTTTGTGGACTTGCAATGCCATGCTAAGTAATTTGGAATTCATACTAATGGCAGTGGTAAACCAATGAAGGATTTAAGAAAAAGAAGATTTTAACTCTGATATCTCTGAAGGATGGATTGGCGAGAGAGGAAACTGCCACCATTTTGGAAATTGATGTCACAGTCCAGGTGTGAAACTGGGCCAAGATGTTGAACCTATCTGAGCCTGTACTCAACTATAATGTAAGTATAATAGTCTTTCAATAAGGTAAAATGGATAAAAATCTACCATATATAACTAATTATATATATTATATATATTTTTTTTTCTATCTTTCTATTTTTCTCCCTTTAGCTCTGAGCCATGTGGCTGACAGGGTCTTGGTGCTCTGGCAGGGTGTCAGGTCTCTGCCTTTGAGGTGGGAGAGCCGAGTTCAGGACATTGGTCCACCAGAGACTTCCCGGCTCCACTTAATATTAAATGGTGAAAGCTCTCCCAGAGATCTCCATCTCAATGCTAAGACCCAGCTCCACTCAACAACCAGCAAGCTACAGTGCTGGACACCCTGTGCCAAACAACTAGCAAGACAGGAACACAACCCCACCCATTAGTAGAGAGGCTGCGTAAAATCCTAATAAGGTCACAGACACCCCAAAACACACCACCGGATGCAGTCCTGCCCACCAGAAAGACAAGATCCAGGCTCATCCTCCAAAACACAGGCACCAGTGCCCTCCACCAGGAAGCCTACACAACCCACTGAACCAACCTTAGCCACTGGGGGCAGACACCAAAAACAACGGGAACCAGAAACCTGCAGCCAGCAAAAAGGAGACCCCCAAACACAGTAAGTTAAGCAAAATGAGAAGACAGAGGAACAGCAGTCGAAGGAGCAAGGCAAATACCCACCAGACCAAAAAAATGAAGAGGAAATAGGCAGTCTACCTGAAAAGAATTCAGAGTAATGATAGTAAAGATGATCCAACATTTTTGGAAATAGAATGGAGAAAATACAAGAAACATTTAACAAGGATCTAGAAGAACTAAAGAGCAATAAATGAAATTAAAAATACTCTAGAAGGAATCAATAGCAGAATAACTGAGGCAGAAGAACGGATAAGTGACCTGGAAGATAAAACCGTGGAAATAAGTAATGTAGAGAAGAATAAAGAAAACAGAATGAAAAGAATGGAGGACAGTCTCAGAGACTTCTGGGACAACATTAAAATCACCAATATTTGAATTATACGGGTGCCAGAAGAAGAAGAGAAAATGAAAGGGACTGAGAAAATATTGATGAGATTATAGTTGAAAACTTTCCTAATATGGGAAAGGAAATAGTTAATGAAGTCCAGGAAGTGCAGGGATCCCATACAAGATAAACCCAAGGAGAAACATGCCAAGACACATATTAATCCAACTATCAAAAATTAAATACAAAGAAAACATATTAAAAGCAGCAAGGGAAAAACAACAAATAACATACAAGGGAATCCCCATAAGGTTAACAGCTGATCTTTCAGCAGAAACTCTGCAAGCCAGAAGGGAGTGGCAAGACATATTTAAAGTGATGAAAGGGAAAAACCTACAACCAAGATTACTCTACCCAGCAAGGATTTCATTCAAATTTGATGGATAAATTAAAACCCTTACAGACAAGCAAAAGCTAAGAGAATTCAGCACCACCAAACCAGCTTTACAACAAATGCTAAAGGAACTTCTCTAGACAGGAAACACGAGAGAAGGAAAAGACCTACAATAACAAAGCCAAAACAATTAAGAAAATGGTAATAGGAACATACATATTGATAATTTCTTTAAATGTAAAATGGATTAAATGCTCCAACCAAAAGACATAGACTGGCTGAATGGATACAAAAACAAGACCCGTACATATGCTTTCTACAAGAGACCCACTTCAAACCTAGGACACATACAGACTGAAAGTGAGGGGATGGAAAAAGATATTCCATGCAAATGGAAATCAAAAGAAAGCTGGAGGGCTTCCCTGGTGGCGCAGTGGTTGAGAGTCCGCCTGCTGATGCAGGGGACACGGGTTCATGCCCGGTCCGGGAAGATCCCACATGCTGCGGAGTGGCTAGGCCTGTGAGCTATGGCCACTGAGCCTGAGCATCCAGAGCCTGTGCTCTGCAATGGGAGAGGCCACAGCAGTGAGAGGCCCACGTACAGCAAAAAAAAAAAAAGCTGGAGTAGCAATTCTCATATCAGACAAAATCAACTTTAAAATAAAGACTATTACAAAAGACAAAGAAGGACACTACATAATGATCAAGGGATCAATCCAAGAAGAAGATATAATAATTGTAAATATTTATGCACCAAACATAGGAGCACCCCAATACATAAGGCAAATGCTAACAGCTATAAAGGGGAAATCGACAGTAACACAATCATAGTAGGGGATTTTAACACCCTACTTTCACCAATGGACAGATCATCTGAATGAAAATAAATAAGGAAACACAAGCTTTAAATGACATATTAAGCAAGATGGACTTCATTGATATTTATAGGACATTCCATCCAAAAACAACAGAATACACTTTCTACTCATGTGCTCATGGAACATTCTCCAGGATAGATCATATCTTGGGTCACAAATCAAGTCTTGGTAAACTTAAGAAAATTGAAATTGTATCAAGTATCTTTTCTGACCACAGCACTATGAGACTAGATATTAATTACAGGAAAAAAATCTGTAAAAATACAAACACATGGAGGCTAAACAATACACTACTTAATAACCAAGAGATCACTGAAGAAATCAAAAAGGAAATCAAAAATACCTAGAAACAAATGACGATGACCCAAAACCTATGGTATGCAGCAAAAGCAGTTCTAAGAGGGAAGTTTATAGCAATACAATCCTACCTCAAGAAACAAGAAATATCTCAAATAAAAAATCTAACCTTACACCTAAAGCAATTAGAGAAAGAAGAACAAAATAACTGCAAAGTTAGCAAAAGGAGAGAAATCATAAAGATCAGATCAGAAATAAATGAAAAAGAAATGAAGGAAACAGTAGCAAAGATCAATAAAACTAAAAGCGGGTTCTTTGAGAAGATAAACAAAATTGATAAACCATTAACCAGACTCATGAAGAAAAAAAGGGAGAAGACTCAAATCAATAGAATTAGAAATGAAAAAGGAGAAGTAACAACTGACAATGCAGATATACAAAGGATCATGAGAGATTACTACAAGCAACTCTATGCCAATAAAATGGATAACCTGGAAGAAATGGACACATTCTTAGAAAAGCACAACCTTCCAAGACAAAACCAGGAAGAAATAGAAAATAAAAACAGGCCAATCACAAGCACTGAGATTGAGACTGTGATGAAAAACCTTCCAACAAACAAAACCCAGGATCAGATGGCTTCACAGGCGAATTCTATCACACATTTAGAGAAAAGCTAACACCTATCCTTCTCAAACTCTTCAAAAATATAGCAGAGGGAGGAACGCTCCCAAACTCATGCTATGAGGCCACCATTACCATGATAACAAAACCAGACAAAGATGTCACAAAGAAAGAAAACTACAGGCCAATATCACTGATGAACATAGATGCAAAAATCCTCAACAAAATACTAGCAAACAGAATCCAACAGCATATTAAAAGGATCATACACCACGATCAAGTGGGGTTGATCCCAGGAATGCAAGGGTTCTTCAATATACATAAATCAATCAATGTGATACACCATATTAACAAATTGAAGGAGAAAAACCATATGATCATATCAATAGATGCAGAAAAAGCTTTTGACAAAATTCAACACCCATTTATGACAAAAAAAACCCTCCAGAAAGTAGGCATAGAGGGAAATTTCCTCAACATAATAAAGGCCATATATGACAAACCCAGAGCCAATATTGTTCTCAGAGGTGAAAAACTGAAACCATTTCCACTAAGATCAGCAGCAAGACAAGGTTGCCCACTCTCACCACTCTTATTCAACAAAATTTTGGAAGTTTTACCCACAACAATCAGAGAAGAAAAAGAAATAAAAGGAATCCAAATTGGAAAAGAAGAAGTAAAGCTGTCACTGTTTGCAGATGACATGATACTACACATAGAGAATCCTAAAGATGCTGCCAGAAAACTACTAAAGCTAATCAATGAATTTGGTAAAGTAGCAGGATACAAAATTAATGCACAGAAATCTCTTGCATTCCTATACACTAATGATGAAAAATATGAAAGAGAAATTAAGGAAACACTCCCATTTACCATTGCAACAAAGGGAATAAAATGCCTAGGAATAAACCTACCTAAGAAGACAAAACAACTATATGCAGAAAACTATATGACACTGATGAAAGAAATCAAAGATGATACAAATAGATGGAGAGATATACCATGTTCTTCATTTGGAAGAATCAACATTGTGAAAATGACTATATTACCCAAAGCAATCTACAGATTCAATGCAATCCCTATCAAACTACCAATGGCATTTTTCACAGAACTAGAACAAAAAATTTCACAATTTGTATGGAAACACAAAAGACCCCAAATAGCCAGAGCAATCTTGAGAAAGAAAAATGCAGCTGGAGGAATCAGGCTCCCTGACTTCAGACTATACTACAAAGCTACAGTAATCAACACAGTATGGTACTGGCACAAAAACAGAAAGATAGATCAATGGAACAGGATAGAAAGCCCAGAGGTAAACTCACGCACATATGATCACCTTATTTTTCATAAAGGAGGCAAGAATATACAATGGAGAAAAGACAGCCTCTTCAATAAGTGGTGCTGGGAAAACTGGACAGGTACATGTAAAAGAAAGAAATTAGAACACTCCCTAACACCATACACAAAAGTAAACTCAAAATGGATTAAAGACCTAAATGTAAGGCCAGACACTATAAAACTCTTAGAGGAAAACTTAGGCAGAACACTCTATGACATAAATCACAGCAAGATCATTTTTGACCCACCTCTTAGAGAAATGGAAATAAAAACAAAATAAACAAATGGGACCTAATGAAACTTAAAAGCTTTTGCACAGCAAAGGAAACCATAAACAAGATGAAAAGACAACATGCAGAATGGGAGAAAATATTTGAAAATGAAGCAACTGACAAAAGATTAATCTCCAAAATTTACAACCAGCTCTTACAGCTCAATATGAAAAAAACAAACAACCCAAACCAAAAATAGGCAGAAGACCTAAACAGACATTTCTCCAAAGAAGATATACAGATTGGCAACAAACACATGAAAGGATGCTCAACATCACTAATCATTAGAGAAATACAAATCAAAACTACAATGAGGTATTACCTCACACTGGTCAGAATGGCCATCATTAAAAATCTACAAATAATAAATGCTGGAGAGGGTGTGGAGAAAAGAGAACCCTCTCGCACTGTTGGGGGGAATGTAAATTGATACAGCCACTATGGAGAACAGTATGGAGATTCCTTAAGAAACTAAAAATAGAACTATCATATGACCCAGCCATCCCACTACTGGGCATATACCCTGAGAAAACCATAATTCAAAAAGCGTAAGGTACCATAATGTTCATTGCAGCTCTATTTACAATAGCCAGGACATGGAAGCAACCTAAGTGTCCATCAACAGATGAATGGATAAAGAAGATGTGGCACATATATACAATGGAATATTACTCAGCCATAAAAGGAAACAAAATTGAGTTATTTGTAGTGAGGTGGATGGACCTAGAGTCTGTCATACAGAGTGAAGTGAGTCAGAAAGAGAAAAACAAATACCGTATACTAACACATATATATGGAATCCAAAAAAAAAAAAAAAAAAGGAAGAAAATGGTCATGAAGAACCTAGGGGCAAGACGGGAATAAAGATGCAGACCTACTAGAGAATGGACTTGAGGATATGGGGAGGGGGAAGGATAAGCTGGGACAAAGTGAGAGAGTGGCATGGACATATACACACTACCAAATATAAAATAGATAGCTAGTGGGAAGCAGCCACATAGCACAGGGAGATCAGCTCAGTGCTTTGTGACCATCTAGAGGGGTGGGATAGGGAGGGTGGGATGGAGGGAGACCCAAGAGGGAAGAGATATGGGGATATATATGTATGTATAACTGATTCACTTTGTTATAAAGCAGAAACTAACACACCATTGTAAAGCAATTATACTCTAATAAAGATGTTAAAAAAAAAAAGATGTGGCACATATATACAATGGAATATTATTCAGCCATAAAAAGAAATGAAATTGAGTTATTTGTAGTGAGATGGATGGACCTAGAGTCTGTCATACAGAGTGAAGTAAGTCTGAAAGAGAAAAACAAATACCGTATGCTAACACATATATATGGAATCTAAAAAAAAAAAAGGTTATGAAGAACCTAGAGACAGGACAGAATAAAGATATAGATGTAGAGAATGGACTTGAGGACACGGGGTGGGGAGAAGGGTAACCTGGGACAAAGTGAGAGAGTGGCATGGACATGTATACACTACCAAATGCAAAATAAATAGCTCGTGGGAAGCAGCAGCATAGCACAGGGATATCAGCTCGGTGTTTTGTGACCACCTAGTGGGGTGGGACAGGGAGGGTGGGAGGGAGATGCAAGAGGGAGGAGATATGGGAATATATGTATATTTATAGCTGATTCACTTTGTTATAATGCAGAAACTAACACACCATTATGAAGCAATTATACTCCAATAAAGATGTTTAAAAAATAACAATAAAATTATCCATCACACACAGTAAGCCCTCAGTGTTAACCTTATTTGTTCTCTTACTTTTGTGAGGGTTAAATTAAATAATATATATGAGGTTCTCAGCAGAGTAATGGCCCATACAAAATAATAAGTAATAACTATTACTATTAGTTCTATTATTTTATGATTAATGTTGAGATCATGAACTAGTGCTATGACAGTGGAGAGCCAGAGGAAGTAATCTTGTCCGCAATGTCATGGTGAGTACAAACTTGATAAAAGGACTTTCCAAAAATAAAAAAGAAATAGAGAAGCTCTTTTTTCATTGTTTCAGAACCATTGGAAGTAAGAAAGCTAACCAATTTACTTTGAAATATTATGATATGATTAAGAAAAACAGGCAGGGGCTTCCCTGGTGGCGCAGTGGTTGAGAGTCCGCCTGCCGATGCAGGGGACGTGGGTTCGTGCCCCGGTCCAGGAGGGTCCCACATGCCGCAGAGGGGCTGGGCCCGTGAGCCGTGGCCACTGAGCCTGCGCGTCCGGAGCCTGTGCTCCGCAACAGGAGAGGCCACAGCAGTGAGAGGCCCGCGTACTGCAAAAAAGAAAAAAAAAAAAAGAAAAACAGGCATATGGTGGAAACGATTTGATAGGTTTCAGACTCCTATACTGAGGAGGTTAAAAATTTTTTTTAAATACGTATACTATATTGTCAGTGCAAATCTTTGCAAAAGTCAGTCTTTTCTTTCTAGCCTAGCTTCTTTTTGTTTCGTGAAGGTTTCAGAGCTTGCCCTTTTGGGGTCAATGAAATGTCAACTGGTTATTTTTTCCTTTACCTGCACGCAGAGGTATGTTTACCCTAAAAAACAAAGCAGAAGATGTGCAGTATTTAAAAATCTCTGGCTCTACTCAGGTGCCCTCTGACAGCAGCTCTACAGCCAAGCTTGGGAAGAGGGAAAGGAAAGGCCCCCCAGAGTGATTCTAGGACTATGACCAGGCTTTGGGTCATTCATAACCAAAGGATCTGCAGAGGGATAAACCAGAGTAAAGCTTCATCTCCTGCACAGAATATGCAAACACACGAGTAAGAGTTTCTCTTCCATTGTATCAGAACAGCTGGAATTTTTATGAGATGACTTTCAAGGTTAGATGAAGTGTTGAATACCACCACCCAGGACCAACTGGTGAGTGAACACCAAAAAAGATGGTTTCTTAAATCCCGTGAACTTCCCCAGTGGAAAGTTATAAGTAATACTTGCACAATCTTGTGAAATGATTTTCCTTTCCACTGCCCCTGGTTACACACGTTCTCTGTGTACCCAAGAACAAAATGGCAGCCATTAGACCATGAGTGTTTACTCAGCAAGTGCTGGTGTCCTTAGGAGACTCTCTGGCCGAATACTTTGTGATCTTTTGAGGGCTGGCTCCAAACTGGCCCCAGGAAGGATCTTATTACTTTTCCAAATCACTGGGGATCATCAATCAGACACCAGAGTAGAAACTGCCTCAGTCATTCAGTTAAAAACAAACAGAGCTATCTGGTTAGGGAAGAGGTTTATTCCCCATTGCGCCCTTGGTATTGAGGTCTGTTTAAGAACTTTGTATCACCTAAGCTTATTGAGACCTGTGTTAGATAAGCAAGGCTGAATTTTAAAATATATCAATTTTTAGACCCTAAACTTGTCAACACAATATCAATCTCTCATAACTTAATAATAAAATCATAAAGATACCTTTATCAACTCTTGTTTTTTGTCTTTCTCTTTCTTTCTGTTTTGGAAATGATGTTTTAACTTAGAGGGGAGAAATGGGGGAAAGATGAGCTACCGGATGAGAACAGGACATTTGGAGCACTGAGCCAGCATGAGGGCTCTGAGTCCATGTTCCCTCTTCCTGCCCCATTTGAAGTTCATGAGCAGGCAGAAGCCTGCTGACCATACATATCTGCATGTAAAACCACATTTGACCAGTATTCCTTGCTGGGATTCTTTATATTTTATTTCCTTGGGGATCTATGGACTGTCCTTCTCAGGGGGCTTACAGACTGCAAGAGAAAAGCAAACCTGTAATTTAGTTAAGATATTGAGAATGTGGAATAAATCAGGACTAGTAGTAAAAGAGAGAGAAAAATTTAGGGTGTTGTTGGTTAGTGCTAAGAGTTATAGTGTTGGACTTTATTGTGAAGATCCTGTTCAAACATCATCCAGTGCATTGGCAGTGAGTTTCGTGTCCAATTCTATTATCCTTCCTCATGTCATTTTGGAAAAATAACTTAATCAGAGACATCTTGGACTGGACAGAGAGCATGGTTTCTGGAACCAGACAGATCTGGGTCTAAATCCTGGCTCTATAGTGACCTTGGACATGTTAATTAACTTCTCTGAACCAGTTTCCTTGTTTATCAGATGGGGAGGGTTACCTTCCCTCATACGGTTTTGTGAAGAATAAATGAGACAATGTGTGTAAAATGCCTTTCACTTCCTCCTGTTTTCTTTTTCCAGCTTTAAAAGATGAATTATACCTGCTACCTACTTGTCTAATGATCTATTAGGAAGATTAGTTAAGATTAGTTAATGCCTAGAAACCAGTTTCAGTGAGTAAAATAAATTAGTTTACAATAAAACTATGATTATTAAGGATTAAGAAGGGACTTCCTGGTGGCCCAGTGGTTAAGAATCTGCCTGCCAATGCAAGGGACACAGGTTCTAGCCCTGGTCTGGGAAGATCCCACATGCCGCAGAGCAACTAAGCCCATGCACCACAACTACTGAGCCTGCGCCCTAGAGCCTGCGTGCCACAACTACTGAAGCCCGTATGCCACAACTACTGAAGCCCGTGTGCCTAGAGCCCGTGCTCTGTGACAAGAGAAGCCACCGCAATGAGAGACCCGCTCACAGCAACGAAGAGTAGCCCCCGCTCGCCACAACTAGAGAAAGCCAGTGCATAGCAATGAAGACACAACACAGCCAAAACTAAATACATAAATAAATAAATTTATTTAAAAAAGAATCAAGTAGAATAATGCCATTTGCAGCAACATGGCTGGACCTAGAGAGTACCTATGAAGTGAAGTCAGTCAGACAAAGACAAATATGATACAATATCATTTATATGTGGAAACTGATAAAATGACACAAAATACTTATTTACAAAGCAGAAACAGACACAGAAAGCAAACTTACGGTTACCAAAGGGGAAAAGGAGGGGGAGGGAGTTTGGGATTAACATATACACACTGCTATATATAAAATAGATAAACAACAAGGACCTAGTGTATAGCACAGGGAACTATACTCAATATCTTATAACAACCTATAAGGGAAAAGAATCTGAAAAAGAATATATATATATATATGTATTCTTTTCAGTTATATGTATAACTGAATCACTCTGCAGTACACCTGAAACTAACACAACATTGTAAATCAACTATACTCCAATAAAAAGGAATTAAATAGTGCAAATGCCCAGGGACCTGAGAGTGGCTGGGATTCACATGCCACGGCTGACCTACAAGGCCCTAATCAAGTTATTCCTCTGATCATTAGTGTCCCCCAAATGAAAAGTGGGGCTGGGAGAAGCAGTGGGTTTAACTATCATTGTATGAAGACTGAAGTCCTCCCCAGCTGGCATGATTTTGATTCAACCAATGACTAGTTCTGTAGTCTGTGGAAAGTATTTTTATAAGGAAACATTCTAGGACAAGTAAGATTTGTCTAAGAGTGGCTTTTGTAGCGTCTTCTCTTAGTCACTAGGTAAAATGTTCTGATTCTTAAGGCTTTATGATGGTGATGGTATGTGAGTACAGATATTGAAATACAATGACTTCTGTGGTCTATTTCATGAAACATGTATGTTATCAAGTAAAAATTCCCCATTTGACATTGTCCAATAGAGAATCTTAACTATTTGGTTCAGCAATCTCTATGTGCCAATGAAATAATGTGTGCACGTGCATTTGGAGACAAGGGGAGTCCTGTTTGCAGTGAACTTCGCAAACACTTTGAAGTCAGAAACGCTTTTAAAAAATTCAAAGTTATCTTCTCACCAGCACAATGGCAGGTGTCTCAATGTTTTTGTAAGTAGAGTCCAAGGAATTTTGTCTGGCTTTTCTTCCTCTTGTCCTAAAGGACAAGACTATAACAATTTTTTCACATAATAAAGACGAATATTTCAGAGGATTTCTCTTCAAGGGCAAAGCCTACAGCAATATCAACTTCTTTATTCCTAATTAAAATGTGCATTCTTCATTATGCAGTAAGAAGCCTGGAGCTACCTTGCCATGCTGTCCCTAGGGACCATGCCCAGGACCCTCCCACACTAAGACTTCATAATGTGAAGTTCCAACATGGACTTTGTTTATGCAAAATTCTCTTTTTTTTTTCTTCTGAAAACATAGCAAAGTGCCACGGCCTTTGAGTATTTCTAAAGCTTACGGTTAACAAAATGCACAAGTATCTCACAAAGGCATACTCTTAAATAGCATTTAAAATTTTATCCTTACTAGTTCCTTAAATGCTTTCCAGATTTATCCAGTTAAAGAAGCAACCAGTCGTTGCTTAATAATAACCTAAAAATGTAAGATTTTGCCAGTTTTAGTTAATTTTTTGACCACGACATCACTTTTGTTAACTGAAATGAAAATGCTGAAAGGCTTAAGAACTCATTTTAAGTCTTTCATGTTGTCAAAGAGAAACACACAATAAGCTTTCAGGCATTTTATTTTATTATTCATTTATTTATTTATAAATTTATTTATTTATTTGTGGCTGTGTTGGGCCTTCATTGCTGCGTGCGGGCTTTCTCTAGTTGCGGTGACCGGGGGCTACTCCTTGTTGCGGTGTGCAGGCTTCTCAGTGCGGTGGCTTCTCTTGTTGCAGAGCACAGGCTCTAGGTGCGCGGACTTCAGTAGTTGTGGCACGTGGGCTCAGTAGTTGTGGCTCGTGGGCTCTAGAGCGCAGGCTCAGTAGTTGTGGCGCATGGGCTTAGTTGCTCCGCAGCATGTGGGATCTTCTTGGACCAGGGCTCAAACCCCTGTCCCCTGCATTGGCAGGCGGATTCTTAACCACTGCGCCACCAGGGAAGTCCCCAGGGCATTTTAAACTCTCTTTCTTTCTCAATTTTTTATTGTTTCAATAAGATAACACAGGTAAAAGTCCTAGTACATATCTAGGATTTCAGTAAAAATTATTCCTCCATTAATAAAATGCCCCTTATCTAGCTGATAACCCTTTGGTTGAAACATCAAATGCCAATAAGACATTGCCCAAATGCAAAAGTCAGGTCAATAGGCTAGAAAAAACCACAGAAGTACAGGTCTAGAGCTGACCCAGCTTAAGCTGTGCTTAAGTTTATGTTCTTCAACATGCTGTTTGAGCTCGAAGACCATGCATCAGTTCCAGAGAATGGCATTCTTCCTTTCAAGAACCTCAGTGCCAAGATTTATTGGGAAGTTGGGAATTTGTTTCTAAACTGAGGGGCCTCAACCATAACATAACCAACGTTGAGGAATAGGATTTATAATCCTCTAGGGAGCCTTAATTATTTGGCCACTACATCATTTTCATTAACTGGAAGGAAAACTCTGGCTGGTTTTGAGAACTCAGTGCTAATCACGCAGAGTATACTGACATCTGGTGGCACTGATTAAGCAAATACTTATGAATTAATAAGCGCTGTAATTAAAATTATTGACTGAATTCTTTTTAAATATTCAGCATTCCTTTGGAGTTTTCCTAAACTCTATTTAAAAAGGCTTTGCTGGTCCCCGATAATATTTATCAACTGGCTTAGTCCATTCATTTAAGACACTCAGTAAAACATTATGTTTTAACTCAAGGTGAATTAAACCTAAATTAATCATGATAGGTGTGAACTGTTGACTAATTTAGGACTCCGATTTCAACAGTAAGAGCTAAACAGTAATCAATTTTTATGGGTTTTTTTTTTTTGGTTTCAAGGAATGCTTTAACATGGAATGTGATTATTCTAGTTTCCTGCTTAGAAGCCAAGAGTGGAGAGCTGCCCACAGTAAAAATAGGGTGTGGTGTGTACAATTTTATGCTACTAAATCATTTGACCTTTGAAAAATACATCTAATCAAATCTAGGAGAGAATTACCACTGTCTCCTTATTAGCATGACTCTCTCCAGAGTTGTCCATCAAAGGAAGTTAAACAATAGTTTCCACCCAAATTTTCAGAGTAAAAAATGAAGACAGATTTTGACTTGTCCAAAGTCAGTGTCAGATCCATGAATAGAATCCGGGAGTTACTAAATCTTGGTTTTTGCCACCTTTTGATGTGTGTTTCCATTTAAGATGAGTGACAAGTGGTCAGTTGTCATGGTTTTTAAAAGATCTCTGTAAGGTCTGGATTTTGCATCAGAGTCTGGACTAAAATCATGTTTAAATTTTGTTTCCTCTCATCTTTTCCTGGTTTTGATTATTTTTTAAGAGTAGTTGATGGTCTCATGACACGAGCCTTCTATTTTGTGTTTTGTGTCTTGTGTTTTGAATTTTATGTGAAATTGTGGGTTTGATCTTTGACCTCTGTTTACTATAATACTGATTTGCCACTAATTTGATAGCAAGCCATAGGGATCTAGTGTAAACATGCTGCTCACTTTACACAGCTCTGTTTTACTCTTAAGTGAAGAAATATGTGTGTAGAATATAATTGAGAGGCTCTTGCAGAAGTAATAAAAACCACATAAAGTTTCAACGTCCCAGGTAGCACTCAGATTAATCACCTTCTGTGGCAGGAAGATCTAGTAAATCAAGAGGAAGTCATCAATGTAAAGAGGTGTAACCTCGAATTTAGTTGTAACTTGGTCAATGTACTCCTCCAGAAATAGGGGGAATGGTATAGACCGCACAGTTCTCCTGACCTGGCCGAGGCTCTGAACTCAGAGAATGCCGATTACAGGTGTGGTCAGCGCAGGAGGCGAGATTAGCCCTGAATCGTTGAATGCACTAATCACGAGGTTGGGGGTGAGGGGTGGGATCAGTGCAACTGGGCAGGAAACGCGCAACATGGGGGGGAAGAACTGCCCATGATTGAGAGTGGCAGGAAGTGGGCATCGCGAAGGCTTGGCCAAGCCTTCTCTGGAGCAAGCACCAAAGCTGTGAGGTGTCACACCATGAATTGTATTTCCCACTTCTCAGATTTTCCTAAGGGACTATGTTTAGTTCTTAATCCCACAACCAAAGAGAGATGAGAAGACCTTGTCAAAACTCCAAAGAAGGTTTGCCTTGTTACAGCTGTGCCTTTGGTTTCTGGCCAGGAAAGCAGAGCTGCACTAACCTCAGGAAGGTGGGGAAACGGCAAAGCCATCCTTCTGGGGGGAAAACAGTTCCTGTTTCTTCCTGTTATGCCAACTGTCTATGAGTTGCTGGCCTGAAGTGAAAGTTGTGAAAGAATTGTCTTATCAGTGTATATTCCAAGTCTTAGTTTCCTGTGGGCTGGTTTCTGTTATGCCCAGTTTAGGATCACTCAGCCCTTATGACTCCAGGCCTCAGCTAAACATGGAGCTTTAGTGGCTGTCCTTGGAATACTTTGATTCATTAGAAAAGAATTTGCTGTTAAAAAGACAACCTGGTCTCCGTTTTTTCAGTTTCATCTCATTTCTCTTAATCATATTCAGAGACAGCATGAGAATGAAATCATTCGTTTGTCCAACAAATATTTATTGGGCCCCCGCCTTCTTAATGCACTACAGAAGGCATTGTGGAGGAGAAAAGAAATATATGCTAGTTAGATGCTCCCTCAAAGAGCATACAGTTCCGTTGGAGACATGGGGCATACACATGGGCAAAGTCGAGGAGAAATTCAAGAGTCTCGGTGCACAAGACAAACACCCAACAAGGTAGAGGTGCCACAAAGCATGGTAGGATTCTGAGGAAAGGAAATGGTGTCAACAGAAAGTGTGTGAGCTCAGAGGAGGAGAAAGAGAGCACGGAATACCGGAGCTCAGGAAACGTTTGCTAGCAGGCAGAAAGTGAACTGGAACTCAAAAGGCGGCATTGCACACGGAGAAGCGGGAGGCATTCTGTGGTGCAGCAAAGAATCAGGTAGGCATGTTTGGGGAACAAGTCTAACCTAGAAGAAAAGATTCATGAATATGTCTCGTGTTGCAGGAGACATGAGTTCCAGCCCTGACTCAGCCCCTTATGGCGGTGTGGCCTTTACCCGGTCTATTAAACCAGCTATACCTGATTTATACCTTATTTATCTGTAAAATGGGAATGCAAACATCCCCTCTGACTTGCATGAGGGTACTGTAAAGATCAAATGAAGTAATAGGCATGAAAATGCTTTGCGATACCACATAAGGGACAGATTAGAGAACGCCTGAAATGCCAGCTGGGATTTGTCTTTAATCCTTTAAGTAATAAGAAGTCATTGAAGATCTCTGAGGAAGGGAGTGAATGACATGATGAACAAGGTGTAAGGAACCTAATTCCCTTCTCCAACTCCCTCCTCCAGCCCAGCAATCTGTCTCTCTTCTCTGCTGACAATTTTCTGTGATGTCAATTCAACATCTCCTACAGGCGCTGGGAGGAAAATCCATCCCAGCTCTTGGGAAGGGCTGTGTGTGCCTTGAAACAATCATGCTATGTAAATCAAAAGCCTCGCTGCATCTCAGTCCTCCCATTCACTTGAGCACATCTATTGTTTTTGGAACTTCATCCAATTTATTCACATTTCAAGATGCTTCGTACTGTGTACAGAGCATTCTTGTACTGTATCACCAGAAAGCATCTTTGTTTTATGATGGTTGTCTTTTGGCTACGCAGCCCTGAAGAGCATTAGCCCTTTTCCCCATTTCACTGCCTTGCTGAATCCAAACACATTTCTAAGCCCCTTTAATCTTTTAACATTATCCACCTTTTGAGATGAAAATGTTTATTTTTTTCTTATATTTGAATCTTATTTGAATTGCTGCTAAAATTCATGATATTACAGAGTTTTAACTTAGCAATGAATCATTTTGCAGTAAGTTGGAAAATCCTTAAATATCCAAAATCTTAATCAAATACAGCTAATTTTTAAAAATAACATATTATTCAGTTTAGTTTTTCCTTTCTTTGTTTGAAACAACTGAAAGGTTTGAAGAAAATTAAAAGGTAATATCTAAAGACATTTTTAACCCCCTGAGTGATTCCATGAATTTTAGTTCCTATTTGTCTTGGCAAAGGAATGAATGAATGGGTGAACTCAACCAACTAGATCTGGAAAAACGTATTTCTTTTTATATCATTCATCTCGTTCAGGAGTTGGCGAACTTTTTCTGTAAAGGGACAGATAGTAAATATTTTCAGGTTTGTGAGCCATATGGTTTATGTCACAACTACTCTGTCATTGTATCGGGAAAGCAGCCATAGACAATACAAAAATGATGGCTGTGGCCGTATTCCAATAAAACGTTATTTACAAAAACAGTCAGTGGGTGGATTTGGCCTTTGGGCTGATCTTGTCCTCAAGCTCAGTTGTTCTCAAACTTTGGTGTGCATCAGAATGACCTGAGCGACTTGTGACAACAAAAGCTGTCCAGACCCCAGATTCTGATTCCATGGGTTTGGGCTGGGCTGGGGGTTCTCACCATTATTCTGAGGCACCAAAGTTAGAGAACCTCTGCTCTTTTCCCTTAAGAAATGCAGCTCCAATGTCCTATATTAACCACCACAATTTTAATGAGAGACTCATAAAAGGGAGGTTTAGAGAAGAGAATCAAACTTGGCCCAATGAAGATTAGCATATTTTAAATTGTAAAAATAAAACAATTTTTGCATTTCTGGAAATTTTAGGGACTGATCATTTTGATCCATAATTCTAGCTAGCATCAATTTCTATATATCATCTAAAAGGTGACATTCAAATACATTATAGAACTATAGCTATAGCCAAATTATACTTAAGATTTAGTTCTTAAGGCATAAACTGAAGTTAAACAACCTCAAGTGATTTTAAAAGGTTCATCAGCCTTCCAGCTTCTAAAATAGTTTATTACTATTATTGTTAAAATTATCACAACCAAAAATTACTTAATAATAAGAGCTTTACAACCCATAAAATACCCCATTGTTTTAGCACAGCATCAGTTGATACTTTATAAATCTGGATCCAGACTTTTTCCAAAAACTTGTTGAAAGCTACTCAGCAAAGCAATGAAAAGATAGAAAATATTTTTTTCCATATAGAAATTGAGAGGCGCATGGGTCCCACCCTGTACAAAAGCATTTCTCACACAAAGAAAAGACACTCAAATTATAAACAGATGGCCAATCACATGGCAATCAATTAAAATATATCAGGTGAGATCTGGTTCCAAATTTGAATTCCATTTTTGTTGGCTAACCCCAAGAGTTTCCTTCACAGTGGGATGTACTGCTACGTGGAACTGTAGGCTCCAGCCACTCCCTGTTCTCCCTCTCTGGATGGCAAGGAGAAAGACTGCTGCATAAGCAGAGAACTTGGCATCTGAGGAGGACTGCATTACTCTTGAGCCCATCTGCCAGCTGGTGGTGATGGATGGGGGAGTGAACTATAGCCCTTCTTGGCTAGTGGATGAGTTTCCATTTGGTGCTCCTTTGTTATTCAACTCAAAGCTAATAATTTTTTAAAATTTTATGATTTTCCTTCTTTTCTCTTAACAGTATGCTGCCTGCCTGACATACTGTACAAATACAGACCAGGTTAAAAAACAATCAGAGTCTGATTCTTGAATTTGAACACTGGATTGATGAATGCACATGCACAAATTGCTTCATTTCCCTGCACTTCAATTTTTGATAAATGAGAGAATAACACTTTTTAATGTATTTAATTATAAGACAATAAACAGGTTAATCCTGGCTGTAAGGCAGTTGGCCATTAGAACAGAGAAAATTCAATAATCTGATATTTTAAATTGTTTTTGTAAGTGATACAAAGCTGTTTTACATATGTGGTCAATGATGCAAGACGTTAATGCCCATATAATTAAGAAATGATTTTTATATTTGTATTTGGCAAATATAAACTAACTTCTAAATGCTTAATAACATAGTAATGATCTCTGTATGTGTCCAAATCCTCTTAAACCCAGAGCACTGCCTCCCAGTGAGGACACATTTAGTACTCTGGTTTTTATTTTGAAGAGCTGCTAATCCTCAGCTTGTCCTCAAGTGAGCACTGGTGATCTCACTGGTTTCGTTTAAAGCCAGGTGAACCACACGGATACCATTTCTGAAGCCTCTGGTAATGCCGAATGAACAATTCTCAGCCACAAACAGAGTGCCTGCCACATACCCTAACTGCTGATCTCGTTCTAGTGCTTGGTCCATAAAGCCCATCGGATTCTGGAACAGATTCTAAGAGGTCAAATATGTAACTGTATTTTCCCCAAAGATAGCGGAATAAAACGCCTTTATGTTTGCTTGATTTAATTTTCCCCCCAAAGAACAAGCATCACGGCCCAAGAATGTTGGTTTACTACCAAACTGATATTTTATCTTAAAGTCACAATACTCTTAAAACAATTTATTCCTCTGGACTGTATTCCCTCTGTGTCTCTATTCAGTTTGAAATCAACTCCTGTTTTTCTCTATTATTGTGATCCAAGAAGACGCACTCTCGTATCACATCTCATATGCATCTCCCAGACCCCTATTGTATGACTCTCACTTTTGATCGCGAGGTTAAACAATGAGTTGCTTATTTGTGCCTGCAACGTGTAAAATGGAGCGATCTTTAAGTGGTTGCTGAATTTTCTACATAAAGTGCTGTTAATCTCCTTAACAATAACATAAGAAGCATCCCGTTGAAAACTTTTCAGGGTACATTTCTAAAATGAAAGTGAATAAAGTAAAATGAAGATTAACCCCTTCATCCTAAAGGAAGACTTTTCATAAAAGTGTGTACTTTTTCTTTTCTTTTTCTTCTTCCATCAAGCATCAAACTACAGTATAACAACATCTCAAATAAACAAGACTCCTAAGTTCCAAAACAAGGGAAAGGAAAGCACAAAAATTCTCTTCTGGGAGAATTTATGTCTTCCATTCTCTCTTCTCCAGATGATGAACCTTCATTTTTCTGAGTCATGTATCCTCCCTTCACTACTGTATCTGCCGAAATCGTATGCATCTTCTGACACTTTATTCAAGTTCTGCACACTCAGTGATGTTCTCTGTCTTCCTCTGACCAGAAAGCTATACTCCTTCTGATTTGATATACTTTTTTTTTTAACATCTTTATTGGAGTATAGTTGCTTTACAATGGTGTGTTAGTTGCTGCTGTATAACAAAGTGAATCAGCTATACATATACATATATCTAAATATCCCCTCCCTCTTGCGTCTCCCTCTCACCCTCCCTATCCCACCCCTCTACGTGGTCACAGAGCACCGAGCTGATCTCCCTGTGCTATGCAGCTGCTTCCCACTAGCTACTATTTTACATTTGGTAGTGTATATATGTCAAGGCTACTCTCTTTCGTGCCAGCTTACCCTTCCTCTTCCCCATGTCCTCAAGTCCATTATCTACGTGTGTGTCTTTATTTGGTTTGATATACTTTGGACAATATATTGCACACAGATTACCCTGCAGCTATTCTCCAGTGGCTTCATATCTGTGTTTTGTGGCTTGCCCAAGGTCACATAACTAGTAAGCACTTAGGAGGAAATGAAAACCCATGGCTGCTGGCTCCAAATTCTAGGATCTTTCTCTCCACAGCACGCATCTCCTTGAACATTGCTCTGTGTTAACTATTTGCTCAGAAAAAAGAAAGAAGCTGTCCTTTCCCCAAAGAACTGTAACTTAGTATTTCATGGGCTGTCAAAGTACTTTGTCTCTATAAGTTCCATTCTTCTAACTGGTTCTCTGCTCCTTGAATGTCTCCTTTGGGGGCTCCTGGTCTCTCATTGTTCTTTCCAATTTCAAAATTCCCCAAAGTTTATCTTCAGTCACCTTCTATTGTGTTCTCTACATCTTCAACTTCATTTATACTTATGAGTTCAACAACTGTTCCTGTGTAGATAATTTAGCTCAAGTCTCTTGGCCTGCACTCTCTCTAGTTCCACTATTATATTTTCTGGTGCTTGTTTAAAGTCTGCAACATGTTTTTTTAAAATGACCTAATCATTTTCCTGTATTAGGTCCTCTTCCTACCATACCAGATTCTTCCAAGTGAGAATCTCAAAGTAATCTTTCTTTCTCCTGCATCCCCATTGTAATCACCAGGCAAATCTTCTAGGTCTGTTCCTTCTTTTCCATTCCCAGAGGCACCTCCCTAATTCATCTCTCTTCTGAACAATTGCAATAGGTAGCTAACTCTTTTTCTCACAACCTGTCTCCCTGCCCAATCGTTCCTATACATCGCTTGAAGCCAGGGAATAAATGATGCCAAAGCACAGGAGGCAAGGCTAAGTAAGTACCTTGACCTTGAACAGAGAGAAAACTGGGACCAATTAAACTTAAAAGCTTTTGCACAGCAAAGGAAACCATAAACAAAATGAAAAGACAGCCCTCAGAATGGGAGAAAATATTTGCCAACGAAGCAACTGACAAGGAATTAATCTCTAAAATATACAAACAGCTCATGCAGCTCAATATCAAAAAAACAAACAACCCGATCAAAAAATGGGCAAAAGATCTAAATAGATATTTCTCCAAAGAAGACATACAGATGGCTAAAAAGCACATGAAAAGATGCTCAGCATCACTAATTATTAGAGAAATGCAAATTAAAACTACAATGAGGTATCACCTCACACAAGTCAGAATGGTCCTCATCAAAAAATCTACAAACAGTAAGTGCTGCAGAGGGTGTGCAGAAAGGGAAACCCTCCTACACTGTTGGTGGGAATGTAAACTGGTACAGCCACTATAGAGAACAGTATGGAGCTTCCTTAAAAAACTAAAAATAGAGCCACCATATGATCCAGCAATCCCACTCCTGGGCATATATCTGGAGAAAATCATAATTCGAAAAGATACATGCACCCCAATGTTCATTGGAGCACTATTTACAATAGCCAGGACATGGAAGCAACCTAAATGTCCATCAACAGATGAGTGGATAAAGATGTGGTAAATATATACAATGGAATATTAGCCATAAAAAAGAACGAAATAATGCCATTTGCAGCAACACGGATAGACCTAGAGATTGTCATACTGAGTGAAGTAAGTCAGAGAAAGACAAATATATGATATCGCTTATAGGTGGAATCTGAAAAAAACGGTACAAATGAACTTAGCTACAAAACAGAAATAGAGCTACAGATGTAGAAACTTATGGGGGTAAGGGGGGAGAGGGATAAATTGGAAGATTAAGATTCACATATACACGTGACTATATATAAAATAGATAACTAATAAGGACCTACTGTATAGCACAGGGAACTCTACTCAATACTCTGTAATGGCTTATATGGGGAAAGAATCTAAAAAAGTATATGTATAACTGATTCACTTTGCTGCACACCTGAAATGAATACAACATTATAAATCAACTATACTCCAATAAAAAAAATTTTTAAAAACTGACTTTTAAAGATTGAGGTAGAATAGATCAATAGATCAGTATTTTAAAACTATTGGAAAATATAGGGAGAATGAGAGAAAGAGAGAGATTGATTGATTCTGAAGGGATATCCTGAAAGCCAAGGAGGAGAAGCAAGGAGGGACCAAATACTGAAGAGGTCAAAGAAGCTACTTCTTTACCTCTGGTACATTCTACTTTCTTACCATCTATATTCTTATATCACCAACAAGAAATAATTCTGTTAAAGCAAAACCCAAAATTAATAGCCACTTCATTTTGGTATTTACAATTAGTTGCACCCATCAAAGTAATGATTCTCAAAATATTGGCAGAGTAGGAAGTCAGAGCAGTATTAAATAGGATATAAACCTAGATCCTGGGAATGTACTAAAGTGTTCTTTTTATGAGAGTAATAGTTACTACTGTATCAGTCTCAACATAATATCTTTTATAAGACTGTAGTGAGTATATTTAACCACCAACACTCGAGGGAAAGTGTTAGGTTTTACCAAACCCGGGTAAACATTTAAACTTTATCAGAGAAGACAAAATCAAACAGGTATTGGGCTTCCCTGGTGGCACAGTGGTTAGGAATCCTCCTGCCAATGCAGGGGACACGGGTTCGAGCCCTGGGCCGGGAAGATCCCACATGCCACAGAGCAACTAACCCCGTATGCCACAACTACTGAAGCCCACACACCTAGACCCCGTGCTCTACAGCAAGAGAAGCCACCACAATGAGAAGCCTGCACACCACAACCAAGAGTAGCCACCGCTCGCCGCAACTAGAGAAAGCCCATGCGCAGCAACGAAGACCCAACGCAGCCAAAAATAAATAAATAAATTTATTTTTTTAAAAAATCAAACAGGTATTTAATGTAATAATATACATGCTGCATCCTTAAAACGAAATATTTCTCATTTGACTACACATTAAAATCTGAACTCATTTGCAACTGAATCAAGAAATGGTGGAGTAAGCAACCATTAAAAACTCCTGGGTACATTTAGTCTCCAACCAAAGGTAATCAACCCTTAGGAGGGTTGATACATTACAAAAGGAAAGCATCTTTATTTAAACCAGATTTTTGCTAACTGTGGTTTCCCATTAGTGAGTTGCAAGATTAATTTAGTGGGTCATGACCAATATTTTTTAAAAAAATGAAATAGAATAACATAAAATGTTAGAGTTCATCACAAATTGTAAGGATATCTTTATTCAGTAAATATAATATATCTGTATGTATTGTACACTGTGCTACAGTGTAGATAATATATCTTTTGTGTATTACAGTCAAAAAGCTTGAAAAACTGATTTAGGGCAGTATATTATGCTTCCTGCTGCTCAATAAAAAACAGTGACAGCAGCAAATTCCATCAAATTATATTGCTCTGCATCATCATACCTATTCTTGAAGTAGCTGCTTTAAAAAAATACCCTGTCTCTCTCCTCTGCTCCACCTTCGGTGCATTTCTTATACCAGTGTTTCTCAAAGTGCTGTCCATGGACTCTGGAGATCTCTGAAAAGAGTCTACAAGTTCATTGTAAGATGAGGATGTTATTTGTATTTTCACTGTGCTGACATTTGCATTGGCTCAGCAAAGGCCAAATGGATAAAACAGCTGGGCCCCTAGCACCAGTTGAGGCAGTGTCACCAGATTGTAACAGCCAGTGTCTACGGCACTGCCATGCCCTCCTGGATTTTTCTTAAAGTGCCAATTTCACTTAACAATGATCCTGATAAGGCAGTAGAAAGTATTCACTTTATTAAATGTCAACCCTTGAACACATACCATTTTAATATTTTGTGTGAGAAATGGGACATTCTAACAAGACCTCGATGCATACCAACTATGATGGTTGTGAGCTAAGCTAGCTGCTTTTTTAATGGAATACCATTTTTACTTGAAAACAAACTATGCTTATTCAGATGTGGGTATTTAGCAGACAGTTTTTTCTAACATGAACAAAGTGAGACTATCACTTCAAGGGAAACAACTGAAAGTATTTATTACCAATAATAAAATTCCAGCTTTATAGCAAAAATGAAAATTTTAGAAAACTTGACAGTATACCAATACTTAAAGAATTTTAGGATGAAATCGGTGGTGATATTGACCAAAGTGATTGTTCGATATTGTATAACGAAATGTGTCAACATTTGGAAGATCTGCATAACTCAGTGAATCAATGTTTTCCAAATGACCATTGCATGACACAAGTACAAGATAGACCAATGGTTTTTAGAGGAATGGAGTATAAAAAGTCATTAACATGGTTTAGAATCCACCAACTTTTAAGAAACCAACCTTTAAAAACTATTACTCATATGTATAACTGAATAACTTTGCCGGACACCTGAAACTATCACAACATGGTTAATAACATATACTCCAATATAAAATTAAAAGTTAAAACAAAACAAAACCTATCACTTTTTGCATTATGGTGTCAAGTCAAAAAGCAATATCCACAATTATCTAAGAAGGCTGTTAAAATACTCCTCCCTTTCCAGTTACATATTTGTGTTAGGCCAAATTTTCTTCATCTATTGCAACCAAATTATGTATCATATCAGATTGGATGCAGAAGCAGATATGGAACTACAGCTGTTTTCTATTAAGATAGACATTTAAAAGATTTATTAAAAATATAAAACAATGCCACTCTTCTCACCTTTTCTCCTTAAAAGTCTCTTACTTACGTTATTATATAGTAAGCTTATTATTTTCAATGAATATATAAATTAAAAAAAAAATTTTACCTTTAATGTCTAATACAATAAACATTGATAGATAGAACACACATAAACAAAAGCTCTTTTGGGTCCTCAATGATTTTTAAGAGTATAAAAAACCCTGAGACCAAAATGTTTGAAAAACACGGTCCTAGACCTTATTTGACTCTTCTCTCAAATCCAAAACTATGAATACACATTTGAGCTTCTGAATCAACAATCAATTACACTGTTTAAGAAGAGCTTACAACAGGTATGGATGAGGGAATACTTAAAGCCATTTCTGGGTTTAAAAAATGAATTTCCTAACTGAAGAATATTTAAAGTACATATTATATAATAGGCAAGGTTAACATAAGGCCCCAACTAAGACCTTTAGTGTTTTCTCTCCTGCTCATCTTGATATTAAAGTGTTTGCTTTTAGAGGGAGGAACACTCCCAAACTCATTCTATGAGGCCACCATCACCTTGATACCAAAAGCAGACAAAGATGTCACAAAGAAAGAAAACTACAGGCCAATATCACTGATGAACATAGATGCAAAAATCCTCAACAAAATACTAGCAAACAGAATCCAACAGCACATTAAAAGGAAAATACACCACGATCAAGTGGGGTTGATCCCAGGAATGCAAGGATTCTTCAATATACGCAAATCAATCAATGTGATACACCACATTAACAAATTGAAGGAGAAAACCATATGATCATCTAAATAGATGCAGAAAAAGCTTTCAACAAAATTCAACACCCATTTATGATAAAAACCCTCCAGAAAGTAGGCATAGAGGGAACTTTCCTCAACATAATAAAGGCCATATATGACAAACCCACAGCCAACATCATTGTCAACGGTGAAAAACTGAAACCATTTCCACTAAGATCAGGAGCAAGACAAGGTTGTCCTCTTTCACCACTATTATTCAACACAGTTTCGGAAGTTTTATCCACAGCAGTCAGCGAAGAAAAAGAAATAACAGGAATCCAAATTGGAAAGAAGAAGTAAAGCTGTCACTGTTTGCAGATGACATGATACTATACATAGAGAATCCTAAAGATGCTACCAGAAAACTACTAGAGCTAATCAATGAATTTGGTAACGTTGCAGGACACAAAATTAATGCAAAGAAATCTCTTGCATTCCTATACACTAATGATGAAAAATCTGAAAGAGAAATTAAGGAAACAGTCCCATTTACCATTGCAACAAAAAGAATAAAATGCCTAAGAATAAACCTACCTAAGGAGACAAAAGACCTGTATGCAAAAAACTATAAGACACTGATGAAAGAAATTTAAAATGTTATGAACAGATGGAGAGATATACCATGTTCTTCAATTAGAAGAAGAAATATTGTGAAAATGACTATACTACCCAAAGCAATCTACAGATTCAATGCAATCCTTATCAAACTACCAATGGCATTTTTCACAGAACTACAACAAAAAATTTCACAATTTGTATGGAAACACGAAAGACCCCAAATAGACAAAGTAATCTGAGAAAGAAAAATGGAGCTAGAGGAATCAGGCTCCCTGACTTCAGAATATACTACAAAGCTACAGTAATCAAGACAATATGGTACTGGCACAAAAACAGAAATATAGATCAATGGAACAAGATAGAAAGCCCAGAGATAAACCCACGCACACATGGTCACCTTATTTTTGATAAAGGAGGCAAGAATATACAATAGAGAAAAGATAGCCTCTTCAATAAGTGGTGCTGGGAAAACTGGACAGCTACATGAAAAAGAATGAAATTAGAACACTCCCTAACACCATACACAAAAATAAACTCAAAATGGATTAAAGACCTAAATGTAGGGCCAGACACAATAAAACTCTTAGAGGAAAACATAGGCAGAACACTCTATGACATAAATCACAGCAAGATCCTTTTTGACCCACCTCCTAGAGAAATGGAAATAAAAACAAAAATAAACAAGTGGGACCTAATGAAACTTCAAAGCTTTTACACAGAAAAGGAAACCATAAACAAGACAAAAAGACAACCCTCAGAATGGGAGAAAATATTTGCCAATGAAGCAACTGACAAAGGATTAATCTCCAAAATATACAAGCAGCTCATGCAGCTCAATATCAAAAAAACAAATAACCCAATCCAAAAATGGGCAGAAGACCTAAACAGACATTTCTCCAAAGAAGATATACAGATCGCCAACAAACACATGAAAGGATGCTCAACATCACTAATCATTAGAGAAATGCAAATCAAAACTACAATGAGGTATCACCTCACGCCAGTCAGAATGGCCATCATCAAAAATCTACAAACAATAAATGCTGGAGAGGGTGTGGAGAAAAGGGAGCCCTCTTGCACTGTTGGTGGGAATGTGAATTGATACAGCCACCATGGAGAACACTATGGAGGTTCCTTAAAAAACTAAAAATAGAACTACCATATGACCCAGCAATCCCACTACTGGGCATATACCCTGGGAAAACCATAATTCAAAAAGAAACATGCACCCCAATGTTCATTGCAGCTCTATTTACAATAGCCAGGACATGGAAGCAACCTAAGTGTCCATCAACAGATGAATGGATAAAAATGTGGCACATATACACAATGGAATATTACTCAGCCATAAAAAGAAACGAAATTGAGTTATTTGTAGTGAGGTGGATGGACCTAGGCTCTGTCATACAGAGTGAAGTAAGTCAGAAAGAGAAAAGCAAATACCGTATGTTAACACATATATATGGAATCTTAAAAAAAAAAAAAGGTTCTGAAGAACCTAGGGGCAGGAGGACAGGAATAAAGGCACAGACATGGAGAATGGACTTGAGGACACTAGGAGGAGGAAGGGTGAGCTGGGACGAAGTGAGAGAGTGGCATGGACATATATACACTACCAAATATAAAATAGATAGCTAGTGGGAAGCAGCCACATAGCACAGGGAGATCAGCTCGGTGCTTTGTGATCACCTAGATGGGTGGGATAGGGAGGGTGGGAGGGAGACTCAAGAGGGAGGAGATATTGGGATATATGTACATGTATAGCTGATTCACTTTGTTATAAAGCAGAAACTAACACACCATTGTAAAGCAATTATACTCCAATAAAAATGTTAAAAAATAAAGTGTTTGCTTTTATTCACTGTACTGTCAAGCTGGGTATCATTACAAACACATTTATTCATCAGTAGAAGCCACAGTTCTCATCTGACACTTTAAATGCGTCATCTCGCCTGAGATGTGTATCACACTTGATGCAAAATGCCTGCCACAGCGCTCCCAGTGTCAGAGCTCTTCTTGGTGAAATGGCAGTATGAGAACCAGTGCACCCGTGCCCTCAGAATACTCCAGAACAGACGTTACCCTGCAATGAAAGTTCATATGAAATCAGCATGACTTAATTACATTCATCACACCGAAAATCTAATTCTATGCCAATGATACATGGCACTTGGAGCTTATTTTACAAACATTACCTAATTAATCTCAAAACATCCCTGAGAGGCAAGACATAATGATATATGAGCTGACAATCTAATTATGTCTAATTATTTATAAGATTTCCCCCTTCCAAGAGGTTTCTATCGCCAGTTCAGAGAAGTGGGCTTGCTACGTGCTCAAATCAGGTGTGGAAATCAATTATCACTTATTCCATCCAAAATTGTCTTGCTATAAAGCACCCACATTTCCTTTTAGAACAGATCAACCTGTACCATTTTCCATTGGAAAGGCTCATGGAAACTCCAAAGCCCCCAAGCAATCTAGTGTTGAACTCATAGTTCTGTACCTTAAATGACATTCTTTGCTCACTTTTTACCCACGAGCAATTTTGATTATTATCCCAATTGCTTTGACCAGCTTTGCTCTACTGTCCTCTTTTCCCCCCCACAGTATCTTTTTCTCCTGTAAAGATACTCACAGACACTGGCCCTATCATCGAGACAGTTTTCTTGCCTCCAAATTCTGTCATCAGAAAGCTGCCTTCTCTGTGCTTTTGTTCCTGTTGCCTCGCTGACTTGAACGCTCTCGGGTTTCCTCAAGTTCTCTGCATTCCCTTATTTCCATTCGACTTGAAATTAGGCAACTTTGTTCCATCAGATAATTACACATCAGCTTCTAAATTTTCTCTTGAGCAGCAAGTTGGGCCTTGAAAGTGAATGCCATATGTTTAAAAACATTGCTAGAAGACATATTGTGAAGGGGAATGTTACTGTTTGTGGGAAAAAAAAGATTATACAAGTATGCTTAAAAATACACCTCAGGAATGTTATTTATTTAAATAACAATTCTTATGAGGGCTGTATCAAAATTCTCCAGAGACAGAGAGATTTATTTTTAAGGAATTGGCTCACATGACTGTGGGGGATGGTAAATCCAAACTCTGCAGGGTAGGCTGGCGGGCTGGAAATTCCCCCAGGAATCGATCTTGTAGTTTCGAGTCTGAAAGCTGAATTCCCTCTCCTTGGGGGGAACCTCAGTCTTTGCTCTTTAGGCCTTCAAATGATTGAATGAGGCCTGTCCACGTTAAGGAGGATTATCTGTTTTACTCAAGTCTACTTATTTAAATGTTAATCACATCTAAAAAAATACGTAACAGCAACATCTAGAATGGTGTTTGACCAAACAACTGGGCACCATAGCCTAGCCAAGGTGACACATATAATTAACCTCACAAGGTCCTACCTTGTTTAAGAAAGCTTTTTTTTTTTTTTTAACTTTTGGCTGCGTTGGGTCTTCATTGCTGTGCATGGGTTTTCTCTAGTTGTGGCGAGTGGGGGCTACTCTTCGTTGCGGTGCACGGGCTCTAGGCGCGTGAGCTTCAGTAGTTGTGGTACGTGGGCTCAGTAGTTGTGGCTCATGGGCTCTAGGGCACAGGCTCAGTAGTTGTGGTTCATGGGTTTAGTCACTCCACATCATGTGGGATCTTCCCGGACCAGGGCTTGAACCCCTGTCCCCTGCATTGACAGGCAGATTCTTAAACACTGTGCCACCAGGGGAGTCCTAAGAAAGCATTTAAAGCAACTGTATTTTTCATCTTTGTAATCTTACTGGCTAACAAAGTACCTCCTGTACTAGGTGTTCACTAACTATTCAGTGGTGAAATAAATGAATGTGTATTAGACTTGTGTTTCCAATAAAATTGTAAACTTGAGCGACAATATTTCCCTTGCATTTTCTGTAACTATGGCAATCAAATAACTCAAATTTTCCAGGATAGTATTGATTTCAAATGTTCTGTCCCATTGTCACACCATGTGTCCTAATTTTAAATTGTAGAAAACATGGTGACCATAATTCTAACAAGTAGTTTCATGCTGAACACAGTACTTAAACCTCACTAAATACTTAACTGATTGAAATGGAATTTCCAGCCAGTGGACATTTTGTTTAAAATATGACAAAATACAACTGGGGGAAATTATCATTTCTCTTCTCATTTATTCCTGAGACACGAAATGCAATCTGGTTCTTGTATTTTAAATTTTCCAGTTCTCAGGGTGTGGTTCTAATGAATTGCTGAGCCAGTATGAAGTAAGATACTTGGTAATCAGGGCAAGTTTAAACAGTGTTGAACATTTTTTTAGGGTGAGTGACCATCCAGGTAATGTATCCAGGAAAGGCCTTGAATAGAAAAGGAGGGACACTATCAGACAAATAAAAATCCCTGTTTCTGGATTCTCTATGCAGGTAATAAAATCTTGAGATTCCAGGAGGAAAGTTGCTGAATTTCTTTAAGATAGAAGAAGACAGAATCAAAAATAAATAAAACATTAAGATTGTCTTTTTTTTTTCCAGTAAAAATTACTTAAGGCTTTTCTGGACTGCAGAAATTATTTTCCTACATTATAATCTGATGTGAGCTTTAAAACTGCTGGTTTGTTCCAAAATGATATCTCAAAGGAGTATAAGTTATACCACATGGAGTTTAGATAGCCTTGGTGAAAATTTAAAGCTATTATAGAAAGATGAGTGATGAATTCAAGGAAGCCAGAAAGTGCTTGAACCAAAAGCTTTTAGCTATTCAGTCAAAAAATTAGCAAAATTTAGTGACAGCTTGGGTACGGGGGGTGAAGATATGGAAGAGACAAAAGATGTCTTAGCTGTGGTAGGAGACTAGAATTATGCTAATCTCATTATGAGAGACAGAGAAATTAAGACAGAGAACCAGTTTGGAATATTTAGTAGAGGAATGAAGGTGATGAGTAATTTTGAGCATGTTGATTTTAAGTGAAACGTGGAGCTACACTGTAAACAGCTAGAAATACAGTTTAAGAAAGTAGGTGAGAAATCAGAACCAAAGCTGAGGTTTCCAGGATCTTTACTATAGAATTTAAATAAAGTCCAAACTATTGACTATGCCTTCTCTATATCTACCCTAGCCAAAGATGTACTTTTCCTGGACTCGAGCTGAATGGGGTGATTTACAGACCCCCTACTTGGTCTTTGCACTTTCTGGGACATGTGATTACTCTTTCCTCACCTATCTGGAATGCTCTTTTCCTTTCCACAGCCCCAAACACCCCAATAACTCACACTCCAACTTCAACTCAACCTTTAGGTCTTACTTAATCTTTTCTGGATGTATGCCCAGTAGTGGGATTGCTGGGTCATATGGTAGTTCTATTTTTAGTTTTTTAAGGAACCTCCATACTGTTCTCCATCGTGGCTGTATCAATTTCCATTCCCACCAACAGTGCGAGAGGGTTCCCTTTTCTCCACACTTCAGGTCTTACTTTAGATGTTTCTTCCCTGACTGCCCCCTTACACACACACACACACACACACACACACACACACACACATACACACACACACACTCCTGTGTTAGGTTAGTTGCCCTTCTATGAGCTTTCAGGGTATTTAGTATTAATCTCCCTCACTACTCTGTGTTATAAGATCCTGCTTACTGATCCGTCCATTCAACTTGAGTTTAAGGTTCCCAAGGGCGGGCACTGAATCTTTCCTGCTCATGGTTACATTCCTAACTCCATTATACATAGTAGGTACTCAAAAACTGAATGAACAAATGAATTTTCAGAGAAAGTTGCATGTGGACAACATCACAGTAGATAAAGCTCTAAAAGCTTGTCTGAAAAAGAGGTTGATAGTTGATATTTGATGATAGTTGATACTTCAAGTAACAAGCTTGAAGTGCCTAGAAAAATTAATTCCTGCTGCATACTTGTATCTTGTGGAATGGATGTTAAGGTTATGGTGTTGTATTCTGATGTGATTTTTCTGGTAAGACATGTAAGGCTAAATCACACCCATGTGGGTGGTGGACGTGTCTTCTAAGACGCCTGAAGCCTTTCTCCAGGGCAGCCACCTGGGAAAGAACTGGGTCCTCGAACAGGAAGTAGAACTGAGGGATGGGCTTGAGGGTGGTGGAAGGAGAGGCTTCATCTCGCTTAATCTGGACTTCGCCTCCTAATACAGCAGCCGTTAGATGTACGTGGCTATTGAGCCCTTGAACTACGCTGTCTGAATTGAGATGTGCAGGTGTAAAATCCATACCAGATTTTAAACTTAGTATGAAACAATTAAATATTTAATTGATATTTTTATATTGACTATGTGGTGAAATGATAATATTTTGGTTATAGTGGGTTAAATACCTTATTAAAATTAATTTCATTCATTTCTTTTTACCTTCTTCACATGGCTACTAAGGTTTTTTCAATTCCATGTGTGGCTCGCCTTACAGTCCTTTGGGACAGTGCTGGTCTAGACTTAAGAGAAGATCTAGACATCTCTGAACGTCCTCCTGGGTGGAGCCATTAAGGCAGCGGATGGGATAGGCCTGAAAGCTTGGCAGCTAAGCCTTGTCTTGTAAAAGTAGGATGACTTACGAGCATCTCTGTCTTGTTTCCACCATAAGGAAAGGCTTCTTGCCGGTGCCTGCTACTCGTTGGGCTCTGTGCTAGGCACTGGAGCTTCAGGATAAACCGGATGGACATGGCCCTACGCTCATGAACCTTGCTATCTGGCCACATGATTCAGTCCTCTCCCCAGTCAGGAGATTTTCCTTCCACTCCTGCTGTCCTTGGAGGAAAGCCAGTGGAGGAGGGAAGCTCGACATTTGTTATTTTTATTTTTGTTTGTTACTGTGATTAAATTTGTTGAATGCTTACTCTGTAGGCTGGCTAAGCACTTTTGATGCCTTGTCTCGCTGAATGTTCATTAATAATCCTACAAAGCAGGAACTATTATTATTCCCATAAAGAGGAAGAAACTGAGGCTTGGAGAAGTAAAATTAACTTGCCCAAGGACACACAAAAGGGACAAAGCGCAGAGTGAAATTCAGATCTGCCTGGCCCCAGTGTCCCACTGCTAACCACTATACATCACCCCTCATTTCCTCCCAAATACACAGGTGACAGTCACCCTGGCCTCAGCACCTCAGCTTACATATTTAATCCTCACAATAATCCTAAGGAATGTGGCTCTTGTTGTTATTGCTATTCCTATCGTACAAAAAAGAAAACTGAATCTCAGAAAAGTGAAGTAACCTGTCCAAGATCATATAGCGACTAAATTAGGGCATTATTTGAATCTTAGTTCTCCTACATTTAAAGTTCTCTAAATATTCCATCTCTCTAAATTACCCACAAAAGATATTTTTAAAAATGTGGCTGGTAGGTAAAAGCCAACCCTCTTTGATTAGAGACTGTCAGACATCTCAAGACATTTTAGGGAGAGGGATTAGTCCCTTCTAAAGCTGCTCTCTCTTCCCCTAAGCAGACAGGGGAAAAAAAAAACCAGTTTGATATAATCCAAAAAAGATAAAAATTCCCCTAGACTCCTCCTTCAGAGTTGGAAACATTCTGCATGATCATCTGGTCCAAATCTCTCATTTCACAGATGAGAAAATCAGGTTCACAGAGGTCAAATGACTTGCCCAAGGTCATGCAGCTGGTTAGTGGCAGAGCAGAACTGGAGCGCATGTGGTTTCTCACAGAGCATGACTCTCTCCACAACCCACACTGCCTCCTGAGGACAAAGGAAGGCCTGGGGGAAATTCAGGGGCGGTGCAGGGCTGCCCTAGTGGCGGCAGGAAGCAAAGTTTACATTGTCTCCTAGCTCACGCAGTTTCTATCATGTCCCCAAAGCACTCACGAAGAACCTACAGTGCTGTGGACCCAGATACACAGGACTAAAAGTATAAAACCAGCACGAACGGCGCACAGGAAAACAAGCTGAGGCTTTTGCTTTAATTGCTTGTCTTTCTTTTGATCATGTGCAAATCCAGGAGAAGGGCTTTTCAGAGGACGTGTGCGTAACTCAGTGGTGCAGCAGTGACGCTTGACCATCTGGGCAGGTCTAGGAAGGCGTGTTTGGGACGCGATGCCTCCAGGAGATGCAGACTGGAGGCTCCATGCTGATCCTGGAAAACTTCACACACAGTCAAAAAATTTTAATGAGCAAGCTGGGCCTAAAGCTGTTCCTGGGTGCTGCGCTTCAGGCGTCCAGCCGTTCAGTGGCACAGGTGCCGCCAAGCCGCCGCGCACTGTCTGTCCCCGCACATACTTGCACTCTCCACTTGCACCCGGCATTCTGTATTCCTGTCATAGTCTTTCTCCTTCCTGACACTTATTTTGGTCACACTCTTTCCTCAGGCCCTACCCAAGGTTCCCAACCTCCTTGAAGCTATTCCAGACCATGGTCAGCCTGCTAATCGTTCCTTTTTCTGGAATCTAAGATGAATATCCTCCTTCATTTAGCACTTAGTTATCTAGTTCATGCTTGATTTGTACTTCTTTGTGTACATGTTCTGTCTCCTAAACTGGAATTCAGCCACTCAAAACAAGGGACAATACACTACCAAACGTAAGGTAGATAGCTAGTGGGAAGCAGCCGCATAGCACAGGGAGATCAGCTCGGTGCTTTGTGACCGCCTGGAGGGGTGGGATAGGGAGGGTGGGAGGGAGGGAGACGCAAGAGGGAGGGGATATGGGGATATATGTATACATATAGCTGATTCACTTTGTTATAAAGCAGAGACTAACATACCATTGTAGACCAATTATACTCCAATAAAGATGTAAAAAAAAAAAAAACAAAAGAAAAACAAGGGACAGATCTAGTTTCCCCTGCAAATTCCAAATTCCTTCCTGGTACAGAGCCATATAAGCATCAGGCACTCAAGAAACCTTGGATGTTGATGACTGTGATGATGATAATGATGCCGGAGGAGGAGAGGAGGACAAAGCTAGAGAAGAAATTCTATTCAGGTAGCAAGCTCACAGAAACCTACAAAACAAATTGGATTACTATAGAGATCAAACTCCAGGCCAAAGGAAAATGGTAGAAATCATCAAATTTATGTCTGTGAACCTTCTGCCTGCGCATTTGCCATATCCGGCTTCACAGGCCATTTTATTAGTATTAAGAACAACACAGGGCTCTTTCTTATTCCCTTCCTTGAGGAGCCCACTATGATGGCTAACGTCATGTGTCAACTTGACTGGGCCATGGATGCCCAGGCATTTGGTCAAATATTATTTTGAGTGTTTCTGGGTGAGATTAGCATTTGAATCGGTAAACTAAGTAGTGTAGATTGCCCTCCCTAATGTAGGTGGGCCTCATCCAATCAGTAGAACACAAGGCTGAATAAGAGGGAATTCCTACCCACTCCACCACACCACTGCTGAGCTGGGACATCAGTTTTTTTCCTGTCTTCAAACTTGAACTGCAAAATCAACTCTTCTTGTGGTAAGATCTGAGGGACAGTTTTGCATGTCCCACCTCCACTGGCCCCAATTCTTATTCCTTTGACATAAATACTCCTTTGGGTTAAGACATCACATTGCCAGGGGTCTATTTAGAAAGCAAATAACCACAAAAGATCTATTACTTTAATATCTTGACATGGATTCTTTCCCAGATGAAAGTAGAGAGCAAAAGACTGAGACATAAGATGGTACAATTTAAGATGAGGCAGAGGGAGAGATGCTGGGGGACTGTCTGGGGAGGACAGTGGGACACAACCTTGGGAAGTTGTACACAGTCAGATGTCAGTAAACGCAGGAGGGACAGGGTGCAGATGGAGGACAGAGGATGGGAGGGGCCAAGGAAGGGGTCTTGAAAGGAGTCAAGGAAAGGTCAGGCTCCTCCAAAGGGGTGGGCACTGGATGAACATTCTGTCAATTGGACACTAGTGTTACAGCAACTGGCTCTGTACCTGTTTCTCCAGGCCAGAGACCAGAGACTCTTATCAGCTCTCTCCTCCCTTGGCCTCTCCCACCTCCTCATGATTTCTCACTAAACTCTGCTGTTTTAAACTTCTTGTTGCTTGGATCATGTCTTCACGTCTGATTCCCAAAGATGCAATTCTGCCACAGGCCCTGAGGGTCCCACCAGGACTGTGCTCCACCTTCCAGCCTGGTCCCACCCTCGAGGGACCTCTCCCATTTCGGGAATCGAGTCCCTCTAATGTGGATGATCCCAACACTCCCTCTCCTAAGCCTCCTGTGGCTTCAAAGTGATGCACAATTAGGTAAAACTCCTGGCTCTCCCTTAACAGACTTCTAACCTGCTCCTATCTAAGGCCCTTTTTAGTTACAACTAACATTCCTATAGCGGATGAGAGTTTACTGAAATATTATTGTTACCTATAATCTGGCTGTCATCCCAACACTCAACTGAAACTGCTCAGGCAAAGATCACCAATGACTTTTATTGGTCGTTATCGCCAAAACCAAGAAACACATTTCATTTATTGCCTTGGTGTCCTCTTTGCTGCTGATGGCATTATTCAACATACCCTCATTTTGTTACTCTCTCCTGCCTAAGTTTTCATGGCACTATTATCTGCTGGTTCTCCACAACATGCTTTTGTCTCCTCAGCATCCCTTTTCCTTACCTTGGTAACTGCCCCACCTCCCTGAATAGAATGAGCACATGACCCAGCTTGGCCAATCATAATATCAAATCTCTTTGTCCTCAGTGATTGGTCCAGAGATGGGTCACATGTCCCAAATCAGGCCAATCAGTTTTTCACTAGGATTTTCTGAATGAAGCTGGTTGGGAGAACCCTTAATCAATCAGTTTTGCCGTGTAACAAATACTCTCAAAATCTCAGTGGCTTATAACAACCGGTATTTATTTTCTTGTGCGTGAGTCTACAGGACAGAAGTGGCAAGGATTGGCTTCAGATATGCTTCACAGGTTTCTTTATTCTCTCTGGACCAGTGGCTACTGGGGACATACTCTTCTCAGGAAGGAGCACAGGAGCACAGAGCAAGCAGAAATATGTGATACCTCTTAAAGTCTTGGCCCAGAACTGTCACATTGTCCCTCTGTCCACATTTCCAAAGCAAGTCATTTGGCCACACCCAACATCACTGGGAAGATGCCTCTGGTGGGAGCAACTGCAGTCACTCAGCAACGGGAGGGACTATGTTATGCAAATATCCCTGCATGGAGGGGCGTGAAGAACTGAGAACAAAAACCAACCTGCCACAGTCCCTTTACCTTTCTGAACCCAGGCTCTAAAGATGGACGCTGGGAGCTGCTGTGGCCCTACCCCCCACCATGTGAAGCTGATCTGAGGATGAAGCCCATATCCAAAAAATCAAGTCCCTAGATCCAGTGGTCTGGCTCCATCCCTGCCTTCCCAGATTTTAGTTATGAATTATTGAATTTCCCTTTGAATTGGGATTCTATCATTCACATGACAAGAGGCCTAGAAAATATAGTCTCTTCCCTCTCGAGTGGTCCTTTTTGACCTTGTGCTCTGCACTCAGCTCTTCTCTTTCTAGAACAGGGGTCGGCAAACTATGGCTCATGGGCAAAATCTGGCTGGCCATCTGTTTTTGTACGTAGTTTTATTGGAACACATCCACATGCATTTACTTATGTATCGTCTATGGCTGCTTTCACACTACAATATCGGAGTTGAATAGTTATGATAGTGACCATACAGTCCACAAAACCTAAAATATTTACTACCCGGCCCTTTACAGAAAAATTGTGCTGAGCCTTACCCCAAAAGATGGAGGCCACGTGCTCTCCCAGCCAGTCTCATCCACCTGCAAGCTGGGGACTCCCAAATCTATTTCCCTGGCCCTGGCCTCACCCTGCATCTTGGGATAATTCTGCACACCCTTTTCTGCTCGGATGCCCCGCAAGCACCTCAAATTCAATAAGTATCGAACTTAAACTGAACTCATCCTTTCCCCCTAAACCAGTTCCTCTTTCCAATTCCCATCAGTAATGGTGCTGGCTTTGCACCCAGCAGCCCAAGCTAGATTATTCCTTCTGCCTTCCTTCCCTGCCCCATCAACAGGTTGTGCTGGTTTTACTTCTAAACTTTTCTTAAACTCTCTCTCTTTCTCTCCAGCTTTCCTCATATATCCTCACTTGAGCCATTGCAGTCTTCTCATTTGTCTCTTTATCTCTGTTTTCCACCTGTCCCTCCAGCAGGGGATCCTTTACAGACCCAATCTTGTCCTGCAGCTCCCTTATCTAAAGTACTCAATGACTCCCATTAAGAGTCAAGTCGGGACTTCCCTGGTGGAGCAGTGGTTAAGAATCCGCTAGCCAATGCAGGGTACGCGGGTTCGAGCCCTAGTCTGGGAAGATCCCACATGCCGCGGAGCAACTAAGCCCATGCGCCACAACTACTGAGCCTGCGCTCTAGAGCCCACAAGCCACAACTACTGAAGCCTGCGCGCCTAGAGCCCGTGCTCCGCAACAAGAGAAGCCACCGCAATGAGAAGCCCGCGCACACCAACAAAGACCCAATGCAGCCAAAAATAAATAAATTAATTTTTTAAAAAAAGAGTCAAGTCCAACTTTGACAACCCAACTGGCAAAATCCTCAATTTCCTGGCCCTCCCAGTCTCTCTATCCTTATTTTAGAGTATATCTCATCTCACCCAAGACTAATGTAAAAACATACAAACTATGCTGTTTCTTGCCTCTGACCTTTGTTTATGCTGTTCCAGCCCTGTTCACCCCCTACCTCTGTCTTTCATTTGGCTAACTCATCCTTCAGGATTCGTGACAGACATCACCTCCCTCTAGGTAGCCATCTCAGGCTTGCGCCTGTCTTCCTGAGCTGAGCTGAGTGCATCTTCTTTGCTCTCTCCTAGCTCTCAGGCAGAAGTTAACGTGAGTTTACCAGTTTACCTGCCTATCCGCTCACTACGATGCAATCTCCTAGGGACAGAGCCCATGTTTCATTTATCCTTGTGTCTTTGGCTCCTGCACAAAGTAAATGTTCGGTGAACTGAACTGAACTATAAGATTTTTCACTCATATTACCTGTCACTGAAAGTTTGCAACAGACTTTGAGATAAATATGATTATTTTCACTTTATGAATTAGGAAACTGAATCTCAGAGAATTTGTCCAAAGCCATGTAGCTGAGAAAGAGCAGAAGACTGAACTTGAATCTAGGTCTATGGACCTTGAAATTTTGGAAACTCTGACCACAAAACCGTGCTTTTATTCCTGAATTAGTCTTTTGTATTAGTTATAAAATATATAATAGTACAAAAGTTATGCCATATTACACATAAATTCATATCTTTAAGAATAATAATACAGTGAATGCCCATGTAGTCCATTGCCCAGTTTAGGAAATAGAACTTTGCCAATACCATTGAACCACTATCCAAATTTTGTGTTTATCATTCCCTTGCTTTTCTTTAGATTTTCTCACGTATGGATGTCCTCAAACAATGTATTGTATTCCAACATGTAAATGTATCAAAGTTCATTTGTCCACTACTCCTGTTGATGGATGCTCGAGCTGTTTCCAGGTTTGTTTGTTTACTTGTTTTTACAAAGAGTGCTGTTATCCTTGTACAATTCTGCTATCCACATACAGAAGTTTCTCTGGGATATATTCATAAGAGTGAAATTCATATGTGCACCTTCATCTTTACCAAACAATGTCAGACTATTTCCAACGTCTATAGCATCAGCAATGAATAGTAGTTTCTGATGCTACACATCTTTACCAACATTTGGTGGTACAAAAAGATGTTTTCTTTTTGTAGAGACAGCAGTTAAAAAAGAGAAGAAATCGGGCTTCCCTGGTGGCGCAGTGGTTGAGAGTCCGTCTGCCGATGCAGGGGACATGGGTTCGTGCCCCAGTCCGGGAAGATCCCACATGCCGCGGAGCGGTTGGGCCCGTGAGCCATGGCCGCTGAGCCTGCGCGTCCGGAGCCTGTGCTCCGCAACGGGAGAGGCCACAACAGCGAGAGGCCCGCGTACCACAAAATAAAAAAAAAAAAAAAGAGAGAAGAAATAAATACGATGTTAGAAATTATTTTATAAAATACAACAAACCCCTGATATTTGTGAGAAATCCCAAGAACTCATAACATATAAAAATTTATGCTGAGAAACAGCTTCACCTCAGCACCTTAGAGCAGATGTTGGAAACTGGCTAGATGGTGAAGAGGGTCATGACTTTTGGGATTTTGGAAGGCTCTGGATTTGTCACTTGGGAATGTCAGGGGTCTACTGTAATATAATTTGCATGTAGTCAGAGTTAACGGGAATTCTTCTACTCATTAATATTACTTATAATCATTCTTACAGTTAAGTAGCACAGTATTTAGGGGTAGGAAAAAAAGGCTGAAGTGAGAAGAAGAATGAAAAGGTTGATCTAGGGGGAATGCTAAGAGGACAGGAGAAAGGTGACGGGAAGGAACAGAATCTCCTATCTTTTCACTATTTTGTGTCATCTCAGCAGCATGCCCTTCCTCCTATTGGAGAGCGGACAGGCAGTGGTTGAGCCTGGCCTGGCTTAAACCTCAGCGTCATCAAAGGACAGAAGATGCAAAAGCACCTGGCAGGATCAGGCTAAGAATGAGTACAGGGAAGTTGGATGGGAAACAAAGGAGAGAGGGGCATGACAGGAAGAGTCACAGAAAAGGATTACGCAAGAAAATGGGCAACATTAACATCATAGGCCTCCAGGGACTATCTCCTCTGAGAACCACCAAAGAAAGAAGTATCTGTGCAAATTAACACAGCAGACCACTCTTTGATGTGGAGGGGGAAAGATAAAAGGAAGAAGTAAAGGTTGCCAAGTAGAGGCACATTCCGGCTACGGAGAAGGACAAAGGAAGGCGAGCAGGAGAGGGACTTGAGGGGGGCAGTTGGACCTTCTGGGAGAGGCTCCCAAATGAAGGCGAGAGCTGCCCCCCGCCACCCCGATGAGGTTAAGGAGTTTGCACTGGGGGGTGGTTGTGGAGGCTTGTTGGGGCAAAGGTTCAGCAGGGGCGAGGGTGCCCGGCCAGCTCTCCCCGGGGCATCTGTGAGGCACAGCTGTGGACACAGGTCCAGCTCAGCCCAACTATGTACTGAAAGTGGCCTTGAGTTCCCGGAAGGCTGCCTGGTGGAGCTTCCTCTTGTCTTCTGCCCGCTTCCACTCATCTTGCTCTTTTAGCTCCGCTTCAGACTTACTGGCAGAGGACAAGGCTTGGACCTTGGCTTCAAAGAAGTCCTTGGCACCTTTGACGCCCTCCAGGGCAACATCGATCTCAGAAAGCTTCGCCAGTGCCATCAGCCCACTGTCCTCCCGTAGTTCCCCTGCTGCGGCCTTGTGGAATATTAGCAGGAGCTCACGGAAGCTGAGTTTGCCATCAAAGTCCCCGGGCACCTCCTTGATCATTCTCTTCAGGCCCAGGTGGGTCTGGGGGCCCCCAGCTTCTCCATCACCAGCTTCAGCTCCATCAGGTCGATGAAGCCATCCCTTCCGGCATCGTACAGTTTGAACATGCTCTCCAGGTCCTTGATGAGGCGGTGGCTGAACTCCGGGAACTCGGAGTAGAGGTGGAAGACCTTGCAGCGGCGGGGTCGCGCCGCGCCCTCGTTGACGTCCAGCCGTCGGTTCAGCTGTGCGCTCAGCTCGGCGTGGGCTCTGGCCGTGGGCGCCCAGGCAGACGCCCGCGACTGGGGCGGCTCGGGGCGCAGGCTGGAGCCCGCCGTCCACCTCCTCCCACTTCAGTCACTGCTGCAGCTTGCTCGCTAGCTCCTCGCTGGCCACGGTGGATGCGGGGACACGGGGACTGGGCGGACAGCGCGCTCTTCGCCAACGAGCGACTCTGTGACACTTCCAAAAGTTCTTAATTTTATTGTAATTGTATGTGTCAGTCTTTTCCTCTGTGGTTTGCATTTTTTCTGTTTGTTTAAGGAATCCTTCTCTATCCTAAGGTCATAAATAGTAAACACCATTTACTGAGTACCGTCTGTGTTTCAGTGCTCTTAATTCCCTTTCATGGATGATGAATGTAAGACACAGAGAAATTAAGCAATTTGATCAATATCACGCAGTAAATAAGCAGTGGACTCAGGATTTGAACCCAGACCATCTGCCTTTAGCATTTGCACTTTAAAGACTGTTTATACTTCCAGTTGTAGAGATCATCTGGTTAGTCTAAAAGATTTAGAGTTTTACCTTTCTCATTATTTAATCTGAAGTTGGCTTTTGTATATGATGTAAGATACCTGAATTTATCTTTAATAACTACTTTATCCCCTTAGACATTCATCATTAGTGAAACTAGTGTTGACTGATTCATGCTAAAGATGAATTTAAAATAAAAACTAGGGACTTCCCTGGTGGGCCAGTGGTTAAGAGTTCGCCTTCCAATGCAGGGGGTGCTGGGAGCTAAGACCCCACATGACTCGGGGCCACAAAACATAAAACAGAAGCAATATTGTAGCAAATTCAATAAAGACTTAAAAAAATAAAACATAATTCTCAACTTAAAAAAAAAAAACAACACCTATTTCGTGGAGACTGCAAGAGAGTGATCCCAAGCAAAATGTAACCCTGCTCTCGAAGTTCGCAGTGAAGTTGAGCTTCAAATGATGTGCCCCAGAATAGAATTCTTTGAATTAACTGAGGAAGGCAGACCTCCACCGTTCCAGAGTTGAGGACAGAAGATTGATCAAAGGCTTTGGGCATCTTGTAAAGTGAACAGAATATCCCCTGAAGAAACCCTGCAAAAGGCAGAGGCCATCACAATGCCCGGAACAGCCTCCAGCTCTGCCTACACTGCTGGGACCAAAATAGCTCACACGGCCTTCCTGCCGCCTCCTTGTGAACTGTGTGGGAAGGAACACTGGTCACGAATTCTTTGTTTCAACTACCCGCACACGCTACGACAGTCACAGCAACAGCACCGACACCTTGGAATCTAGAGAATAGCACATCACAGGCTAGACATCATACCTATTCTGCACCGAGTGCCATCTTCCTCCAAAATTAAAGGTTTTTAAACAAATGCCAAGAAACTGAAAATGATTTTTAATTTAAAAATGGGAATGAGCTGAATGTGGGCCAGATCATAAAGGGTCTCATATTGACAGACTTAAGAAGTGTGAACTTCACTGCATCAGTGAGCAGGTTTGGAAGTCTTTTAAATAGGAAAGTACGGGGCTTCCCTGGGGGCGCAGTGGTTGAGAGTCTGCCTGCCGATGCAGGGGACACGAGTTCGTGCCCCGGGCCGGGAAGATCCCGCGTGCCGCGAAGCAGCTAGGCCCGTGAGCCATGGCCGCTGAGCCTGCGCGTCCGGAGCCTGTGCTCCGCAACGGGAGAAGCCGCAACAGTGAGAGGCCCGCGTACCGCAAAAAAAAAAGAAAAAAAAAAAAAACAGGAAAGTAACACAAACCGTTTATTATTTTGCTCATTACAGACTGTATGACTGGTTACAATATGGGTGATAGAATACCCTAAAGACTGGCTGTGACAAGCTCTGCCGGTGGTGCCCTCCTACCCCAGCCCGGTTTTTCCCTGCTGGCAGAGCTCGCCTCCCACTCCGAAGGCTGGAAATGCCTGACAATCACTTTCCCAGCCTCCCTGGCAGGTAGAATACGGGCATGTGACCCAGTCCTGGCTAATGGGACCTGGTGGGAGAGGTTGCTAAGGGGATTCTGGAAAAGGTTTCCCTCTCTAATAAAAAGATGCGTAAGAAGAAAAGCCCCGCTTCTTTTCTAAATATGATCGTGTTTGCATGTAATGCCTGGAGCTGCCACCGCGAATAGGGACACGGCCAATACCTCAGAGATGGCAGAGCAGAAAGATGGAGGTGACGACGTCATAGAACCACACAGAGCCACCTTCCCTTTGGAGATAACAGATGCTTATTGTTCAAGCCACTTTTACTTGGATATTCTGTTCCTTGTACCCTACACCATCTCAAGGAAAGAAGCATTAATAAAGGCTCCAATATACAATGTAATATAATGTTACAGAAAATATTAAAAATAGACAGTTTTTCCTTCAGATACTTATTTGAAATAAATGAGCCATAAAATTGGAAATAGCTACCATATTAAGTGTTCACTGAACATTTTGGGTGCTCCAGCAAGAAACTATACAATCGCGGAGATGTCTTATTTTTTCTGTATCTGAAATGATTTTTTTCTCATTTTCTTCTCTCATTTGCACATTTCCCTAAGAACATTTCTCGCTGTTCCCCGGCAGGCAGCAATTCTCTCTTCTTGAGGGTCTGTTTCATGAAGTCATGGCAGTCACAGCACATTACTTAAGAACAAGCTCAGCATCGTGCGAACAAAGAACTGCCAGTTCCAGGGCTTCAGGCAACAATACAGAATCACAGAGTGCTCAAGGTGAGAGGTACTTAACATCATCTGTAGTAACGCAGTAGAATTTGAATACAGATAAAACCAGAACATCCGCCTAGAGTTCCTTAAGACCATTAACAATTATCTCCCAACCTAAATTCTTATATGCAGTGGCTGGCAACTTTTCAGCATGTCCTTCTGGTTCCATCTGAAGGAAACCCCATCCAATCCCCAAAACACGTCAGGGTCCTCCAGCTACCACTGGAGAGTCCTTCTTTCATTCTAGGAATATTTGCTAAGGCTCTATCAAGTGTTGGCACTGAGATTTAATCTCTCCGATCTTTATTCTCATGTCGCTTACAATATTTTCCGGGAACTCGGGACTTTTCCATATGCGAACCATTTTAAAAATACAAGTGAGAAACACTGCATCTGAGATAGAGAGCTGGATTGCCAGGTACAGGCGGAGTGAAGGTGGCTGCTTTGGGTTCGCCAATGTCTCCTTTCACACCTATTCACTTCGATAAGTGTTGACTCCGCGCCGCTGGGGCTGGAAGGGCTTTGGCCCCGACAGGTGCGGACCCGGCGCGCAGAGGGGCGCGGCTCTTCTCCCTCTTCGGGCCCATGACGCCTCTGCTCGCCCGTGCCCGGCGGCGGGACGATGCGGAGCGAGCCGAGACGCCCCGGGAGGCCGCAGAGCGCGGGGCTCCTCCGGGAACCTGGCGCCGCGCGGGGGCGGGAGCCAGGTGGCCCAGGCGCGCCCGCCTCGCCCGGGCACCGAGCAGGAAGTGGCTGCGGCGCGGCCCGGGCGCGGCCTCCGCAGGGCGCGCCTCCTTCGTGGCGCCGTGCTGTGCGGCCGGGCCGGGAGGAGGCGGGAGCCCGAGTCCCAGCGCGGGGAGCGAGAGCTAATGGCGGCGCCTCCGCCCAGGGGCCCCGGAGCCGCCGCCTCGGCCGCCCTGGACGAGCTGTCCCGGAACCTCACGTACGGGGCGCTGGGCGCCGGCAATGGCTCCCTGTCGGGCGCTTGGTACCGCCGGAACCAGGTAAGGGCCGGCCGCCCCGCCGACTGGTGGGGACCGGGGTGGTGCCGCGGCGCCTCCGGCTCCTCGGCCGCTCTCCCGCCGACTCTCAGAAGGACACCGCGCTGTCCGAGTGGGGCAGAGCTGACATGATGTTACCACACATTGACTTCACTGCCCCTCGTTTGGGAGAGCGGGAAGCCCTGGTCTGCCTCTCCTGGGCATCGATCCCTGGGAGCGGGTCGCACAGGTCTGCGGTCACGGGCCTCTGGGGCCCCAACCGTCCCGCCTCTCCGGCCTGAATCCGCCTTCTTCTCCCGGAATGATTCTAGGAGTGCGGGGCGAATCTCCTCCACCCATATCCGCGCCCCCACCCGCCAGGATCATTTTACAGTTCAAAAAAAATAAGTGACACTCTGTTCCCCGAATCAGAGAACTCGTTAAGGGCCGCCAAATGTCACCTCTGTGCGGATGCTCTGAGCGTGTGCGTGTGTGTGAGTCCCCAGTGTGTCAGCACAGCTCTTCCATTGCGGCGAGAGGATCGCTGGTGCTCTCAGCTTGCGATTGCCAGACTCCTTTTTCACCGGCCCTTTGGGGAAACGTCGAGAGCCTCAACAACGTGCATGTACGCTGGAAATACACGTTTAACAGAATCAAAGAGGATTAGAGCTGCCCATTTATTTGGGGCTTGGTTTAAGATCAGAAAAAAAGCCCTTCCTCTAGCCGTATTTCTGTTCTTTCTAGTGGGTGCAAGTGATCTTGATATGGTCGATTCCAAGCTTCCTTCTCTTTTCATATGGGTGTTGCTTTGTTCTTGTTCTTTAACAAATCAATGGTTCTTTTTATTTTACAACAATATAATTATAAAATATTTGTTGCTGTTGTTCTACATCAGGGATTTTACCAACAATCAAAGGCCTAGAAGCCTTTTATGCTTGAAAAGTGTTTCGAATGTTAGTTTCTGAAATGTTAAAATTTTGTTTTCAAAACCAACACGGAAGATAATTTACTTACATAAAGACAAAACAAGCATGTTCACGTTATTAGTATTCAACAGAGGAGACAGTAGCACTCTGAGTCTGTTTCACCACAAAACATACTAAAATAGGAAAAATGGGGGCACAGAGCCTATTGGATTCCATTTCTCCTTGCTTCCACCCACAGGAGTTACAAAGACAAGAACTGCTTTTTATGGGAAGTTCTTTGAGCATATCTGTTACACTACGCTTATGCTAGCATATGTTATAAAGCATATTATAATATGCTTATGCTAGAAGCACTCCCAATAAAAGTTTAAGAATGATATTTTGTCTTTTGGTAAAGGAATTAAAGAGTAAATGTGACCTACCATGGCATCATCCAAAACAGGAGAAAACATTGTTTGCAGAGTGGAAACCCCTGCAGTCATTAGTTTTCTTTAATGTTTCCTGGAATTCAAGATCATCTTGGCTCTCTGACACCAAACACAGCTTATCATGTGACATAAGTGTGAGAATTTAACTTTATGTTTGCAAGGCTTAACTTGCCTTTGACAATATAGAATTGTACAGGTTAGAAAGGGTGTATCCAGGATATGCTAATTGAAACTACCCAGCTGACACCCAAGCATAGCTAGTTTGAGGTAAGACTATATCAGCTTTTCCCATTATTATGCAAACTTAGACTATCTTATAAGATTATGGTATTTTATCCCTTCAGCGACTGCATTTGTTTTTAAGCAAAAGTAAAAATTGATTTTTAAAAATTCATTCAGCAAACATTTTATTGAGTGCCTCTAGTGCTGGGCAGGCCAGTAGAAATAAAATGGAATCTAATTTTTCTTTTATTTTTGGACACTAACTGAATACAGATGGCTGAAAATGGGAGTGGCTCCAGGAAAACAAAATAAGAGATGAAAATTTAGGACTCGAAACTAACCTTGATTGCTGGATAGCCAGGATTTAATAAGTTTTATCACTACTGAAATGTTTGAACAGTGTCTGTTCACTGATAGCCCAGCTTTCTGTGTCTTTCCAAGAGACAACCATGAGATCTGATAAATTAACCTTACTCACAGAAAAAGACCAACTTCCCTGAAACACATTCAGGTGACAGATGAATATTTAACAGTGCCCGCTTAGAATCAGTGTCGTCTAAGGCAAAGATGTGAGTGCTTCTAGAGGAAGAAATCCCAAAACAAGTAGGAAGTAGAAGTTCAGTGGGGAAAATGTTGTAGGGAATCAGGGAAGTGAGGCCTTTGCTCCATCTGCATCTCTTAGGAGTCTACCCACACAAGTATAGATGCAATAAAGTTCTACAAAGGTATTTTCTTTATGTTTCATCCACAAGTTTTCAGTATAAAAAATAATGTTTCTAAGATGGTTACTGAGCTCCGTGCTTTGTACAGATCACTGTGGGATATTCAACATAGTCTTTAGACTCAACACCTTCCTTCCTTCCTAATGTTATTAGGTGCTTGGGGAAACGAGCTATGCGGGTAACTGTGAAACAAGGCAGTATGTTTTAAGTGTCGTGTGAAGAATATAAAGTCCTTTGGGAATTCAGAGCAAGGTGGGTTTTAGCAGGGGCCATCAAGGATGTTTTGTGGAGAGGTAGTATTTGAGCTGGACACCTAAAGACAGAGTTTCATTGATGGGAGTCACAGGTGGAAAGCATTCCAAGAAAGGGAAAAGTCGGGAGACCAAGGAGCAGCCCACACTGTCTGAGCAGGTGCCCTTCTGAACATTTTTGTACCTAGAGTAGAAGTCAGTGGCCATTCTGGTTGCAGTGGAAAACTGATACTGACTGGAAGGTGGAAATACAGTTTCGGGTCTTAGATATTGTCATGGATTGCCATGAAGGACAACTGGTAAAGAAGTTTGGACTAAATCTGGTAGACAGTGGGGAGCCATTGAAGGTTTTTCAAAGAGGGAGTAAAAGGATCAAAGCAAATTAAAGACATTTAAATTAGGGTCAGGGACTTCCATGGTGGCTCAGTGGTTAAGAATCCACCTGCCAGTGAAGGGGGCATGGGTTTGAGCCCTGGTCTGGGAAGATCCCACATGCCACGGAGCAACTGAGCCCGTGCGCCACAACTGCTGAGCCGGTGTTCTAGAGCCCGTGAGCCACAACTACTGGAGCCCACGCACCTAGAGCCCGTGCTCCGCCCCCACTCGCCACAACTAGAGAAAGCCCACGTGCAGCAACGAAGACCCAACGCAGCCAAAAGAAAAAAAACAAACACACAAATTAGGGCTAGCAGGATGCAGAGGCCTCTAACTGGCTAGCTATGGACCGAATCCAGCCCGTAGATGTATCTTGTGTCAAACCGCAGAGAGGTTTAGAAAATGTTTAATACGTTGCCAGTGTTTAAAAATGAGTAGATTATATATAAGGTTTCAAGTTTCCATGAACTGTTTAAATATTAGAAGTGCTAGCAACTTGGCCCTCTTTCGCACGTGATAACCATGAGGGGGAGTTCACTGTTAGAACAACTGTGCTCCCCACTTAGGCCCCTCTCTTTGCTCTCATCTCTTTTACCTACTCGCCTTGTAGGCACTTAATGTGCAACCAGCGTTAGAGGCTGTTGTCTAGTTTCTGCTGTCAACTAGCGGAGTTCACGTGGGCGTCACACTGGGCTTCAGTTTTCCTTACTGGTAAAATTAGGCTTAGAATAGAAGATCCCCAGACTCTTTCATGCTATCTGGTTGAATAAATAAGTGCCAATCCGGCAAGGCTGTAGAGGGAATGGACAGGAAAGGATGAACGTGGGAATATTGTGAAAGAGGGGTTTTGTGGCTGTTTCTTTAAGTTTATCCATGTTGCTAAATATCTAAATTCACAAAGACACTGTCAGAAAGGTTTACTCTGCATAGGGTGAAATGAAAAATTTAGATTTTTTTAATGTCCTTTATTTGAACTTTTGATGTTCAATGGCTTGAATTTTTAAAGTCAACATATTTAGAGGAAAATTGATACAACTTGGCAGGGAAGAGGCGAATCGAAGAGACATTTGTTACGCATTTACTATGTGACACTTTATAGCTATTATCTCATTGGAGCCCCGAACAACCTCGTAAGGTACATATTATCCTCACTGTTCATGTAAGGAAACTTGTGTTAAATAACTTGCCCCCGGATCTTACAGCAAATAGATTTAACTGCAAAGCTATTTTTATTCCATGCCTGAAGGCCATTGCTTAGAAACTAAGGCTTGAAAAGAACGTGGTAGGAGAAAATGAATATGGCTTGTCTCACTGTACTAAAGAAAAATCACATTGAGTTTTATATTGCCCTTTTATTGATTTTGCTTTGCTACCGTTTATCTCCTTTCTGCTGGTCGCTGCATCTGATTGCCTCTTAGAGAAAGAAAAGTGCCAAAACTTACAAATAACCAAAGGGCCAGGTAGAGGTTGCTGGTCCTTTCCATTTCCTTCCCAAGAAAAATCCTTTTTTTGTTTTGTTTATACTTACTGACCTTTCTTTCTTTTTCTTTTTCTTTTTTTTTTTTTTTTTTTGCCATCCTTATGTATCCAACATGGCATTTTCCCTTTACTACATTTTCTTCGAGATATATGTATCAGGCAGCAAAAAGAAGGAAGGAAGAAGATGATTACCTCAAAGCAACTGTATCAAAGCTTTTTTAATCATTATCATCATCATCATCCCATGGTCCTTATTAGAGGAACAGACTCTTAATGCTGTTGTGAATTTGTCACACCACGTGTTTGCCTTTAAATCTACCTGATATCCTCTTTACGGCTTGATTTATATTAACCAGCTATAATATTTGCATTAATGCAATCAGCTAAGTTCAGGCTGTGGGAAACTTCAGTTTACAGGTTTCTGTGGCTCAGTTTCTTCAAAAATCATTTTTACAAGGGAAAAAAAAAAAAGGAGAGCAAGGATAGAGGGAGAACCTGTAGATTAAAATACACCTAAAAGACGTATTAGGAAAAAAGACAGCCTTCGTTCACAGTGTTTAGGGATGCACACTTGGGTCATAAAACTATAGAGAAAAGCAAGGAAGTGATTGCTATGGAGTCAGGCCAGTGTTTCCTTGGGGAAGGGAGAGGATGGGATGGGATGAGGCAAAGGGAGGTCTTTGGGTGGGCGCCCAATTTCTGTTTCTTGATCTGGTTGCTGTTATGAGGGTATTGGCCTTATAATAATTCATTTTAGTAAATTGTTCATCTATATCATTTTCTTTACAGTTGCCTGTATCTATTATATTCTACAATTTTAAGATGTTAAAAAATATTAGGATTGCTATGACTGTTCAACTTGCATGTTTTACCCAGATGGTGTGGGAAGTGGTATGCCATATTCATTTTGTTTCCTTAGGAGAATTTTTTAAACAATTTCTTTTTAAAATGTTGGTGATTGTTCAAAGTGGCATTTGAGAGTTTACCATGGAAAGGATGACATTCCCCTAAGCTATCCTTTTTGTTCAAGGATAGTGTGGTCTAAAAAGCTCAGCTTCTTTGCTAGGTGCGTTGGCAATTTTCTTAATTTCTCCAAATCTTGTCTTTCTCTATTGAAATGGTAATAACACTACATACCTTATAAAGTTGATGTAGGAATAAAATAAGATAATGTATATCAAATAGTTCCAGACACATAGAAAGCACTCAGTAAACACTAGCTATTATTAGAAGTATTACAGTCAACCTATATTATAGGAAATGTCATAAAATACATATTTCTAATAATTAATAATTATTGTACTTAACTCATTATAAATGGAAATAAGAGAAATCATGTCAGTTATGTGATGTAATTCTGTTTTCTTTAATCTAAAACCACTGATTTCTCTACATCCACTGCCTTCCTCACTCCCTTTGATGTTTGCCTCCCCTTCACTCTCCAAACATATTCACATTACAGAACACTTCCTGATTGCAGTAATTTCCTAATTGGAACACTTGTTATCTTGAAGTACTAAGGTGAAGATTCCTCCCATGTCTGATGCCACTTTCCAGAATTCAGGGATGGGGTGGATGGGTATGTAGCCCTGGGAACAGCTGACAGGTTTTGGTGGCAGTAGTGTGATGATGTCTTCAGACATTGACTATAGTTTAACCACCCAAGCAGGACCAGCACCGCAGCTTGGGAACGCTCATGCCGTGTTAGCGTTAAGACTTAAATGCTATTTATTTTAGCTTGAGTGTTTTTTGTTTTCCGAAGGTCCAACATTCCTCTATTCAGTTTACATCTTTTCTAACCTACCCCACGTGTTCCGTCCAACGGAATTACATTTTACATAAAGTCAGAGCTCTTGGCCGGTCTGTCCTGATCCACCAGAGTGTCCTACTTGCCTGGAGGCTGGCAGATAACACTCCACTTCCCCTCCACATAATTCTCAGCATGTACCTACCTGTACATTTGCTTCACCTTGTCACTTGCCTGGTCCTTGGTCACTCCCAGCACGGTCTCCTGTCATCTTTGGCACCCATCGGGAGACACGGAGTAAATACAGGCTCGTGTAAACACAGGCTAGCAGATGTTTAGTCATGAGCTCCACACCACCAAATATTGCGTTTGTCCTGGCGTGACTCCTTCAGAGACCCACCCTGGCCATGGCAGGTCGTCTTGAGGCCTGCCAACAGTCCCAGCTCTTGTTTCCTAAGCCACCCGCTCATCTTCTCGGCACCTCTCAAATTTTCTCCTTTCAGTAACTTGGACCCCTGGCCTGACTTCTTTAGCTTGCAACGGGAGTCCATCTCTCTTCTGGCTTTTGAACTTGGCTTCCCTACCAAGAATGCTTTGTAAGTTAAGAGGCTTTGGTTTTCGAGTCCCAGGAAACCTAACATTAACTGGCTTAAGTAATAGAGGAAATTAATCAGTCTGGATGACGTGGAAGGCCAGAAGAACTCTGGGTCCACACCAGCCATGTCAGCATTGCTGGTATGTCATTCAAGCTTGAGGAGAATCCCGTGAATTCTGGGGGGTCTTTATTTCTTCTTCAGCCTTTGGACTTGCAGGGCTCTGGTTGTTCTGGGGCTGTTTGGGAGACAGCAGCACTATGTTCCCTCTTGTCACAGCCCACATTGAAAATCTTGATCAGCTAACTGACAATGAGGGCCCAAAATGCAACCAACATTCCACTCAATAAAAATCACAAGCAGAGGGTCCTTCTCAACAGAACAGTGTTGGGTAGTGATATCAAACAAATCGGAAAACATGGACTGCGTCCTCAAACCGTAGCCATACATATGCATGTGATATACATAAATTATATCACGTGTACATTATACAACGTACAATGTGTATGTGTGAAAGTGAGCTAGAGAGACTGCTTCTGAAATACTTGAAAAACAACATTTGAAGGGCTGGTGTGAAGCTACCCTTGCTTATATAATCTGATGGATTGCTTCCATTGTGCTTCCAGCACTAACATAGTACAGTTATGTAATTGTAAATAAAGAGAGCCAAAGCAGAAGAGGAAATAGTGTGATGTACCTCTGGATATGGCCGCCTGAGTCACAGCAGTGGAGAAATGAGTGATTGTTTGTGAGCAAGGTACGAGCAGACCTCATGTTACAAGCAGCTGCCACAGCCGTAAAATAGAGAATGATTCTGAGTTCCATGTACAGCATTTTATTAGTCTTTTGAACTATACTTGCAGACCCAAATCACAGTCACCATCGATGAGTCCTAGGGGTATCATATGTGGGATGATCATAAAGTATGTTGGAACCTGCCTGCTGGACCAGTGGGATGCGAGAATTTTGCCAGGAATGGGGGAAATTATCTTGGCTATGAGGACTGACCCTTTAGAGGCAATGAAGAGTCCAAGTCACAGGGTCCCAGAGGAGAAAATTTGAACTTGATTCCTGCCTTGATGTCAGAAAGATCTGATCTGGTGGGTGGCCTGGCAGGTCAGTGAGTGGCAATGTCACGATCCCTCCCCCATATCGAGGCACAAACTCACCCAGTGGCTGGGGCCTGACATAGACACTAGAGTTCAGTCTCCAGGAGGATGGAGCTGGCAAAATACGGCCAGAGTGCAAGGCAGGCATGGCTCTCAAAACGGACATGTACTCTTGAAACCTAAGCAGGTGTTGGGGGAAGAGCTGTCATTCAGTGAGGTCCCAAGTTTCCAACTTTAGGGTAGGAAGCCTCTCGCAAACCCTGGGCTGGCCCTGCGAGAGGCAGCCTGCAATCCTGCTTCTTTGGAAACAGAAGATGACAGATTTTTTAAATTATTATTATGAATATGTTCTTGAAAAATTTGAAAGTAGGGGGACCTCATCTTAATCTGGATGCAAACATTCTTTGTGTTCAGCATGTCTGTCCTTGTTTCAAAGATTCGCCTTTCCAATGTTAAACGGGGTTGATTTGTTTTGTAATAGAACCAAGTTTAAGATTTCCTTAAGTGATATCACACCTTCCTTAACTATTGTTGCTCTCCTTTTAACCAAGTGTTAAAAGCCCCCAAAGGATGTCTTATTAAATTTTTCCCATAAATTTGCTCTGCTGCAACTTAAATTTCTCAAAAGCAAAAAAACATGGTGGCTTCTTAGTAAGCTTAGTAAGGCTTATCCTTAATGGAGTTCAGTTTTTTAAAATAATGAATGTACGGTTATGTAAGTAAATGTGTTCCCGAGTAAAAGACAAAATGTAATAGTGCTTAATTGTATGGAAAGGCAATATGTTGGGCTTTTCTGCCTAGGTTTTAAGGTTGATTAAAAATTGGCATGGGACGGCTTGTAGAATAGCAACGATATACTGTGGTATGTAACCCTGACCTGTTCTGTTGGCTCTAAATCACCAGATTTGGATCCAGTGTCATGAGAGTTTCTCAGGATAGAAAGGCAATAACCGTATAACATACAGAAACCAAGATAACAAATTAAAACTCTGTTCCTGACTGAAAATTTTGCTTTCTTCTTTTTCACGTATGGGATTATAGTTTTAACTTAGCTTGGGTTAGTATTGCAGACAACGTAATTATCTACAAGGGCAAAGGAGATTAGTGGTAAGAATAGTCCAACCCATTCGGTAATCTAAAAAGCATTTCATATTTCAGGTTGCCTCCAATGTTTGCTGCGATGAATATGAATATTGTTCCTCTGTGGCCCTGTTGTAATTAACTTTCCACATTTCCCCTACTTCTTCTCCGAGATCCCGAGGTGTCTCCTAATTGGTTTTCCTATTCCCTGTCTTGCTCCCTCCTAGTCCATCCTCCACACTGTAGCCAGGATGAGTCTTCTAAGAGTCACGGCTGGACCTAACATCCTCTGGTTTAGAGTCCTGCATGTTGTAGCACCACCAGCAGATCCATGGCACGAAAAGCCTCCTGCCTGCCTCTCCAGTCCAGCTGTACTGGAGTCGTGCAGATGTGATTAAAGTTAAAGATCTTGAGGTGGGATGATTATCCTGGATTATCTGGATGGACCCTAAATGCCGTCACATGTATCTTTTTATAAGAGGGAGACCCAGGGAGATTTCATATGGAAGAGGAAGGCAATGTGGCCACAGAGACGGAGATTAGAGTGATAGAACCATAATCCAAGGATATGTCAGCAGCCACCAGAAACTGGGGGAGGCAAGGAATGGATTCTCCCTTAAAGCCTCTAGAGAGAGTGTGTCCCTGCCATTTTTTTTCTTTAATCCTTGAAATAAAAATTTTAATGACTGAAATTAATAACTAAACAGATTAGGTAAACAGTAAATTGGAAACAGCGAAAGAGCCTTATATCACAGTATAGGCAAACAAGTTCCAGTCTGTGCACCTGTATGCAAAATGTTATTTTAAAATAAGGCTTCTAGAAAAAAATGTAGGAAGTTTTCTCATGACCTTTTAACCCAGATATAAAGGGTACCACACATAAAGTTAAGGATCAATAAGTTTACTTCATCAATAGAGTATATTTAAGTCTGTTTATTACTTAAAAGTTTCTATGCAAAAAGAGGCAAGACACAGAGTGAGAAAAGTTGTACGGAATGCATATATTCAAAAAGAAATCATATTGGGGATAAAGTACTCTTACACGTACAAAAAGTACGTACAAAAGTACAAAAAGACTGCCACCATCAATTAAAAATTGGACAGTCTGGAAAAACATTTAATGAAACAAGAGAGCCAAGTGGTTTATAAGATTATCTGAAGGTTCAACATCATTGGTCATTATAAAAATGGAAATTTAAACCATAATGAGATGGGAGGTTCTCTAGAATAGCTAAACTTAAAAAAAATTACAATACCAAGACACCAAGTGTTGGGGGGGAGAGAGGCACCTGGAAATGTTATTTACTTCTATATAACATTTTGGAAGAATCTTTGTGAGTAATTATAAAACCCAGACATATGCATACCCTATGAACTAGCAACTGAACTTCTTGGTATGTGGGCCCTGCCATCTTGATTTCACCCCAGTGAAATTGATTTGGGGCTTCTGGGCTCCAGAACTGTGAGAGAATAAATTTCTGTGGTTTTAAGCCACCAGGTTTGTGTTAATTTGTTACAGCAGTCACAGGAAGCTAACATACTCTCCAACCTAGGCAGATTTGTACTTTGTCCCTTCTGTTCCCATGGGTTCTATAGAACATACCTCTATTATAGATGTCACAGGTGGTAGTCTGTTATTGGTTGCTTTTTCTACCTCTTCTGAGCTTATCGAGGATACTTTGCATCCTTAGTTCCTGAAATAGGACCTAATATTTAGCAGTTACTAAATAAATACCAAATGGGTGCATGACTGAGTGACTAGCTTCTGGTGTGGGCTTCGAGTTGTCTGTCTCCCATATCTACCATCTTCTCTCTGATCACTTCCACTTTATGTCCTTTTCCTCCACCTTGTGTGTTTTTCCCAAGCAGTGTCTACCTGTGGTTTTAAGCTGTGCAGTGGTTTTATTTTTCTACTTAATCTCTTTCCTTGGTTCAGCCAGCTTCCTTTTTATTTCTTGCTTTTATTTCTTTCCCTGTTATCATCTCCTCTTTTAACTCTTTTTCAATGAATCCATATTCTCTTTAATTTCATTGAGTCTATAAAGCAGAATTTTTTAACTTCTTACTTTGAAAATTTTCCAACCTATAGATAATTAAGAAGAATAATACAGTAAACACCATATGTCCTTCACGTGGGGATTCACCAGTTGTTAACATTGTGAAATATTTGTTTGTTCTCTCTCTCTCTCCCTCTGTTTTTTATTTTATATTGTCATGTATCATTTGAAAGTAAGTTGCACATATTATGAGTCTTCCCTCCTAGAAACTTAAGGATGTATCGCCAAGATTTTGGATGTCCTCCTATCCCCTCCCAACTTTCTGGAAGTAGATTTGTGTCTACCTGTTTACTAGGTGCAAATAAAAAACAACCCCAGCTCATTCCTAAGAGTTTCCTGTGAGATGAAGTGACCTGAATGTTCATTTCTCAGGTATATCATTCCCTTTCAGGTTCAGGCTCTTAAGATCATTCCTGCAGTGATTAGTTGACCTAAATCACTTAACCTATGGTATTTCTGGTATTCGAAACTGGATCGCTCACGTCCATGTTCAGGGATATTTTACTGCCTGGAACAGGAGGTAGCATTATTCTAGTTGTGAGTTGAATATGACTATTACAGTGTTCAGGACTAGCTCTGGGGCTTCCCTGGTGGCCCAGTTGGTTGAGAGTCCGCCTGCCGATGCAGGGGACATGGGTTCGTGCCCCGGTCCGGGAAGATCCCACATGCCGCGGAGCGGCTGGGCCCGTGAGCCATAGCCACTGAGCCTGCGCGTCCAGAGCCTGTGCTCCACAACGGGACAGGCCACAACAGTGAGAGGCCCGTGTACAGAAAAAAAAAAAAGACTAGCTCTGAATCTATGGTTCTTTTGGTCCTTTTGTACTAGCTCCACTGGGTCTGATTCCAGATTTATGTTTTGAAGGCAGAGCCAGGAATATGGTTGTGTTCAAAGCCAGAACTGGGATAGACTATGACCAATTCCACACATCCCTGTTATCATACCCCATTGCCATCTGGCCAAACTACCCCACCCATGGATTATAGGTCAATGACTTTATGTGAAGTGTCTAAAGAACTTTCTGGCACCAAAAAGTAGGAGATAAGATTGTTATTCCAAATAAAACAAAAACATCCTTAGTACTCATCATGATATTTTGAACCTCATTCTCCACAAATTGTTTGCTGTGGCTCCTACCATCTATTTGTCAAGCCATCCTGGAAAAGCCAGAAATTGAGCTACAGTACTGACAGGAGTGAGCACGGCAAAAATTAAGGCCATCTTTCTGTGTCTCTGGTCTGTACTTCTAGCTGCATTGTTAAGGTGTGGAGCAACCTTTCCTTCTAACTATTATCTTTGCTTTATTTTATTTGCACTGAGAAAAAGAAACAGATCCTGCTAATTTTAAAACTGTGGTAAATTGGCATTGACTAGCCAGATGGTTACCTATTGCAGTCTGTGAAGAAATGGTGATTCAGACATGAGCTGGGTGCCTTGGGGCCAGAATTTGCCTGGTATCTATCTAGCTGTGTGACTTTGCACAAGTCACTTTCCTTCTCTGGCCCTCTGTTCTCTTTCCTGACCACCAGTCTCCAGATCAACAGGGAGGGGAGAAAAGAGGGCGGGGGAGAGAGAAGCTCTGAGTTTCCACTAATTCTAATATGCTAGAAATCAGATAACACTCTGAATAAAGTAATGAAGTAAACTAGATGTCTTTAATTTAAATGGCAAGTTTATAAGGGCTGCTCACTGTACGCAAATGACACTTCTGATTGCAGGTGAGGATTTTGTAGTCATTAAAGCACATTTACCAGAGCCTCTAACTGGAAACAGCATTTAGTAATGCTTGCCTCAAGTCACTCTATGTCCTTGAAGGTAATTAAACCACTTTTTTAAAGAAACATTGCAAATTTGAACCTTCCCTTCCCAACAATTAGGGGCATTAATGAGGATTTACTGAATTACTACTCTTTACAGGTATGTGTCAAATGAATTTAATGAGCATGCAATTAACCTTGAATAATTAGGTAAATTTTCAGAAAAACGAACAATAAGGTATACCAGTTTATAATGTGTACTGGCATACTTCCAAGATATTGCACGTTCAGTTCCAGACCACCGCAATAAAGCAAGTATCACAACAAAGTGAGTCACATGAATTTTTTGGTTTCCCAGTGTATGTAAAAGTTATATTTACACCTACAGTAGTCTGTTAAATGTGCAATTATATTGCATATTGCATCATGTCTAAAAAAACAAGGTATATTGATTAAAAAACACTTTATTGCTAAGAAATGCTAACCATCATCTGAGCCTTCAATGTGTCATAATCTTTTTGCAATAGTACCGTCAAAGATCACTGATAACAGATCACCGTAACAAATACTGTGATAATGAAAAAGTTTGAAATATTGCAAGAATTACCAAAATGTGACACAGAGACACAAAGTGAGCAAATGCTGTTGGAAAAATGACGCTGATAGACTTGCTTGATGCAGGGTTGCCACAAACCTTCAATTTGTGTAAAATGCAGTATCTGCAAGGTGCAATAAAGTGAAGCACAATAAAATGAGGTATGTCCCTATTAGCAGGAAACTGTTCCTGACACCTGCTTTATACTATATATTTCTGTTTTTTAGTATATATGAATTCACTAGATTTTAAAAGTCAGGGGCTTCCCTGGTGGCACAGTAGTTAAGAATCTGCCTGCCAATGCAGGGGACACGGATTCGAGCCCTGGTCCGGGAAGATCCCACATGCCGCAGAGCATCTAAGCCTGCGCCACAACTACTGAGCCTGCGCTCTAGAGCCCACGAGCCACAACTACTGAGCCCGTGTGCTGCAACTACTGAAGCCTACACGCCTAGAGCCCGTGCTCTGCAACAAGAGAAGCCACTGCAATGAAGAGTAGCCCCGGCTCGCCGCAACTAGAGAAAGCCCACACGCAGCAACGAAGACCCAACGCATCAAAAAAAACAAAAGTCAACAGGCAGCTTTCTTTTATTTATTTATTTTTGGCTGTGTTAGGTCTTCGTTGCTGCGTGAGGGCTTTCTCTAGTTGCGGCAAACGGGGACTACTCTTCATTGCGGTGCATGGACTTCTCATTGCAGTGGCTTCTCTTGTTGTGGAGCATGGGCTCTGGGCTCACAGGCTTCAGTAGTTGTAGCAGGCGGGCTCAGTAGTTGTGGCTCACGGGCTGTAGAGCACAGGCTGAGTAGTTGTGGCACATAGGCCTAGTTGCTCTGCGGCATGTGGGATCTTCCCAGACCACGGCTCGAACCTGTGTCCCTTGCATTGGCAGGCGGAATCTTAACAACTGCGCCACCAGGGAAGCCCCAGCAGGCAGCTTTCTATTGCACACTAGTGGACACTTAATTGTTGAAATCTGAATTCTGGGACAAGCTTGTTCTCTCACGAAACTGAGTGTTTGCTGTATTCAAACCCCAGTTGATTATAAAATACTGTTTGACATCTTCCTAGGGCCAAAGGTCAAAATTTACTATTTCTAGACAGTGTATAATCAATCTGAGACTATTTCAGTTCAAATAGCATTTAATAAACAACTTCTCTGTGCCAAAGACCTCTACTAGTCATTTGGGTTACAAAGATGAGTTGATAAGTCATAGCTCTGCCCTCAAGGAGTTTATAGTCTAGAGGGGAAATGCACTTGTAAAACATAATTATAGTACAGTTTAATATATGTACTGATAGGCATGTATAAAGACTCAATTCAAAAGGAGGCCAGAAAAGCTAAACTTGAAGATAGATCTGAGGAAATTATCCATAACTCAGTACAAAGAGATAGAGTTGGAAAATATGAGAGCTATTTTAGGAAACAAGAATTAAAAAGTCCAACATACGTGTAAGAGGAGTTCCACGTGGAGAGAATAGAGAGAACCATAGATGTTGGATTGTAGTTGTGTAAGATGTTAACATCAAGGGGAGGACTGGGGGAAGAGTTCATGGACCTACCTGGACATTTCTTTGCAACCTACTGTGAGTCCATAATTATTTCAAAATTAAAAACATTTAACAGTAATTACTGAAAGACTATAAATAAGATGTGTAACTTCCTAGCCAGAAGAGTAGGGGAAAGAAAAGAATAAAGAAAACTCAGTCGTTTCAACAGGATTCAGGAAAAGAGAAATTAGAAAGCAAAGAAAAAGCAAGATAACTACAAACACAAAAAATATAGAAATAAAGGAAAATATATTTACAATCACAATAAACAAAATGGACTAACCTCCCCATCTGACAGAAAGTCTCAGGATTTTTTTTTTAATCTAGTTATTTTCTATATATGAGAGACTTGACTAAAATATGATGCAGAAATGTTAAAGTGATGTGGAAAGTAGCAAATATCAAAAGAAAGCAGCTACAGTAATATCAGCTAAAATAGATTTTAAAGAAAAAACCTAATGATAAAAGGAACAATTACTGGGGGGGGGGTGGTGTGATGAATTGGGAGATTGGGATTGACATGTGTACACTGATGTGTATAAAATGGATGACTAATAAGCAAAAAATAAATAAAAAATAAACATAAGTAAATAAATAAAAATAAAATTTTAAAAAAGGAACAATTAGCTGGGAAGATAAAACCACCCTGATCCTGTATACACCTAGGACTATAGTCTTAAAATATACAAATACATGTGTGAGTAGATTTTTAACATACCTCCCTAGGCAATTGATAGACAAAGCAATACAAAATTTAGTAAGAATATCAAAGATTTGAACAATGACTTAATGGAGATAGATAGATGAATGGATAGATCGATAGATAGGAAGGATATATAAAATGTATTAACTCAACTTTTAAATACTTTATTTTCAAACATACATGGAACACTTATAAACTTGACCCTACACCAGCAGGTCACAAAACAAATTCCAATTTACACTGTATAATAGGTCAAAAGCAAATGTTAATATACACACAGCGTATTTTCTGCCCACGACTCAGTAAAATTAGAAATTAGTAATAAAGTGATAATCGACACCTCATTCATTTAGAAATATTAAAAAACACATCTCTGAATAATATAAGGCTCAGATAAAAATGATGAGATAATCAGAAAATATTTAGAACTAAATACCAATGAAAACTGTACATGCCAAAACTATGCAGGCAGCTAAAACAGGGTGTACTTAGGGGGAAATGTAAAGCCCTATCTGCATGACAGAAAGAAACAGAAAAAGCTAATGAGTTAAGGGTCCAAATGAAGAAGATGAAAAAAAGAAAAACTGAGTAAACAAAATAGATAATAAAAATAAATCGAGGAAAGAAAGAAATATATTTGTATCAACTTCAGAAAAAAAAGTCACTTATCTCTGGGAGGAAGAAGAGACTGAAATAGAGCTAGTTACATTTGTAACATTTTATTTCTTTGGGCAAAAAAAAAGATGTAAATGCTTTGTGTTTTTAAAATTATTTTTGTATAACAACTTATTGAAATATAATTCACATATCATATAATCCACTCATTTAAATTGTACAGTTCACTGAGTTGTACAATCATTACCTCCAGCCTTTAGCTGTCATATGAACAATACTGGTATGTAAATTTGTGTACAAGCTTTTGTGTGGATATATGTTTTCATTTCTCTTGGATATATACCTCGGCATGGAATTGCTGAGTCAAATGGAAATTCCATGCTTAACTTTTTGAAGAACTTCCAGACTGTTTTCCAAAGTGGTTGCACCATTATATATTTCCATGAGCAGTGTTAGAGGGTTCTGATTTATCTACATCCTTACTAACACTTGTTATTATCTGACTTTTTGATTATAGCTATATTATTTGGTATGAAGTGGTATATCACTGTGGTTTTGATTTGCAATCCCTGATGACTAGTGATGTTGAACATCTTTTCAATGTACTTGTTAGCCATTTGTCTTCTTTGGAGAAAGGTCTATTCAGATCCTTTGCCCATTTTTAATTGAGTCATTTGTCTTTTTATTATTGCGTTGTAAGTGTTCTTTATATAGTCTAGGTATAAGTCCCTTGCCAGATATATGATTTCCAAATATTTTCTCCCATTTTGTGGATTATCTTTTCACTTTCCTTGATAGTGTCCTTTGAAACAGAAAGTTTTTTAATATTGATGAGGTCCAATTATTTTTTCTTTGTTGCTTATGCTTTTGATGTCTTATCTATGGGAATCCATGGCCAAATCCAAGGTCACAAAGATTTACCCTTATGTTTTCTTCTGAGAACTTTATAGTTTGGGCTCCTACATTTAGGTCTTTTGGTTAATTTTGAGTTAATTTTTGTATATGTTATGAGATCAGCAGCTGTACCATTTTACATCCCCACCAACAATGAACTAGGGTTTCAATTTCTCCACATCCTTACCAACACTTGTTATTTTCTGTTGTTTTTTTTTAAATTGTAGCTCTCCTACTGGGTTTGAAGTGGTAGCTTATTGTGGTTTTGATTTGCATTTCCCTAATGATTAGTGCTATTGAGCATCTTTTCATGTGCCTATTGGCCATTTGTATATCTTCTTTGAAGAAAAGTCTATTTGAGTTCTTTGACCATTTTTCAGTTGCATTGTTTATTTTTTTGTTGTTGAGTTGTAGGGATTCTTTATATATTCTGTATATCAATCTTTATCAGATATATGATTTGCAAATATTTTCCGCCGTTGTGTGGGTTGCCTTTCACTCTGCTAATAGTGTCCTTTGGTGCACAAGAGATTTTAATCTTGATAAAGTCCAGCTTATCTATTTTTTCTTCTGTTGCCTGTGCTTTCCGTGTCATATCCAAGAAATCATTGCGAAATCCTGCTAACCAATTTCTAAACACTTGGCCTGGTGGTGTTTAAACTACTCAGTGAATCATTTAAAGAATTTTGAAGTAACTTATTTCTATTCAACAATTTACTTTTATAATTATAGAAGATTTTCATAATTATCCATTCAATCCCAAACTTCTTCTGGATTTTTATTTTCCTGATTACTGCCAAATGCAGTCAGTCAATTGTAAATCGAAAGCATGGAAATAGCACATTATATTATGATACAATTGTTCCCCATGAGGAATAGTGATCAAAATTAGTGCCAACTGCTTTTATTAGGAGAAGAAAATTCTTAACTGATTAAAGGCCATGGATATTATATGTCAACTATTAAATGGGTTTTCAACTTTTCTGCTTCATTTTTTAGAAATACTGAATTTCACTTCAGTACATATAATGAAGTTCTAAAACTTCAAAGACATTTTGCATTCTGAAAAGGGTTCCTTGTGGTTGTAATGTTCATTTGAAATTCAAATAACTCCTTGGAATTTGAAGCTAGCTAGAAGTTATGTACTGTAGAAGAAGAAGGGGGAAGAGCCCTTCTATCATTGCTAATTTTTACTGCTAGAAGATATTACATCTTTGTACCTAGATAGGAGCAGAATATGCATCTCTTGAAGTCATCAAATAATACATATGCTATCTATAGTGAAGATCTTGGGCAATGTGTCAGAACTAATTTTTTAACCTCTGTAGTTCTTGTTTTAAACCACTCTATGCTTTCTAAAGCAAGTATTTTTTTAAGCCCCTCATTTTTTTTTAAGTCTCTACATTTTATAGTAGATGATGTAGAAGACCCAATGGAAGTCTTAGACATGATTCCCTTCCCTCAGAGAATTTGCCATCTATTTATAGAGCCTAATGATACACCTGACAATATAAAAGAAGAAATAAGGGATGTTCACCATTTAGAGTCTGAGAAAGTAAAGATGGGCTGTGGTGTCTGAGAAGGTTGTAAGGAGGTAGAGCTCTGATGGCCAGGAGGGTGAGGTCTGATTGAAATGGGCTGAGGGAAGAAGATACTCTGTCTGAGTGAGAGGAATGACATGAGAAAAAGTATGACATCTGACTGGAGAAGTCAGGAGCCAGGTACCCAAGGTAGAGGGAGCACCTTAAAGTGTGCTGTGGACAATTGGATGGGTCAGGTTGAGGACCGATTATGGGGAGCTGGTACAGTAGTTTTGTATTTAATATAGTTGTCTGTAGAGAGACATTGTGGGTTCTTGACCAGCAGAGTGGCGGGAAAATTTAGTCTGTCTCCAGTGAGGTTCATAGCAGTTTAGAGATAAAGGGATTTTGGGAAACACCTTATCCAACATCCCCTGTTTACTGAGGCCGGGGAGCTGAAATAACTTACTCAGTGTTGCCCATTAGAAAATAGCAGATCTGAATCTCAGGTTCATCCTTTAACCCCAAAGCCAATGATCTCTCTTTCATACCACAGTCTTCCAGAATATCTTAAGAGAAAGAAAAGAGGGAGAACAGAAATAATTATATAGTCCATACTTGAGGCAATGAACACCCCAATCAGAGAGGTTGCTGAGGAAATTGGCAGACAGGATAAATAGAAGCATCTTAGTGGGAAAAAGTCAGAACCTGATGACTATTTATTTTAGTGAATGAAGCACATATCTAGAGAATTCAGTAAAGGACTGAACTAGTTATAAAAAATAATATTTGACTAAAGTGAAAAATTAATCCTAATAAAACCATTATTCATATTCCAAGTGACCCTGGCAAACGGGTGCTAAGTAGATATTTGCTGAATGAATGAACAAATGAATGAATGTATCAACTTAAATTTTCATAGTTTTTTTGGTAAATATCTTACAAGTGCTATTTAAAGTACCATTTAAAGAAAACATTTTCTTTTATAGATTCACCTTTTTGGAGTTTTGCTGGCCATTTTAGGAAACTTGGTAATCAGCGTTTCCCTAAATATTCAGGTAAGAAGAAGCTTATTTTCCTAACTCTGTCATTTGATCCAGGGACACATTATGACTTCAATGAGCCTCAGGCACTTTTGCCTTCTTGGACTTCCTCCTCCATTAAAGAAAGTATATCTTATGACCTCATTGATATAAAGACAAATATAATCCAGGCTAGATTGTGTCCATCTTTTTTCTTCTGATTTTAAGAGAAGTTAAATATTTTGTGAGCCTCTTAATAGTATTGTATACCCCAGACCAGGCGCCTGTGAATTTGTATCACACTTAAAAAGATGCTCATATCTTAGCATAAGCCAAGATTTATTTTAATGTTCTACATTTTCTTATAGTACTTTTATTATTTTCTAAATAACTTCTGAAATTTTTAAAAAATTTTAAAGAAAAGATTTTAAAGTAATCTAAAATTGTACATACTTCTTAAGGAAGTAAATTCAGTTATCATAAAATCAATAGGGAAATAGAGCTTTATTTAATGGCCAGTTTTTCAGGAATTCATACATTTCCAATACAAAGAAATACTGAAACCAGATATAAATGAGTTCCCCCATCCCTCTGCTACCAGAGCTTTCTGCCCTGTTATGTTTATTGTGGTAGCAACTTCGACTCATAGATTTGAATCCCTTTTCCAAAGGTGTTTCTTTAGTAACTTATTATCTTTATTTCAGCATTTGAATTTTTTTGACAATCTAAAAGAAGTATTTTGGTGTGGTGGACTAAAAAGTCACTTAACTCCCTAACACACACTCCGTCTTTAGATAGTAACAGTGATAACAATGATATTTACTTCACAGAGTTGTTATGAGAATTAAGCAATATGTGAGAAGGCCCTTTAAACTATAAAATGCTATATCAGTATGATTCACTTCTGTTAATATGTTTGGAACAAACAGAAAACCATAATAATTGCTCTATAATAATCTGCAAATAAATTTAAAAGCCATGAAGCAATTTTATAGGACCAAAAATTTCAAGGCCAAGTTTTGGTTGGGTGGAAATATTTTCTTATTTACATCGTGATGTACTTCCAGAAATATTCGCATCTTCAGTTGGCGCACCAAGAACACCCAAGGCCACACTTCAAGAGCGTGCTGTGGTGGAGCGGCATCATACTGATGGCTGTGGGAGAGACAGGAAACTTTGCAGCCTATGGATTTGCCCCCATTACTCTCATTGCTCCATTAGGCTGTATGTCTGTTACAGGTGAGCCATTTTTCTGTGTTTTGACCAATAGAAATTTTAAGAGATCAAAATAGTTGGCAAAAAAAAATACAACTTAAACAACACATGCACAAAAGAAAAAAGTCATTTCCTGTTTTCTTAGCATGTTAACTTGGAACAATTATACTACCAATTTCAGTTATTCACTGTCATGGTGCCACATGAACCACAAAGAAACTTGCATTTTGTAGCTGTAACATCTATGTTTCAAAGCCTGATTCCCAGTGTCTGAGTCTTAATAAATGAAATTAACAGTAGCAGAAAATGTTATACCATGCTTTTTAATCATTAATGAATTATCTTAAAGCATTTGTGATAAAATGTTATGTTTTCTTCATATGCTAAACTGACATTACACGTAGTTAGAGTCCTTGATGCCTGATCCATAGGTTAGCATCTCTTTTACATTAAGAATTAGAAATAAAAACAAATGGGACCTAATGAAACTGAAAAGCTCTTACACAGCAAAGGAACCATAAACAAGACGAAAAGACAATCCTCATAATGGGAGAAAATATTTGCCAATGAAGCAACTGACAAAGGAAAAATCTCCAAAGTATACAAGCAGCTCATGCAGCTCAATATCAAAAAGACAAACAACCCAATCCAAAAATGGGCAGAAGACCTAAAGAGACATTTCTCCAAAGAAGACATACAGACGGCCAACAAACACGTGAAAGGATGCTCAGCATCACTAATCATCAGAGAACTGCAAATCAAAACTACAATGAGGTATCACCTCACACCAGTCAGAATGGCCATCATCAAAAAATCTACAAACAATAAATGCTGGAGAGGGTGTGGAGAAAAGGGAACCTTCGTGCACTGTTTGTGGGAATGTAAATTGATACAGCCACTATGGAGAACACTATGGAGGTTCCTTAAAAAATTAAAAATAGAACTACCATATGACCCAGCCATCCCACTACTGGGCATATACCCTGAGAAAACCATAACTCAAGAAGAGTCACGTACCACAATGTTCATTGTAGCACTATTTACAATAGCCAGGACATGGAAGCAACCTAAGTGTCCATCAACAGATGAATGGATAAAGAAGATGTGGCACATATATGCAATGGAATATTACTCAGCCATAAAAAGAAATGAAATTGAGATTTGCAGTGAGGTGGATGGACTTAGAATCTGTCATACAGAGTGAAGTAAGTCAGAAAGAGAAAAGCAAATACTGTATGCTAGCACATATATATAGAATCTAAAAAAAAAAAAAAGGTTCTGAAAAACCTAGGGGCAGGACAGGAATAAAGACACAGACATAGAGAATGGACTTAAGGACACAGAGAGGGGGAAGGGTAAACTGGGACGAAGTGAGAGAGTGGCATGGACATATATACACTACCAAATGTAAAATAGGTAGCTAGTGGGAAGCAGCCGCATAGCACAGGGAGATCAACTCAGTGCTTTGTGACCACCTAGAGGGGTGGGATAGGGAGGGTGGGAGGGAGGGAGACGCAAGAGGGAAGAGATATGGGGATATATGTATATGTATAACTGATCCACTTTGTTATAAAGCAGAAACTAACACAACAATGTAAAGCAATTATACTCCAATAAAGATGTTAAAAAAAAAAAGAATTCGATATTGGTTATTCTACGTTACTATAAGAATGTGTAATCTTAGGGCTTCCCTGGTGACGCAGTGGTTAAGGATCCGCCTGCCAATGCAGGGGACACAGGTTCGATCCCTGGTCCGGGAAGATCCCACGTGCCATGGAGCAACTAAGCCCATGCACCACAACTACTAAGCCTGCGCTCTAGAGCCCGCGAGCCACAACTACTTGAGTCCGTGTGCCACAACTACAGAAGCCCGTGAACCTGGAGCCTGTGCTCCGCAACAAGAGAAGCCCGCGCACCACAAAGAAGAGTAGCCTCCGCTTGCCGCAACTGGAGAAAGTTCACGCACAGCAACAAAGACCCAACAAAGCCAAAAATTAAAAAAAAAGAAAAAAAACATAAATAAATTTAAAAAAAGAAAGAATGTGTAATTTTACAGTAATGTCACAATTATCCTACTTTCAAAATTTGTATGACTTACTAAATACATTTAGAAAAGAAAATATGAGATGTTGGTAAAGACTAAAAAAAAAAGCAAAAATTACTGCTAAAAAAGAGAACAAAATCTCTAAGCCATGTTAAAATCAATAAAATCTTTTGAGTTTCACTCTTTATCTGCTGCTATGGAAACAGCATGTTTCTATGTTTCTGTGAATTTGCAATCTTCATTGAAATAGAAACAAGTTGATGGCTATTGTCTGGTAGCAACTAGATCAAGCATAATGTGCACCCACATATCCCAATTTTAATATTTCTCCTAAAAATTATATGATAGTCTTAAAAAAAAAAGCATAGTTTAAACTGAAATAATGTATACTCAAAGAGAATTTTATTTCATTTTGAAAGTAGTTTCCCCTTCTTAATAATTTAAAATATCTTATTTAAAATACTTTCATGATGTACAATAGTAGAATAGTTAGCAAAGAACACTTTTGGCTTTCAAGAAATTGTTCAGTTAAAATCACCCTACTCTGAATAGGCACACAATTTATGTAATCATTTGACTTTTTTTCTTTTTTTTTTTTTTCATTTGACATTTTTAACATTTAGATAAAATCAGCAATTTGAGGATATCTTATCTTCTATTTACTACTGCACATACCGCGTACATGGACATTCTGGATGTCTTTTTCTTCTCAAAATTTGAGAAATAATAGATAAAAGGTATTGTTACATTGTCACCTTGGGACCTGTACAGGCCCCAGGTGTTCTGAAAATGTTGTATTATTTTTCACAGTGAGTATCTGTTTAGAGGTGATCTTTAGTTTCGTTTCTTATTCTGCTTCATGCTCAGTTTCTATGCAATGTCCAAAGACAAAAGTGTCCGTGCAGATCAAACAGATGCCTCGGGGGGGGGGGGGGGAGGGTTGAGTGTGTGAGCCACATTGTACTGAAATTCTCCATTTACCTCTAGTCCCCCAGTCCTGGGAAAACTTTTTTCTGGGAATGAGAAGAAAAGAGCCATTCCAACTAACACAAAGAAAGGGGGATGTGCTAGATTTATTATAAAGATCAGCGATCTCACAGAAATGAAATATTAGCCAGACCTCTTGGGACCTGAAGTGAGAATTCGGAAATTGCCAGAGATGAAGGGCCAGCCTTGATACTCCTCCTAGACCTTCAATGAAGACACCTGTGAAGCTGCTCATTTTGGCATAACTTGCTCGAAACTCTCATTAATAACGGGAAGTTTTAAGTTTAACCACCTTCCCCTTGGACAGTGACCTGTCCTCCCCAAACTCCCTGAGGGGAGGGGGCAGTCCACCCACCTTCAAACTTGGAGATGGGCTTTTCTCAATGCTACAGATCATTTTTCTTTGTCTGCTCCTAGCCTGGATTAATGTTTCAACTATAGAACATTTTTAGCAACCTCCCTCTCTGCCCATTTAAAATGATTCCAAGAAGTAAACTTATAGCCTCAAACATAAATTGTTTCCTGCTTTACAATCTTTGCAAACAGTAATATATGCTCATACGTAACATTCTCACAGCACTCTTGCACTGAATTTAGGTCACTGTGCGATGCTGTGGGAGGGTGAGGGATGCTGGTGATTGAGAATTTTCCCCAGAACAACCCCCTACCACTTTTGTAACTCTTCATGAAGATTCTAGAAACTCTAGAAAACTTGAAGCAAAAGGGACAGTATTTTTTAATAAATACGTTATCTTACGGCTATGTCTACAGATGAGGCAGAAGAGTGTCTACACGTTACTGAGCTAGAAATTTTATTTTCCCTATGATTTCTTGGGAGCTTCAAGAAAGAAATCAAACCTTTCTTTGAATTTTTTTTTTTTTAAAGATAACGTCTGTTGCAGTGTTGCATGAGGGATTGCATATTCTTTTCTGGCTTTCAAATTTTGAAAAGGAAGAAAAATAAGCAAGGAAGAAAACTGAAGTCCAGAACAGTTTTTTAAAAGTTTTAGCTCTTAAGTTTGAGTGAAGGAACTTTCTTCCATTTTCCTCATTCTCCTTGGGCAGCCTGGTTCATACCAACACACTGTGTTCCTTTTCTCCTCTCCAGAAGTAAGGATAAATTGTGAGTCACCATCTCACTACATCCAGGCTGCTAATATTGTCAGTCCCACTGTTTTGTCTTACATAATCAAAATTCCTCCTCCCTCTGTACACTTCAGTGGAACAGATTTTTTTTGTGTGTGTTTTTTTTTTTTAGGACTAGCACTACAGTAAGCACCATGGATATTTCAGTTCTCACTCTACCCACGTTCCTGCCTTGAACCATCTTCCTTTCTATTCTTTCTTTCCCTCTATCTGTGTGGCCTGCTGCTCTACACTGACATGCTTACCTGGAGACAGCATTTCTCAAGCACTAGTTTTACTGATGGTTTCATAGGTGTTCTAAGAAACAAAGAATTCTGTAAGCAAACAGGTTTCCACAATATTGGATTTAAAATGTGACACAGGTTTTGTTAGTGGAGGACTTCTTGAGGCCCTGGAATGGGCCCAGGTATGCTGTCAGTCTTTCATAGGCAGATGCAGTAAGCCACCTTTCCCAAACCTATTGTCCACAAGGTGCCTTTATAAGAAGTATCTCAAGGGACAATAGTTTTGCAGAAAACCCTTTAGAGTTCTTCAAGCAATGCTCACAAGCAGTCACAGCATCCTAGAGACTCAAACAGGGTAGATAGCTGGCCGGTGCCTGCAGTGGGGGGTGGATAATGGGGAGTGATCCTGGTGTATAGGCAGATCTGAATTCCCAAGCCTGGGTCCAGCTTTTGGAGAAAGAGGATCAGAGCCCTTGTATCCCCTTATATATTCACCCTCTTTTTCTCACTGAAGGGCTTCCTCAGTGAATAATAGGGCAAAAGCTTATTCTGACTAAAATGCTGGTTATATGCTGGCAGTCTGATTAATTCTAGATTTTGACTTGTGTTTGTTTTTCCATTAATTAAGAAAGCTTAAGAGATGGTTTTTCAATTTCGTCTAAAGCCTCGGGTGGATACTCTTCTACAGGGCAGTAGAATGGTGAAGAGCGCAAAGCTCTAGGACCACACTGCCAGCCTTCAGATCTCAGCTCTGCCCCTGGAAAGCTCTGCGACCTTGGGCAAGTTATTTAAATGGGAATATGCCTCAGCTCCCTAATCTGTAAAGTGGGGATACAAATAGTTCTTACCTCAGAAGTTGTCATGGGGAACAATTGAGTAAACACAAACACTTAAGAACGGTGTAGGATACATAGTGCAGTGTTGGATACATAGTGCAGTGACAACTAGCCATTGTCACTGTGATTTATAATCATTATTAAAAAGAAACAAATTACCTTATTCTTTTTTTGAATTTATTTATTTAATTTATTTATTTTTGGCTGCGTTTGGTCTTCATTGCTGCGCGAAGACTTTCTCTAGTTGCGGCGAACGGGGGCTACCCTTTGTTGCGGTGCACGGGCTCCTCAGTGCAGTGGCTTCTCTTCTTGGGGAGCTCGGGTTCTAGGCACGCGGCCTTCAGGAGTTGTGCCTCATGGGCTCTAGAGCACAGGCTCAGTAGTTGTGGCGCATGGTCTTAGTTGCTCTGCAGCATGTAGGATCTTCCTGGGCCAGGGCTCGAACCCATGTGCCCTGCATTGGCAGGCGGATTCTTAACCACTGCGCCACCAGGGAAGTCTGTTATTCTTTATAACAGAGTTTACTTCCATGCTCCTGAAGGTGACTGGTGGTTAAATTATCTAAAATGGATGAACCACTTCAAGAAATGCTTTTTATTGTTCTTATCCATGCAGTAATTAATTCTCAGGGAGCAGAAATGTGGGCTTTTCACAGCTCATTTGTTCAGCCATTAAGCAGCATTTACCCTCTGACTTCTCCACATATTCCCCACCAAAACGTGTTGGAAAATACCAAAATTTCCAAATAACCTACCAATACCAATACATTTAAAAAACAGACTCAGAAATTTGTCCAAGGAAAAACATAGCAGTCTGAGACATGCGTGCAACTTTCTGTCTTCTTGCTCTGGCTTCAAAGCACTTTTGTTCACTTGCTAATTAACTTCAGAGAGGCTTTCAGGTCTAACTGCAATTTGAGAAAGTGTTTTCTGAGAAACTAGTTATTATACCAGAAATCCAATAAAAAGAAATAAGTTGGATATTCTGAGGAGTTTGTAATAAAATTTTAAACTACTGCTAATCTTTCCTGTCCCACTTCCCCAGGAGGCCTTTCTGGGCTTCTACACTAAATTAAACAGGCTTATTCTCTCCCCCCTACACGGGCCCTCTGCTCAGCTATTTGGTGCCTTTTTGTGAATTAGAAAAAGGCATCCTTTCTCATGATACTCTATTTCAGTCTTTCTTGTCTGCAAATTATCATAATACAATAATTTCATTAGAGCAGGACACTCTGGTGCCATCTGTCAGAAAATTGTCCTGAGAAATATACAAGTCACCAAGATCTGACATGTGGATGATGCCCCCTCAGGTGTAGTGTATTTGTGCAGTGCACAACCTGCTCGACTGCATGTAGCAGCCTTGACCCTATACTTCCCCTTTGGCAACTCTCATCATGTTCACAATGACCTATTTAATGCATTCTGGCCATTCAGCTGAGACCCAGGAGACTGGTGACTGTGTGTGCCTGCTGTCTGCTCTTTCCGGGAGAGCATGGTGCAGGAAATCACACAATACAGCCTCACAGAATTGGTTTGAATTTGAATTATGATAAAATGAGGATTGGGCATTCTGGGATGCTCTGTTCTAGGATGCTGGACGAGAAGCGTTCTGTTCTGTTCTAGGGTGTTGTTTAAAAGATTTCAATTCCCAGTGAAGCACAATGGCTAAACATTTCATTGCAAACAACTTGTGAATACTCACTCCTGTAAATATTTAAAGGTTTATTAAGCTTGTCCTTTGGGGTGTCGAGTTATATTATTTGTGTATCTACAAAGCATGACTTTACATTTAATGTTTTCGTTTTTCTGTGCATCGCCATGACTGTGATCTGTGCTGTGCGTCAGCATTGAGAGGATTAAAAATAATAAAGTTATCAACAGTCCAAAGAATTGAAGCCACAAAAAATTAAAGGAGGTTCGTGGTAGACCTTTCTCAGCATAAAACTGACTTGGCTAGGGGTGGCAAAGGAATGGGATATGAAGGGAAATTGTTGCAGGGGCAGGGAGGGTGGGAGAAATAAAACATAATAGAGGACTTCCCTGGTGGCGCAGTGGTTAAGAATCTGCCTACCAATGCAGGGCACATGGGTTCAAGCCCTGGTCCGGGAAGATCCCACATGCCGCAGAGCAGCTAAGCCCTGAGCCACAACTGCTGAGCCCACGTGCCACAACTACTGAAGCCCACGTGCCTAGAGCCCATGATCCACAATAAAAGAAGCCACAGCAATGAGAAGCCCATGCACCGCAACGAAGAGCAGCCCCTGCTCACTGCAACTAGAGAAAGCCCACACGCAGCAACGAAGACCAACACAGTCAAAAATAAATAAATAAATTTATTAAAAAAAACAAAACAAAACAACTGTGATGGACATTTTTCAGTTCTATACCTCTGAGTATATTGATTTAAAGTAATTAGAAAAGAGTTCAGAGAATATATCACCTTTTTCCAAGTTAAATTCAGACAACAGTTTAGAAATAGTTAAAGATAAGAAACTAATATTGAATGAGCGTCCACCTTGCCAGGTACTGTATGAAACATACAACCTTGTTATTTTACTTAATTACTGCCCAGATGAATAGAAGTGAGTAATAAGTAGGTTAAATTTGAGATGAATTATATGAGATCAAACACTTGGAATTTTATATGGAATGATAAAATTAATAGCAGTGAGGTCTCCTTGGCCCTGGAATAATTTCCTAAGAGAAGTAGTCACCCTGTGACTGGGCTAATTTGAATTAAGGCTGGAAAGCTGACTGCACTGAGAGAATGAGGCAGATGACTGGTAAGTCTTTTCCATCTCTCATTTTCCCTAACATGCTGGCTTTTGCTCAAATTGAAATTCATGATGTGGAATATACGTTGTTTCGTGTATTTCTGTGTGCCATTATGAAGCTGTAAGCTGAAATGTGTCTGTATTCCATTAAATGATGGTCATAGCACAGCCAGAAAGCCCTGGTGAGGCCTTTTGGAATTCCAGAGAAGTCATCTCAAGCAGAAACTTTGGTCTCCAAGATTTTTATTAGAAACAAATGAAAGAAAACATAAACAGGCCAATGAGCGAGTGACCTGTAGTGTTCCACAAACCTCGATGCTGTGGATTCTCTCAGTCCTTTAGCGCCCTGTGCTTGGTGCCAGCCTGGATGAAGTCATTGGAGCTCTAAACCTCACGGGCTGCCTGTGATAGTGGCACTTTACACGGACGTTTATTTTAATGTTGGAAATATGCAGAAAATATCCCTTTTCTCAGTGGCTTGCTGGGTTGTCTGCCTTAGCACATTTGTCTCAAAACCAGCCTAAATAAGATGTGTGAAATAAATCTCTGAAGTTCTCATTTTGTGTCTGCTCATGCACTCTCAGCTGAAAGCATTCCTAAAACCTAAAAAACTTTATTTGAAACATCTTTTCCACCCATCCTTATTTTCTGAGAACGCCACAGTGTATTTCTAAAGAAATTGCTAATGATGATGTAATGCACTATTACATTTATAATACAGAGTTAATCCTGTCAGTGACAGTAGTTTTACTTTTTTGGACTTCTTTCAATTTAATCACTAATGTACGTCAAGAAAAATGTAGAAAAGAAAAGATTGGGTTTCCCTGGTGGCACAGTGGTTAAGAATCCGCCTGCCTGTGCAGGGGACATGGGTTCGAGCCCTGGTCCGGGAAGATCCCACATGCTGCAGAGCAACTAAGCCCATGTGCCACAATTACTGGGCCTGCGCTGTAGAGCCCGTGCACCACAACTACTGAGCCTGCGCTCTAGAGCCTGCGAGCCACAACTACTGAAGCCCGTACACCTAGAGCCCGTGCTCCACAACAAAGAGAAGCCACCACTATGAGAAGCCCACGCACCACAACGAAGTGTAGGCCCCGCTTGCTGCAACTAGAGAAAGCAAGGAAGACCCAACGCAGCCAAAAGTAAATAAATAAATAAATTTATTAAAGAAAAAAGAAAAGATTATTGTTCATAATCCAGGTCAATTTCCTCATTTGAAATTATGCACTTTACCTACAATTTCATTATCTTCAATAAATGACAATAGCAATTTTTTTCCCTTTTTAAAATTGAGGTATAGTTAATTTACAATGTTGTGTTAATTTCAAGTGTACAGCAAAGAGATTTAGTTATATATACATAATATATACGTATTTTTTTCAGACTCATTTCCATTATAGGTTATTACAAGATATTAAGTATAGTTCCCTGTGCTATACAGTAGGTCTTTGTTGTTTACCTGTTTTATATATCGTAGTGTGTACATGTTAATCCCAAACTCCTAATTTATCTCTCCTACCCCCTGCCCCCTGTTATTCCTTTTGGTAACCACAAATTTGTTTTCTATGTCTGTGAATCTATTTCTGTTTTATAAATAAGTTCTTTTGTATCATTTTTTTTAGATTCCACAAATAAGTGATAACATATAATATTTGTCTTTCTGTGTCTGATTTACTTCACTTAATTTGATAATCTCTAGGTCCATCCATGTTGCTTCAAATGGCATTATTTCATTCTTTCTATGGCTGAGTAATATTCCATTGTATATATATACCACATCTTCTTTATCCATTCATGTTGATGGACATTTAGGTTGCTTCCATGTCTTGTCTATTGTGAATAGTGCTGCTATGAACATGGGTGTGCACGTATCTCTTTGAATTATAGTTTCGTCTGGAAGTATGCCCAGGAGTGGGATTGATGGATCACATGGCAACTCTATTTTTAGTTTTTAAGAAACCTCCATACTGTTCTCCATAGCGGCTGCACCAATTTACATTCCCATCAACAGTGTAGGAGGGTAGGAGGCTTCCTTTTTCTCCACACCCTCTAGCTATTTTTTAATTAACATGAATTACTGGACACTTTCATTCCTGCCAATATGGATGGTGGGACAACTTTTCTCTCTATAAAGAAACATTTTTCAAAGTGTCACATCCTCAGATTTTCAAATCCTAATTCCATGGAATTCACTGTAATTGACATACTTTTCCCCTCCAATTGTACAACTAACGGGGAACCGTCGTTTTGTAGAAGTCAGTACCTCAAAACGGCTAGAGTTGATTGAGCCCATGAGCACACTCAACGCGTCCACGTGTTTGAAGCTTGATTGTGACTGACATGAAAGTGCTTTTGTGGTTTGCTTTTTAGCAGTACAATAAAGTTGCCATTATAAGTGGTCAGAAACCACAAGCCAGATATTTACATGTGAGGATCTGTTTGTAGCATTATTATATAAATATGTTCTTTTCATGTCATGGGTTCTTTTTTTTTGTAAAAGAGTGCTTTCTTTACTACTTTGTCTTCTACTTTCCTATATTATAAACATATACCCTGCTTTCTCTTCAGATCATAGAGGTTAAACAATAACTTGAATATCCAGGCAGTAAAATTGATGACATTTTCATTTGCAGACTAGATCAGAGTTTACAAACTGGTGGCCTGTAGACCAGATCTGGCCACTGTTGTGTTTTGCTTGGCTCAAAGAATGTATTTTAAAAATACAAATTAATTTCCCATGTTTAAAAATTGGATAGTGATACACAAAAACTGGATTTTTGTCTTAAAGTATCAGATTTGGTAACACTGGACTTGCAGTTGGCTAGGGCTGAATTCTGACTGCCACCTTTCACTAATCTTGTGTATGCCAGGTCACCACCGCTCCACAGCCCCTCATCGCCACAGCCCACCACCCTCATTATTCTTTCTTCTTTAGAGGATTACCTAACTGGCCCCTGGAGGCATTTGAGTTTGTGACCTGTGGACCAAAGGTTTTTTTCTTTCCAGCTTTATCAGATAAGAATATCATATCCATAATCACATTTAAGTAAGGTGTAATTGAGTTTTAAAACTTTGGGTTAAATTTGTCTTTTTAGAGGTGGTCATAAAAGGGTAAAACATGGAAGGAAGTAAATAAATGTGAACAAACTCGTTTAAAAATAGCCATACCATAACACATTTAAATAGTTACTGAAGTCTCTTCTGTGCTCTTCAAACTTTAATAAAAAAATTATTATCTGGAGAGAAAGGGAATTTAAGTAATAGGTGCACATATATCTTAATGTTGAAAATGGAAAAAAGGAATGCCAATTTACCTGTTACTCTACAGACACAAAAATCTAAACTCACATGTAAAAGTCTACCCTTGAGTGTCATTGCTAACATATAGAAAGTTGATGCTTAACTTCTGGTCTACTAATCCCCATTAGTAGCTATTACAGAAGATAATCTAAATCAAGTTTGTACATCCTATCTCAACTCTCATATGCCAACTCTTGACCACATTAAGGTAAGTAGCTCTTCTGTAATTACAGCCAGCTCTTGTGATGTCAGAGTGGAGGTGAATGAAGGAGAAACGAAGGTTTATTCCTACGTAGATCAGGAAGCATTAGGGAGCTCAGCGTCAGGGCACATGTCTACCCTTGGGACTGGCACCTCCCCTATGCCTAGACCTGGTTCAGCTGAAGCCACGGGGATCTTGCTAGGCCTCTATCTGTTTTCATCTAGAAATCCGAATCAGAATGCCCAAGTGTAAGTTTCGTTGCATCAACCTTGACAGGAAATCGTCTCCATTCTGGTTGTTAAACCAAGTGACATTTAATGGCTGAAAAGACTATAGATGACTCACCAGTAGGAGTCAGTCCATTATAATTGTTGCTGAGATTCTCCTGACCATAAAGTATTATGATGAAGGCCAAGTGACTACCTTAATACACTGCCCCATGGGCGCACTCTTTTGAACCAAAGAAAATACTAGAAAAAACTTATTTGTCCTTTCCTCTTACAGAGTATTCCTACTATATTTTTTTAAATTGATCATTTATTTCTTTTTTTTATATTTATTTTATTTATTTACTTTCTTTGGGGGGGCGGGCTGCATCAGGTCTAGTTGCGGCATGCGGGGTCTTCATTGAGGCATGTGGGATCTTTCATCGAGGCTCGGGCTCTTCGTTGTGGCGCGCAGGCTTCTCTCTAGCTGTGGCGCACGGGCACCAGGGCGCGTGGGCTTTCTAGTTTGCGGCACACCGGCTCTCTAGTTGAGGCGCGCGAGCTCAGTAGTTGTGGTGCGCGGGCTTAGTTGCCCCATGGCATGTGGGATCTTAGTTACCCAACCAGGGATCGAACCTGTGTCCCCTGCACTGGAAGGCGGGTTCTTTACCACTGGACCACCAGGGAAGTCCCCCTACTATATGTTTTTCCCCATAACCACTGTTTGAATTTTGGTATGTTATCTTTCATATGCTACCTTTTACCTTCTTTTTTTAATGCATTATGATCATTGTGGTCACAATGCCTCTGGAGTCACTGTGTTCACTGTGTAACGAATTTAACTCCAGTGTCCAGGATCACGCTGTATAGACCAGTGTCTGGGAGCACTCTCTGTGTAGACACACATCCTGTGAAGGCCAGGATGGAAAAGGATTCACGAACCTCTGCCCAAATACGCCTGTAGTCAAAAATGTACACAAAACTCTGAGTGCTGAAGTTAGTGCTCAGTGGTAAACTATAGTTTAATAAGTTACAAGTGTGTTCTGTTTTAATGCTTTTGAACTATTGATCTTGAAATACTCTATTTTTAAATATTAAACTTTACTATAGGAATAAAAGTGTAATCGTTTTCCCCCCATTGTACATGTTTATTAGGCAATGGTTGTTGATGTAGCAGCAACTAGACAGGGTTGAGTTTGACAGATCTCTGATTGCAAATATATATGGGAGCACTTCAGTTTATTTATCTTTTCTCATTTAAAAAATTTACTTCTGTTCTTAGAAGTCATGTTATTAGCTGTTGCTCAAAAACTGTCTTTTTCTCAGCACAGCTCGCATTTTAACCATGTTTTGCAAGATAAATGAGTTATAAGTAGATGTATCTTAATAGAATGTTCTTTTTTATTACTTTCTTTGATAGATAAACTTATTCTCTTATCTGAAAATTTTGTAGAAAATCACATTCTCTTAAAACTTAAAAAAATGCATCAGACATATAAATTCTTTCAGAAAGTAAAGGTAGCGTATTTATGTTTCATAAAACTCTATTTTATGTCAATTGATATAATTTGATGCTTATGGTATATTTCAATTTTATTGTTACCAGTCATGTCCTTTTTGCTTTCAGCAGTGAAATTATCTCCTACATAACATTCTTCCCTCTTCCTTCTGAAAGTGAAATTATTTATGAGATGGTGGCTTAGCAACAAGAAGAGAAGGAAAATGATCCTTTCTTACTCCAAGAGAGAAATGGAGTGTCGTGTATTAGAAAGAGCTCTGGACTGGAATGAGGAAATATGCATGCTGGTTCCAGCTGTGCTGTTATACAAATGTTTGTTAGATGAATGGATCAGTTTCCTTGGACCTCAGTTTCCCAATTGTAAAGTTTAGAACCTAGAGTAGATTATCTCTCTGTCTACTATTAGCTCTAAAATTTCCTCATTCCATGTAAGCAATGTCTACCTTCTTATTGGAATCCTTTGCTGTGAAATGGTCAGTTCAAGTATTGTTATAATGGAATGCGTTTGGTATGTGTTAGTGTAATGATACCTCACCTATTTTTTGTTGTTAATCTATCTCCCTCCGCTTGGGAACATTCCTTACCTAATTACACAAGAAGTCAGTAATGGGAGTTGGGAGTGAGGTCTTGATTTTTATATTTTTATACTTTAGTATACACTTTTATACTTTTCTAATGCTCTAACATGTGAAATTAGTTTCCATGAATTACTTGGTCCAAATCTGAAATAGAAATTTATCATACATTTTTATGCTTGTCCCAAACTCAGTTCTTAATGTAAAGGGCTACATAGCTATACATTAATTTATCTTCAGAAAATATTGCTTTAATGTTTTAAAGCCATGCCACACAATAAACTCATGCTTGGTGGACATTTCCCATGCTCTGTTTATTTTGTGTGAAGCCCCCATTCCTATAAATAACCTGCTCAGGAAAAATTTGCAAGGACATAGCTCAACTTGAATGAGAGAGAGCTAGGTTGAAAAAAAGATGGAAAAAACATATGTGGATTCCAACTTATCCTGAATGAGTGTTCTGGCGTGGATTTTATTTCGTTTTAAATCAATTCCCAGAGCACCAGATATAGTTACATTCAAGCTTCACTGATTTAATGTATTATAATTCAGATTCATTAAAAGTATATCTATGAAGAATTTTTAATGACATGGCAAATGGTAATACAGTAACTGAGGAAACTGAGAAAAGAAATTTTGCCTTACAGTTTGATCTCAACCAGAGGGAAATAAACACACAAACATATTAACTGTGGTTCTTTCCTAGATGATGAGATTATTTTATAATGATTTTCCTTTCTGTATTTTTGCTTTAAAAAAAATAAGAAATGCAACTAATCGTTTTTGTCAAATATTTAAAATACAAATAATTGTTTTTTGTTTTTGTATTATTGCGAATTTGGATCTTCCCTTGCCTCTACTCATGACTCCATAAGAGGAACAGCTCAGATTCAACTTACCCCACACACACCTGAGGCCATAGCAGTAGGTCACGGCACAGTTGTAAGGCTGAGGTTTCAGTAGCATCAATAATGGGAAAGAGGGTCTTCAACATCACAAGGGTCAGCAAATGCAGGAGATCCCACCAACACTTTTATTTATGTGATGAGTACTAACTACACATGGGAGATCTTCAAAGAATAAGGCATATCTCAGAGTAAAAGGAACTGATAACCTTTTGCAGGAGACAGGCAAAAAAAATCCTAAGTCTAACAAAAAAGTTATATATTATAAGGGGTAATCACACATATGGGTGGAGTGGTCAACTCGGTCTGGGGGAATCCAGAGGTGATGCTTGAGTCTAGAGTTGGGTGAAAGGATGGAGGCAGAGTTGCCCAGAGAATAGCTTATATAAAAGTCCTTTAGCATGAAACTCAATAGGGGTTCTGGGAATTATGATTATTTTAGTAAGAGTGGACATAGAATATAAAAGAGATCGAGGGCAAACGTGGCAAGGAAATTGTCAGGAGTAAAATCACGGCTGTCTTTGAATGTCATGCTTAGTAGTTTGGCCTTTGTCTCTGGATGGCTAGAAGCCATTAAGATGTTTTAAAGCTGTGGTTTTACATTAGATTTCCATTTTGGAAAGACGACTCCTAGTGCTGTGGGGAAGGGGTAGTGAAATGGGAGGCTCCAGAGGGAAGCTACTTTAACGGTCTAAGCCTGAGGTGAAGCTGACCTGAACCATGACAAGGGAATGAAGAGGGGATGACTTGAGAGACAATGAAATCCAGACTTAAAAGACCCAGTAGCCTGTTAGATGTGTGGTGTGAAGGAGAGGGGATACCAGGAGGAGTCTTAGGATCCTGGTGTTCAATAGAGGTATCCCTGGAATAGGGATTATGGGAGGAGATGATGGGAAATAATGTTTCCGTTTGGAATATATTTAAAGTTAAGACTTCCTCCTTTTCATCCTTTCTTCTTTCCTTCCCTTCTATCTCTTTCTGCCTTTCCATCCCTTCCTTCCTTCCTTCCTTCCTTCCTTCCTTCCTTCCTTTTCTCTACATTCATTCATTTAGTAAACTCTTATTAAGCCCTCACTCTATACCATGCACTATCCCAGTCACTGTCGTAGGTTCATTGTAATCCACGCCAATTTCCATGAATCCTCAACCAGGAGGGGCAAGAGGCCATCTTCACAGCCCCAGCCGCCAGGTGTCTCTGACCAGGACACAGCTAGTCAGGCCTAAGACTACTTAACTCCTTTCAAATGGCATTGCATAATATATGTTTTTATATTTGGAAACACCACTAATGGCCATTTTCTTTCTAGGTAGTGCCATTATTTCTGTTATGTTTCTGAAAGAAAATTTGAGAGCCTCAGATTTACTAGGTAAGTAATTATTTAATTCATGTAATTAAAACACTGCTTGATGAGGAAATAAATAATCCTATCCAATAAAAATATGTGTTTTAAAAACAGGCAACACATTACTGAAATGGATATAGTCTCATCTAGAGGCGAACATTATTCTATCTTGGAACTGCCATCTGCTCTTTGACAAGAAATACGTGCACCTTCATCATACCCTCTGCCCATGCCATTGACCACAGCAAATCATTATTTTACAGTATTATTATTATGAATGTTACGAAATTTTTATGAACATAATAAAATCCAAGAAAACATCTGTGTTACCTAATAGAGTATTCCACTTCATAGGACATATTTGATAGATTGTTGTAGGACAGTGCTACATAAAAATGAAAACCACATACAAAAATTAGATGCACCAAATAACTGCCTAATTTCTATTTAGCCCTTTCCAAAAGTAACATAGAATGTTGATCTTCAAAATTTTATTTAGAAATACAGCTATTAATGGAAAATCACAGGAGCCTTCCTGGCTGTAAAAGATTTCCGCTATATGGCAAAGCCATCAAGTATTGATCGTATCTTCTACCTCTAGTTGGAAATATCATTAGTGAGAAGAATTATAGAGCTTCATATTTTCTTCCTTGACAAAATCCTGTCTGAATTACTGCTGACATATGATAATGAGTATAATACTTTAGAAACTTTAAATAAATCTATGTCTACTCAGTTCCAAAAAGATCATTTTTAAAAAATTTTGAGCTTAAATGTGACACCAGTGTTGGTATGTTGAACATTTGTTTCCCTGATCATGTTTCCCTTGAGCCTAGTGTCTTGAAAGAGTTTTCACTTTTTCTTTTTCCTCCTTGGTTTGATTCTGCTCGTAGAGTTTTTAGTCAACATTGTCAAATTTTCATGGTTAAAATGTTTTTCCAAATGCATTCATATGTGAATTCAAATATATTATTTTTCTGTACTCTTTTTTCGTACTATGTTTATGGACTCATTTGGGGAGGTGGTATGGAATCAGAAATAAGAATGAGCAATGCCTGAGTTTTATAGATTAAAACAACTAGGTCCCACATTATGTTTCTCATTTATCAAAAGTCTTAGGGAACTTTAAATCATTTAATCTAACATATGTCATCTTTTGTAGTTAATGGTTGGTTAATGTTTAAATAAATGTAAGGTATTTAATGAGGTAATACAGATGGATGTAAAGGAAAACTTGCCAATTATCGTGAACCCTTGTGGTAAAAAGATGATTAAGACAGAATCCCTGCCTTCAGATAATACAGTCAATGATAAAATATATACAAAAACACATTTTTTTCAAAGCAGAAGATAATATGTATCATAATGCCTTGAGCCTTTAGTTTAGAGCTGGGTTTCTCAACCTCAGCACTACTAACATTTTAGGCTGGATAATTCTTCATCCTAGGGGGCTGTCCTATGCGTTGTAAGGTGTTCAGCAGCATCCCTTTTGGCCTTTACCCAGTAGATGCCAGTAGCACACTTTGCCCCAGTTATGACTACCAAAAATGACTTCAAACACTGTCAAATCTCCCCTGGGGGGCAAAATTGCCTCCGGTTGAGAACCACTGGTTTAGAATAAAGAGAGATTACTCTAGCTGGGAAGCTCAGAGAGAATTTTCTACAGCAGAGGTACCATTTGAATCAGTTCTGACAGCTGAATAGGACAGGCATGGGCCACATCCAAGCATTTGGAGAAAGACATACAGAGGGAATAACACGAGAAGTGTTGACAAAGGTACAAAAAAAGTACGGCAAGTTTCTATGTAATACTGTACTACAACCACTGCCAATGAGGATTAGGGAAAAAATTAAGGCAAGTCATAACTATAGAAAGGGAAGAAACAGAAATATCAATAGGTGCCAATGATTTGATTTTATACTTAGGAAACCCGACCAACTAAACGTTGCTAAAAGCAGTATACTAGCTCGACATCAAAGGATATAAATTAAACTCACTCTCAAGGGTTCAAATCTGTATTCAACTTCTGCTATCAACTGTGTGGCCAACGTATTACTTAACTTCTCTAAGCCTCAGTTTGCTGACACATATAGACGACTGTTTTGGGGGGAGGGGGTTGTTTGTTTTTTAATCTTTGGCACGCGGCACGCAGCATGCAGGATCTTAGTTCCCCAACCAGGGATGGAAGCCACGCCCCCTGCAGTGGAAGCGTGGAATCTTAACCACTGGACGGCCAGGGAAGTCCCTAGAAGACTGTTTTAAGGGTCACATTGGATAATTGATACATGCACTTTGAGAAATGTAAAGCCCTGTTAATAAAATTGGCGTTATTTCTGTGATCAACTTCATTACCAAGAGGTAATACTAAAACATAAGAAATAGGAAACACACACACATACACACATAAAAAAAACACAAACAAAAACCTCTATTAGGGCTTCCCTGGTGGCGCAGTGGTTGAGAGTCCGCCTGCCGATGCAGGGGACACAGGTTCGTGCCTCGGTCCGGGAAGATCCCACATGCCGCGGAGCGGCTGGGCCTGTGAGCCATGGCCGCTGAGCCTGCGCGTCCGGAGCCTGTGCTCCGCAATGGGAGGGGCCACAACAGTGAGAGGCCCGCGTACCGCAAAAAACAAACAAACAAAAAAAAACCCTCTATTAATTCTTTGCTAATTTCTCTTACTTTAATAACAGTCAACATTTATCAAATATTTACCCCTTTCAGGTACTGTGTTTTACATGAACCACCTCATTTAAATGTAGGAACAATCCATTTATAGAACTGATACTTAGGTTTAGTAACTTAACCAAGGTCAAACAGTTAGTCAGTGGTGGACCGGTGTTCTAATAATGGCAGCCTGATTTAGCTATAGCATAATGGGTGAGGGTAAGTCTCAAGTGTCAGAAAGCTATGTGACCTTTGCTAAGTTACTTAGTCTCTTTAAGCCTCATTTCCTCAACCTGAAAATGAAGTATTACCTATCTCATAGGATTAAATGAGTTCATGTATGTAAATCTCTGAGAACGGGGTCTGTCATGTAATAAGTCCTCAATAATGTCAGCTATTATTATCCTTATTACTAACACCACCACCCACCACTACTGGTTCATGAGAGGAAACCTTGACTAGGATATTCTAACGAACTTTAGCAATCCAGGTAACATTTCGCACAACTCTGGCTGAGTTTTTTTAGCCTTTTAACTTAATGCTTTTTGAGCAGGGATATGTCTGATGTCACATTTGTTTCATACTGTAATTAAAAGTGATCAATTCTTGACTTGAAACTAGAGTCACAGGAATAAGAAAGGATTTAGTCACCGATTCCATACCCATGCTTCCAAACAGCAATATCATACGATTATCGTGATCTAAGATGTAATAACCCATTTCATGCTTGGGGAAGGACTTTTCCCCAACTGTACTCAGTACTGTGTTAAGTCACCTGTATTTTCTTTGGGCCTGTATTGCTGTTGCCTTGAGAAAATTTGGCTTTTTCCATTAAAAGCTAAAAATGCTTTTTTTTCTTTACAGGGACTAAAATCAAACAGGGAAAAGAGTAGTTTATGGCATTTTTTGAAAGATTAACATATAAGCATGCTAAAAACTAAATCGTCAAAATGTGCAAAAGAAAATCATTTACTTTTCCCTGCTTCAAGCAAATGAAAGTTTGTTTTTCATGATGGAACAAATGAAGATTTTTTTGGACCATGTGGAAACAAGCTGAATTAATTTATTGCCAAATGTTGCTCTGTGGCTATGAAGCATTTCAGCACTAGCCTCAAAAAATGACCTCACAAAAGCTATGTCTGAAAGGAATCGCCAACTATTATTAACTCAATGACAGGTTTTGGACTGTGCTCTGATTCTTAGTGGATTAATAATTTTAAATTATTTTAATGATTATTTTTCCTCTAAAAAGCACCAAATTTCTCTCCCCTTCAAGCAGCCAGAATTATAGTATTTTCCCCCTCTTCGCCCTTAGTCATCAAAAATCCTGAATCTAATAGTCTGTGAGATCCTAGTTGATTTAATCCAGATAGCGTCATCATAAAAAGAAAAATTATAGTCCATTCATCAGCACTCTCCAGAGACCAGTAACTTGATTATTTCAAGTCACCTATAAATGGTTTCCCCAGATAGAACGTCAAGAGATTAATAGTGAGACAAAAACCACCTCCTTCCTTCCTACTCCCATGCCAGAGGTCAGCTTGGTTTGAAGCCAGTATCTAGAATGCAGATCTAGACAAACGAACCATCATTTCTGGTTGAGAGGACAGATTGGCTATTTGGTCTTAAAACTGCCTCAAGAAAGGTAGACTTTCTGATGCTAGATTCAGAACCATTTGGATTCACTATATTATTGAGACTTCCCAATCCAGGGCTCCTTCAGGATTTAGCTGCCTTCAGCCTAGGGAATCTGGAAAGATTGTACTGAGGGGAAGGCATCCTTTGGTGTTAAGAGGTCCAGTTTATGCTGTGACTCCTGGTAGCCCACAAAAGCAATAGCTGGACCCCCATTGATCAGGAGGCATATAGCAGGCTCCAAGAGAACCAGCCAGCAGTGTTGGTTGACATCAGGTTAGCTGAATTTTTAAAACTCTTATGGCTACCAGAAGTCAGGTCAAGCCAGATTCCAGAAGCTAGCTAAAAGGCGGTTAACACTAGCTGGCATTGAGCCAGAGAGTGGGGACAAAACTAAACGAGATTTCAGGTTTTACTTAAGGAGAAGGGTGGGCTGGGAAATCAGATGTCAATTGAGGAAGAACTGTGCAAGTAGACCCTAGAATCCAAGGCTTGCACAGGTGAGGAACTCAGCAGGTTGGAGATGCCGGTGAACAGAAGCATAAGGAGAAGCCTGATTCTAGGCTGTTTTCCCTTCCACCACTTTTATATTTCAACTTCAGTCCACAAGTATCTATAGGAGACTTTTGCAACAGAACTTCAGTAGCCTCTTGAAACAGAGGCTGCATTCTCACAGCTGGATCCAGTTAAATGTCAGGCATTTCTCAGAGTATAAAACATTCCTCAAAACACTACTTCAGGATGATATAAATGGTCAAATATGTTTAGAAAATATTACAGCCATATCCTCCCTAAGGAGATTCACAATGAACACTAACACACTGAGGATCTCAGCGGTCTTCCAGTAAAAGAACCATTTCACTTGGTTTAACTCACCTCTTTCCAAATAGATTTGACTTGAGACCTTTTTGGGTGGAGGGTCCATCTTATGAAACTGTGTTCTAGGGAACACCAGTTTGGAGACACTGTTCTAAAGGAACCTCAGGGCCAGTCAGGGACCCCAGGGACCACTGCCAGGAGGAGTCAGTTCCTTCTATCCCCAGTGGGGATGCTTCATCCAGCCTCAGGTTATGGTCAGTACAACTCCTGGGTGCCACTCACTGAGACTACAATGTGAAGGACAGCCGTGAGTTGTCCGTTCATCAGCTCTGGTCCATTGTGCATACAAGAGGTAGAAGAGTGTAATCACTGAGAATAAGTTACCTAGGTTCCAATCCAAACTCTCCACTTAGCTAGAAAATCCCAGTCAAGAGAGTTATTCCCTCTGTGACTCAATTTTCTCCTATGTCAAATGTGGCTAGTAATACTTTAACAGTATCCAATGTTATATATTATATAATACATAATATACATATAGTATATGTTAGTATAGTAACATGGTGGTATAGTTATTTTTTGCAGGCTTTTTTGTAAGAATTATTATATGTGTATAAAGCATTTAGAATTGTGCTAAATATTAGCTATTACTATTATAGTTCTTATTATCATCACATTCCTGTATGACGGTGATCATAATATAACTCTCATGTCAGCCACAATTGTCTATGAAATCTATAGTTTTAAGAACATCACTTAAAAAGAATGATACTTGGGCTTCCCTGGTGGCGCAGTGGTTGAGAGTCCGCCTGCCGATGCAGGGGACATGGGTTCGTGCCCCAGTCCGGGAAGATCCCACATGCCGCGGAGCGGCTGGGCCCGTGAGCCATGGCCGCTGAGCCTGCGCATCTGGAGCCTGTGCTCCGCAACGGGAGAGGCCACAACAGTGAGAGGCCCGCGTACCGCAAAAAAAAAAAAAAAAGAATGATACCTTCCTTTGCCCTCCCAGGATACCTAGTCTATCTACTATAAAGAGCAGGGATGAGTTTGCTTCCCTGCTTTGTACATATGACACGTTTATAGGAAGAGATTTTATTAATACTTGTGTACTGTATCAAGCTAAATCTGAAACTCCCATCAGATCGTTATAGACTTTTATGTGACTTGAGTCATATTTGATGAGAAAATGTATTTGCTGCAGGTCTGGGCATGAGGGTGGTAGATGAGGTCACATCCCTGTATCGTGGGTCGTGTCCAGCATCCCATGGTTGACCCCCACCTGCAGCTTACCCACTGCTGCCTGACTGCTCCACCTTTGGTCCCCTCCAATAGCCAGCTGTTGGTGCTTTGTGCACCAGTTCCCTGAGGTTAGCAGTGGGTAGCAAACATAGTGCTGGTAGTGTTTCTTCTTCTCTGTGTTCTCTCAGTTACGTCCTTTGCTTTCTTTTGCCTTCTTTTAAGACCAGTGGAGAGAAGTCTTCACTAGGCAGTCAGGAGATGCCAGCCAAGTCCTTCCTATCCTGCCCTTCTCTTCTCAAATTGAGTTGTTAACCCTGTAGAGACAGCCCCAGGGACAGTCCCTAGTCATCCCTAAACTACAATATTAGAGATACAAGTTTGGATTAAGTTTGAAGCTTGACTCAGATGGTCTTTGACCCTTGGTAGTCAGCATCCTAAGTTGGATCTGTCCCAGGGTCCTTTGTCACATCAGGTCTCCAGATGAGCTTTCAAACATCTTCAGCTCCAGACTGGCCTCTTGCAGAGCCAAATTCCTGGAGTCTAGCAGGTATGATAAGTTAATTTGTACCTAGAAATGAGGACACTGCATCACAGAGGGATAAACAACTTGCCTGGGCCCTTCCAGCTAACGGTAGCAGTGAAATTTGAATTCTGTGGAGCTGGTCTCAGCTTGGATTAGACTTCTCCTATCCAGGTCTTGACCTGACAGTTAACCATTTCCCTGGGCCAAGGGCATGTCAAGTGCTGCTTTCTTTCCTTTAGGATCTTATACTTCCAGAGTACTCCTTTGGTCAAATGGGCCAACAAAAGGTAAACTAGCAAGTTTCCTAAGTCAGAAATCTGCGCCTTTCAAAAGAGGGAATATTTGTGGCTTTATTGAAATAAAAATAACAGGAACTGATGTTTCATGCCGCTTTTAGAAAAAGGTGGGATGCAAATATGTTTTACAGAAATTTATTGAAGGACTTGCTAATGGCTACCTTCGACACTTTTAAACACTTAACGTTAATGTGCACATGACTCATGAAGCAGAGAGGAAATCACACAGAAAAATAAAAATGACACCAAAGAAACAAGAAAATGACAGGTAGCAGCTATCCAGAACTGCCTTTGTTGGAAGCTGCTGAAATTAAAATTATTAAGAAGAAAGAACGTATGACCTCCTGAGCTGCCACGGAGTTACTCACTAGTCTTGCAGTGACATGAGGTACAGATGAGATAATACGTGTGAAAAAGTACTTTGAAAGGATAATTGGAAAACCGTCAGTCATTTTATTTGTTTTTAAGGAGTTTTGGAATGCAGTGAAGATCTACATTGGTGGAAATGGGCACAGTATGCAAATGTGGAAGCAGATGTGAAACAGGGAGGGATGTGTCAGGATGTGAAACAGAGACCATATTGGAAATAAGACTGCCTCCACAGAATGGAATACTATGCAGACTCTGAAAGAATGAGGCCGCCCTACATATAATGATGTGAAACATTCTCCAAAGATGTTCTGTTAAGTAGAAAAAAAGCAAGATACAGAAAAGTATGTATAATATGCTATTATCATTTGCATAAAAAATCAAAACACATGCACTCTCACACACACCTGCCTAAAACATCTCTGAAAAGAAAACCTCAAGAACCAGCAGCAGTAGCTAACTTTGAGGAGGGGACCTAGTGAGCCCCAAGGGTGTGAGAGAGATTTAACTTTTCACTGATCCCTCTTGTGTGGCTTTAGAATTTTTTACCATACGCGTGTGTTACCCATTCAAAACTAAATGTTCTAAAAAGGAAATTTAATTGACACTAGATACAGTTAGATGAGATAAAGAAATGACTGGCAGAGGAACTCAGTATAGATAAGAAATCTGGATTTCACAAAAGTAAATTGGAAGTCTCTGAGACTTTGAAATTGTATTCAATGTGTTTATTCTACTTTACTATACCAAGTTTAGAAAAGTGGTTTTTTAAATCTCTTCTTCCTAGAAATGTAATAT